>NC_064618.1:528805071-529430071 GCF_023898315.1 Schistocerca nitens | reverse complement strand
TTTGTACTTTTAAATGAACATTAGTAATCTGAAAGTGGGGTATGAGGGTTCCCAGTTGGGTATATTTGAGTGTAGATTAGCTGTTCCAGTATTTGCCTCACAACCAAAGAAAATCTCACAAAAATGTTGGTCAGAACCAGTGGAATGCTTCTGGAGAGATACATCACAGACAAAAATATAGAGTGACAATGTGTGCATGTGGGGAGGGGGGTGGGGTTTATGTGTGTGTGCTCAGTTTACAGTGATCTGTGAGTGTGGCAGAAATATTCCCAATTGAGAATATTTGAAAGGGGATAACTAGTTCCAGCATTTGCCTTACAACCAAGGAAATCCTCCCCAAAAACCTTGATCAGAACTCAATAACTGGCTTAGGTCACTCCTTTGTCAATGGTGGTAGCTCCTTTTAGCAGTTGAATGCCCAGTTCTATCAATTTTGTGCATAATTTATGCCATATCTTTAGTTTGTTGTGTGTTTCCCAATTCGTGTGAGAGTGTATTAAGACAAATGAACTATGTACCAAACAGTAACAATCTGGCACAAATGTGATATGAAGAACTTAATACAAGATCATGACAAATAAACCACCAACATGTTCAAGAGAGGCTCTGAAGTTTGGCACTATATGTAATGAATAACACATGAAACAAAGTGCTAGTTCTCTGCCCAGTCCTAGTAGAATCACACACCTGACAGAGACAAAGTATATGCAAATAGAATTGTAACCCTGGAAAACAAAGTTTCAGTATCAATTTTTGAGATATTGCAAGCACAAGTCTGAAGTCATGGTATGCATTAAAATTCCTGCACCACCATAGTTCACTACCAGATGAGCCAAAATAAAATGGCATAGCCTATTGATATAGTGGAGATGGGTTGCACCATAGTGGCATGTTATGGTACTCTGGTGGAGGAATTTGGGGCTGTGGGGAATATCTAAACTAGTAAGTCTCTGAAAGGTGCCCTGCTCTTTGCAACTGGTTTTTGATGAAGTTCATTCTGGCGGGATGGACGAGCCATCAGTTGCCAATAAGTTGAGGTGGTGAAATGATACACATTTTGTCACTAATGTTGCTATGTTTCTATTGTGAATTTTAAGAGGTAAACCAACTGTGTGGTTTATTGTTGAATGTATCTATAACAGGAATGACATTCATATCTTTCTATATCGAGAGACAGGGTATTTAGTTTTAAAACTTGTTACATAAATTTAACGGTAAGAATCACTTGAAATGTGAGTCTGAACAAGGGGGTTAAGGTCAGAAAGGAACAGTAATAGTGAATTCCACCATTGTCTTCCTAAATTATGTGTGCCTTTATGTAGAGTGAGTTATTTAAAACTTGCATCACTTCTGTATAGTAAATGGTTCAAGATATCAAAAAGAGATTTTCAGCATATGATGGTAGGTGGAGGGATACAAAATTTTGTTGTATCAGTAATATTCTTAACTCTTGTATGAAACAAGATAATGAAGCAGGCTTTTTTTCTAGATAAATAGAACAATGTACTTGATTTAATGGCATTTGAATGCTCTTGAAATCATGAGCACAATGATACAAAGCTTGTTAATGTAGTGGTGTGAGTTCCACATGATATGGCACTGTGGTCTTGAATGCACACACACAGTTTAATGCACAGCACTTGCATTCACATCTCCCACAATGCTAATTACATCCACTAACATGCCATCATTTATACTCTTGCTACTAAGCTGCTGTGTGGGATGTAGGTGGTTTTGTAACTCTAATATTCTGATATTTTTGTCTTTTTCATGTTGACAAATGATGTTACCGACATTATCTGTTATCATCCTACACTCATAATTCAGAGTTAATGCTAATAATATAGGGTCTCTGAAGCTATTTTGCTTTTGTTTTTCTTTATTTTTAAAAACTTTTAGCTAATGTCATCACAGTTCCTTGTTAACTGTAAATATATTTTAAACCTTAGATTTTGAATGTATAAATATGTTGGTTGGTTGATTTTTGGAAGGGACCAAAGAGTGAGGTCTTCGGTCCCATCGGATTAGGAAAGGATGGGGAAGTAAGTTGGCCATTCCCCTTCAAAGGAACCATCCTGACATTTGCCTCAAATGATTTAGGGAAATCATAGAAAACCTAAATGAGGATGGCCGGATGTGGGTTTGAACTGTCATCCTCCGAAATGCAAGTCCAGTGTGCTAACTACTGCACCACCTCACTCGGTATATAAATAGGTAATCTTTTCAATGAGAGCACATGATGAGTTAAGATGGACTATCAACACTGTGATGCTGGCACATGCATGATGGGAGCATGGGTCGCTGCTTGTGGTTTCATGTGGTGCAACAGTAAAATGTCGGTATGCAATATAAAATATGAAAACTGCTGAACTCATGCAAACAGCAGGAGGACATTGACTAATGATAAGTAGTCCATGAATTGTGATATTTAAAGGAATTAAATTCTCTTAGGAAAAAATTAATACATTATTATCTTTTTAAAAGTTTCTTTTGTAATAAATCTAAACTTATGTATGTAACCACTATTGATTCTGTAAGTAACAACTTAAGAACTTGATATGATGCTTCAAAATACTCAATAGTTCTGAGATAAGATGAGGTAGGGCACCAATTATGCAGTTCAAAAACCCCTCTGTGATTTACAGATCACTCCTGTACACAGTGAATGCCATGAATATGTGAATTTTTTTGTCATCATTGACACTGTCAATATTCAAGAGAAAATGTAACTTGTTGTATGGGTATGTTATGAAAGGGGATAAAATTGTCAGAAATCATTCATAGGTTCTTTATATTCAGGAATCATAACACCTCATTACTGCAGTGTAAATGTGCAACACGATGACCAGCACCTTGTACCACTTTGCCTAGTATAATTAGCTTGTGTTTTTGTCCTAACTGATAACCATTAGCACTGCAGAATGTGGTAAATCCACAGTTACCAAAAGCTTTCACCATCCACCTCATTTCAGTTTCATATGCGGTGCCACTCGCATGTGCAACTGGCCACACTGGCACACAGCAGATATTACTCGATACGCAGAGCTGAGCTCACTAGCTGCAGATTGGGAGATTGACACCACAGGCTCCATTGTTGACCTCCAGCAAGAGTCTGCAACAACAGCTGCACACAAGGATTCAAAATTGGCACCACCAACATCAATGATGTTTGCAGGCACCTATATCTAGGGTGTAAGACACCTACAGTTTGATCTGTACATCGAAGAAGCAATGATAAAAATAAAAGGAAGATTCAGGAGTGGAATTAAAATTCAGGGCGAAAGGATATCAATGCTGATGAAATTGCTATCCTGAGTGAAACCGAAGAAGAATTACATGACGTACTAAATGGAAAGGACATCTGTTAAGACATCATGGAATGCCTTACATGATACTAGAGGAAGCTGTAGAGAGCAAAAGTTGTAGAGGGAGACAGAGATTGGAATACATCCAGCAAATAGCTCAGAACATAGGTTGCAAGTGCTACTCTGAGATAAAGAGGTTGGCACAGGAGAGGAATTCATGACATGCTGTATCAAACCAGTCAGAAGACTCAAGACTGAAACAAAAAAAATATCAAGGCCACCATGGTCCTCCTGACTTCAATCTACACCATGCTGTAAACTATTGCTTATTGTGTAGCCCTCAAGATTTGGACAGTTTCATGCTGCTGACCTTGTATTGCCTCTGGGCAGTTTCACGTAGTACACACTATGCCATAGTGTGTTGTGGTCAACCAATAAACTGATTACATGACTAGTATTCATTGTATTCTGTGCCACAGCACAGAAAAATTTTACAGCTTGTTATACTTTAAATAGTGTGTCAATCACAATGAATCCAGTTTGCTCCCAAAATCATATGGAATGTTAATTAATTGTATGGAACTTAATGTTGAACAGAAATGATTGAAAGAACTCAGTGATCATCTTCTTTCTCATCATCACAATGGTAATTTACAATTTTGGGCCTCTGTAACACCAGAATCCAGTTGCAGAACATGAAAATAGAAATGTAAAATGTGTTTCAGAATGAAATAGGAACAAAATTATCCATAGAAGAGACAACTATAATTAATGAACAGTTGGACACATTGTCAGGTCTTACTGAACAGTAGGGGCAGTTGTGATCTACCTCCCTTTGCACACAGTACTGCAAAACATAGTCCACTCTTCCTGACCAACTGAGCCAGCAAGGAGGCCAAATATCTGCTTGCAATGGTAGTGCGCATGTATGTCCTTCATTTATGCTTACTTGTTCTATATCATGAGAGTGGACTGCACAACATCATGTTTATGCCCTGCAGGTATACAGACTCAAACTAAATAGATTAAATAGATCACAAAGTGATACTACAGTAAAAATGTTAAGTGTGTCAAGTTTGTGAATTAAATATAAGTAAACTGATTAATGATAAATAATTGTGACAAATCTGCTAGGATTAATAAAGACAGGCAACACTGATCATTTAAGTTTTGACAAATTATTCATTCATCAATGAATAACTTAATAATGTAATGATGGTCTTATACAAAGTATTTAAATGTAGCTTCAGATAAACTGGCAACAATAATATATGTACAGTAAAGCATGTGTACTTGCAACATAAGCCCCACAGTGGATTAACTATTTACAAATCATTAACTAACCAACACAGATGAAGTTCACTAGCTTGTTAAACAAACTACAAATGTTCTTGATGACCAAGTGGAAACAGTTATCAAAAGCAGTAGAAATGTGGAAATAATTCTAACTTCTGTGCTGTTCATAGACTGACACCCAAAAATTAGAGTTCCATTTGGTTTATTGAGCCTGAGTTGAAACCCTTAGCAATTGTATTAAAACCCTAGAAAATATAAAATGTCAAGTGGCTAACTTGCCACCCAGGTTTTATCAGTTGACAACTGCAAATCAAATCAATTTGAACAGACACACATACTTGAAGTACCAATATTACCATCTTGGGACATAGCGTCCTTAGTGCATCTGCTTGTGGCCTTTTATACCATCACAACCTTGCCGAACTATAACTGATCTGCTAAATTTAACAAAATGGGCCACCATTCAAATTAGAAGTAACTTACATGTAATAAATACTTGATGAGAGGAGTGTCTCTCTTCTCCAGACATTTTCTGACCTCTCAGGATAACATAAGCAAATTAATTCATTTATAAACAATGTAATTATAAATCACGTGCACATAGACTTTACATTTATTACAAAGAAACATATTTAAGTAGACAACTACAAATTAACATGACCCATTCAAAGGGGCGTCTTTTTGCACTATTTCAAAAGAATGGTTTCAGAAAATGGCTAATTTTCACCAATTTTTAATGACATACATCTTTATTAGCCAAATGAGTATTACATTACAGCATAGTGAGTTTGATGAAGTGCCATGACAAACTCACTAATAAGGACAAAGTATTTGTATAAGCTGCATATACAATGAGCATTTGTGTGGAGGAATCATCTTACTGACACATTTGCATAACTGGCAGTAATTAAAATATGCTTCAATTTAGGCTGTGTAATAGTTAATAATGTAAAACAGTTCTTGACTATGGATGACTCCCTCAGTTGTTGTTTGATACCTTGACTGTAATTATTGCTCAATCTGTTTGCAAACCATTTATTTTGAATGGGTTTTCTAAAACTACCACTAAGATAAGATAGAGAAATTAGGGCTCAGGTGGAGACTCTTGCTCTATTTGCAAGTGGAACAGGAAAGGAAATGATAAATAATGGTACAAGGTACCCTCCACCACACACCGTACAGTGGCTTGAGGAATATCTATGTAGATACATATGTAGATGTCTTAATGTTCTTCTGGTTGTGCTAATTTAATTTCTATAATGTCTGTATTATATTTATTACTCAAGCAGTGAGGAACTCAAGTTACTGTCATTACCGCACTGGTGTATCTGGATTTCTGGTAGGATGCTTCTATGATTTATTATGTAATTTCAGAATTATTGGCTGTAGCCATTTATCCTACAGGTTGCAAAGTTCACCATCTTTACCATATTCTTCTTCAATAGTGTTCCAACTGCCTTTTCTTCCACTCCTGTGCTCTGGAAAGTCATAGCCAATGGCCAAAGCAAAATTACCTGTGCACTGGCCAGCCTATGGCTGCTCCACCTCTGACAGGTCCTCTCTCATGTTTATAAATGCACCCTCTTAGAGCTTTGCTATGGCCATTGTCTTATCTCATAACATATTGTGAGGATATGCACTTATTTCATTTAATGAGAGGCTTCTGTGTGAAGTGAATTTTTACACAAATTTTGCCTGTACCATTTTTCTCAGTTTCAACATTTTGACATTTTTCATCTTTAGAATCACAGAAATAAATGTCTGAAATGTGACTAGAAGCCATTGAGACCAGGAGGGGGGCGGGAGGTTAGAGGAGAGAGTAATTCAGAATTACCTTGAAGTATTGGTAGCATTCTACGGATCGGAGCGTGGAATGTCAGATCCCTTAATCGGGCAGGTAGGTTAGAAAATTTAAAAAGGGAAATGGATAGGTTAAAGTTAGATATAGTGGGAATTAGTGAAGTTTGGTGGCAGGAGGAACAAGACTTTTGGTCAGGTGATTACAGAGTTATAAATACAAAATCAAATAGGGGTAATGCAGGAGTAGGTTTAATAATGAATAAAAAAATAGGAGTGCGGGTTAGCTGCTACAAACAGCATAGTGAACGCATTATTGTGGCCAAGATAGACACAAAGCCCACGCCTACTACAGTAGTACAAGTTTATATGCCAACTAGCTCTGCAGATGACGAAGAAATTTATGAAATGTATGACGAGATAAAAGAAATTATTCAGGTAGTGAAGGGAGACGAAAATTTAATAGTCATGGGTGACTGGACTTCGTCAGTAGGAAAAGGGAGAGAAGGAAACATAGTAGGTGAATATGGATTGTGGGGAAGAAATGAAAGAGGAAGCCGCCTTGTAGAATTTTGCACAGAGCATAACTTAATCATAGCTAACACTTGGTTCAAGAATCATAAAAGAAGAATGTATACCTGGAAGAATCCTGGAGATACTAAAAGGTATCAGATAGATTATATAATGGTAAGACAGAGATTTAGGAACCAGCTTTTAAATTGTAAGACATTTCCAGGGGCAGATGTGGATTCTGACCACAATCTATTGGTTATGAACTGCAGATTGAAACTGAAGAAACTGCAAAAAGGTGGGAATTGAAGGAGATGGGACCTGGATAAACTGAAAGAACCAGAGGTTGTACAGAGTTTCAGGGAGAGCATAAGGGAACAATTGACAGGAATGGGGGAAAGAAATACAGTAGAAGAAGAATGGGTAGCTCTGAGGGATGAAGTAGTGAAGGCAGCAGAGGATCAAGTAGGTAAAAAGACGAGGGCTAATAGAAATTCTTGGGTAACAGAAGAAATATTGAATTTAATTGATGAAAGGAGAAAATATAAAAATGCAGTAAAAGAAGCAGGCAAAAAGGAATACAAACGTCTCAAAAATGAGATTGACAGGAAGTGCAAAATGGCTAAGCAGGGATGGCTAGAGGACAAATGTAAGGATGTAGAGGCTTGTCTCACTAAGGGTAAGATAGATACTGCCTACAGGAAAATTAAAGAGACCTTTGGAGAGAAGAGAACCACTTGTATGAATATCAAGAGCTCAGATGGAAACCCAGTTCTAAGCAAAGAAGGGAAGGCAGAAAGGTGGAAGGAGTATATAGAGGGTCTATACAAGGGCGATGTACTTGAGGACAATATTATGGAAATGGAAGAGGATGTAGATGAAGATGAAATGGGAGATAAGCTACTGCATGAAGAGTTCGACAGAGCACTGAAACACCTAAGTCAAAACAAGGCCCCGGGAGTAGACAACATTCCATTAGAACTACTGATGGCCTTGGGAGAGCCAGTCATGACAAAACTCTACCATCTGGTGAGACAGGCGATATACCCACAGACTTCAAGAAGAATATAATAATTCCAATCCCAAAGAAAGCAGGTGTTGACAGATGTGAAAATTACTAAACTATCAGTTTAATAAATCACAGCTGCAAAATACTAACGCGAATTCTTTACAGACGAATGGAAAAACTGGTAGAAGCGGACCTTGGGGAAGATCAGTTTCGATTCCGTAGAAATGTTGGAACACATGAGGCAATACTAACCTTACGACTTATCTTAGAAGAAAGATTAAGAAAAGGTAAACCTACGTTTCTAGCATTTGTAGACTTAGAGAAAGCTTTTGACAACATTAACTGGAATACTCTCTTTCAAATTCTGAAGGTGGCAGGGGTAAAATACAGGGAGCGAAAGGCTATTTACAATTTGTACAGAAACCAGATGGCAGTTATAAGAGTCGAGGGGCATGAAAGGGAAGCAGTGGTTGGGAAAGGAGTGAGACAGGGTTGTAGCCTCTCCCTGATGTTATTCAATCTGTATATTGAGCAAGCAGTAAAGGAAACAAAAGAAAAATTCGGAGTAGGTATTAAAATTCATGGACAAGAAGTAAAAACTTTGAGGTTCGCCGATGACATTGTAATTCTGTCAGACACAGCAAAGGACTTGGAAGAGCAGTTGAACGGAATGGACAGTGTCTTGAAAGGAGGATATGCGATGAACATCAACAAAAGCAAAACGAGGATAATGGAATGTAGTCAAATTAAATCGGGTGATGCTGAGGGAATTAGATTAGGAAATGAGACACTTAAAGTAGTAAAGGAGTTTTGCTATTTAGGGAGCAAAATAACTGATGATGGTCGAAGTAGAGAGGATATAAAATGTAGACTGGCAATGGCAAGGAAATCGTTTCTGAAGAAGAGAAATTTGTTAACATCGAGTATAGATGTAAGTGTCAGGAAGTTGTTTCTGAAAGTATTTGTATGGAGTGTAGCCATGTATGGAAGTGAAACATGGACGATAACCAGTTTGGACAAGAAGAGAATAGAAGCTTTCGAAATGTGGTGCTACAGAAGAATGCTGAAGATAAGGTGGGTAGATCACGTAACTAATGAGGAGGTATTGAATAGGATTGGGGAGAACAGAAGTTTGTGGCACAACTTGACTAGAAGAAGGGATCGGTTGGTAGGACACGTTTTAAGGCATCAAGGGATCACAAATTTAGCATTGGAGGGCAGTGTGGAGGATAAAAATCGTAGAGGGAGACCAAGAGATCAATACACTAAGCAGATTCAGAAGGATGTAGGTTGCAGTAGGTACTGGGAGATGAAGCTTGCACAGGATAGAGTAGCATGGAGAGATGCATCAAACCAGTCTCAGAACTGAAGACCACAACTTAAAACAACTATTGGTAGTTCATCTCCAGGAGGTAATTCTGTAATGAAAAAATACTGAGAGAAATTAGGAAACAAATGAAAAAGGTAGAAATACAAAAGTAGGTTGTCAGGTAGCAGACACAAATAAAAAGATATCACGAACAAAAATAAACTAATTATATAGCCGAAAGAGATTTAAAATATCTGACTGAACTTGTGAACATTTATGGTAATGTTCAAATTAAAAGTTTAATGCAAAAGCTGAGAGGTTTGTAAGTAAAAATTATGTTCAACTTACGTTTATTACCTATGAATATTTTGAAAGGGATTTTCTAATTAAATTTTGGTATGAATCTGAACAAGCTAGAACAGAGAGGAATTACTGATAACAGTAAAAAAAGAATTGGTAACAGGAATCATGAAGGGAGAAACAGAAATTTAATAAAAGTAATGTAACACAACTGCAAAATGGGTATGATATAAGAGGAATTAAGCAAGTAAACTAAGAATCACTCTGTTGATGATCCATAACATGCAAGGGAAAAGCAACTTTAATAAATAGACCACTCATAATGGAAGATATTGAAGTCAAAGATACTAAAGCTTAGTATACAAACATACTTCAAGTGAACAGGATCATTTTTGACCAAGAACAATGGATGGATTTTGGGAAGACTGGCTAACAAGTCAGAAAAGGATAAACAAAAAAATAAGAATCATCTTGTAGAGGATCGACATTCATCAATAATTTTTAGCCAGGAAGTGGGAAGTAAATTAGAAGAGCAAAAGGATAATGAACTTGGAATTCAAATAATATCTAAAGAAGTTGAGGAAATGGAAATACATGGGACAGAGAAGCAAAAAGTAGTAGCTAGTAAGATGATCAACTACTGTAGTGGAGGTAATGTTTTTGAGAACAAGATGGAGGTTGTGGATGGTGTAATGAGGGCATACATGATTATTTTGCTCTGAAAAAGAATTTTTATTAATATAGGAAGACAGAGGCATTTCAAATGCAGAAAAATTTTCAGATGTAAAGAAGAGTCAAAGTGAAGAAAGTCAAATTTATCTGATTTCTATTATGTCTGATAATGCAAAGCCTCCTCAGGAGTCATATTGTAGTTACATAAATGATGTTTAGATAAAACTAGGAACTTGGTGGGCTACAGGAAGATATAGTAAATGGGATACAAAAAACTAGCTTTGTTGTCATTTGAAATTAAAGTCATTGTTGCAGTGTAGTTCCTGACAGGAACATACACTTTATTTTAGATATGGTTTGGCTGCATAAATTAAAAGTTCTTTAGCATTGGAGGGAATAAGTCATATATATGATAGATCAAAAAGAAAAAAGTTCTTTCAGAGTGCTGTTTGAAGCTTGCTCGACATAATAATTGCTTGAAAGGTTCTGGGGCATTGCATCAGATGTCGTTGTGAAAACAGCTAATATTTCTACAAGGCGGCTGCTCATCATCTTCAGGTGTGACTGTGTGCTGTGACTGTAGTAGTACATAATTTTATAAATTAATTCACATGACAAGTGCAGGTGCCAGGAGGTGAAGCTGTAACATCATCAAAGGGGTCTGCTGTAGAACCACTGGGTACCACTCAGAGACCCTGCAGAGTGGCAGCAGAATCTGCAGTGATCCCACTATGCCTGCTCTACGGCAATCACAGTGGAGAAAGAGGAGGAATTGGTGGCTGCTGAATTTGTGGTCTTAGCTGTAGGTTGCATGGCATGGTTGGCCTGTGTGAAATCTAGTAGAACAGCTACTTTTTGTGGCACTGCCAACAGAATCTGTCAGCATCCACTTAGTAAAGGTGGCTACCATGCATGCCTTTGTTGATGCCATCTGAACATCCATGTCAATACCAAGTCTTCATTACAAAAGCTACATATCAGACCAGCTGTGTGGCTGGATTGAAGAGTTTTTAGCAAACATAACACAGCAGGTTGTTATCAATGGAGAGACGTCTACAGACGTTAAAGTAACCTCTGGCGCGCCACAGCGAGTGTTATGGGACCATTGCTTTTCACAATATATATAAATGACCCAGTAGATAGTGTCGGAAGTTCCATGCTGCTTTTCGCGGATGATGCTGTAGTATACAGAGAAGCTGCAGCATTAGAAAATTGTAGCGAAATGCAGCAAGATCTGCAGCGGATAGGCACTTGGTGCAGGGAGTGGCAACTGACCCTTAACATAGACAAATGTAATGTATTGCAAATACATAGAATGAAGGATCCTTTATTGTATGATTATATGATAGTGGAACAAACACTGGTAGCAGTTACTTCTGTAAAATATCTGGGAGTATGAGTGCGGAACGATTTGAAGTGGAATGATCATATAAAATTAATTGTTGGTAAGGTGGGTATCAGGTTGAGATTCATTGGGAGAGTCCTTAGAAAAAGTAGTCCATCAACAAAGGAGGTGGCTTACAAATCACTCGTTCAACCTATACTTGAGTATTGCTCATCAGTGTGGGATCCGTACCAGATCGGTTTGACGGAGGAGATAGAGAAGATCCAAAGAAGAGCGGCGCCTTTTCTCACAGGGTTATTTGGTAACCGTGATAGCGTTACGGAGATGTTTAGCAAACTCAAGTGGCAGACTCTGCAAGAGAGGCGCTCTGCATCGCGGTGTAGCTTGCTCGCCGGGTTTCGAGAGGGTGCGTTTCTGGATGAGGTATCGAATATATTGCTTCCCCCTACTTATATCTCCCGAGGAGATAACGAATGTAAAATTAGAGGGATTCGAGCATGCATGGAGGCTTTCAGACAGTCGTTCTTCCCGCGAACCATACGCGACTGGAACAGAAAAGGGAGGTAATGACAGTGGCACGTAAAGTGCCCTCCACCACACACCATTGGGTGGCTTGCGGAGTATAAATTTAGATGTAGATGTAGCATGACAGACAGTTCTGATGTTGTTACAGTTAGATGAGAGGTGGAGGATGGTTTGAGGTTGCCTGCCATGCAGAAGTTCCACTGGGTTCTTGTCTGTGAGAAATGTGGCCCTGTATGTACACTGAAAATGGTTAGATTACCTTCACTAGAAGAAGACTGAATCCCCACCCTCATGTTTTCCTTAAAAGTGCAAATGATCCACTCCACCTCACCATTTGACTGAGGATGAACAGGAGCACTAAAGAGATGCTGTATGCCACATTGTGTACAAAATTCCATGAAGAGAATGAAGACAAGTTGTAGATCATTACCAGTCACCATGACCTTAGAAAGGCCTTTGGTCACAACATAAGTGCAATTGCTTTAGTGTCACCTGTGTCATTGTGGAATGCATCTTGATGACATACGGAAACTGTGAGAAAGAGTTGATGACAAATAACTGCATTGAGTTGATGAAACTATCCATAAAGTCTACAGTAGGCTAGGCTGTTCCAGTACTGCCCCATGGAGCAAGGGTACCCTTCCCCCTCCCTCCCCCCCCCCTCCCCCCTCGCCACATACAAAGGCAGGTACAGGTAGTGTACGCTATACTTCTTATGACCCTACTGTGTGTGTTCTGAACTTGGTCACTCGTCACTCCAGCCCACGTGCGCTCTGCCATTGAAGTACAATCACATATGTTGTAGCATGGCTGCATGACTGCTTGCACGTCAATTGTTTGCCCACCTGTGCCCTTGCTCACCTAGCAGCCCCCAAGTGGGCATGTGACCTGGAACAGTCTGGTCTACAGGAACATTGTCCCAAGGAGCAACAGGCTAGGACCAGGATGAAAAATTTTTCTAAGCAGTGCCTGCTGGAGGGCATAGTTGGGACATCAGCAGGCAAGCACATCAATGTCTTTGTCAATGGCCAGCTAGTGAGCATAGTGGTGGGCTAACAAATTCATCTGTACGACACCCAATCATTCCCAAGAAACAGGGCGAGGACCTAATGTGGAATGAAGGAGGGATAACCTCTCAGACTGACTCATTCTCTGTAACAAGTAAGGGGTCCCATCCTGAGCTGACAAATGATCTTTCAAAGAAAAGTAACATATAATGTTGGGCCAAATTTTGTCTGGCCATCAGGACTTCACCCACTTAGAAACTTGCCACATCATGAAGCCCTTCTGCAGTTCTAACGCAATGATGGATGCCATGGCAAGGAAGCCATTTAAAGAAAAAAGAACCTTTGAATCAATGTGCAAACACATAACCTACAGTTGGTCAAATTCAGCATCAGGACCAGATGGAAGCTGGGAAAGAGTGTACATAATCACATGTTGACCTGTTGGTTTGTACAGAATGGAATAATGATACAGAGATAAAATGAGATCCCAGCACTGTAAGTGTTGTGCCACTTTGATGGGTAATGATGAGCAAGGGCCAATAAAAAGAGTAAGGTCTTGTCATCAGTCACTTGGTGGAATTTGACACCATAAAGGTATTTCGTAAAGTTGCACACTGCAATGACTGTTATTAGGGCCCACTTCTTTTGGAGAGCATTGAGGGGTTGCACAATCTATGCTACATTCATCGAAAACTTTCTGTAGTAGTTTGCCTTACTCATGAAAGATTGTGTTCCTTTATGTTATAGGTTGGGGCATTTCATTAATGCATTAATGGCCTGTACATGGTGTTCATTCAGAAGTATCCCATTTTTGTTCAAAACAAAATACAGGACCTCTATCAAATGTTGAAGAGATGGTGCCTCTTTAGATTGTGCTTTAGGCTAGGTTTGTGTCAATCAGTAATCCTATTGGTTGTGAAGTGTGCTCAGTTATTCGGCTCTTAAATGGAAAACGATTTTGTCGTGCTTAAATTCATCAGCAGCTTGTTGAAGTTTATGGTGCAAATGTAATGAATGATGGAAATTTGCATAAATGGTGTAGGCTGTTTAATGGAGGAAGGGCAAATGCTCACAATGACGAATGATCTGGACAGCCTACTGTCATGAATGAAGCTGAAATGAAATATTGCCCTTTGCAGCACAAAAAATTACTATTTCTGTGTTCTCTGTTAAAGATCAAAGTACTCTCCTCTTCTCCATTGGTGGTGCTCTACTTGCTTATGGACATAATAGCAATGGCCCTGCAAGTCTCTCACCTTATTTCTTCAGAAAGCTAACTCAGATGTTTCAAAACATACTGCTTAATGGCAATGAGAAAATCTGTGACAGACTAGGTCATGTGAATGGGAGCAAAATTTTAAAGCAGAGTTCTTAGAACAAACTATGTGAATTTAGCCAAACATGGAGAACTCATAGTAGGCAGTTGTTTCAGAAGAACTCATGGAGAGGTTATGACAAACAATTGACTGAACTGAAAACAGATAACGCTTTAAATTCATGAAGTTGTTTCAAATTTTCTGTAGGCCCTTTACAACTTACAATGTAGTAAGAAATGTAATAAATGGTAGTTGCATATAATTAAAACTTTGATTTTCAACAGAATGAGAAATCACTTTCTAAGATTTATTTGTTCCTCACATTTTCTGAAACTGAGAAGAAGAGTTTGCAACATACACTACAAGACTGCAGTTGAACCATGTAAGTACAACATTTTAGACTCATCATGCTTGCATCTTTGCCACTTTTTCAATTTAAAAAAGTTAGTCGCATAAGCAACTGTAGGTGGAAAGTAGTGGCATGTTGAAACCTGTAACTGATACTATGTGATCATTATAGTTGGTTTCCTTCAAGTTATTACATCCATTTATTTGTAAGAATGAGTGATCTCAGTTTTAACACACAGATATTCTAATCATAGGATACTATGTTTTTACAATTTTTGAAGTGCGGAATTTCACATTCCTAAAGATTTAAAGCAAGTTGCCAATCTTTGTGCCACTTTCAAACTTCATGTAACTCAATATTTGCGCAGATTTTTTTCTAGATAGAACATCTTTATGGATAACAGCATCATCTGCAGTAGCTGTGAGTGCATCTTCCATACCAAAAAACCCTGTATCTAGTCAAATTTTGTTAAATACTCCATACTGGTATAAATGTACTTCTGCTAGTGAGTGTTGGTGTGTACTGAGTATTATCTACAAAGTGAGTTAAACCAAGTCAAGATCAAAATGGAACCAATAATGTGGAATATAGTTTAAATTAGTCTTTATTTAAAGAATTGCATCTCCACAGGCAATGAATCACAATGGTTTTAATGTTTTTCCATAGTTTTTGGATGGGTATTTCAAATATTCAAGAACAAAGTGAGTGGTTTTAGCTAAACATTGAAAATAATTCCTTATATGCAAGTTTCTCCTTCCTAAGGTATGTGAGGTAAAAGATAAAAAATATATATTTATTTCTACCTGAAGTTGCTAACAAGTGCTATACAAACTTCAGAAAAGTCAAATATTCGAGAGAGGGCTGCAGACTAAATTGCAAAATAAGTACTAAAACCAGTCATTGTTAATGTAAGTAAGGAAAAAAATACAGGCTGGAATAATGACAATGAAAAGGATAGATTGCTACTCGCCATATAATGGAAATGTCAAGTCACAGGCAGACACAAAAAAAGACTGCTGAACAGATATGCTTTGGGCTAAAAAAACTGCTTCTGACTTAGGAAACACACACACACACACACACACACACACACACACACACACACAAATGCAACTCACACACGCATATGACATTTCTGCTGTATGGTGAGTATCAATCTATCATTTTCACAATATTATCTTAACATAAAAAGTGGTTTTATGTAGGTGATATTTTCATGTAAGGTGCTGTGAAGCACTGCTTGTACAGAGATTCTGCTGATGTTTAGCAGTGTAGTAGTGGTGCCTATATCTCTGTGATTATGGAGAAGAAGCAACTAATGTTAAATTTCGAAGCTGATTTGGCAATAGCACAAGTAGATTTAGAAATGATGACTGGATTGTAGTCAGACTTGGCAAATCATGCAAGAGATTTAAGAGGTGTTGCAAATCTCCTAGCTCTAGTCTGAAAAATATCAACTAGCTTAAGCACTCTGAAGACTGCAGCATGTAAGACGTTTGCAAGGATTCAATGGTAAGACAGAGATTTAGGAACCAGGTTTTAAATTGTAGGACATTTTCAGGGGCAGATGTGGACTCTGACCACAATCTATTGGTTATGAACTGTAGATTAAAACTGAAGAAATTGCGAAAAGGTGGGAATTTAAGGAGGTGGGACCTGGATAAACTGACTAAACCAGAGGTTGTAAAGAGTTTCAGGGAGAGCATAAGGGAACAATTGACAGGAATGGGGGAAAGAAATACAGTAGAAGAAGAATGGGTAGCTCTGAGGGATGAAGTAGTGAAGGCACCAGAGGATCAAGTAGGTAAAAAGATGAGGGATAGCAGAAATCCTTGGGTAACAGAAGAAATATTGAATTTCATTGATTAAAGGAGAAAATATAAAAATGCAGTAAATGAAGCAGGCAAAAAGGAATACAAACGTCTCAAAAATGAGATTGACAGGAAGTGCAAAATGGCTAAGCAGGCATGGCTAGAGGACAAATGTAAGGATGTGGAGGCTTATCTCACTAGGGGTAGATAGATACAGCCTACAGGAAAATTAAAGAGATCTTTGGAGAGAAGAGAACCACTTGTACGAATATCAAGAGCTCAGATGGAAACCCAGTTCTAAGCAAAGAAGGGAAGGCAGAAAGGTGGAAGGAGTATGTAGAGGGTCTATACAAGGGCGATGTACTTCAGGACAATATTATGGAAATGGAAGAGGATGTAGATGAAGATGAAATGGGAGATAAGATACTGCGTGAAGAGTTTGACAGAGCACTGAAAGACCTGAGTCGAAACAAGGCCCCGGGAGTAGACAACATTCCATTAGAACTACTGATGGCCTTGGGAGAGCCAGTCCTGACAAAACTCTATGATCTGGTGAGCAAGATGTATGAGACAGGCGACATACCCTCAGACTTCAAGAAGAATATAATAATTCCGATCCCAAAGAAAGCAGGTGTTGACAGATGTGAAAATTACCGAACTATCAGTTTAATAAGTCACAGCTGCAGAATACTAACATGAATTCTTTACAGACGAATGGAAAAACTGGTAGAAGCCAACCTCGGGGAAGATCAGTTTGGATTCCGTAGAAATGTTGGAACATGTGAGGCAATACTAACCTTACGACTTATCTTAGAAGAAAGATTAAGGAAAGGCAAACCTACGTTTCTAGCATTTGTAGACTTAGAGAAAGCTTTTGACAATGTTGACTGGAATACTCTCTTTCAAATTCTAAAGGTGGCAGGGGTAAAATACAGGGAGCGAAAGGCTATTTACAATTTGTACAGAAACCAGATGGCAGTTACAAGAGTCGAGGGGCATGAAAGGGAAGCAGTGGTTGGGAAGGGAGTGAGACAGGGTTGTAGCCTCTCTCCAATGTTATTCAATCTATATATTGAGAAGCAGTAAAGGAAACAAAAGAAAAAATTGGAGTAGGTATTAAAATCCAGGGAGAAGAAATAAATACTTTGAGATTCACCGATGACATTGTAATTCTGTCAGAAACAGCAAAGGACTTGGAAGAGCAGTTGAATGGAATTGACAGAGTTTTGAGAGGAGGATATAAGATGAACATCAGCAAAAGCAAAACAAGGATAATGGAATGTAGTCGAATTAAGTCAGGTGCTGAGGAAATTAGATTAGGAAATGAGACACTTAAAGTAGTAAAGGAGTTTTGCTATTTGGGGAGCAAAATAACTGATGATGGTCGAAGTAGAGAGGATATAAAATGTAGACTGGCAATGGCAAGGAAAGCGTTTCTGAAGAAGAGAAATTTGTTAACATCGAGTATAGATGTAAGTGTCAGGAAGTTGTTTCTGAAAGTATTTGTATGGAGTGTAGCCATGTATGGAAGTGAAACATGGACGATAACCAGTTTGGACAAGAAGAGAATAGAAGCTTTCGAAATGTGGTGCTACAGAAGAATGCTGAAGATAAGGTGGGTAGATCACGTAACTAATGAGGAGGTATTGAATAGGATTGGGGAGAAGAGAAGTTTGTGGCACAACTTGATTAGAAGAAGGGATCGGTTGGTAGGGCATGTCCTGAGGCATCAAGGGATCACAAATTTAGCATTGGAGGGCAGCGTGGAGGGTAAAAATCGTAGAGGGAGACCAAGAGATGAATACACTAATCAGATTCAGAAGGATGTAGGTTGCAGTAGGTACTGGGAGATGAAGGAGCTTGCACAGGATAGATTAGCATGGAGAGCTGCATCAAACCAGTCTCAGGACTGAAGACCACAACAACAACAAATGAATTACATTTTGAACAACCATCTTGACCTCTTTGAGTATGTCCATGTAGATATGAATTATTCACCTGAACCTAGAGTAGACTGTAGAGATCACATTATATTGCTGTTCTTCAGTAGCCTGCCTCTAATAACCAGTTTTTTAATCTTGAGTTCATTTCTTTCACACACAGCTCTAGAATGCCACTGTTATTGATGGAGCAAGTCATTTGGGGTGACAGTGAATATTTATTTCACTGTGGTCCAACACAACGTGTAATACGCAAATTGTACAATTCTGCCTTTCTTAAGCTAGCTCCTAATCAGCTTGGCAATCTGAGTATCTTCACTCACATACAATGCAGAAGCCAATTGCTATTGATGGGCTGAGTGACCTGTAGCAATGTGGAATGCTTATATACCTCCAGAGAGCTTAAACACGTTACATAGGTGCAATTTTTGCTATGTTATTGCACATAATTTGGCATATTTTTAACTTACTCAACAGATTTTTAATGTTTATAGCTGCTGAATTATGTTAGTGTCATTTTTTTAAATTATATTTTCTGTGACATTTGAAAGAGGCTTACTTGAAGAACTTCACTTACATATGATTCATGCACTTCGATCAAATAGTATCAAGATAACAGCTCTGCAAATCACTGCTCTATCATTGACAAAAGAGGTCCTAAAAACATCAGCCTCACTGTATCAAATGTAAGCAAACATATAACTCAGGTACAGTTTATGTGTTTATTCCTCTGATTATAATATTAAGTGCTCAGTACATGTGTGTATCAATTACACAAACAGGATGTTAAATACTTGGTGCCCCAAGGTTCTGTTCTATGTCCAGTCTTGTTCCTGCTATTTACTAATGACTTAGTGTCAGCAACCCCATCCTAAACATACATAAAATTTGCTGATGACACCAACATTCTGATAAACTGGAGAAGAAAATCAAACTATATATGTCACACATCACTGATAGGTTCTCCAGAAACAGTCTTCTCATTAACACAGAAAAGACAGCCTACATACTGTACAAAGGGCAGATACTTTAAGCCATACTATAATGATATGCAGTAAACAATTTTAAATTGTAAAAAGCACTAAATTTCTTGTAATATTGATCCAAGAAAACTTAAAGTGCAACAAGCATGTAAGTTCCATCAGTATAAAATTAAGTACCATCTGCTACAGTATAAAAATCTTTAATGGCTGTATGATACAACAAATGATTAAAAAAATACTATGCACAGGTGGAACCACTGTTGAGGTATGGTATCATTTTCAGGCAACTCACATTCCATTAGAAGTTGCTTTGTAGTCTGAAAAATTCTGCAAAAATTGCAAACAACATTTTGCTTTTTTAACTAGATTAATTGTTGTAAATTCATTAGAAGTGTATCATCATGTGGTGTAAATTAATTTCATTTGCACAAAAAAGAGGATTATGTAAACAGTGGTCAACACAGAGCTGTAAGAATGGTAATCATTTTTTTGTTTTTTAACTAAAATATTTATTATCAGTTCTTAAGAGGAGTATAGGTAGTCATAGTTATCCTGCAAGTACATTTTTGTGATATTTAATCACTATTTGAACTGAAAAAAAATTCATTGTATAGGTCATTAGTACATACTGCTTTAAGTTTTAATGCACACAGATTTATGTATATTTGTAGCAGACATACGATTTATAATCACCACATTAGTTGTTAATGTTGTCTCATCTCATTATCTCATAACAGCTGAGCTCTACAATATGAGCTTGTATCTACACTGAAGAGTCAAAGAAACTGGCACACCTGCCTAATATCGTGTAGGGCCCCATGAGCATGCAGAAGTGCCACAACACAATATGGCATGGACTCGACTTATGTCTGAAGTAGCATTGAAGAGAATTGACACTATGAATCCTGCAGGGCTATCCATAAATCCATAAGAATCGGAGGGGCTGGAGATCTCTTCTGAACAGTAGGTTGCAAGGCATCCCAGGTATGCTCACTACTGTTCATGTCTGGGGAGTCTGGTGACCAGCGGAAGGGTTTAAACTCAGAAGCGTGTTCCTGGAGCCACTTTGTAGCAATTCTGGATGTGCGGGGTGTCAAATTGCCCTGCTGGAATTGCCCAAGTCTGTCAGAATGCACAATGGACATGGATGGATGCACGTGATCAGACAGGATGTTTACATATGTGTCACATGTCAGTCATATCTAGACATATCGGGGTCCCATATCACTCCAACTGCACATGCCCCACACCATTACAGAGTCTCCACCAATTTTAAGTCACCCACTGACATGCAGGATCCATGGATTCATGAGCTTGTCTCCATAGCTGTACATGTTCATCCGCTTAATACAATAAGATACAAGACTCATCCAGCTAGGCAACATGTTTCAAATCATCAACAATCCAATGTCAGTGTTGATGGGCACAGGTGAGGTATAAAGCTTTATGTTGGGCAGTCATCAATGGTGCATGAGTGGGCTCCGAAAGCCTGTATCAGTGATGTTTCATTGAATGGTTCACATGCTGACACTTGTTGACAGCCCACATTGAAATCTGCAGCAATTGGCAGAAAAGTTGCGCTTCTGTCAGAATGATTCTCTTCAGTCATCATCAGTCCCATTCTTGCAGGATATTTTCTGGCCACAGCAGCGTCAGAAATTTGATGTTTTACTGCACTCCTCATGGTACACTCATGAAATGGTCATACAGGAAAATCCCTACTTCATGACTACCTCGGAGATACTGTGCCCCGTTGCTCATGTGCCGACTATAACACCACCTACAAACTCACTTAAATCTTGATAACCTGCCATTGTAGCAGCTAGTGGCACCCACTGGTCTAACAACTGCGCCAGCAACTTGTTGTCTTACATAGACATTGCCAATGCAGCATGGTATTCTGCCTGTGTACATATGTCTGCATTTGAATATTTTTGCCTATACCAGTTTCTTTGGCACTTCAGTTTATGTACAAAAATGACCAAGTAGATCAATAAAACCATGTGATACATTTATTTATTAGGAGAAATGCATACTTATAAACATGTGGTGAGTACCAACATTGAATATACGGTTATCAACTTTGAGAAGAACTATTTTGGTTTATTATTTTATGAGCTTTGACTCAGTCTGATTTGAACGTCCATTGTGTACACTAGCTTGCCTCAATGTATGTTATTAATAGTAATAAAGTGTTTCATTTTTACATTCACTGTGAGTTGGCGTACTCCTTTCCCAACAATTCACCATGGGAATTGGAATTGCCACACAGGTGACTCCTGATGTCTTCTTTTCCATCAAGTTTTCCTGTGATGCATTTACAACTTCACACCTAAACCTATGCAATGGACCAGCTACAGTTTGGGGACTCACTGTGCTACGGTTGCACAGACAGTGTTTTTTGATAGTGATGCTCCTACCATTTAGCCTATACTAATCCTGCACTCATGTGTGCCTATGACAAATGTGAACTCTAACCTCTCCAGGTCACAGCCACCTTGGCAGGAACCACATACAGGACAATGTGTCTACTTAAGACGATGTATCACAACACCTGATTTCATCCTGTGTCAAACCAAACTTGAGACATCTATGTGAGAGACTTTTTCTTCTAAATATGGTAAGTGTCCATAATTCCACAGCATTAATTAAATGAAAAAATAATTCCACAGCATTAATTAAATGAAAATTGACTTTCACAAGTCAGATATCAGCATTAAGGATAGATAAAGGAATACTCAAAGAACAATTGCATCATCAGAAAGCTAAATTACAGAATAAAATGGTACAGGGTTGCGTTCCTTGATGTTATCACACTCCTAATGTGTAAAGAAAACACATTTCCCTGAGGGAATAATGACTTTGCTGTAAAATAAAAATCATGTATCACAATTCATGTTTTCATAAAATACGATGTAAAAGATTTCTAACTTTTCCAGTTCACATCATGTAACAATTATCTTTGTCTTTACTTATCTGTAAGTATTTGGTTGTACTACATTTCTTAACCCAAATATCTTTCTTGTTTTTAGGATAAACTGATCATAAACATATTGATGAGGATTTGATATCACTTCAAATGATTCAGTGTATATTTCAAAAAACTTTTTGATTGATTTACTAATTGCTCTAGATTTTTACTGGTATTCACAAGAACCAGGTCCCCAGTTCCAAACTGTGTAACTTTTACTTTTCTGTCATGTTTCTGTTTTCTTATATTTTACTGTTGCTCATTGGTCTTCCTAAAAAATGCTTCACTTTCTTGAGCAGTTAAGCTTTTACATGTAGGGAACTCTATTACTTCATTGAAAATTTTGTCAGGTTTTTTGTCACAAAATATCATAAGGAGAAAATACAGTAGCAAAGTGCAGTTAACTATTTAAAATGTCTTCAGAATCCTTCACAGACTCTATCCCTCGACAATGATTTTTACTGCTATATGTTCCAAACAATCTATCTATATATCTCTTGTAACTTCCTGTTGGATTACTAACCAAAAAATATACAGAAATTATTATGTTTTATGATTTCATACCTCAAAAATTTTTGCCATGCTTTGGAAGTGAATTGTTCCCCATAATCAGACAGTATGGCTTTGGGTCTCCCTATATCCAGAAAATAGTCTTTACATATTTTAGAGATAACGCTCTTGCTTATAGCTCTTCTTAATATGTATAGTTTGATGAATTTTGAGAGTAAATCAACCATGACAGAAACCACCTTTAGATTTTAGTAACTGTCCAAAAAATCTACCTCCATTAATTCCATGAGTGTTTTTGGCAGATACTGTGCATACAGTCTCTACATATTTGATTACTTACTTTTGTTCTCTGATATCTGTCACAAGTTGCTAAAAGACTACAAAGCCTTCCCCTCCAATCTACTTTGGCACTACTGTCTACAATAGTGAAATCTTTTCAGAAAATTCAAGAGGAGTAAGATTTACAATAAACTTTCTACTTATCTTTTCTCACACAGTTGGCTGCAGTTCTTCATGTCTAGGGGTCTGATTCTTGAAGCTGAAATTCTCATATTTCAGGTTCTTGTGGTTCAATTGATATAAATAATTTTGAAGAATGTCTTTGCAGAATTTTCATTTATATGATGATTTATTGTGTCACATTTTACTATATCACATCGTCTTTTGAATTTTTACATTAACAAAGCTGAAATTAAATTGTTTGTCCAAAATGCAAAAATACATCTGATCACATCAGAGGTATGCTTACTGATACTTCACTCTATGCTAATAACAATATTACAAAGGGTTTACAGTTTTTCTTGACAAATGAACTTCTATTAGTTTAGATTATTATTTTATAAATGAGTCCAGAAATAAACAAAATAAACAGTACTAGATTGCATAATTAATAATAGCAATATTAAGTGTGCCAAATATTTTGTGATTTCAAATATTTCTAAAAAATAAAATAATTTTAACTGTACATTCAGAGCTAGTGCAGAACGGAAATGAAGTAATTCCTTTTCATTAATTTTAGCTTGAAATATGATGTATTGTGTATAAAATTACATGAAACTTTTCAGAAAAGCAGTTGAGATAATACTGACCTGTTCAAAATTTGAAAAATATTTCTGGTATCGACTACTTCTGTGGAGGAAAATTAATGCTAGAGGAGGATGTCCCTTTACAACTTCCAACCCTTCTTGTCATGATATAAAAATATAAATTTTCTTGAATTTTCTGTATACATTTCAGTGTTTCACAATGATCATAGCTTTCATGTAAATACCAAATAAGTGTGTCAATAAATTGTTCTAGCCATTGTAATTTTCACTTGTCACTGTCTGAGCAGTTTCTCCAAAAATGAGTCCCCTTGAAAACTTTAAAGTATGGTCCTGTTTTTCTTTTTCCCTTCATACCAATATAGCTTTTTACTAGTTTACAATTTGCATCATGTTTGGTTTCTGCCTAATGTCCCACAAATCTCAGCTATCTCCTTCTCATATTTAATTATCCTCACAAACATAATTTTGAAATTTTTATCATATTTCTCCTCATTCTTCAAATTCTCAGCCCCTACCTCCTCCTCCAATAGTAACCTAGACAATACTTCAGCAATCACAATTTCTTTAAATTTAATATATCTAATTGTGTAATTTAACTGTTGTAGGAAAACTTCCCACCATGTGATTCTGATGTGATACAACTTACAGTCCTGTAAACAGCTCAGTGCTTTATGACCTGAGTACACGATAATTTCATTTCCTAGCAGATAATTGCTGAATTTAAAAAATGTCCACTGAATAGCCAATCATTCACTTTCTGTAACTGTGCAATTACACAATCCCACTATCACTGCTGTCACACATTATACGAAAGGTAGAGAAAGACTAGACCTGTGTAAGATTTTTTGTCACTAAGCTGTTTCTTTATCTCCTCATTTCTAGGGAGAAAGTTTCCAAACCACCTAAACTTGCTAAAATTATACCTCTCTACAAGAAGAGAGAGAAAAACTGACATAGCAAACTATAGATCAATTGTATATTCAAAAGTGTGTGCAAGATGGGTCCTGTGTTTTCTACGGGTGGGTCACAAATTGGAAAAAAAAAAAAAAAAATTGTCTTGATTTGTTGCAACGATTTGAAGTTGAGGGTTAGACCGTCATGTCGTGGACTGTGACAGCTGATGAAACCTGTGTTCACCATTTTGAACCCAAAACAAAACAACAATCAGTGGAATCAAAGATTCTAATGATTGATAGGGAACGTCTTCGGAGACCAACTGTATGGTGTCAGTGATAGAAAGACCGAAAGCTTGAAAGGCATCCAAGCCAAAAAGGTTAGCGGAGCTCGCATCACTGACAACAATAAAAGTAATAGGCCGAGTGACTGATTTGTAAGTCACGTCGGTAGCGAATTGACCCAGTAGGGGAATGAACTGTTTACCATAACCGCGTAGACGCCGGTAAACTGGCGCCAACGGGGGCGACCCAAGGTCGGAATAAGTTTGTGCATTCAACAAAGAAACTGCCGCGCCCGTATCTTCTTGCAGTTGTAATCAGCGCGACCGAACTGACACCTCAATAAAGAGTTTGTGTGCCGATGCGTCGGGAGCCTGGCCCGATGAAACTTCCTGAATGTCAACGTCCATGTCCTCTGGAACTGCTTACTTCGATTCTTTTGAGGCTGAGCGGCAAACTTTAGCAATGTGTCCTTTTTTATTACATTTGCGACAAACGGCCCAATGCTGGGGGCACTCTGGCCGATCGTGATGTATATAGCACGACGTACAGGACGGTAACAGGGGCCGGTGGCCGGGACTCTGTTTACGCGCCGTGCGGGAGCGGCCATAACGGCTGGATCGTACCGCTCGCACGTCGTCCACCCCGGACGCGGCCGCGCCGCCCTCAACCGCCGCTACATCACACCACGCTTCCAACTGTTGACCAGCGGCGTGAGTGACTTCATACGATTGAGCAATGGACAGGACTTCCTCGACGGAAGGGTCTTCTAACTGCAGGGCCCGTTGCCAGACCTCCCTATCAGGGGACAAACGAACAATGACGTCGCGCACCATAACGTGGGCATACGACTCGCGCGACTGCTCCTTGACAAAATGACACTTGCGACTAAGACCTGTCCGCAGCTCGTGGTCGTGTGGTAGCGTTCTCGCTTCCCACGCCCGGGTTCGATTCCCGGCGGGATCAGGGATTTTCTCTGCCTCGTGATGACTGGGTGTTGTGTGATGTCCTTAGGTTAGTTAGGTTTAAGTAGGTCTAAGTTCTAGGGGACTGATGACCATAGATGTTAAGTCCCATAGTGCTCAGAGCCATTTGAGCCATTTTTTTGACTAAGACCGTGCAGGGTAGTGGCCCACGCCCGGTAAGACTGATGGGGCTGCTTCTTGCATTGATAGAACTCGACCCTAGCCGCCACAACATGCGTGCGGAGGCGATAATATGAAGACAGTAATGAGCACAATGCGTCAAAAGACAAGGGCGAGGGTTCCTGCAACGGCGCTAGCTGCCACAAAACTTGATAAAGCGAGGGAGATATCCAAGACAAGAAAAGAGCATGACATACCTCCGCATCGGCAACATGAAATGCCTGGAAATGCTGGGCGATGTTCATATGCGTCCCAATCCTCCGCCGTCTCGTCGTACAGGGGAAAGGGAGGAGGGAACGGCGCTGGAGCAGACGGTGTGGAGAGCAACGCCGGAAGCACTTGTTTCATCGTGGCCATGAGCTCCGTCTGCTGCTCAACCAAAACCCGCACTAAATCCTCCATGCCGTGGATAAGCTGAGAAACCGGAACAACGACACAACACGCGAAAGAACGACCCTACTTGTCACCAATTGTGTAGTAACACGGTTCACGTTTTCCGTCGCACTTCAATGTAGACCAGGAACTGTCTCATAGGCATGTCCGATGTGAACTGACTGGGCACGGCCCGTGCTGCCTGAGTTGTTGTTGTTGTTCCGCTGGCAGAGGTCGCGGCCGAATTCTCGCGTGCCCTCTGGTGGACGGGACTCTATTTTCGGCAACTACCGTCCGTGACGCGCCGTGCCGATGTGCGCCTCTCGCGATCTTTCTGGTGGCTACTGCATGGGTCATGGTTTGTCTCGAAAAACACTGTAGAGCAGTGTTTTCTTAATGGAGAGCAGAGTGCAACATTCAATCTACAGGTCTGTAGCTGTGTCATTGAGAAGACCCTTGATGACGGAGTCTTTCACTTGGTTGACTGCCATTACCAGAATGAGATTTTCACTCTGCAGCGGAGTGTGCGCTGATATGAAACTCCCTCGCTTTATCAAACTGTGTGCCTGACCGAGACTCGAACTCGGGACCTTTGCCTTTCGCGGGCAAGCGCTCTACCAACTGAGCTACCGAAGCACGACTCACGCCCGGTACTCACAGCTTTACTTCTGCCAGTATCTCGTCTCCTACCTTCCAAACTTTACAGAAGCTCTCCTGCGAACCTTCTGTAAAGTTTGGAAGGTAGGAGACGAGATACTGGCAGAAGTAAAGCTGTGAGTACCGGGCGTGAGTCGTGCTTCGGTAGCTCAGTTGGTAGAGCGCTTGCCCGCGAAAGGCAAAGGTCCCGAGTTTGAGTCTCGGTCGGGCACACAGTTTTAATCTGCCAGGAAGTTTCATATCAGCGCACACTCCGCTGCAGAGTGAAAATCTCATTCTGGAAACATCCCCCAGGCTGTGGCTAAGCCATGTCTCCGCTATATCCTTTCTTTCAGGAGTGCTAGTTCTGCAAGGTTCGCAGGAGAGCTTCTGTAAAGTTTGGAAGGTAGGAGACGAGATACTGGCAGAAGTAAAGCTGTGAGTACCGGGCATGAGTCGTGCTTCGGTAGCTCAGTTGGTAGAGCGCTTGCCCGCGAAAGGCAAAGGTCCCGAGTTCGAGTCTCGGTCGGGCACACAGTTTTAATCTGCCAGGAAGTTTGACTGCCATTAGTTCATAATCATACTGCAGGGATATTGCACAGATTCAGAACATATAATCAGTGATGACATTATATGCTCTGTGGATGTGACACATGTCAGTAGTAAATTGCATGGTAAGGTCTAAGTCTCTGTACAGCTGAGGGTTGGCATCTTGGGATGGATTTCTAATGGCATTAAACAGTGGATAATATAGTGGGGTAGGTGAAACAAAGACTGCACTTTGTTGGCAGAACACTTAGAAGATGCAACAAAACCACTAAACAGACAGCCTACATTACACTTGTCCATCCTCTGCTGAAATATTGCTGCACGGTGTGGGATCCTTACCAGGTAGGATTGACAGAGAACATCGAAAAGGTGCAAAGAAGGGCAGCTCGTTTCGTGCTATCACGCAATAGGGGTGAGAGTATCACTGATATGATATGCAAATTAGGGTGGCAGCCACTGAAACAAAGGCAGTTTTCTTCGTGGCTAGATCTATTCACAAAATTTCGGTCACCAACTTTCTCTTCCGAATGCAAAAATATTTTGTTGACACCCACCTACACAGGGAGAAATGATCATCATAATAAAATAAGAGAAATCAGAGCATGAATGGAAAGATTTAGGTGTTCCTTTTTCCCCACTTGCCATTCGAGAGTGGAATGGTAGAGAAGTAGTATGAAAATGATTCGATGAATGCTCTGCCAGGCACTTAAGTGTGACTTGCAGGGAAACCATGTAGATGCAGATGCATGTAGATGTAGATGTAGTCAGTGTGTATAGTCACCTGATGTGCAATGTCTTCTCGGAAATGATTAATAGCTGTGTATACTACAAAAAGCAAGTAGTCAAAAGCCAACCATTTAGACTGAGACTCTGAAACTTTCTTCATGAAGAATCATAATGGTTGAGGTACTCTGTCAACAACCTGTTGAAGTATGGCAACAACCGTGGAGTCACTAGCATCAGTGACGAGGGTGAGGTGCGCTTCATGGTTGGGGAGAGAGTGAGGATGGCATTATGCCAATCTATTCTTTGCATTACAAAATGCCTCAGATATCTTCACTGTCCAGTTGATTTTGTTCTTACGCTACTTGTCCTGGCCTGATAAGGTGGCTGTACAGGGAGACCAAAGCTCGGCAGGATGTGGGAGATGACTGCTACAAAAGTAGAAAATCCTGAAGTAATGACATGAGTTGTGGTAAGATTCAGGAAAAGACAAGTTGTTAACCATGTCCATTCATTTGATGGTTGGCTTAATGCTGGATGCATTAAGTGTTTGACAAAGAAATGTTACTTCCAATTAATGTAACTGTGACTTTGCATCGTTGATGATAACACCACTCTGCTACGACATGGACAGGAGGTTGCATATTCAAATCACATCATGGTCACCAATGTAGTACAGATCAGTTTTTATGACTACCATAAATAATGAATGCAGTGGATGCATCTATGTAGACTTTATTAGCCAACACAAATACGTGCAACTGCCTTAGACCAAGACTCCGATCGTACTGCTCTATCTGTGCACAGCACAAAGATCATTTTTTTTCTCATGGTGGAGAGACTCTAGAGGCTGCATGGAAACAGATACTCCCACAAGTCCATGTTTTATGGTACACATACATAATATATGCAGAGTCATATTGAATAATGTGCAAAGTCAGCTTGTAGGACTTGCATTTCCCCATACACCACTTCTGTTGGGGATCCATGTAAGTCTGCTTTATATGAAGATTGGATGCAGAGGAGAATCCAGGGCAGCAGTTCACTCCAAGAGCCAACATGGCACATTAGGGCCACCTTCGTGGGCCTACGCCACCAGTCTATGAGGCCACTGCTCTGCAGATGATACATTATTCTCTACGCATGCCGGCCAAAGTGGCCGTGCGGTTCTAGGTGCTGCAGTCTGGAACCGCGAGACCGCTATGGTCGCAGGTTAAAATCCTGCCTCGGGCATGGATGTGTGTGATGTCCTTAGGTTAGTTAGGTTTAACTAGTTCTAAGTTCTAGGAGACTAATGACCTCATAAGTTGAGTTCCATAGTGCTCAGAGCCATTTGAACCATTATTTTCTCTACATATGAGTAAACCCACAGAGCCAGCACAGGGTATAGAATAGACCCAATGACCAGCTCAGACATGACAAAATGAGTGATCCAGGTTTATATAAAGGTGTGTGTACTGATTTGGTGGCGATGTCACGTAGGGGAGTTGCTTCACCCCAACAGGATGTTCCATTGATGATTAAAAGTAGTAATGGAATCCTTTATAATCCGTGACTGGTTCTACGATGTCCAGTTGGGTATGATGTAATCTTGTGTTGGGAATTGGGAACCATCCGTGTTGTGGTTGAGTAAGGCAGTCCGTTTTTGAATGCTGGCATGCAAAGAAACTTGGCACCCAGTGACGGCAGATGTGTTTGATGCTGGGCTACATAAACATGTCTGTCACTAACTGTACGAAAAGTTTGATGCCCAGGTGGCTAACGTTGTGCAGTATGTTTTACATTTTTCAGTGTGTGGTGGACAGAAATATGGGTCTCAGTCTGTCTTGAGAAACATCACATATTAGTGAAAGGCAGAATGCAACATTTCATCTACAGATTTGCAGCCGCACCATTGAGTGGATCCATGATGATGGAGTCTTTTGCTTGCTCAGCTGCCATAATTTCATAATCATACTGCAGGGATATCACACAGATTCATGAAAGATAATCAGCAATGATGTTTTCTAATCTGTGAATGTGATGCACATTGGTAGTATACTGCACAATGAGGTCTAAATGTTTGTATGGCTGAGCCCTGGTATCTCAGGAAGGATTTCTAATGGCATCAATCAGTGGCTTGTGGTTGGTTTGTTTAGTCACCTGACACAATTCAATGATGTCTTGAAAATATTTGACAGCTGTGTACAGTGCAAAAAGCTCGTGGGTGAAACCCAGTCATTTAGATTGAGACTGTGAAAATTTCTTTAAGAAGAATAATAATGGTTGAGGCACTAGCTCAATGACCTGCTGAAATATCACATCTACTGTGGTGTTGCTAGCATCAGCGGTGAGGGCGATGTGAGCTTTCGGGTTGGGGAGAGAGAGAGTAACAACATGTGCCTAGCTGTTCTTTGCTTTACAGAAAGGCTCAGACATCTCTGCTGTCCAGTCAATTTTGCTCTTACCCTGCTTGTTCTTACCTGATAATACTTATGTAAGGGGAGACAAGCTCAGCAGCATGTGGAAGACGTCTGCAATAAAAATTGAGAATCCTGAGTAAACAGCATACTCTTGATAAGTTTCTGGAAGAGGCAAATTTTTATCCATGCCCATTTGGTTGGTTGGTTGGCTTAAATTACAAAAACTCGAAAAGTAAACAAAGTGCTCTTGCATCATCAAGAAGTAGTGTATTGAGTAACTCCTGTAAAATAAATAACAACAGCTACAAGAAAGTTTAAAGTACTGAAAAGCATGCAGATTCAAGACACAAGATTTTATTTCTATCTGACAGTCATGGATGACACTGTGCTAGTTTATTACATCAGACACTACCACAAAGATATTTTGTGATGTCCATTGTCAAACCTAGTGCACAAAATATGTTGTTAATAACATTGAAGAAAATGTCAGGACTTCAGTAAATTTGACTGTGTTATTGTTATGGCTGGAACAAATGATGTAGAATCATATGTGAAGGATTACCAACACACTGTGAACATGCTACTCACAAAAGCTCAAACACTGTGTACAGTACCCTACAGATTTGACAGGGTGGTCTGGAATGACAAAATATACAAAATGAACACATTCTTGACGATGGAATATGTTGCCCAGTACAGTCATGCTAAGGTACTGCATGTTAATCTGTTTTTAGGGAGGACTGATTATTCGAAACATGGGCTTTGGTGTTGAAAGGGAAAGAAAAACTATGCAGGAACTTTCATCATTGAGCCGTGATTCAGCCCACCACACCATCACTGATCTCTGTTAACTGCTTGCAACAGGCAGATCAGTCACTCAACAAAACTGTATGCTTACAATATGGGAAAATAACAGAAGACAAAACCAAAAAATTAACAGTAAATATGCATACTACAGAATGAACAAGTGACATGGAAGCAACACAGAAGACAATATCACCACAGTATACAAAAATAACAGGAGAAGAAACAAAAAAGTTAACAGTAAATATGCCTTCAGTGGAACAAACAAATGGCAGGGAATCAGCACAGAAGACAATATCATCATGTAAAAAGACTGAGGAGGAAGCCATACCAGAGTGGACAGATGTTAAAAACAACAGATCACGATGAAGCACAAGGCAGAAGTTAGCATCCAAACAACATATGAACGATTTTTTATGGCCCAATCCACTGCAGAAGAAAACAACCAAGAAGAAGTCCAGGACTCCCAGGAGGTGAAAATCATGTTAGAAATGAAAAGAAGACTAGAGCCTACTCTTCAAAGTACTAAGCAGGCAAGAAATATACCCCTCATAGAACTGAATAATTCTTTAGCTCTCCTATATCTTAATGTACAGGGCTTAACCAGTAAGCTATATGAGCTATATATCCTTTTGAATGGTTCACTGAAGGAGATTTCTATCTTGTGTGTAACTGAACACTGGCTCCAAGAAATACAAAAATGAGCAGTTGGGATTTCAGACTTCCAGTTGGTCAACAGCTTTTGCAGGGAAACATAGAGAGGAGGTGGAACATGTATACATGTAAAAACAGATATTAAGTCAAAGGAAATTAGGTTTAAATTGACTCTAGAAAAAATCTCATGAGAAAAGTGACAACAGGAGATATACTGAGAGAAGATTAATTAATGATGACAGCACTAGGGTCTTTAATCTAATATTAAAAAAATGTAAACTGGGACATGGGAAGCAATAGTTCTGCACATATAAAATTCAGCAAGTACTTGTCAAATTATAAGTATTGCTATGACTTTTTTCGTCCCCTCTGAAGAGAATGAAAATAAACAAAAAATCAAATTCATGGATAAAAAGTGAAATCAAGGAATCATCAGAAAGTCTTGTGTTGTTGTTGTAGTCTTCAGTCCTGAGACTGGTTTGATGCAGCTCTCCATGCTATTCTATCCTGTGCAAGCTTCTTCATCTCCCAGTACCTACTGCAGCCTACATCCATCTGAATCTGCTCAGTGTATTCATCTCTTGGTCTCCCTCTACGATTTTTACCCTCCACGCTGCCCTCCAATGCTAAATTTGTGATCCCTTGACGCCTCAAAACATGTCCTACCAACCGATCCCTTCTTCTAGTCAAGTTGTGCCACAAACGTCTTTTCTCCCCAATTCTATTCAATACCTCCTCATTAGTTACATGATCTACCCACCTTATCTTCAGCATTCTTCTGTAGCACCACATTTCGAAAGCTTCTATTCTCTTCTTATCCAAACTAGTTATCGTCCATGTTTCACTTCCATACATGGCTACTTTCAGAAACGACTTCCTGACACCTAAATCTATACTCGATGTTAACAAATTTCTCTTCTTCAGAAACGATTTCCTTGCCATTGCCAGTCTACATTTTATATCCTCTCTACTTCGACCATCACCAGTTATTTTACTCCCTAATTAGCAGAACTCCTTTACTACTTTAAGTGTCTCATTTCCTAATCTAATTCCCTCAGCATCACCCGATTTAATTTGACTACATTCCATTATCCTCGTTTTGCTTTTGTTGATGTTCATCTTATATCCTCCTTTCAAGACACTGTCCATACCGTTCAACTGCTCTTCCAAGTCCTTTGCTGTCTCTGACAGAATTACAATGTCGTCGGCGAACCTCAAAGTTTTTACTTCTTCTCCATGAATTTTAATACCTACTCCGAATTTTTCTTTTGTTTCCTTTACTGCTTGCTCAATATACAGATTGAATAACATCGGGGAGAGGCTACAACCCTGTCTCGCTCCTTTCCCAACCACTGCTTCCCTTCCATTACTAATAGCTAATATATTTAATGGTCATTATATTAATGTAGCCCAAAACCTGGTCACCACTAAATATAATCCAAAGACAAAGGTAATAAATCCACTAAATGAAAGGACAATGTATCTACATCCCTTAACACCCAATGAAGTACAAACGGCTATCAGCAAACTAAAGAGTAAAATGACCCATGGATTTGATGGTATCCCTGACAAAATTATTAAATATAGTACTGATGATGTTATCTTATGATTTGTGGACATAATCAATGACTCCTTTGAAACTGGTGTGTTTCCAAGTAAATGTAAGCAGTCAACAGTAATACCAGTTTGTAAAAGTGGTGACAAGTTTGACATTAAAACTTTCAGACCACTATCATTATCTGTATTTTCAAAAATAATTGAAAGAATAATGTATGACTGATTGCTAGACTTCTTAAACAAAAATAAAATTCTTGTAAATGCACAAAACCTTTTTAGGAAAGACAAATTTACACAAACAGCTCTCTTCAGTTTCCTAAAACTTGTTTACAAAGCTATTGACCAAGGAATTGATCTGTGGGTTGTTTTTGGGCCTTTATAAAGCGTTTGATCTTGTAAATCATAATATATTGCTGTTAAAACTGGATAATTATGGTGTCTGTGGTATTTACTATGAGTGGTTCAAGTCATACCTAACTGATAGGAAACAAAGAGTACAAATTTTTCAGGATGGAATGTGTACCATTCTGAATATAAAAGAGTTAATTATGGGGTGCCCCAGGGCTCAGTATTGGGACCATTGTTATTCTTGATTTTTATTAATGATCTACCACAACAGTTTTCAACAGATGATACCATATTATTTGCTGATGATACCAGCTTCATTATACAAGGGAAGTATGCAGCAAAAAACTGACAAAACCACAGAAGTGGCAGAAAAATGGTTTAAAGATAACTGTCTAGTTGTCAATGACAAGAAAACTGTATGGATGAACTTCAACCATATAAGGAACAAAAATAGGACCAATATAAAATTTACATAATCGAATAGCCAAATTCAGCAAAAGAATCACATAATTTTTTAGGATTATGGGTGGATGAGCATCTAAGAGGGGAAAAACATGTAGAAATGATTAACAAAAAATTAATCAAGTGCTGTTACATGTTAAGATTGCTTAAAGATTGCTGCAGCACTGAAACAGTGTTAAGTGCTTATTACACAAACATACATACATAGTCTATTGAAGTGTGGGATAGTGTTCTGGAGAAATACCTCTTTTGCAAAGCAATCTTTTAAGCTCAAAAAGAAAATGGTAAGATTTATAAGTGATGTTGCTTACAGCGCACCATATAGAGGTATCTTTAAGGAATTAAAAATCTTGACCTTACCAACTACAATTATATTTGAAAGCATCTGTTTCATTAAAAACCATCAAGTTTCAGCTTTGAATTGTGAGGTCCACAATTATTAAACAAGGAACAGAGATGACTATCATAGGGATGTGCACAGAAAATTCTTATAATGCATTGCCAGATAGCATCAAAAAAATACCAAACATTAATACTTCAAAAGAGAACCAAAAAATTTAATAATAAACAACAGTTCTAAAGCATTAATAAATACCTGGAATTTTGCTCAAATCTGTAGGTCTGCTTCATAACTCTCTAAACAAAAATTCATAACTATCAACCATTCCTAGATAAAACCAAACTTCTTTCATCCATGTATTTATCTAATCATGAGGGAGTATTGCTCAGGCAACCTCTTAACAGTAAAGCAACTGAAACTTCCACAGACTGCAGAAAAATTATAAGACCAATTAATGAACCAAAGCTAAACAAGTTGATTAGTAAACCGACTTTAACAAAATGGGATAAACTAATAATGACTGCAGGTGCAAATGAATCCACCAACAAATTTCTAGAACTATTAACTGAAAATTTTGAAGCATGTTGTCCTAAACGCTGCAAGAAAATATCAAAGCAAAATCGTTACACTAAACCACAAAATCTAAAAGCTGGTATACCCCACACCTAAGTAGAATATGAATCATAATGCTACTCTGTCATGAAAGGTCCAAGCACAATAATGCTGACAAGGACATGTACATTAAAGTGAATAAGATTTACTGGTCTGAAATCAAGGCAACTAAGTACAAAGCAAATGATACATATATACTGAACCCAATAAATAAATAAAAAAGCTGCATGGGGAATTATTAAAACAGAAACTAACTGTGATGAAAAAGTAGACCAGACACCAATTCCATCTGATATTCTAAATGTGCATTTTGTCAGTCCTCAATAAGGTAACAGCATAATGGAGAATGTGAGTAAGGCAGAGGCACTGCACTGCTGTCAGAAAAGAACAGTAAGCAGACAGACAGCTTTCACTGGACTTGTGTAACTGAGAAGATGGTCAATGAATCAATAGCTAAGCTCAGTAATTCTAGAGCAGAGGATTACTATGGTCTCTCAAATTATGTTATTAAATATATCAGAAATCAAATTATAATGCTACTGACTAAAATAATCAACAAAATTTTAAATGAAGGTAATTATCCAGAATGTTTAAAAATATCTGTAGTTAAACCAGTACATAAGAAAGGAGATATAGCATCACCAGGTAACTATAAACCAATATCAGTTATACCCATAATATCAAAAATAATAGAATACTACATGCATAAACAGATGAGTCAATATTTTGAACACAATGATATTTTCATCTCCTCACGGTATAGTTTTGGTAGCAAAAATATACAATTTCTTTGAAAATAAAGATATTATCTGTGCAACATTGTTGGACCTCACAAAAGCTTTTGACAAGGTCTCCCACAGTATAAATTTGTGTCGGTAGTGAGTGGGATGTCTGGTATTGAAGATGTTTCTTCAGCCGATTGCGTCACATGGAAGAATCTTATCCCATGCTTATGCAATGTAGAAAATTGTTTGAATTTTTGTCGGGAATATGGACTTATACTGGATGATGAAAGGAGGGACTGTGTAGACTGCAGTTGGGTGAAGTCTATAAAAGTTCGTAAGAAGATTTCAGATAGTGAAATACCTTTACAATTTCACTGTGGAAAATGAATGACTGTCAGGAGGAACACTTGGTTTGACTATTCGAAATTATCGATCCAGAGCAGCATAATTTCTTTGTCTTGCTGGATTAGGGACTACACCCCGCAAGCAACAGCACTGGAAACTGCCTTACCTACCAACAGTGTGTGCGACTATTTTGGGTTTTGCAGAGAAGTGTGTTATTATATAATGACAAATAACAGTGTATCGATTGGTGGACTGAATAAAGTTGTTGAAGCGGATGAATTGCATATAGCAAAAAGGAAAAACAGAGAGGATGACCTTTAAAGAATGAAATCAAACATATTTGGGTATCTGGTGGTATAGAATGAGACTCCCGGAACTGCATTGTTGTAAGAGTGTTGTCCAGAGATAAGATAACTTTAGTCAGTTTGATAAAGCACTTTATACTGCTCAGTAATACAGTGAGTACAGATGGCTTTCAGTCCTACAAGACAATGAAAGCAGAAGGATTCAACCACAAGTTTGTCAACCACTCTGTAGAGTTTGTGTCTTCAGGTGACACCAGTGTACACTCACAGAACACCAAGCGCCTGTGTAAATTAGTGATATCTCCCATTAACAGAGATGGGCATCCAGGAGAAAGAGATGAAAGCTAATCGTTTCAATATCTGTATTTCCATAACTTGCGGTTGCAAGGAAAAGTTAATATATGTGACACTCTCCCCATACTTTTGCATGACACTGGCAGTCTACCCAGGTTACAGCAAAAGGGGAATGCTTCCCCTAGCATACACATCAAATGGACTTTCTCATGATTAGGGCTACACCCTGCACATGAATGAGGACTACACCCTGCAACGAGTGAGGTAAGTCATTTCCTTTGTAATTACATGTATTTTAGTAACTCTCTTCTTTTGTCATTGCCATAGTGACCACTATAAACATGCTCATAATGCCCACCACCACAGTTGTGATCAAATCACAAACGCACGTTTGATATCTATTGTTAGGGCCCCACGGCTTCGATAGGCAAACATTCTTGGAAATTACCAAAATTTGTGACTTCTGAGCATGTGAATACTAAGTTCACTTGATGCTGCTAATTTAATGTTTTGTGATAAGTGTGGAGGCTTCATTTTGATTTTAAGTTCTTCACAGGTACTGCACATACCGATTTGAGGTCTATCGAATCTGTAGCCAAAGTTTTTGTTGAAATAATTAATATAAAATCCATATTTCAGTTTAAGATTAGGATGTTCCTCACAAAATAATTCATGCATTTTTTTAAGGTTCAGCCTTGCATGCAAATACTTTACTTCTTTTCCCCCCATAAGGAGATGTTTTGACAGGAAAGTTGAAAATATGGTCCCGAATTTCAGTGCAGATTTCATGTGATACAGCATGCGCCTTCTTATTAAATCCTCTCTTGTCTTATAGGCTTTCGCCTTTCACCACCAGCTTAGCATTCATGAATACATGCTTCTGTGTTATACCATGTGACCTTATGAATGCTTTCCTACGTACTTGCAGACGCTCCTGATGTCAAATGACGTAGTATGTATATGCAGAAGTCATGTACCACTTTTGATTGTTCCCCATTTTAATTAAAGGCCATAAGTATTTGCCATTTAATGAGATGCGATTCAGTTAGTCTCTGTAGGTGGATATCCCACCCATTTTTTGTTTCATACTCGTAAAAAGTATTAAATATCTCCAGCTTCTCTTCTCCTCGCAATTTATTGAAGTACTGACATTTGCACCAAAAACAAACACAGAAGTTACCTAGGTAAAATCATTGTCAGTCATCAGTTAAGTAATCATAACTTCAGTATCAATAATCATTCAAATACCTTTTACTTTTCTGAGGAACTGCCTTTCCTGCATAGCTTGTGTATTCAGCACCCTAAATCCTTGATCACTTTACTTTATTCCTGGCATAATTTTCTTCTTTGCGTTGTCATTTCTTTCCTGCCATAACTTCATTATCCATAAGGAAAATACGCTTATGAACACATCACAAAAATGACACGCACAGCACAACAACCACAGAGGATATATTGTCAACAATACTCAACATCTATGCAAACAAAACAAAAAAGTGCATCAATTTTGACATGTGCACCATAGCAGCATATCTGCTGCTGGTAGACGTTCAGTGTTGAAATGCACTAACTGCAGGACTAAGTTCCTTTCAATACGGAGTGACTAATCTGATGGCCTTGTCAATGGCATTTGCAATGCCAGAACGTCGTTCCTTTCAACACCAAAACATGCATCTTTCTTATAAGAACACAAAATCATGCTAAAACGAATTTGTCAAAAATGTGGACTTACTGCCTTTCAACAACAAGCGATTCATTTCTAAAGTACTCAACAAAGGTGGAACTGAGGGCGTGGCCAAATTGGGTGGTCTTAGAGGAACCCTCTCTATTTCATTAACGCACATTTCATATTTTAATGCTGGACCTGCCCCACCTCCCTCTTTCACCCCCCCCCCCTCCACACACACACACACACACACACACACACACACACACCACCAGCACCCCCCGCCCCCAAGTTCACCACATAGGAGGTCACAAAACAGTATAAACACACTTTGCTGCTTCAGATGATGTTCACACACACACACACACACACACACACACACACACACACACCACCAGCACCCCCCGCCCCCAAGTTCACCACATAGGAGGTCACAAAACAGTATAAACACACTTTGCTGCTTCAGATGATGTTCAAATATTGTTGAATGGTTTTGAACAGTCCTTGATAGTATCACCCTATATAGCAGAGTAAAAATTGCAGCCATGCTACACTACAAAAGCATAAGATAGTATTCAGTGGGGTTTGCAGCCCCATGATTTCTGTAGAGAAGGATTAAATTTTCTGGGTGGTGTCAGCAGTGTTGAAGGTTCTCAAGAACATTGTCCTGTTACACATCACACTGAAAACTTTCATTGTTGATCGTGAAATTTGTGTAAATGAACATCACAAGGGAAGGGTGGTTTCATTGACACCCTTTAGGCAACCATCTGGGTCCTTTTCCTGTAAGTTCTGAGTGGTGGTGTATCTGAAACGTTTTCCATAGCCCCCCACCCCCACCCCTCCTAAGAACAGTGGGCATCATGGTTCTGATCTCCATCACAGAGATGACAGGAGAAGGTGTGAGATGCAGTTAAGTGGGGGGAAGGGGGGAGGGGCTGAAGGCCTTCCCATCATGTGACATGTCCACAGCGGTGTTGGTCAGAATTTTTGTGAAACCTACTTTACACATTCCATGAATATTGTTCTCTTCCCTTCCCTTGCCCCCCCCCCCCCCCCCTCCAAAACCCGTCCCAACACCTTGCTGTTTGAAGCAATGTCAAGTCCAAAGGTAGTATTGCAGTGTGACATACTTTTGCAGCATTACAGAGAAAGTTTGAAGGGACTTTGAGGCAAATTTCAGACTTCTGCATTGCAATGGGGGAAAATGAAAGGACTGTAAAAAAAGGACCCTTTAATTCTTTTGCACAGTGTATTATCCTGTCTCTTCTTAGTGCCTTTTTCACAAAATGCAAACTGCTTATAGTTCCTCAGAGTGGCTTGAGAAAAGGGCCAAGCACAACCACAATAGTCACAAGTTCTTCTGTGAAGCATACTGTTGATTGGGCCAGAAGATGTAAACTACATTTATATTCTTATAATTGACAAAAGCAATCAACATAGATAACCTTTGGTTACAGTATTCCTAGAAACACTGTAGTCATATTGTATCAGGTATTCTTTCATGTGTCTTATAGCAACATCACTTTATCATAACCAATACAAACCAATTAAATGAAAACAATGTACAATTTCAGTCTGCCAGTGAAAAAGTAGTACCTAAGGGCTCAATTCTTGATTCCTTTTTTTCCTCATATATATGAATAACAATGCACAACAGCTTAAACCCCATATTATAAGCTATGCAGATGACATATCAATCTTATTCTAAGATACTATAATGCACTGAGCTAGAAGCTTTTGCTACTAGTGTGATAACAAATTTAACAGAATATTTCAATGATCAGGGCCCCAAGGTGAAAGTCACCAAATCTCAATTATTATTGGAAGACAAACTACGTTAGCTTTGTATGTAGAAAAGTTAGTAGTAGCTTATATCCCCTTAGCCAGCTCAAATGATAGAGTCTAAAAAAACATTAAAAAATACTGTGAAATAATTTACTAGTTTCTTAACTATGGGACTGAATTATGGTGCTGTGCAGCTGATGTCTACTTAAAAAGAATATTGCTCTTACAGAAACAAGCAATGAAACTACCACATGGGGGTAGCCCACAGAGGGTCATTTTGTGAGGTGTTTGTACAGGACAAATGCTTAACAATACATTCTTTTTACATATTTAATTTACTTATATTTAGCATGAGTTAGCACACTGAGGGTAGCTCTTGTGTACTACTTCATACGCAATGGTAAGGAGAGGTGGGCTACAGAGTGGTGCAGCAGCTTTTATTGTAAGGAAGCTAGACAGAAGCAGAACTGATTAGCGAGCATGTACATACAGTAAACAGAAGTTTTACTTAAGTTGTAGCTTCCTTCGAGCATTGCAAAGAAACTTTACAAAAGAATAAACAGTAATAAAGTCCAGCTGTTACAAGAAGCAACTAAAGAGCTTCATGCAGTGTGAGGCTCTCACTACTAATGCACAATCAAACTGCTGAAAGCTGACTAAGGCTGAAGACTGTTGAAGACTGTGATTGAGACTGCACATCTAGCTGCTACCGGCTATTTTATATTTCAGTGTTAGAGGGCACCCTTACTCAGAACCACTGAAGGTGTGGCTCAATGGGTGTGCATCATGGAATCTGCCATGTTACCATGTAACAACAATCAGCATCTGTCACAAATGTGCATTTCTGTTGCCTGTTGTGAGATACTAGTGTGTCTGGTATTGATCTATGATACTGTATCCCTCACCCCTTATCCCCCCGCTCCCCCAACTCCAAGCCTACTTCCCATCATTGTGTAATGCAGATTTGCAAAGAGGGGCAAGGTGGAGGGCTAAATGCAGTGACAAAAAAGGAGACAGTAAAAGTGCAGACTTTGCCCAGGTGCTCAAGGTTTGAGTCATTCAAAGAACTTCTGAGACGGGGCTGACTGAAATTTGGCACAGGATGGCACTGAAAAGTAAACAACTCATTTTGTGCATCCACAATGTGCCAGGCACAATAACGTCACACCAGCTGCATGGTGCAAATGACACTCAGTGTCCATTTTGTAGTAAACAAAGCACATCAGACTGGAGAGCCTGAGGAACCATAACACATGACTCACCATTATTGTTGTGAAGCAAAATGACTCCTTGGTGAACTGCACCCAAAAAACTGGGCCGAGGGCACATACCTACATCCAATGGCAGAGCAGCGAACAAGGACGGAGGCATCTGACGATTGCAGTGGGATCAGAAATGGCCTGTGGGACAGCCGCCAGGAAGATGGGTTCCTCTCAAGATAACATTGGCTTTCAAGACAGCAATGACTATGGAAGGACTTTGAGACTTCCAGGAGCTGGATGCAGCAAGAGGTTGCTTCATCCAGGCAGGCACAGAATCTGAAAGCACAAAACCTGTGGCTGGATCACACAATTCACATGGACAAATTTGATTCTGGTGCCTTCTCAGTAATCCTCTTAGTGCCTGCAGTAAAATCATGGATGTCCAAGATGTCTTACTATACTCTCTTCCTTCAGAACAAATCATTATTGTGATAATTTGTGTGACTAGGCAGAGTGGGCACTGTCCACCAAGGTGGGTGCAGCAACTGAAACAAACTGTTGTTGCACCATCCATGTAACAACTCTGCCGTCAATGGCCGGCCACAGGGCTGGCAGCAGTAGGAAGACAAGAAGAGCTAGAGCTTGATACCAAGTGTGGGAGGCAAGGAGTTTGCCTATATGTTGCTTAATGTTCATGCAGAGCATTCAGCTTCACCATTGGACTGCTGGTGGAACTTTGCACTTGTGATGATGATGCTGGAGGCAGTGAAAAACTGTTCAAACTCAGCAGCAACAAACTGAGATCTGTTGTCAGTCACAATCACTTCAGGCAATCCCTCAAGGCAAAAGATTGATGACAAGGCCTGGATTGTGGAATGAGCCATAGTAGAGTGCATAGGAACCATGAAGGGAAATTTGCTGAAAGTGATAACGATGATGAGCCAATGCATATTCCAGCAACAGCCCACAAAATCCAAAGAAGTGCAGAGATGGGACTGAATGAAGTTTGGCACAGGATTGGCACTGAGAAGTTTGGTAAACCACAAGGGCAGGTGCCAATGAGTAAAAGACTGGCAAACCATAGAGCTATGAATCTATCTGGCTGAATGCAGCCACCCTGTGTGAATGTAGTGCAACAGAATCCACAAATTGAGATCTGCTGCTGTGGCCTGGGCAATTTTCTGGTAGTTAAGTGGAAAGCTATCCAAAAACTGTGTGTCTTGTGAATCAATGTAGCAACAAGAAGCAGAGGACTTGTCGAATGTTGAATGTGGGCCAACAGGGAGACAAGAAAGAGCATATGTATTGGCACGTTCAGAAGTGGGAGAATACACAACCCCATATTGGTAATTTGACAATCTATAAACAGTCGTCACTCTGGCTTTGGCCAAGAAATAAGAATGCTCGTATATGATGTGCTGCGATGTGTTCATTGAACTGTGTGAGTTATTCATTCCAGTCTTCCTTCATCTCCTCAAGCTCATGAAATGGTGACAAACATGCAGGCAGTGTGGGCAGTGGCACCACCATTGGTTCTGGCATCACTTTTGAAGCCATTTGCACCATCATGAAGCGATTCATCACTTCAAGCAGTTGCACCATTTGTTGACTCTGACACTGAATAACCTGAGTTAGATCAATGGCAGGTGGTGCAGCAGGAGATTGCAGCATGGTAGTCATTTGGAGTTAAGCAGTGTACAATGATGTGAAAAGCAATACAAAACAGCAAAGAAAAAATGGGGTGCAAAAGCAGCAACCTTGGAACCTAGAACATGCAAAGCAAACCAACCTCAGGGGACACAGAATACAAGTCCACCACAGAGAAAAAAAGAAAAGAAAAGAAAAAAGAAAAAAAAGGTGAGAGTAAAGTAAGAAGTCAATGAGACTTGAAGACTGCCACACATGAAAATGAAAACATCTCATCAACAGGTTTGTTGTGTACTGCTTCATTCACAATGGTAAGGAGAGGTGAACCACAGAGTGGTGCAGCAGCTGTCATCATAGAGCAGGTGGACAGGAGCAGAACTGATAAACATGTAAATACAGTAACAGAAGTTTTACTTAACTTGTAGCATTGTCAAGAAACCTTTCAAAAGAACAAACAGCAATAAAGTCCAGCTATTACAAGAAGCAACAAAATAGCATCATAAGTGTGAGTGTCCCATTACTATTGCATGAGCAAACTGTCAAAGATGGGGAAGGCTGAAGACTGTCAAAGACTGTGACAGAGACTGGGCATGTAGCTGGTGCCGGTCAGCCAATATCACAGTGCAGATGGCACTCACAGCTGGAGCCAGTAAAGGTGTTGCTCAGTGGGGATGCATATCATTCCTAAACTAAGACATATGTGAATTAGATATAACGTGCAGCAGTTGCAATATGTAACATAATTTGTAAATGTAATTATTGTCATACTTGCCATGTCCTTGGCTGTAGCCTTTGCTATGACCACTGTTTACACATTGAGATGACTTTGCCATTTTACTTTAAAGGGAAGAGGAGTGCAGTGTATGGCTGGTGTCTGATGACCGACCACATACACTACAGAGCATTGTCTTGTTGGTTGCCACTCTATGAGATGTCTGCAGCTGATGCAGCTTCACTGCACTACGACATCCACCTTGGTAGTGAGGGTGCTATGATCACAGGATGCAGCCATCGCTACCTCACATCTGTAATGTCATGTGATGCCAACCACTTCTGGATCCTCATACACCTGGCAGCCTTCATAGGACTGCTGCCTGCAGCTCTCCAGTAGTCTGATACTGAGTCTGAAACTAAGTCTGAAAATGACTGTGAATCCAAGTAACACACAGCAAGTCTCTGATACCGCACACCAGAACATGGACTACATCAGTTTAATCCCTGATTGGGACAGCAACAAATTCCAACTGTTCTGAGACAATGTAACCTATGGCGACAGACTGTGTGCTTTCTCTCACACCTTCCTGGAATTTTGTTAATAAAGTGATATTCCTTCTATCAAACCAGGATGATCTCTTACATTTCTGTCATTGATAATCTGTTTTCTGTTACTCATGCTTTTTTTTCTTATACAAATAAACTTCTATTGTGCATTGCTACATGGGCACCATCTTGTTTCCTGTGTGCACCATCCCACAGTGGGATACTTTACTTAGCAATGTTGGTAAAATTTTCATCACTCCTGTGTCTTCTGAACTTTGTTCCAGTACCTGTGCCCAACCAGTATTTGTATGCTTCCACACATGCTTAATCAATATTCTTCCTGTCTCTTTTTGCTTCTTCTGCACCAGAACTTTTTATTCAGCAGCTTGTCCAGTTGTGGGGGTCAGCAGTTGCTTCATCTGAAATGGGAAACAACCCTCTTGTTCCAATTCTTCTTGGGGATGACACCCCCATGTACTACAGCCAGTTCAAAACAGCTAAGTTTCATGCTCAGCACTTACTACATACCAACGAGCTCCCCTGTTGGTGCCTCACACAACCTGATGCCCTCTTGGTGCAGGTTGACATGCCCACTACCGCCACTTCCTTCTGACTTCAACACATCGTTCAGTCCTTGGTCCACCTTCCTGGCTACACTGGATCTTCTCATCAGCAATTCCACTCTTCCCAGTGCTGCTCTCCTGGTTGCCTCAGGCCCCTTGTCCACAGCCCTGTGCCACGAACCTCTGACCCCCTGGCTCCTGCCCCTGTGCCCTCATCCTCTTACGCACTAGTATCCTGCAATGCTACCTTGGACTCATCCCACACAGCACTTCTGGTTCCTACACCACTCTGGTGCCTCCTTACGTGTCTCCTCCATCTGCCCTTGTGCCTCCTGAAGCAGTGATGCTCTGTCTACACTGGCACCTCCCTATGCGGTGCATCAGCGTGCTCCAGCACTTTCATTGCAGTTGGGCTTCTACCCGACGTGGTGCGTCCACCCTATGTGATGTCTCCACCCAGCGTGGCACCTCCTCGACACAGCACATCACTGCCACCTCTGGTGCCCCCAACTCTAGCACTGCAGTTGGCCTGCTCAACATCCCTCTCCATCCAGCTGCTCTTGTTCCTCTGGTGCCCTCAGCGTCTGTCAATTCCATGGTCTTTGTTGCTCCTAATGCTTCTACCATAGCTCATATTTCTCCTAATTTTGCAGCTCCAGGTCTGTGTACTTGTAGCAGTAGGGCAGTATGATAACAGGACACAGCCAGCACTGTCGTCCATGAAGCCATGTGACATCAGCCACTTACTGGTATCCATATGCTGGGCAGCTTTTGTACGACCACCATCACTCCACCTTAGGTGGGGCCACACATCACACACCTTGCTGCCCCACACCGAGCACTTCACATCGCCTGCTACAGTGCTGCAGACACACTCACAGTTGGTCCCAGTGGCAGGAGCAGAAGGTGCTTCCATGTATTCTGTGCTGGCTGCCAGCCCACTTGTGCCTTCCATATGTATTGATGGCCCCTTGCCATACATATTCCTGCCTGTGCCCATGTTCCACTCCCATCCTCAGCTTCCTGTTTCCATCCTCAGACATTCTCTTCATGCACCAGTTTTCTATATAACAGGCACCTTTGAGGTGCACCATGTACCCTCATTTCAGTGTCACTCTGCACCTTTCAGCCTGATCATGCGTCCAGCCGTCCCCTCTGTCCTTCCAGGTCATCTCTTCTCAGCATAGGACTGGCCTCTTCTCTTTGCCAATTTCCCTTTGCTCAAATCTGCTTCTCCCAGTCAGCTGAAAAATCTTCTCTGTGGGATAGAGGAGTGCCGTGTCCTTGGCTATCACCTCCACCATGGTCACTGTCTACAATTGAGATGGTTTCCCCACCTCCCTCCAAAGGGAAGAGGAATGCCATGTCCTTAACTGTCACCTCTGTCACAGACACTGTATGCACTTTGAGATGGCATTGCGATCTCCCCCCGAAGAGAAAGGAAGTGCAGTGTATGGCTGTGCCAAATGACCGAGCACACACACCACACAGCATTGTCCTGTGGGTTGCTACCCTGCCAGATGCCTGGAGCTGACACAGCTTCACTGCACTGTGACATCTGCTGTGGTAATGAAGGCAGTATGATCACTGAACACAGCTAGCACTATCTTGTGTCCATGGAGCAATGTGACACCAGCCACTTACTGGTATCCATATGATGGGCAGCCATTATAGGACCACTGCCTGCAGCTCTCTGGCAACCTGGCAATTGGCTGCCATATCTGTAGCTGAGTCTGAAAATGATCATGAAACTGAGTGACATACAACAAATTTTTGATACTATGTACCAGGATCAGTAATTATGCCAGTGCAGATGTTAGTTGTGACAACAACCAATTCTGACCACATCTATGGCAGTGTAACCTATGATGACAGACTGTGTGCTTTTTCTTGCACCTTTCTGGGACTGTGTTGATAAAGTGACATTTCTTCTGCCAGATCAGAACAATCTCTACAATTTCTGTTATTGGGCATCTGTTTTCAGTTGTTCATTCCTCCACCAGTGCAACTGACAACTCCTGGATGATCACTGGTACATGTGGACGTGCCATAATTTGTCTCCTCACTGCGTCCCACACATGCTTAAAGGGATTTAAGTTGGGGAAATAGGCAGGCCAGTCTATTTTCCAAATATCCTTTTGTTCCAAGAGCTCCTCCACCAAATCTCTGAAAATGGTAAATTCACCATCCAATGTGTCTTTTCATGGCTGTTTTTGGCTCTGACTTCATTTTTATGGATGAGAATGCATGACCATATCAGACAGTGCAGGTGGAGAGACCTCTTGGACAAGAGAATGTTTGGTGAATGGACTGGTCTGCCTGTTCCCCCAACTTAAATCCCATCAAACACATGTGCAATGCACTGGGGAGATGTAGTGCAACACATCCACATCCTCCAACAACCATCCAGCAGTTGTCAACAGCAGTGGGGGAGAAATGGAATGCCCTACCACAGGAAATTCTAACCAATCTTGTGGCCAGCATGGGAACTTGTTTCAGAGCATGCATTGCCACCCATGGTGATAATATAGCCTAATAAGAACCATGTCTCACCCTTTGTAATGTCCAGTGGACCATCATAAATCTTAGTGACTTCGGTGCAAAGTTTCATTTCTCTTCATCTCATTGAGTATTTCTTTCACTTACCTTCTGTACTAAACTGTAGCAGCCCTTTCCGTGTATGATCCAAGTTTCATTGAGCTATATTAGTTGACAGTGACACCTCACGTGAAAGTTACTTTCATCCTTAAGTTTTGCACAGCAGTGTATATTATCATATGCAGTTTGTGTGAGTATACATACAAAATAAGAGAAAGCAACCAATCACTTGGCAGCAGATTGATGTGTGGAGCATAGAAACACATAATAGAAAACAGTTTTCACACTAGCTTCCAAGATCTTGCTCTTTTTCTACTAAAAGTACATACATTCACACACACAACCACATAGACCCACATGCATACACTTGTGCAGCCTTGGTGAGATTTATAACTGGTTATTTATTATTGAAAGCAGCTGCATGGGCTGATGGAGGTGGGGTTCATGTAGCAAGGGATACATGAAACAAGGAGGGGTTAGTGACATAGACTGAGGCAGGTCTTTTGATAGATGACTCAGTGCCTGCTAAACAAGATGAAATGAGTTCACAGGGCAGAATATATGAAAGACATAGAGCAAGGGGGAGAAGGGAAGGAGGTAAAATAAGGGAGAAAGGTGGTAATGAAGAAAGAGAGACAGAGGAGTGAGAGAGAAAGGGGGAGGGGATGGGTAGAAAAGAAGGGAGAGAAAAGGAGAGAGAGAGAGAGAGAGAGAGAGAGAGAGAGAGAGAGAGAGAGAGAGAGAATTTCCACAAGGGGCAGAGGAACAGTCATGGGAGAAAGCAGTACGTTATGGATGAGGAAGGAGTGGTGTGGGCAGAAGGAAGAAGGAAATAGGTAAGGTGAAGCCACTGGAAACATCTTAGCAGAGATCAGAGATTTAGTCCAGGGGGACTGTGAGAGTGCATGATATACTAGAGAGACAATTCCCATCTGTATAGTTCAGAGGAACTAGTGCTGTGCAGGAGTATCCAAATGATCCACAAAGTGAAGCAGCTGTTGAAGTCATTTGTGTTGTGGTGTGCATCATGCTTGGCAACTTGATGGTTAAGTCTGCAGTTTGCCACAGTTTAGTGGTGACCATACTTGTGAAGAGATAGTTGGTTATTTGTCATGCCCTCACAGAATACTGTGCTGTAATTGCAGCATAGCTGATATATAACATGGCTGCTTTCACACCTAGACTTGCCTTTTATAGGGAAGGATACCGTATGCCTGTAACAGGACTGCAGTAGGAGTTGGCGAATGGGTGTAAGAGACACGTCTTGCACCTGGGACAACCACAAGGAAATGACCTAAGGTGTGTAGGAATGGGAGGAGGGTGAGATCAGGGGTGAACAAAAATTCTGCATAGGTTGGGTGTATGGTAGATCATTAATTTGGGTGATGTGAGTTGAATATTGGGCAGGATATCCATTACCTCGGGCCAAGGTGAGAAGCAGTTGAAACCTTGGTGAAGGTTGTGGTTGAGCTTTTCAAGAAAAGGATGATACTGAGTGATCAGAGGGGTGCTGGCTGGCAGCTGGTTCACAGGTTTAATGGAGTCAGCAGAAGAGACAACATGGGAGACCTGTTTATGGATGACCTAAGTGGAATATTACCTGTCAATAAAGGTTCTGGCAATGTCGTCAGTATATTTTGAGAAATCCTGCTTTCCACTACAGATGCAGTGTCCACAGGTGTTGGCTCTGTAAGGAAGAGACTTTTTAGCATAGAATGGGTCAAAGTTTAATTAATGTTGGTGGATGACATGCTTGATATGAACAGAAGTAAGTATTCATGGAGCCATGTGAGAGATGGAAATTGACATCTAGGAATGTGGCTCATTTAGTTGAGAAGGATGAGGTGAAATGGATTTAAGAGTAAATGTTAAGGTTATGGAGGGTACAGCAAAGGTTGTCCTTGCCATGAGTCCACATCATGAAAATGTTATGAATAAATCTGAACCATACAAGAGGTTCTAGGTGTTGACTGGAAGGGAAGGATTCCTCCAGATGACCCATAAATAAGATGGCATAGGATGGTGCCGTGCGAGTACCCACACAATATCACAGATTTGTTTATTTATTTGGCCTACAAAAAAGAAGTGATTGTGGGTCAGGAGAGCTAGGCTAGTTGAATGAAGAAAGAAGTGGTGGGTTTTGTACACTCCTGGAAATGGAAAAAAGAACACATTGACACCGGTGTGTCAGACCCACCATACTTGCTCCGGACTCTGCGAGAGGGCTGTACAAGCAATGATCACACGCACGGCACAGCGGACACACCAGGAACCGCGGTGTTGGCCGTCGAATGGCGCTAGCTGCGCAGCATTTGTGCACCGCCGCCGTCAGTGTCAGCCAGTTTGCCGTGGCATACGGAGCTCCATCGCAGTCTTTAACACTGGTAGCATGCCGCGACAGCGTGGACGTGAACCGTATGTGCAGTTGACGGACTTTGAGTGAGGGCGTATAGTGGGCATGCGGGAGGCCGGGTGGACGTACCGCCGAATTGCTCAACACGTGGGGCGTGAGGTCTCCACAGTACATCGATGTTGTCGCCAGTGGTCGGCGGAAGGTGCATGTGCCCGTCGACCTGGGACCGGACCGCAGCGACGCACGGATGCACGCCAAGACCGTAGGATCCTACGCAGTGCCGTAGGGGACCGCACCGCCACTTCCCAGCAAATTAGGGACACTGTTGCTCCTGGGGTATCGGCGAGGACCATTCGCAACCGTCTCCATGAAGCTGGGCTACGGTCCCGCACACCGTTAGGCCGTCTTCCGCTCACGCCCCAACATCCTGCAGCCCGCCTCCAGTGGTGTCGCGACAGGCGTGAATGGAGGGACGAATGGAGACGTGTCGTCTTCAGCGATGAGAGTCGCTTCTGCCTTGGTGCCAATGATGGTCGTATGCGTGTTTGGCGCCGTGCAGGTGAGCGCCACAATCAGGACTGCATACGACCGAGGCACACAGGGCCAACACCCGGCATCATGGTGTGGGGAGCGATCTCCTACACTGGCCGTACACCACTGGTGATCGTCGAGGGGACACTGAATAGTGCACGGTACATCCAAACCGTCATCGAACCCATCGTTCTACCATTCCTAGACCGGCAAGGGAACTTGCTGTTCCGAAAGGACAATGCACGTCTGCATGTATCCCGTGCCACCCAACGTGCTCTAGAAGGTGTAAGTCAACTACCCTGGCCAGCAAGTTCTCCGGATCTGTCCCCCATTGAGCATGTTTGGGACTGGATGAAGCGTCGTCTCACGCGGTCTGCACGTCCAGCACGAACGCTGGTCCAACTGAGGTGCCAGGTGGAAATGGCATGGCAAGCCGTTCCACAGGACTACATCCAGCATCTCTACGATTGTCTCCATGGGAGAATAGCAGCCTGCATTGCTGCGAAAGGTGGATATACACTGTACTAGTGCCGACATTGTGCATGCTCTGTTGCCTGTGTCTATGTGCCTGTGGTTCTGTCAGTGTGATCATGTGATGTATCTGACCCCAGGAATGTGTCAATAAAGTTTCCCCTTCCTGGGACAATGAATTCACGGTGTTCTTATTTCAATTTCCAGGAGTGTATAAGGAGAAGCTTGAGAAATGTAGTGTTCTACTCTCTGAACTCCTTTCATCTTTTTTGCAGGCACTGAGTCATCTGTTAAAAGGCCTGTTTCACTCTACCCTGCTAGTCCCTCCTTGCCTTGTGCACCACCATTAGCCCAGACAACTGGTTTCAATAACTGAAAAACAATAATCAATCTTGCCATGGTCACAGGAGTGTGTGTTTGTGTATCTATGTGTTAATATGTGTGAATGTGTGTACCTTCACCAGAAAAAAGAGCAGGAGCTTGAAAGCTAGTTTGAATACTGTCTTCTGTTACATGTTTCTGTGCTCCAATGATTGGACCACTATAGGTAAGTGGTTGCCTTTTCCTTATAGTATATACTGATCAAACGAGGAATTTTCATTATTGTTTTACAAGTGTATGTTATCTATTAAGCAGTGTCTGAATGTAAAGCATTAATGTCACATAAGAATTTTTGTTTTTCACAGATATGTTTTTATTTTGCATACTATGAACTAGCTTAATTTAATGTTACATCAAAGTGAATCACACAACAGTAGTGCTACTACTTGTTCTCTAACATAAACCAGTGATGAAAAATATAAAAACTGTCTTCACGGTTTCTCACAGTTAACATGAATTTAGCTAGTTCTATAAGTATGGACTGTGTATAGCACTAGATTGCAAGAAAATTTACAGTCTTTTACTAAATTCAGACTGGCCACCATTAACTTGAGTATATTTTCAAAGTTCTGCACTGCGCGTTTAATTTATTTTTATTAACTCATTTCCTGCTGCACATAAATTTTCTGATTTCAGTTAATTCTTTTGTCCAAACTGATTTGGTTGTGACTGTCACACTCAGAGAGATTGTAAATATGCTTTTTTATTGCTGTGGGTGCTACCAAAGATGCATTTACATGAAGCTATCACCTCTGTGACTGATGCAGTATATTGCTGGACCAATCTGCCATTATTGAGAGGAGATGTCTGTGGAAATGGTAGCATCTCCAGTTAAGATTTACTAAATGCTTTGAAAATTGATACAGTTAAGATTTACATTCCAAAGGATAGTTCAGTATGCATTAAACACCTAGAATAAGCCATGTAAGGCTTTGGGATTGATCTTGTAAAAACACAAATGTTAATTACAACTATGAACATCTGCACTATTTATTACATGTATTTGCCTGGAAGGTTGCACTTCACTTTCCCTAATGTCTGCACTGTGACCCTACAATAATGAAGCCAGATCTAATTTGTCTAACTAACATAAAATTCCATGTCACAGGCACTTATTCATAAATGCAGTTCATTCAGTTACCACAGTCTGTCTGCATGACGCACATTACACACATCTTCCACTTTGATGACAAAATTTTTCTTGTGGCTGCCCTCATAATTACACTCCTCTTTCACCTCACACGTTTTCAAACAGAGTCCAAATAGTTCCCAAAATTCTTCAAACATGAAGTAGTTGTCATCCCCATTAAACACTTCTCAGTTTCTTCTTGTTTTCTTTTATTGAAATCTTCTTCTTCAGATTGGCTCTTAGCTTCATCTCCCATCTGTTGATGCACTTTTCTTCTTTCTTGACGTACCTCCACAGTTTTTACATAATTTCTAAATATACAGTGTCTCAGCTTACAGTTCATCACCATGTATCAACATGATGGCATTACCATTAATGGTAAAATTCTTCATCATGTTGGCAAGTTCGCAAAATAAATTCACTTTAACTTCTTCTCATTTCCTTTTGCAGTCTTCTCAACACACAATAGTCTCAACATTGCTTCAAAATGTTCCTTTCTACCATTCCTCCACTAATGTACCACCATCCTCTGCTCACCATCAGCTCAGTATCAACTGACATCCTTCTCCCTACCTCAATTACAAAATACAGATATTAACTTTGATCTAATGGGCATAACATTTGATTACATATATCATAAAATTTACATCCATTCTACACAAAAGTACTATGAAAGTGATACATCCATTATATATTATAGAAATGGATGTATGCATGTATGATGCACACCTTCTCAGTTTCAACCAAATTTGCCAAACACATCAATGTCTGGAAAGAACCACTGTGGTGTAAGAATCATCTACCTCTCAAAGGGGTTGGGCTAGAGGAGGAAAGGAAGTGTAGCTCATGATGCACAAATAGCCTCATGTTTATTTATCCACTGTAATGCAGTGTGAGACACTGCACTGACAATCAACAGCTATATTCAATTAAGAATAAACTTATAACTTGTAACTGATCATCAGTCCAGTGTTTTGCACTGTGCTGCAGTGTTTCACACTGTAACAAGCCAATATTGAGAAAAAAAACAGTATCTCACCCTGTCTGGGAATTACAGTAATGTAGTGTTAACACAAGGCAGTGAAGATATCAGGACAAATGGAGATTTGGACCACTCCTCAAGGTGTAATCAGATACCTGAAGTGTTTAAGCCAACAGCAGATGATAAGCAGGAAATTCAGGTTTGAGTCCTGGTCAGGTACAAATTTTCATTCATTCTGCAATATTCTGCAGATGATGCAAAAACATAATTGTGATTTGGAAGTTCATTCATAATTATATTCATATGGTACATGAGAATGAGAGTACTTTGTGACTTGCAAAAAACTTTATACCTTATTTCAAACCTTTGCAAGAGCTTCTCTTGCTGACACACCCCACAAAATGATGAAAAGAAAATTTATAACTTACTACAGTTTTGCTGTTCATACAGCTGTTCACAATTCCCCCCCCCCCCCTCCATGAACCATGGACCTAACCGATGGGGGGGGGGGGAGCTTACGTGCCTCAACGATACAGATAGCCATACCGTAAGTGCAACCACAATGGAGGGGTATCTGTTGAGAGGCCAGACAAACATGTGGTTCCTGAAGAGGGGCAGCAGCCTTTTCAGTAGTTGCAGGGGCAACAGTCTGGATGACTGACTGATCTGGCCCTGTAACACTAACCAAAACAGCCTTGCTGTGCTGGTAATGTGAACGGCTGAAAGCAAGGGGAAACTACAGCCATCATTTTTCCCGAGGGCATGCAGCTTCACTGTATGATTAAATGATGATGGCGTCCTCTTGGGTAAAATATTCTGGAGGTAAAATAGTCCCCCATTCGGATCTCCGGGCGGGGACTACTCAAGTGGATGTCATTATCAGGAGAAAGAAAACTGGTGTTCTACGGGTCGGAGCGCGGAATGTCAGATCCCTTAATCGGGCAGGTAGGTTAGAAAATTTAAAAAGGGAAATGGATAGGTTAAAGTTAGATATAGTGGGAATTAGTCAAGTTCGGTGGCAGGAGGAACAAGACTGTTGGTCAGGTGAATACACGGTTCTAAATACAAAATCAAATAGGGGTAATACAGGAGTAGGTTTAATAATGAATTAAAAAATAGGAGTGCAGGTAAGCTACTACAAACAGCATAGTAAATGCATTATTATGGCCAAGGTAGACACAACGCCCACGCCTACAACAGTAGTACAAGTTTATATGCCAACTAGCTCTGCAGATGAAGAAGAAATTGATGAAATGTATGATGAGATAAAAGAAATTATTCAGGTAGTGAAGGGAGACGAAAATTTAATAGTCATGGGTGACTGCAATTCGACAGTAGGAAAAGGAAGAGAAGGAAAGGTAGTAGGTGAATATGGATTGGGGCTAAGAAATGAAAGAGGAAGCCGCCTGGTAGAATTTTGCACAGAGCATAACTTAATCATAGAAAACACTTGGTTCAAGAATCATGAAAGAAGGTTGTATACATGGACGAACCCTTGAGATACTAGGTGGTTTCAGATAGATTTGTTGTTGTTGTGGCCTTCAGTCCTGAGAATGGTTTGATGCAGCTCTCCATGCTACTCTATCTTGTGCAAACTTCTTCATCTCCCAGTACCTACTGCAACCTAAATCCTTATGAATCTGTTTAGTGTATTCATCTCTTGGTCTCCTTTTACGATTTTTACCCTCCACCCTACACCTTCAATACTAAATTGATGATCCCTTGATGCCTCAGAACATGTCCTACCAACTGATCCCTTCTTCTAGTCAAGTTGTGCCACAAACTCCTCTTCTCCCCAATCCTATTCAATACCTCCTCATTAGTTATATGATCTACCCATCTAATCTTCAGCATTCTTCTGTAGCACCACATTTCGAAAACTTCTATTCTCTTCTTGTCCAAACTAGTTATCGTCCATGTTTCACTTCCATACGTGGCTACGCTCCATACAAATACTTTCAGAAACGACTTCCTAACACTTAAATCTATACTCGATGTTAACAAATTTCTCTGCTTCAGAAACGCTTTCCTTGCCATTGCCAGTCTACATTTTATATCCTCTCTACTTCGACCATCATCAGTTATTTTGCTCCACAAATAGCAAATCTCCTTTACTACTTTAAGTGTCTCATTTCCTAATCTAATTCCCTCAGCATCACCCGACATAATTCGGCTACATTCCATTATCCTCGTTTTACTTTTGTTGATGTTCATCTTATAACCTCCTTTCAAGACACTGTACATTCTGTTCAGCTGCTCTTCCAAGTCCTTTGCTGTCTCTGACAGAATTGCAATGTCATTGGCGAACCTCAAAGTTTTTATTTCTTCTCCATGGATTTTAATACCTACTCCGAATTTTTCTTTTGTTTCCTTCACTGCTTGCTCAATATACATTGAATGACATCAGGGATAAACTACAACCCTGTCTAACCTTACAATTTACAAATAGCCTTTTGCTCCCAGTATTTTACCCCTGCCACCTTAAGTATTTGAATGAGAGTATTCCAGTCAACATTGTCAAAAGCTTTCTCTAAGTCTACAAATGCTAGAAATGTAGGTTTGCCTTTCCTTAATCTAGCTTCTAAGACAAGTCATAGAGTCATTATTGCCTCACGTGTTCCAATCTTTCTATGGAATCCAAACTGATATTCCCTGAAGTCGGCTTCTATCAGTTTTTCCATTCGTCTGTAAAGAATTCGCATTAGTATTTTGCATCCGTGACTTATTAAACTGATTGTTCGGTAATTTTAACATCTGTCAGCACCTGCTTTCTTTGAGATTGGAATTATTATATTCTTCTTGAAGTCTGAGGGTATTTCGCCTGTCTCATACATCTTACTCACCAGATCGTAGAGTTTTGTCAGGACTGGCTCTCCCAAGGCTGTCAGTAGTTCTAATGGAATGTTGTCTACTCCCGGGGCCTCGTTTCGACTTAGGTCTTTCAGTGCTCTGTCAGATTCTTCACGCAGTATCATATCTCCCATTTCATCTTCATCTACATCCTCTTCCATTTCCATAATATTGTCCTCAAGAACATTGCCCCTGTGTAGACCCTCTATATACTCCTTCAACCTTTCCGCTTTCCCTTCTTTGCTTAGAACTGGGTTTCCATCTGAGCTCTTGATATTCATACAAGTGGTTCTCTTTTCTCCAAAGGTCTCTTTAATTTTCCTGTAGGCGATTTCTATCTTACCCCTAGTGAGATAAGCCTCTACATCCTTACATTTGTCCTCTAGCCATCCCTGCGTAGCCATTTTGCACTTCCTGTCGATCTCATTTTTGACACGTTTGTATTCCTTTTTGCCTGCTTCATTTACTGAATTTTTGTATTTTCTCCTTTCATCAATTAAATTCAATGTTTCCTCTGTTACCCAAGGATTTCTACTAGCCCTCGTCTTTTTACCTACTTGATCCTCTGCTGCCTTCACTACTTCATCTCTCAAAGCTACCCATTCTTCGTCTACTGTATTTCTTTCCCCCTTTCCTGTCAATTTTTCCCTTATGCTCTCCCTGAAACTCTGTACAACCTCTGGTTTAGTCAGTTTATCCAGGTCCCATCTCCTTAAATTCCCACCTTTTTGCAGTTTCTTCAGTTTTAATCTACAGTTCATAACCAATAGATTGTGGTCAGAGGCCACGTCTGCCACTGGAAATGTCTTACAATTTAAAACCTGGTTCCTAAATCTCTGTCTTGCCATTATATAACCTATCTGAAACCTGTCAGTATCTCCAGGCTTCTTCCATGTATACAACCTTCTTTTATGATTCTTGAACCAAGTGTTAGCTACGATTAAGTTGTGCTCTGTGCAAAATTCTATCAGGTGGCTTCCTCTTCCATTTCTTAGCCCCAATCCATATGCACCTACTACGATTCCTTCTCTCCCTTTTCCTACTACTGAATTCCAGTCACCCATGACTATTAAATTTTCTTCTCCCTTCACTATCTGAATAATTTCTTTTATTTCATCATACATTTCTTCAGTTTCTTCATCATCTGCAGAGCTAGTTGGCATATAAACTTGTACTACTTTAGTAGGTTTGGGCTTCGTGTCTATCTTGGCCACAATAATGCGTTCACTATGCTGTTTGTAGTAGCTTACCCACACTCCTATTTTTTTATTCATTATTAAACCCACTCCTGCATTACCCCTATTTGATTTTGTATTTAGAACCCTGTATTCGCCTGACCAAAGGTCTTGTTTCTCCTTCCACCGAACTTCACTAATTCCTACTATATCTAACTTTAACCTATCCAATTCCTTTTTTAAATTTCCTAGCCTACCTGCCCGATTAAGGGATCTGACATTCCACGCTCCGATCCGTAGAATGTCAGTTTTCTTTCTCCTGATAACGATGCCCTCCTGAGTAGTCCCCTCCCGGAGTCCCGAATGGGGGACTATTTTACCTCCGGAATATTTTACCCAAGAGGACGCCATCATCATTTAACCATACAGTAAAGCTGCATGCCCTCAGGAAAAATTACGGCTGTAGTTTCCCCTTCCTCCTCAGGGGACACCGCCTTAACGTAGCACTGTCCGTGCGGGCGAGGAGGTTTGCGTGCTCCGGATCCGGAGGGCTATGCCGGCGGTAGCGTAGCTACCAGCAGGGTCACCCATGCCGGACAGGCCAAAGGGGAGGAGCCAGACAAAGTGTGTCCCACAACGATCTATCGCCCCCCTTTCCTATCCCAAACCTGTCCTCACCATTTCCTTTTCCTGTCATTCCCTGGTATATGTACAAAAGGGCAGAAAGACCTCTATAGGCGTGGAGAAGCCAATCTTTCTACGGGAGAAAAGCCCGAATGAAAAATCCTGGTCCTCCAGGTTGGGGGTTGGCGACGGGCTACCAACCCGTCCTGGAAAAAATAATCACCGGTACTAGCATCACAGAAGAGCCTCGGATAGGACTGATCTCTGTAAAACGACCTGAGCAAGAACAAGGACTATGGAAGGAAATACAACTTGGGACCTTGAATGTCAGAAGCCTATACCAACCTGGGGCAGCAAAATGTGTAGTAAGGGAGGCAGATAAGTATCAAATTGATCTATTGGCCCTGCAAGAAACAAGGTGGACAGAAACCGGAGCTACAGAAATGGAAAACTATGTCATATTCCATGGAGCCTCAGAAACAAACCACTCACTAGGAACTGCTTTTGCAGTGAAGAAATCACTCTGCACCACTCTCATAGATTTTAAATCAATCAACCCCAGAATCTCACTCCTAACCATAGACACGGGAAAACACAAACTCACATATATAAATTGTCATGCCCCAACCGAAGAAAGCGATGACATCAAAAAAGATATTTTCTACGAGGAATTAAAAACGGTTTTAGACATTGTACCAAGTGAACATTACAAAATTATCCTTGGAGATTTTAATGCGAAAATAGGGAAAGAAGCAGCCTTCATGGGGACCATCGGAAAGCACAGTTTACATGATGTGAGCAGTGATAACGGCACTAGGCTGGTTAGCTTTGCGACTGCAAAAGGCTTGTTTATAAGTAGTACTGATTTCGACAGGAAGAGAATATATAAAGGAACCTGGGTGTCTCCAGATGGGAAAACAGTGAACCAAATTGACCACCTTATTGTAGAGAAGAGAATAAAGAAGTGGATACAAAATGTTAGAACGGCAAGAGGTGCGGAATGTGGATCAGACCACTTCCTTGTCAGAGGAAGGATGAAAACAATATGGAGAGCCAGGAAGCACAAAAGAACGCAAAGAGTCACTCGATATGACCATGAGAGTCTGACTGAAGATAATATAAGAAGAACTTTCAAGATAGTACTAACAAACTGTTTTGAGGCTTTGAATTAAGAGGAAGGAGATACTGTGATGGATCAGAACTGGAAGGCGATTGCAGAGACCATTAAAGAAACAGCCCAAGAAGTAATCCCAAAGCGAACTAGGGGAAAAAGAGTGTGGTTCAATGAGGAGTGTGAGGGAGCTATCAGGGAGAGACAACGGGCCAAACTACTGTGGATACAAAGCAATATGCAAGAAGAAGAAAAATTGAAGTTTGAAGAAACACAACGGCAGACCCAAGCCACATTGAGGACAGCAAAGAGAAAATATGTTAAAAGTATCATGGAGGAAGCTGAACAAGACTTTCATGGAAATAGGTATAAAGAACTAAGTAGAAAAGTGAAAAGTTTTAAAGGAGGGACATACCATCAACACAGATTCATAAAAGATGCCAATGGAAGAATGTCAACAGAAGATCAAAAAATTGGAAGAAGATGGATGGAATACTTCAGAGAATTACTAAACTCTGATGAACCAACCGAACTACTTGAGTTTGATGAACCAGTAACAGTAGACCCAGAATATCCTCCACCCACCATTGAAGAGATAAGGAACCAGATTAAAAACCTTAAGAATGGTAAAAGTCCAGGTGAGGACGGTATTCCTGCTGAACTTCTCAAGGCTGGAGACGAAATCCTCTGTTTCAAAATCCACAAGCTAATCGAGCAAATTTGGGTAAAACATGAAATACCAGAGGAATGGAAGGTAGCTGTGATATGCCCCATATACAAAAAGAAAGACAAATCCGTATGTGACAACTACAGGGGCATAGCGCTACTCAACATCTGCTATAAGATCTTCTCCAACTGCCTATTGGAACGAATAAAACCTATAGCAACAGACATGATTGGAGAATACCAAGGAGGTTTCCAGGCAGGGCGATCAACCATGGACCAGATTTTTGTCCTAAAACAGGTCTGTGAAAAAATGTACGAATACGGACGAGAGGTACATCTCCTGTTTGTAGACATCAAGAAGGCTTACAACAGTATACATAGACCTAGCCTGATTAGAACTATGACAGAGTTTGGTATACCAAAGAAGTTGGTCAAACTGGTAGAGGTATGCCTAAATGACACAAAACTTAAGGTTAAGGTAGGCAATCAAATGACAGAAAGCTTCCAAGTTGTAACAGGATTACGCCAAGGAGATGGGCTATCACCTGTCCTCTTCAACCTGGCACTTGAGAAGGTAATGCGGGATTTCAACAAAGAAAACATCAAGGGCATTCAAATTGGTAATGAACACATTACATATCTGGCCTATGCAGACGACATTGCACTATTAGCATGAACACAAGAAGATCTGAAGAGAAGTATCCAGACCTTGGAGTTATTGGCAGCTAGGATCGGTCTACAAATTAGCTCTGAAAAGACAGAGTATATGACCATAGGAAGAAAGATCCAGAACTCTCAAGATTTAATTGTGAACAACACCAGGTATAAACATGTGAAAGAGTTCAAATACCTTGGATCATTTTTTACAGAAGTAAAATCAACTGAAGCAGAGATAAAAGCACGACTGCAGGCGGGAAACAGATACTATCACTCTCTAGACCCTATATTAAAATGTAGAAGTGTCTCGCAACAACTAAAGCTATGGTTGTATAAGACATTAATAATGCCAGTAGTACTTTATGGTTCTCAAACCTGGAGCACTCGAAAACAAGACCTTAAGTGACTGCTAACATTTGAAAGGAAAGTCCTCAGGAAAATATTTGGACCAGTCAGAGATCAGACTACTGGAGAATGGAGAAGACACCATAACACTGAATTAGAAGAGCTGTACAAGGAGCCTAACATCTTGGGAGTGATGAGAAGCAAAAGACTGCAATGGGCTGGACATGTTGTTAGAATGGAGGCAACACGATGGCCCAAAATCGCAATGGACTGGATCCCGTCAGGCAGCAGACCAGTGGGAAGACCTAGAAAGAGGTGGATCGATGGAGTGAGAGAAGACCTGTTGCAGCTGGGAGTCACGGAAAACTGGAGACAGATAGCAGAAGACAGAGACGGATGGAGAGCTCTAACTGTGGTGGCGCGCGGTCCTCTGGGCCTGATCGCGTGAAGAAGAATGAAGAAGAAGTAGTTTCCCCTTGCTTTCAGCCGTTCACAGTACCAGCTCAGCAAGGCCGTTTTGGTTAGTGTTACAGGGCCAGATCAGTCAATCATCCAGACTGTTGCCCCTGCAACTACTGAAAAGGTTGCTGCCCCTCTCCAGGAACCACACGTTTGTCTGGCCTCTCAACAGATACCCCACCATTGTGGTTGCACCTACGGTACGGCTATCTGTATCGCTGAAGCGCGCAAGCCTCCCCACCAACAGCAAGGTCCATGGTTCTGTGGGGTGTCAGATAGATTATATAATGGTAAAACAGAGATTTAGGAACCAGGTTTTAAATTGTAAGACATTTGCAAGAGTAGATGTGGACTCTGACCACAATCTATTGGTTATGAACTGTAGAGTAAAACTGAAGAAACTGCAAAAAGGTGGGAATATAAGGAGATGTGACCTGGATAAACTGACTAAACCAGAGGTTGTACAGAGTTTCAGGGAGAGCATAAGGGAACAGTTGACAGGAATGGGGGTAAGAAATACAGCAGAAGAAGAATGGGTAGCTTTGAGGGATGAAATAGTGAAGGCAGCAGAGGAGCAAGTAGGTAAAAAGACGAGGGCTAGTAGAAATCCATGGGTAACAGAAGAGATACTGAATTTAACTGATGAAAGGAGAAAATACAAAAATGCAGGAAATGAAGCAGGCAAAAAGGAACACAAACGTCTCAAAAATGAGATTGACAGGAAGTGCAAAATGGCTAAGCATGGATGGCTAGAGGACAAATGTAAGGATGTAGAGGCTTATCTCATGAGGGGTAGGATAAATACTGCCTACAGGAAAATTAAAGAGACCTTTGGAGAAAAGAGAACCACTTGTATGAATATCAAGAGCTCAGATGAAAAAACCCAGTTCTAAGCAAAGAAGGGAAAGCAGAAAGGTGGAAAGAGTATATAGAGGGTCTATACAGGGGCGATGTTCTTGAAGACAATATTATGGAAATGGAAGAGGATGTAGATGAAGATAAAATGGTAGATATGATACTGCGTGAAGAGTTCGACAGAGCACTGAAAGACCTAAGTCAAAAAAAGGCCCCGGGAGTAGACAACATTCCATTAGAACTACTGATAGCCTTGAGAGAGCCAGTCCTGACAAAACTCTACCATGTGGTGAGCGAGATGTATGAGACAGGCAAAATTCCTTCAGACTTCAAGAAGAATATAATAATTCCAATCCCAAAGAAAGCAGGTGTTGACAGATGTGAAAATTACTGAACTATCAGTTTAATAAGTCACAGCTGCAAAATTCTAACGCGAATTCTTTACAGACGAATGGAAAAACTGATAGAAGCCGACCTCGGGGAAGATCAGTTTGGATTCCATAGAAATGTTGGAATACGTGAGGCAATACTGACCCTACAACTTATCTTAGAAGAAAAATTAAGGAAAGGCAAACCTATGTTTCTAGCATTTGTAGACTTAGAGAAAGCTTTTGACAATGTTGACTGGAATACTCTCTTTCAAATTCTAAAGGTGGCAGGGGTAAAATAAAGGGAGCGAAAGGCTATTTACAATTTGTACAGAAACCAGATGGCAGTTATAAGAGTTGAGGGACATGAAAGGGAAGCAGTGGTTGGGAAGGGAGTGAGACAGGGTTGTAGCCTCTCTCCGATGCTATTCAATCTGTATATTGAGCAAGCAATAAAGGAAACAAAAGAAAAGTTCAGAGTAGGTATTAAAATCCATGGAGAAGAAATAAAAACTTTGAGGTTCACCAATGACATTGTAATTCTGTCAGAGACAGCAAAGGACTTGGAAGAACAGTTGAATGGAATGGACTGTGTTTTCAAAGGAGGATATAAGATGAACATCAACAAAAGCAAAACGACGATCATGGAATGTAGTCGAATTAAGTCAGGTGATGCTGAGGGAATTAGATTAGGAAATGAGACACTTAAAGTAGTAAAGGAGTTTTGCTATTTGGGGAGCAAAATAACTGATGATGGTTGAAGTAGAGAGGATATAAAATGTAGACTGGCAATGGCAAGGAAAGCGTTTCTGAAGAAGAGAAATTTGTTAACATCAAGTATTGATTTAAGTGTCAGGAAGATTAGATAGGTAGATCACATAACTAATGAGGAGGTATTGAATGGAACTGGGGAGAAGAGGAGTTTGTGGCACAACTTGACTAGAAGAAGGGATCAGTTGGTAGGACATGTTCTGAGGCATCAAGGGATCACCAATTTAGTACTGGAGGGCAGTGTGGAGGGTAAAAATCATAGAGGGATACCAAGAGATGAATACACTAAGTAGATTCAGAAGGATGTAGGCTGCAGTAGGTACTGGGAGATGAAGAAGCTTGCACAGGATAGAGTAGCATGGAGAGCTGCATCAAACCAGTCTCAGGACTGAAGACCACAACAACAACACAGTAAAACCTTCTGTATTAGGCATGACTGTTTAAACTATTACTTATTTACTGTCAACTTCATTAGCAAAACACTTTGCAGAAGTATTTCACTGAATGTACCTGCAAAATTATATCACTGTATGAGACATAGTTTATTGAGATCTGCATGAAAATATAACTGCAGGGCAAAATTGCTAGAGATACAGATAAAATATGTCTACAAAAATGTGTGAAATACATTAAATGTAGGTGAAATATTTGTGACATGTGTGAACTCTGGCAAAGTTGTGAGTATAAAGCTCCTTCTAAACACAGGGGCTGATTTCAACGAAACTTGGCTTACATGTTACTTAGTATCTGGAGAGAAATACTGTGAGGGTGAGAACCACCAGCATCCTACTGGACGGCCATAGTGATGGAGAGATGACAGGGGAGGAAGAGATGGGCTGACAGAGAGGGGTAAGGAGAAGATGGACAGAGATGTGAAGGAGGGGGAGGCGGAAGAGGAGATGGACAGAGAAAGTTGGAGGAGGAGATTCACAGAGAGACAGGGGTTGATCTGATGGACAGAGAGACAGGGAAGAGGAAATGGATAGAGAGACAGGGATGAACTGGTGGGACATAGGGAGGGGTGAAGCAGATGAAAAGAAAGAGAGGGAGGAGAAGATGGACAAAAAGAGTGGAGATGAGCTGATGGACAAAGAGATGAGGAGGAACTGATGAACATAGGACACTGGTGGAAAGTCAGTAGATAGAGAAAGAAGGGGGGAGGGCAGATAGACAGGGATAGGGGGAAAAGCAGATGGACAGAAAGAGGAGGTGGAGTAGTTGGACAGACAGGATGGAGGAGTCCATGGACAGAGAAGTGGGTAGAACAGATGGACAGAGAGGAGGGAGGAGCAGATGGACAGAGAGTGGGGGTGGAGGGAGATGGTCAGAGAGAATAGAGGAGAAGATGGACAGAGAATTGTTGGATGAGCTGATGGACAGAGAGAGGGGGGAGGAGAAGATCGACAGAGAGAGGGGGAGGAGAAGATGGACAGAGAAACAGGAGATAAGCTGATGGAAAGAGAGAGAGGAATGAGGAGATGGATAGAGAGATGAAGGGTGGAGTACCAGTACAGAGAGGGGACAGGAGCACAAAGACAGAGAGAGGAGGGGGAGTGGATAGACAGATAGAGGAAGGAGAAGCCCATAGACAGAGAGGGGAAGGTGGAACGGATGTGCAGAGAGAGGGAAGAAGCAGTTGGACAGAGAGAGGGGCAGGAGCACATGTGTAGAGAAAGGTGGAGACTGAGAGTGAGGATGGAGGGGATGGTCAGAGGTAGTGGAGGAGGAGATGGAGACAGAAAAGAGGAGATGGGCTAATAGAAGATTGGAATAAATACATACCTGGGCAAGATAAGAAATGAAGTTCTGTACATTCAGATACATTCATTTACATTTTACAATTGTATTAACAAACTCATTAAATACATATGCAGTAATTCTACAGTGGAACCAAATACAGTTAATAAACATAAACTACCATTGGATTAATATGGATAGATTACACAAGGGAAGTGCCCTCAAAATTGTCACAAAGTTTAAGTGGCTTTATGTAACATTGTTACAATTATAGAATTAATTACATTAGCCTTAAATACTTGATAATTTAAAAGAATTTGAATTAATCCCCATTATATATGAATTCACATTACATTCATTCATACTGTGAGACAAAATGAGTTGTACACAATGTCTTATAGTTCATTGGCCACTTTGTGGTGTTCCCTCCTTGTCCCACAATGACAGTTAAACTTTAAAGCTTTCTCAAAAGTATTGCAATAATTTAACAATTTGAAAATTCTGCAACTTAGTACAACAGGACAGCCACAACATGTAGGCAACCCACATTGAAGCTGGATAATTTTACTAAAATCCACTCAATGTGGTGCATCACAGGAAAGTTATCTGGTTTCATATCACAATTTACCTTATACAGTAGAAGTCCACCCTCAGATTTTTTTCCATAGATCTCTTTTGTATTTTTTTTTTGTTCACCCCTTTGTGACCATAATTTTCATATGAAACTCAATGGCCTGGTACTTAAAAGTAATTACAGTTTTTTCTTCTGTACATGGAGCAATAGAGGTATTAATTCCAATACTTGGAATACCTTTGTTTTATGCTTGTACACAATAAATCACCATGTGAGGTTACAAGGGATACTGTAATAGTATAACTAATTTGCTGGATGTGGTAATGTTTACTGTAGAAGAACAGTTGGGGTGTAGCAAGCACAAGTCAGTATATTTATGGAGTCACCTTCTTGATAAAGAGAGGAGACAGCATATAACAGTTTCACGTTGAATTACTTAGTTACATAATTGCCTATGTCTCAGTGCATAACTTGATACATATGTTAATAATGTAAGGTGTGCTTGTCTTGCTAATCATTGGATTTGCTGGGTATCTGATCACTAAAATAGGAGTACTCCATTAACATAAGAGCTCTTCAAAATAGTTCAAAACTCAAATTTAAAGCATAGTAGCAGGGATAATATTTTGGACATTAAAGAACATGTGATACATAAGAATTAAGTTGTAAAGATTTTTGAGAACTTCTGCATAATAAGTTATTGGTTGGCAGCCCTGCAGCCAGGCAACTAGCGCGAGTTTTGATGTTCTCGTAAAGATAAGTCATTTTAGATTATAAAACATATAGATGAGTACTGATTACGTGGTAAATAAGTGTATTAGTGTGCCGTTTAAGTGTACCATTAAAGGTTTCATTTTTCTTTACGTAATATAGCAGAAAACGCGAAAAGACCGTACAGTCGTATTTTCTGTTTACGTTCTGCTGCAGCAAATCTATAGAATTTCGTTTAGTTGTTCCTTGCTCTCTCCAGCAATTTAACTTAGCGTACCTCTTCATTATTTAACTAGCATTTCCGGAAAGTAGCGTAAAGTTTAAGTTGTTGTTTCAGAAACTTTGCACTTTTGTTTTTGTTTACACACAGTTGCGTATAGGCCAAATTTGTGTAACCATATTTTCGTGTTTATCTGTAATTTAACTGACTTATTCTTAATAAACTATTACGTTTATCATGAGTGAAAAGTGCTTGACTTGCCGTAGAATTGTTAGGTCGGGGCTTTGGTGTGATGGGTGCTGTAGTTTTTTCCATGTGGGTGACTGTAGTGGCGTGGGAATAGGGGAAGTAAATGAGACTCATCAGTGGTTTTGTAGGATTTGTAGTAGAGATAGGAAGATACTAGAACAGGAGGGGAAAATTGCCGCCCTTCAGGCTGAGTTAGACAAGGCCAGGGGAGATCTTGACAGGTTAAGGAGGGAGAAGGGTAAAGAGAGGTGGGAAGAGGCAACAGGAGGAACAGGCCTAGAACTTTGTCTGACAGCTTTATGGTGAATGTGGAAAATAGATTTGGCCTGTTGCTTCAGTTAGAAGCTGGTGAGCCTCAAGCAGTCGCAGGTGTAGACAGGGCACAACAAACTTTCAGCAGCAAATTGAAAAGTAAGAATGTAGGGAAATCAGTAAAGAGAAAGAAAGTGTTGTTGTTAGGTAGTTCCCATGGAAGAGGTGTTGGCCAACTTTTGCAGGATGAACTAGGATCAGAATACCAGGTCACCAATTTTTTTAAACCTAGTGCTGGTCTGGAGCAGGTGACAGAGGATTTAGGATCACTTTGCAAAGATTTCACTAAGGAAGACACCGTGGTTATAGTGGGTGGGGCAGGTAACAGTTTTGACAGAGATCCTGGGTACAGTATAGAGTGTGACCTTGCGAAGATTGCATCAGCATCGAAGCATACTAGTGTTGAGTTTGTATCTGTTCTTGGGCGCCATGACCGACCTCATTTGAACTCTTCTGTCAAGAGAGTTAATTTGGAGCTGGAACAGCTGCTCATGTCGGGTGCGGGGTCACACATTGGTGTGGTTCATGTCGATTCTCTCAGTAGGTGGTATTATACTAGGCATGGCCTTCACCTCAACAGGAAGGGGAAGGGTAAATTGGCTGGGGAAATAGCAGGAAAGATAAAGGGGGGAGGCACTGTCATGAGTGGTAAAATACCAGTGGTTATAGGGTTCAGAAAAGACCCTTTTTTAGGGTAGGGAGGACAGAAAGAAAGCAAATTTTAAGAGAGGTTAGAACTGAGACAAACCTTCAGTTTGAGAAATAAATCAAAAAACATAATTCCAGCTTATTACATCAGCATAAACAGCCATTGGTTAAGAATTTTCAACTGTCAGCAGATATTTTAACTCCACCCAATTTTAACTCAGTCAATGTGAAATGTCAGCTATCTTTATTGCATCAAAATATTCGAGGACTGAGAAATAAAATTAATGAATTAACTATCTGCATAGATGAATTAGAGTCTTCAAACCCAGCTGACATAATCTGCCTCTCTGAACATCATGTGACCACTGGTATAGAACTTTTAAGTGTTACAGGGTTTAGGTTAGCATCTCACTTTTGTAGATCAGAAATGAAGAAAGGAGGAGTTGCCATATTCATCAGGAACTGTCATAAATTTAAGAACATAGACATTCATAAATTTTGCCTAGAACAGCATATGGAAGCATGTGCAACAGAATTAGAATTTCACAAAAAATCCTTCATAATATTAAGTGTATATCGAGCACCTGCAGGTAACTTTAATCTGTCTGTAAACCACCTTGAAGCTGTACTGGCCCATTTAACAACCAAAAACAAAGAAATAGTGGTTGCTGGTGATTTCAATGTAGATTTCCTTAAAGACTCTCCCAATAAGAACTTATTTGAGTTAGTAACACTATCATTCAACTTAATTCCCACTGTAAAGTTTCCCACTAGGATAGCCACTTGCTCACAAACAGCCATTGATAATATCTTTATAGAAAAGTCCAATGAACAAAATTATTTTGCAAAACCAATAGTCAATGGCCTCTCAGACCATGACATGCAGTTCCTTCTGTTAAATGTTAATACTGAACAGGATACAAAATCTTTTAAATCTGAGCTCAAGAAGGTAATCAGTAAGCCAAAAATTGATTATTTCAGGACACTCCTCAGAGACATTCACTGGACTGATGTTTACAGTGCTCATGGCATGAATGAAAAATATAACATTTTTGCTAATAAAGTGCTTACCTTATTCGAACACTGCTTTCCCCCAAAACTTACCAAGGTTAGAGCAAAGTCTACAAAGAAGCCATGGATTACTCGAGGAATAGGGGTATCTTGTAAAACAAAAAGAAAACTGTATCTGTCAATCCGAAACATTTCCAATGTTGATGCTATAGCACATTATAAGAAATACTGCAAAATATTAAAGACTGTAATACGGATGTCAAAGCAAATATATTACAAGGAAAAGATAGTCATATCAGATAACAAAATAAAGACAATATGGGATATAGTGAAGGAGGAGACCGGTAGACCAGACATGAAGAGGAACAAATAGCATTAAGAGTAAATGATACATTGGTGACAGATGTGTATAGTGTTGCAGAACTTTTTAACAAACATTTTATAACTGTTACTGAAAAGATGGGGTTGTCAGGTTCGGTAGATGCTGCTATGGATTACCTTAGACCAGACATTTCAAGTAACTTCCATAATATGAATTTGACCCTCATTACCCCAACAGAAATAATGTCCATTATAAAATCTTTAAAATCAAAAACATCTAGTGGGTATGATGAAATATCAACAAAGTTAATTAAAGAATATGATTCTGAGCTAAGTAACATATTAAGCTATCTGTGTAACCAGTCGTTTATCAGTGGAATATTTCCTGAATGGCTGAAATATGCTGAAGTTAAGCCACTGTTTAAGAAGGGAGATAAAGAAATAGCATCAAATTTCTGTCCAATTTCACTGTTGCCAGCATTCTCAAAAATTTTCGAAAAAGTAATGTACAGTCATCTTTATAACCATCTTATCTCAAATAACATACTGCCAAAGTCACAGTTTGGATTTCTAAAAGGTTCTGATATTGAGAAGGCTATCTACACTTACAGTGAAAATGTGCTTAATTCATTAGACAAAAAATTGCAAGCAACTGGTATATTTTGTGATCTGTCAAAGGCATTTGACTGTGTAAATCACAATATCCTTTTAAGTAAACTAGAATATTATAGTGTAACAGGAAATGCTGCAAAATGGTTCAAATCTTATATCTCTGGCAGGAAACAAAGGGTGTTATTAGGAAAGAGACATGTATCAAGCTATCAGGCATCATCCAACTGGGAACTAATTACATGTGGGGTCCCACAAGGTTCCATTTTGGGGCCCTTACTTTTTCTTGTGTATATCAATGACCTTTCATCAGTATCATTACCAGATGCCAAGTTTGTTTTGTTTGCCGATGATACAAACATTGCAATAAATAGCAAATCAAGTGTAGTCTTAGAAAGATCAGCCAATAAAATATTTGTGGACATTAATCACTGGTTCCTAGCCAATTCTTTGTCACTAAACTTTGAAAAAACACACTACATGAAGTTCAGAACTTGTAAGGGGTGTCCCAAGAGTATATGTCTAACATACGATGACAAGAAGATAGAAGAAGTGGACAGTGTTAAATTCTTGGGATTACAGCTTGATAATAAATTCAGCTGGGAGGAGCACACCACAGAACTGCTGAAGCGTCTTAACAAATCTCTGTTTGCAATGCGAATTTTGTCAGACATAGGGGATATAAAAATGAAAAAGCTGACATACTATGCTTACTTTCATTCCATAATGTCATATGGGATTATTTTTTGGGGTAATTCATCAAGCCAAGCTAAAGTTTTCCGGGCACAAAAACGTGCAGTAAGAGTTATATGTGGTGTGAACTCAAGAACATCCTGCAGAAGCCTGTTTAGGGAACTAGGGATACTAACTACTGCTTCCCAATATATTTATTCATTATGAAATTTGTCATTAAAATATATCACTTTTTCAAACCAACAGCTCAATTCATGGAATCAATACTAGAAATAAGAATAATCTTCACAAGGATTTAAAGTCACTTAGTCTTGTACCAAAAGGTGTGCATTATTCAGGAACACACATTTTCAATAACTTGCCAGCAGCCATAAAAAGCTTAACAACCAATGAAATTCAGTTTAAGAGAAGCCTAAAGGATTTATTGGTGGCCAACTCCTTCTACTCCATTGATGAATTTCTTAGTAAAACCAACTGATTTGTATATAAGTACAACATAACTTCTGCACAATTTCAGTGCAGTAATGTGTTCATTGAAAATTTGTGTGTGTGTGTGTGTGTGTGTGTGTGTGTGTGTGTGTGTGTGTGTGTGTGTGTGTGTGTAAGTATAACCTAACTTCTGCACCATTTCAGTGCAGTAATGTGTTCATTGTAAATAAGTATTACAGTAGTTGTATTACATGTTTATTACCTTATAAATAAATAAAAAACTTTTTTATTTTAAATTCAGTGCATTAGTATTTGTAAAATGACTCTTAGTGTTCATTAAAAAATGACGATCATTCCACTTGGGACCTGTGGAGTGGTACATTAGCTTATTTGTTTTAGTTGTAAATATTTGTCATGTATTGTTGTTTTTCTGACATGTTCCACATCCTGGAGGACCTCCTCACTACGGATAAATTGGAATGAAAGTAAATCTAATCTAATCTAATCTATTGTCTTTTATTGTGAAGGTACTGTTCAGTTTTCAATCTATGTAGAGTAAAATGAGTATTTCGTATGCCACACCTTTTAGGCAAAGATATGAATAAACAAAAGAAGAGGGGAGAAACTGCTAAAAAGTGGAGTGCCCTTAAATATGTAAATAATCTGATGATTGTCTACAAAATAATAGAATATTTTAATACTGTAACATTGTAAATGCATGATGGCCATGTTTAGAAATAATATATTTTACTAATGTAGTGTCACGTGACCAGACACAGGCCAGAGGATAGGGGACAAAGGTCAGGGTCTTTTGATTGTGATCCGTCGGTGCAGTAAGGTTGGTGCGTCTAAGAGCCACTGATATAGTATCACGTGGCCATCAGTTTATTTTGTGGATGTGAGTTAGTAAAATAAAAACAGTTTTCATTCTAAACTGTTGTTGGTATAAATCATTTGTGAATGATCGTGATTTAGACAAATACTTGAATTCATTCACTGCTGTACTTAGGCTGGCTATTTACTCAATATAGGGTGTAAATGCAACTGTGCACAACCGAACCCCTTTTGCAGACAAGTCATGATAAAAGTTTGTGTACAAGCTCGAGTGACGTTGCAACCACATAAGCTCTGATCAGGTATGACAAGCAAACCAATACAAAGAAAAAAAACCTTGATCATGGAAGAGATCAAGAACTGAAAATTAAGATGAAACACTCAGGGAACAATTCATAGCTTGTATTACATTGAGTACTATGACATTGTGTCACATATGCACTGTGAAACTGAAAATTTTCCTGTGCGTGTGCTAATAAAATTCAGTTGCTTCTCTTATTGTCTAAGTAAAAGATTGCATGGCATACGTTTTACTTAACAATATGTTAGAAATACTTCTGTCAAACAGCAGATTGGCTTATAACTTGTGTGACTGGTTTCTCATTTTTTCTGTCTTACATGTCATACATTTGATTAGATTTCTGTGTACTTTTTAGTCCCATTGTTCAAATATGTACAGAAGACATATAGCCTATAATAAATAAATAATAATGTCGAGTGACTAGGGCCTCCCATCGGGTAGACCGTTTGCCGGGTACAAGTCTTTCGATTTGATGCCACTTCGGTGACTTGCCTGTCAATGGGGATGAAATGATGACGATTAGGACAACACAACACCCAGTCCCTGAGCAGAGAAACTCTCCGACCCAGCCGGGAATCGAACCCGGGCCCTTAGGATTGACATTCTGTCGCACTGACCACAGCCTATACTATATACACATATATACAAGCTCATGGTGTGCCACTAAGGCAGTATCTTGCATTTAATGTAGTCACTACTCATCACATTACTGCAGCATGAAAAATTGTGCTGTGTTCTCACTAATATCACACAGGTAGGAAAACTGTTTTCCACAGGAGCTTAGAAACAAAATTCTCTTTCCATTTAGCATTTATACAACTATGTACAAATGATCTTTTCACATTAAATACTCTGTCCAACCTTTTAGCCAAATATACATAACTTTAAAAGTACTAAGTAAATAAGGATTCTGTGCAGTTAGTTATGAATTACTTACATTATGCTTACCTGGGTTCTTAATCTTCTAGTAATACTGTATAGTATGTACAATAAGGAGGAATATCAAGAACACTTAGTGTTTATACACTTGCAGCAAGCCACATTTGTCATATTCAATCCGCAAACGTGACTTATGGTATTAGACATGTAAATAAAATAATGAATGCAAGAAAAATATTTGCAAGTGAGACATCATGTACTATGTACAAAATCTCTATTGCACACATTTATTTATATCTTTCTGGTGGTATAATCCTTTAATCTTGTTGGAATCTGGATAGGCAGTGAGATAGTATCTCTTATGTGGTATCCTTATAATCTTAACAAATCAGTGTATAGCAACTGCCATTTCTTGTTTGTCTTTTGCAGAAGTGAAAGCCTGGGGCTAGTTCTCAGTAGTATTTTCTCGCCAACTGTAAGTTCGAATTCTTCCTAGTTGTTTATCATAATGGGACTTCCTTATATGTGCGGAGGCTATTAGGTAAATGAGGGCTCAGCATCTTTTTCTTCTCTTGAGAGGTCTTACTCTGGCATGTTTGAAGAGGGTTTACCTGCTCATTCTTCTCCTTGCCTTCTAACATGACTTCAGCTGGTGTCTATTGCATATATGTATAGGACACATTGTTTGTTGTTTGTTCAAAAGGGATTCAAACTTGACCCATCTTGTTTGTTGCAGGGGAATGTACATCCTGATGAAATGGTTGAACTCCTTGGGTATACTTACCATCAGATTGGATTTGAGATAAAATTTTGAAATTAAATGAGCTTAATTAGTTGTTCTTGAAGAAAGGATTTCTATGTTTTAAACATAAATTTGAGGTGTTGTCAGACAATACAGTCTTAGTCTGTCACACCTTGAGATACAATCCTACATCATCCTTTTGATAATCAGGGCTACTGTAACAGTTCTTTAACATATAGTCTAAGAGGTTTAGAGAACAAATAATATACAGCTATAAAATATATGACACTCCCATGAGCCTGAGGTAAAGGTCCTGCAATGTCAAGAGACATGATTTCCCCTGGTTTTGAAGTAAAAATCAGATGCAAGAGTATTTCATCTGATTCATGGGTTTGGCCTTCTGACAGACAATGCAAGTGCATAACAGCTGGTGTACCAGACAATGCAGGCTATGAATACAGCAATGCAGTGCAATCTTCTTCTTACATTTTTCTACTCTGAAGCCCTCAAACCAGTTGTGTGTACCACATAAAATTATCTTGGTATGCAAAAGGAATGCATACACACCATGTGTTTGAATCAGTTTCTTCCTAAGGTAAAGAACATTGCCATGTATCTTGTAATATTGAGTCACTTTGTGTCATGGGTTCTATGCTATTAATTGCTTAACTTTGCACCCTCAAGGATCTGCATCTTGTAAAACTCACATATTCCAACACATCTCCTGGCAATACTGTCAGTGCTGTGGATCTTTTATCAACAGTATTTTAAAACTGTTCAATCAGATCTGAATGTTCTGGTAATCCTTGTGGAAGTCTGTACAGAGCACCTGTGGTTACATTATTTTTGTCTTTAATATGAACCACCTCATAACCATAAAAAAGTGTCCACCTAGGAAATGTTTGGTGGAGGAGTTTACATAAGAGAAAAAAGCTTAACACTTTATGATCAGAAGACTGTAATTGCATGCCATGGATGTAAAAATCAAACTTAATGAGCAACCAAAAATCAGCCAAGGCCTCTAATTCTATTGCAGAATATGGTATTTTGCGTACTGTGGTAACTCTTTCAGTGAAATTAATGACTCTTACTTCATGTTATGCATCTTTGTTTATTACGTGGAATAGACTGGCTCCCAATCCAGAACATGAGGCCTCAGGGGCTATGCAGAAATCTCTCTGCATGTTGAGGTGGTGCAGAATTTCTGAGGTGGCTAAAGCTTCCTTTATCTTGTTAAAATGTTCCTGACACGTTTCACACCAGACTCTTTTTACATTCTTATCCAAGAGATTCAACAATTCACTAGTGATCAGCAATTGCTTAGGTACAAATCTTCTAGAAAAGGAAGAAAATACTAGAAATTCTTTCAATTGTTTTTTATGTGATGGAGGGGGAAAATGTTTCAGGATCTGGTACAATTCCCTGGGGTTAGAAAATGTATCCTAAGGAATTGACCTTGTCCTTTGCAAATGCAGACTTTTCTACATTGGCATTGACTTCACTGTTTCAAAACCTCTGTAACGCTTTCTTAAGCAGTTTAATGTGCGCCTCCCAAGTCACAGTTACTATCAGCAGTTCATCTATATATAGCTTGACTTAACATATAGTGTGACTTTGCGTAATAGTTCTGGTCCAAGAACAGTGTCCAGAGCTATTATTATGAACAGAGTGCTCACATTCAGCCCAAAAGGCAATACTTTAAATTGGTATGGTCTCCCCCAAAAAATAAAAATGGTGGGTGTCACTTCCATAAGATACTGACACTCCTTAATAAATCCCGGTTTACTGGAGAAAGCTTTAGCTTAGTACGTCAACAGTTTTGCTAATTCAAGGCTCCGTTCCACTGACAAATATTCAGATTCTTTCACTTTCTTGTACATGTGGGTGGGGGTCACACATTGTGTCATCACAGTTTGATGAAACTGGTGTGGTATTAGCATGATCAGGATGATTACCTGTGTACAACACCTGCAATCATATGATTCTTACTTTAATTCCCTAACAAAATTTGCCATGACATGCCTTTGTTTTAATTAAATTTAGGACACCCATTTGTACCATTGACTATTAAATGACAGTGGCCTCTCAGAAGGTCAATTCTTGCATTCCTTCCTCACAAGAACCCTGTGCCCAACAAGCAACTGACTCTTAACCCCTTTAGCATGAGAAACATGCAACTAATGTCTCTGTTCTCAAATTTTAAATCAAGTTGCACTTGCTTATCTAGCCTCCGGTATCAATAGCACCAGATGCTAAGGAATTCTGTACTGGTAGAATGGGTCCATTCATTGCATCAATAACACACAGATGAAAAATTAAATTTTTGTTAAAGGCTTTTAATCCTGAGGGGTGATTTCTGTTAATTGTTAGCCTCTCTTGAAAAATGTGAAGTCAGATTTTGGCTATCGCATATGAGGAAACTGTAATAATGGTATAATGAATTGCCATATTTATACAATATTGTTGCAGAAGAAGCTGAGTAGTACCGTGGTGTAGTGGTTATGATACTAAACTGTTGCATGGAGGGTCACGAGTTCAAAACTCATCTGGACTGTACGAGTTTAGTTTCTATATTCAGTTCAAGTACATTCTAGAAATATCTACAAATGTCAAGCATCGTTGTACTGGAATGTTCTGTAGTTGTATATATACTGTATGTGTTCTGGCTGGAGGCAGTTTGCTCTGTGCTCTTTTATGTGCAAGTGCTGAATAAACCTTCGTTAAGTGAAGTTAGTGTTTGTCATTCATCTAATTACACCTTCTTCTACGGGACATTATTCTGGTGGAGGTACTGGGTATTGTAACTTGTGATAGCACACATTACTGATGACACAGTGTCTCCCATTAGGCCATGACAGAGCTGCCATTTATGCAATCTACTGGAGACAGAAGAAGAAGAGGATATTACAATGACAGCAACGGTGTGCCACCACATGAGACATTCTTCCACGTTCTCTGGTGACGATGGCCAAGATGTAAACAAGTGACTGAAGGTAAATGAGTGTATAGCCAAATTTAACAAATGGGGTGACACCGTGTGTTTGGCTAACATATTTTTCTACTTGGAGAGCACTGCCAAGCAATGGCATGAGAACAATGAGGAGAAGTTCACAAGCTGGGAAGTATTCCAGGTGGAACTGGGCAAGTATTTCAGTGACACACAACAACATAAGTACAAGGCTGAAGATAAATTAAAGTGTAGGGCACAGAGTCCAGGAGAAACTACAGCATCTTACATTCAAGACGTCTTGGAGCTGTGTAAAATAGTGGATCCTGGAATGAAGCAGGAAGACAAGGTTGCACATCTCATGAAGGGTGTTGCTAAGAACATGTATCAAGCCCTACTCCTGAAGGAAGATTTGACAGCACACAACTTCATAAAATGGTGCCAGTATATCAAGACAATGCGTCAAAAAAGAATTACATGCAAGAAGTTTGAACGGCTTCACATCATATCAATATCTGTGATGGAGGAAGCTACTGGTTTCACAAGTATCCTTCATCAGATAGTGAGAGAGGAAGTTCAGAAGGCATTTGGATTGCATGGGAGCAAAACACCGAGACGCTTCATTAAAACGGTGAAAAAGTTGAGACCCAGGTGAAGTTATGTTGCTACAATGCCATGTGAGGAACCTGTTTGGGCTCCAAGGAAGACTGATGTCTGGAGGACCCAGGATAACCACTCAGTGTGTTTCCACTGTGGATGACTGGGATATGTGGTGCACTATTGTTGAGAAGGGCAGCGGATATTTGATGACGCCAATGCCAGAAGACAGCAGACCAATCTTAGCTGACACAAAATCTGGGATGATGAAGATGAACAAGAAGATGTGGGTACAGGACAACATAGGTCACCATCACTGCAAGCTAGCCGCTGGAGAGGATGCTCCCAAACACACCGATCAAGGTCTCCATCGCCATTTAGAAGTTCCAGCCAATCACCTAGCCACTACAACCTGGTAAACTAAAGGGTGCAGCCTTCCTTGGAGGTGAGGCTGCCAAAGAGAAAACTCCTCCACCATTGATCACTACAAAAATGATAGGAAACTACATCAATATCCTCATGGATGGCAGACCAGCCCAAGCTCTTGTGGACTCTGGAGCATCATATTCAGTCATTTCGGAGAAGTACCATTGGCAGTTGCTGAAAACCATTTCTGTCGACAGCGAAACATCTCTGCTGGAGGTGGCTAATGGGAAATATGTAAAAGCTACAGGAAGATGTACCATTTGTGTGGGTATAAGTGGCCATACACAGGCCTTAGAATTCATCATCTTACAACAGTGTAGTCATGACATCATTCTTGGATGAGACTTTTTGAAAGCTTCTCAGGCAGTTATAGATTGTGGTCACTTGAAGATTATGCTAGACGAGATGAAATACTGTGGACAGGAAGATGCGCATCCAAGTGTGTGGAGACTGTGTGCTGGATGAAGGAATTGTTCCTGCAGTCAGCACTAGAAAGATAACTGTCACGCGTCATGCCATGCATCAACCCATGGATCTTGTAGCAGAATGTAAGAGAAGCATACCACTGAAGAATAGCTTGGTCATCCCAGCCTCTGTCATCTCGTTTAAGAATGGATTGGGTGAATTGTGGATAGTTAACTGTCACTGAGAATTGCAGGTCTTCCCAAGACGCATGTGCGTGACAAACGCTGAGCTGTTAATTGAAGAACAGCTCAGCATCATAGAAGCCTCCCATGCCGAGTCTGTGGGTGAAATTAGCGCTACCACTATGAGACAAGATCTTCTAGCTTGACTATCACCAGATCTCACTAAGGAACAACAGAAGAAGCTACTTGCCATTCTTCAAGAGTTCTTTGAATGCCTGAATCCACAGATGAAGAGCAAATTAGGGAAATCTACGGTGAAGCACTGGATTAGCACCGGGGACCATCAACCAATAAGCCAGAGAGCATACCATGTGTCAGCAATGGAACATCGAATAATTCGCGACAAGATAGAGAAAATGATGAAGAATGACATCATTCAGCCTTCGCAGAGCCCATGGTCATCACCAGTGGCCCTCGTCAGGAAGAAGGATGGCAGTTGGCACTTTTGTGTTGATTACAGGAAGCTTTTAAGGTAACTAAAAAGGACGTTTACCCTCTTCCACAAATTGACAATACACTAGATTGTCTGAAGGGGGCTACGTTTTTCTCAACCATGGACATGTACTCGGGCTACTGGAAAATCGAAGTAGATGAGGCTGATCATGAGAAAACTGCATTCATCACCCCTGAGGGCCTGTATGAGTTTAAGGTAATGCCGTTTGGTTTGTATAATGTACCAGCAACTTTTGAATGGATGATGGATAATCTTCTACGTCACCTGAAGTGGACAATGTGTCTTTGTTATTTAGATGACATTATAGTATTCTCAGAGACATTTGATAAACATATAAAAAGACTGAGGGCTGTTCTTAAGTGTCTCCAACGAGGTGGGCTGAAACTTAATTCAAGGAAATGTCTCTTTGGACCAAAATAAATCAAAATACTTGGACACTTTGTGTCAAATGAAGGTGTGCAGCCAGACCCAGGAAAGATGAGATCTATAACAGAATTTCCTATTCCTTAAAGTATTAGAGATGTGAGAAGCTTCCTCTGATTATGTTCTTATTACCATCATTTTATCAAAGACTTTTGTATCAAAGCCAGGCCACTTCAAGGGTTGTTAAAAGCTGATGCTAAATTTATGTGGGGTAGTGCTCAACAAGATACTTTTGATGTGCTGCAAAAATCTCTGATGACTGACCCTGTACTGGGTCTGTATGATGAGAGAGCACCTACAGAACTACACACAGATGACAGTGAGCATGGGATCAATGCTGTTCTGGTGCAAATTCTGGATGGAAAGAGAAGGTTATAGCCTATGCTTCTAGGACACTTACAAAAGCTGAGAGGAGCAACTCAACTACAGAAAGAGAATGTCTTGCTGTGATTTGGGCCATGTGCAAATTTCAACAGTATCTCTATGGAAGGCCTTCCACAGTTGTTACAGACCATCATTCACTTTGTTGCCTGACAGGTCTTAAGGAACCAACAGGACAACTCACCAGGTGGACAGTAAGTGTTCAAGAGTATGACATTACCATAGTGTACAAAAGTGGAAGAAAACACCAAGATGCTGACTGTCTCTCAAGAAATCTGTGCAAGACCATCAAGACTTTGACGAAGATAGTGACTGTCATGCTGCACTCCAAGATCTCTCTGCAGAGCAGAAGAAGGACGCCAAGATATCTCAAATTATGCTTGCCTTAAATTGGTCAGAGGATGTGAAAGGATAATTTAAGGTAATTAATGAATTACTTTGCAAGAAAAACTTTGATCCATTTGGAAAGAGATAGCTACCAGTGATTCCTAAACATGTGCGCTTAGATGTTCTACAGAAATTCTATGACACACCTGAGGCCAGACATTTAGGATTTATTAACACATACAATAAAATCCGCGAGAGATTTTTCTGGCCAGGTTTATTTAGGAGTGTCCATCATTATGTATCACACTGTGGAGAGTGCCAGAGGAGAAAGACAGTCCATCAGAAACCACCTGGCCAGTTCATACCAATTCTGCCAGCCAAAATGCCTTTCCAGCGTGTTGGGATTGACCTCCTCAGATGATTTCCAACATTTGCTAGTGGTAATAGATGGATTATTGTTTGCACTGATTATCTGACATGTTATGCCATTACAAAAGCAGTGAAAATAGCCAAATTCATCATGGAAGACATTGTATTAAAACATGGTGCCCCAAGGTCATTAATTACAGATTGAGGGAAAGTTTTTCAATTGAATCTTGTGACAGAGATAAACTGTCGGTGAAACATTACTCATCACATGAAACTGTCTACCATCTGCAAACTAGTGAGCTTACTGAATGCCTTAAGAAGACCATGGCTGACATGCTATCAATGTTCGTCAATGTTGAGCAGAGCAACTGGGATGAGGTGCTACCTTTCGTGATGTTTGCCTACAACACCACCAAACAAGACACCATGGGATTTACACTATTTTTCCTGGTGCATGGGCTTGAGGCGACTACGGCGTTGAACACTGTGTTTCTGTTACATCCTGATGACATGGATGATGACCACATCAGCCAGGTGTTAACCAGAGCTGAGGAAGCTCAGCAGTTAGCTCAACTCTGCATGCTGTAGGCTCAAGAAAATGATCACCGAAGGTATGACACGAGCCACTGCCCTGTTGTTTACCAGCCTGGTGACCTCGTCTGGATCTTCACTCCTGTTTGGAAGACTGATCTCTCTGAGAAGCTCCTCAGGTGTCACTTTGGACCTTATAAAGTTGTAAGACAGTTGTCTGATGTTAGTTATGAAGTTGAAGATTTCAACCCCAACACAAGATGATGAAAGATCAGAGATACGGTCCTCATTGTTCAAATGAAGCCCTACAAGGATCCTGCAACCCAGAGTAAATTCGAAGCTCCAGCAACAGGCAACAAGTGGAAAGGTGATGAACAGTTTAGCGGCAAAATATGTTTTAAGAAGATCACCGCCAGGGTCAGCATCAGTCATCGGGAGTCAGAGTATGCAGTACTCATGACTTGTTTATGGACTATGAGGATGTAACACCAAGATGCTGTTCTCTTAAGGTAGGAGCAATGTTGCTGCAGAAGCTGAGTAGCACTGTGGTGTAGTGGTTATGATACAAAACTGTTGCATGGAGGGTTGTGAGTTCAAAACTCATCTGGACTGTACACTTTTAATTTCTACATTCAGTTAAAGTACATTCTAGAAGTATCCACAAATGTCAAGCATCATTGTACTGGAATATTCTGTAGCTGTATATATACTGCATGTGTTCTGGCTGGAGGCAGTTTGCTCCATGCTCTTGTATGTGCAAGTGCTGAATAAACATTTGTTAAGTGAAGTTAGTGTTCATCATTCATCTAATTACACCTTCTTCTACATTACAATATTAAGGCATTTTAATGCATTAATAAAGACACTTAAAGCTATAATAGTGACCTGTAAACTATTTACAGTGTATGCAGCAAACAAAATCAAATAGCCATCATTTGTTCATAGACTTAATCACAATTTAAGTTCAACATATGCCAGATCTTACGGTGACACTGCACTTTTTCAGTACCAGTTCCTCTTCATATCAAAACTTTGTCTTTGAGATTTTCTACTGTGATGTAGCTCACATTATCTCTTTTTAGAGACCCACTGTCCCCTCTTTATACATCTTTGAGGTGGTTCTTCTCCTACACAGCAGAGCTGATCTATTTTTTAAAAAAATCATTTTGAACACTCACACAAGACATAAAGAAAACTTTACACTCACCTCTCATCACTTAAAACTGCATGCTCAGACTCCTCAGTATATAGCCATGAAAATTCACAACACAGTAAAAGGGTGTGACATAATGAATAAGAAGGTAAATATTTTAAAAAGCAAGTTCCATGATTTTCTAATTAAATGATGCTACTACTCTGTGGAAGATTTCATGAAGGATGAAGTGATACTTTGAGCTGGATCCCTGAAATGGAATAAAAATTTATGATAGTTGTAGTAGATGTAAATACTCTAAGTTTGACAAATTTTAAGTAAGTAAATTCTCCACAAAGTATTACTGTAAGGGTGACAAAATTTTAAATAAGCAAATTGTAACCTTGATGTGTCTCCTGAATGTAAGACATATGTTCTGAAATTATGTACATTATGAGATGAATAAAACACATACATTATACATTTCACATTTCAACAGCAGACAGCCACTATCCCTTTATTCTACCTGCCTTGATAACATGATTCTATTTCTTTCATGTCTTCATGTGCACTTTCTCCATGTTTTTCACTAATATCCTCAAGATGGTCAGGGAAGAAGACAAGATTGCTATGAAGAAAGTGGATTTTAAGGCTCTTATTGCACCCTAAATTTTTCAGAGCTATCAACATATTTTCCACCCCGCCTAAGAAATTGTCAACCACATTCTTAAATACCATCCAAGCCAGTCATTCTTCTTGTGTTAGTACATTTTCAAATACTTTATCTTTCATCAAACTTCTAATGTTCGGTCCCACAAAATTTCCTCCTTTAAGTTTAGCCTCATATAGAAAAGAAAATTTGGAACATATGTACTTAAAACAATCACTCATCTTAGGTAATGCTTTGAAAAACTGTTTCATGTTTTTCTGTTTAGTATGAAGAGGTAGCAGGGTGATTTTCTCTCATTTCACCAGAGATTCTCTTAACACATTTTTCTCCCCAGGATTCATTGTTGTTCTGGCAGGCCCTTCCATTCTACTCCATTTGATTCATGGGCATGACTACCCCAGAGGCACAGGGAACAAGTAAACTTCATAAGGCCTGAGTGTTGTCCCTGTGGCATTCCTATTACTTTCAGGTCTCCACCTACAATCCATTTGTGTTTTGAATAGTTTAATGACTTCAGCAGCATCTCTATATTTTCATACATTTCTTTTAAGTGCACACAACTTACTGCTGGCACTGAGCCATACTTATTTCCAATGTGTAGAAGTATGCCTTGGGGCTTCTTTCATTAGAATCTATAAATAGCCTCCATTCATTTGTGTTGTATGTAACACCATATTTGATAACACATCTTTCATGTTCTTGTAATAAACAAGAGACCCTTCTGTAGTGAAAAAACTCAAGAAATTCCAACTCTCTTGATTGAAACCAGTAGAATGTTGTGCCCAGGGGAAATAAAAGTTTTTCCTTTAATCACGACCCCAAAATTTGTGCTGCATCTTTTTGAGAGACCCAAAGCCTTTACTGTGTCATTCAGTTTTTCTGGTGTAAACTACTCTGGTTGTCCCTTGTGGGTGTGGAGTCATAATCAGGATCTTAAGTTTCACTTTATGATGATGATGTGGAAGATTCTAAAGTAGTGGGCAGTTCAGGCACGGGAATGTTAGGAACATGTGGTGTGGGTCTTATGACTGATTTTAGGTTTGGATAAACAATTCCTTTCATACTGTGCCTTTTGTGCCCACCAACTTTCACCATACAATAATAGCAATCATCTGCATGGTTTTCTTGTTCTCTCTGTACCACTGGAATCCCAGATGGTAAAGATTCCTTCTTGCCGTATGTCAATTTCCTCAAACCTGCAATGCGTGTATGTCAGTACATGGCACCAAAGTTTTGTTCTGGTGCCCTAACATTCTACTGAAATACGATAGGTATGTTTTTTCATCAAATTAGATTATGTTCTCTCTCCTGCCTTTGAGAGTCAGAGAGCTGCATATGTGACAAAACACATCAGGATCAATCACACATGATATTCATGACAAAGTTGCCATTATTAGGATAATTTGAAATAAACTGCTAACATTGACACAGGTAAATTTTACTTCATATTTATACTCAAATGACTATGATGTGTTTGCGTGCTTCTAACCAACTTGAGAAGTATCAATCTTTACACAGTTGATCATATTGAATCATTTTATGATACATGGCAGTATATATTATATGGAAATTTAAAAATGGCAAACTGTAGGACTTACCGGTATGTAAAAACTGTGGGTGTTAGAAGAAAACAGATTAAATTTTCATAGAGAGAGTTAAAAAATCACTCTAATTGACCCACTTTCATGTAAAGCACTGAAACATCCTTTTAAGCCATCTGTTTCAAATATAACTATGGCTGGAACTGCTCCCACAACCACATTAATTGCAGCTTGGACAGGTTCTTGTGCATGTTTTCTGCACAACTCAGAATTATTACAGAGCTCTTTCCTAATGTTTCTGTCACCATTATTCCACAACATCTATGGTTGGTCAGTGGAATTGATGCATCCTTTCTGTCCCTTGACTATTATCATGGAGCTCAATGACGTCATATCTAATTTGATGCTTCATTCATTGTCGAGGCAGGCTCACCTGCCATCTCAACAACATGAACAGCATGGGTCTCAGATCATGACCACTAAACAGGAGATTCCATATTGTCTGTGTGTCTGTTGTCAAGATTAGACTTTGAAGGTGGTGGAAAATTTGATGGTGGTGTTGCATTGGTCACCTGTCTGTTACCATAGTTAGAATTCCAATGTGGTGTCTGTTTCCTGTTATTTTGGTGCCACTGTTTGCCAAAATTTAAATGCCACAGATTCTATGGGGTCCCACTATAGTTTGCTTGGTACCCCAGGTTAAACTTATTGCTTTCATTTCTTGGATGCCTGTAAAGGGCACCGAGTTCTGTACATTTGCATGACTGTTCTGATTCAGTGGCAGGGGCCTGGCACCACATCATCATCACAGAATCCATTCTAATGCCTGTGGTTTTTTGGCATGCATACTGGGATTCACAGACTTCATACCACTGTTGCCGTTTGCAAATCTACAGTCTATGTGGATTAAGTTGATCGAAAGTAGGACTGAGAGGAAGTATTCCAAATTATCATCTGATATTGTGATTAGGTCCTCATGTATGTTATGCAGTGGTATGACCTCTAAAATCCATAGCACAACTTTATGCATGACAGGGTAGTCCAAGAGTCTTGTCTTGTTAATGTAGACTCCAAGTATTTTCTCAGGCTGCCCTATTTTGGATTATAACTTCAGGGCTAAAAACCTCCTTCTGCAAACATTCCTGGGCAGCTCCTGACCAGTACATGGCCAGCAAGGCCTTCTCAAACATTTTATATGTGGTGCATTTATTGGCAGCATCAGTTGCCCACAGAGCCCCTTCACCCTGAATATATATACTGTGACAAACTGAATTTTCTGCCTTTTATCCCAAGATCCAGGCAGGACACTTTTAAAGGCCTTTATAATGACAATGGAATGTGGGGATTTCTTTTCAGGCAAATATACCTGAAACTTGTGATGTTTCAGTAAGATTATTGCCACTAAGGTTGGTACTGGCCCAACCAATTCATTCATATATTCAGAGTGGAGACTAACTGGTCCTGCTTGATTATGGTAAGCTAGGCAGTAAGGATCACATGACTCATACATTTCATGAATGAGAGCTGCTGTAGGCACAACACGTGCAGTGGTGCCTTCTTTGCCATAACCTTATAGCACAAGTTAGTGACTTAAGTATTAGTCACAGTGGTGTTGAGAAACAGCTGAAATCATTAAAACTGAATAATCCCTGCCAGATTCTATACTGAATTTGTGGCTGAGTTAGCCCCTCTTCAAACAACCGTCCATCATAAATCCCTCAAACAAAAAACCATGCCCGCTTCTTGGAAAAAGGTACAGGTCACACCCATCTACAAGAAGGGAGTAGAAATGATCCACAAAACTACCATCCAATATCTTTGACATTGATTTGTTGGAGAATCTTAGAACATATTATGAACTCAAACATAATGAGGTATCTTGAACAGGATGACCAGCTTAATGCCAATCAGCATGGATTTTGGAAACTTCGATCATGTGAAACCCAACTTGCACTTTTTTCACCTGACATACTTAAAACTTTGGATAAAGGCACTCAGGTAGATCCTGTATTTCTTGATTTCCGAAAACATTTGGCTCAGTACCATGCCTTCACTTATTATCAAAAGTATGATCATATGGTGTATCAAGTGAAATTTGTGGCTGGATTGAGGACTTTTTGGTAGGGAGGACACAGCATGTTATATTGAACGAATAGTCATTATCAGATGTAGAAGTAACTTTGGGTGTGCCACAGGGAAGTGTGTTGGGACCCTTGCTGTTCATGTTTTATATTAAAGACCTTACAGGGAATATTGGTAGTAAAATCAGGTCTTTGCCAATGATGTAGTTATCTATAATAAAGTACTATCTGAAATAAGCTGCATAAATGTTCAGTCAAATCTTTAAAAGATTTCAAATTGGTGCAGACATTGGCAACTTGCTTTAAATGTTCAGAAATGTAAAATTTTGCACTTCACAAAACGAAAAAAAATGTAGTATCCTATGACAATAATGTCAATGAGTCAGTGCTGGAATTGGCCAACTCTTTCTTAAGATAATAGTAATTTTTGTTTGAAAGTAAACAATAAACAAAAAAGACACAAGATGTAATCATAAACAATAATGGATGTTTACAGACAATTTTTTGTTCCTGCATGTTGTGTGTCAGATGTGGCATTCCCTCCTTATCCCACAAGAAGAGTTAAAAGTTTTCTTGAAGGTGTGGCAGTAATTTAACAATCTGCAGATTGTGCAACTTAATGCAATACGACAGCTGCAACAAAGAGACAACCCACAATGAATATGGATAATTTTGGTAAGATGCATGCAGTGTGTTGTGTCACAGAAGATTTCCCTGGTTTCATATCACAATTTACCTTGTAGAAGTCCACCCTCATGTTTTTTACTCATAGATCTGCTTGGTATAGGCCACTGAATAGGCAGGCAGAAGTCATTGTTCAGGAACAGAAAACTATCAGACCATCTAACTTTCATTGCAAAACATTATGTACAGCTGAGAAATGTTCAGATAAAGTATCTCAGGGGGATTGGACAGTTCATCAAAGAGTAATTACTGAAAGGAGACCAGTTGTATCTGATCGCTCATTTTCGAATAATCCACTGCCAACCTCATCATTTTGTCCTGAAACATGTATAAATTACCACGTATATTGTATAAATGGTAAGGAGAAAAGGATTAATGATGGAATCAACATAGATACATACATACAAATAACTTTTACCCAAAAAACAGTAATTGTTTACACACCTTAGCCCTGCACAGCTCAAGAGGCTTCTAACAAGAAGGGGATGATTTTACAAGAAAAAGATGAAACTTCTTGTGGAAATCTAGAGTGTCTAAATTCAAAATTGAAGACATCTACAGATCCACAGTTCATAGAATATGTTAAGAATTACAAGAAGGTGTATCAAAAAGTAATTGCCAAGGCAAAATTTATGAGTAATGACAACTTAATAAGACAGTCTGATACCAAATCAAAAGCCATATGGGGTATTGTGAAGACTGGAACGGGAAAGAGGTGCGAAGACCAGGATATCATTCTCAAAAACACAGAAAATGTCAATATTAAAAAACAAGATTTGCCAAATTACATCAACAATTATTTCATAAATGCAACAACTTCATTAAGCTCAAAATTTGCAAACCAAGAAAAACATGAACTTCCAAAAGCTGCTTGTAGCAAGAGGAGAGGTCCAACAGATGAATATGAAGTGTTCAAATTAATAAAAAGCTTGAAACCTAAAATGTCAGCAGGAGTAGATGAGGTGCCCATTTATATCATAACAATGGCAGCTGGACAAATCACAAGGCCCTTGGCATACATAACCAACTTATCATTTAGTGAAGGAGCATTCCCAGAAAGGATGAAAATGTCAAAAGTGAAGCCATCATTCAAAACAGCAACAAGAATAAGGTAGAAAACTATTGGGCAATATGCCTCCTTCCAGCATTTTCCAAAATAATAGAAAAATTACGGAAGCACAAAATCAATAAATATCTAAATACCCATAAGTTACTAAATAGAAAACAGCATGACTTCCAGGCATGTAAAGATACAGAAACAACACTAATGTGCTACACTGAATAAATAATCAAAAATCTAGAAAAAGACAACAGCGTAGTAGTAATAAATTTAGACCTCTCCAAATCATTTGACATTGTTAATCATGGCATTCTTTTAGAAAAACTGGAAGCATTAGGTATTCATGGGACAGGAAAAATGTGGTTTGAATCATACCTACAAAACAGAACACAGGTTGTAGGACTGATGGAAGACAATCACAAAATAAATTTAGTGTCAGATGCAAAAATGTGGAAATAGCAGTGCCGCAAGGCAGTATTCTTGGTCCCTTATTGTTCCTTGTCTACGTAAATAACTTTCACACCTCAGATGGAGCAGCAAAGACCATACTATTTACAGATGACACAAGTGGGATATAGGTGCACCAAAGCAAATGCTACAAACAACTACTGATCAAGTAATAAAGACTGTCCACACTTGGTTCAATGCAAACCAGTTGACATTAAACGCAAATAAAACAAATTGTATACAGTTTGGGAAAATATGTCAAAATGTAAATCTTGATCTGTTGTTGGGTGACAAGGCCATAGACCGAGTGGCACCAATAAAATTGCTGGGGATTCATGTAGATGAAAATCTTAATTTTAATGATCATGTAATGAAACTTGTGCAGAAACTTAACTTAGCTTGTTTTGCTCTTAGAATTATTGCAAATGTTTGTACTGCAGAGGATGCCAGGATGGTATATTTTGGATATTTTCAGTCTCTGGCAATATACAGAATAATATTTTGGGGTTCCACCACTTGCCATCTAAAACAAATCTTTCTATTACAGAAGAGAGCTATCCGAATAATAACACACAGTCATCCACTGACACAATGCAAACCCTTATTCAACAAGCTTTAAGTTCTAACAATACCCTCCTTATATACATACAAATGTGTTCTATATGTTAAGGCTCACCTTGCATATTTTCAGACAAATGCCGACTTGCATAGCTACAATACTCGAAATAGGACAGCACTCCATACTCAGCGAACAAAAACAACACACACACAAAGGCATGTGAGCCATATGGGTACAAAACTCTGCATCATACTGCCAGCCAACATCAGAAAGTTAGAAGATGAAAACAGATTTTAAGTAGAATTTAAAAAATTTCTACTTGAACAATGTTTTTATTCGGTACATGACTATTTAGGCCAATAAATAATTCTGACAGTGAAACTTCCTGGATGATTAAAACAGTGTGCCTGACTGAGACTCGAACTCGGGACCTTTGCCTTTCGCGGGCAAGTGCTCTACCATCTGAGCTACCGAAGCACGACTCACGCCCGGTCCTCACAGCTTTACTTCTGCCAGTATCTCGTCTCCTACCTTCCAAACTTTACAGAAGCTCTTTCAGGAGTGCTAGTTCTGCAAGTTTCGCAGGAGAGCTTCTGTAAAGTTTGGAAGGTAGGAGACGAGATACTGGCAGAAGTAAAGCTGTGAGGACCGGGCGTTAGTCGTGCTTCGGAAGCTCAGATGGTAGAGCACTTGCCCGCGAAAGGCAAAGGTCCCGAGTTCGAGTCTCGGTCGGGCACACAGTTTTAATCTGCCAGGAAGTTTCATATCAGCGCACACTCCGCTGCAGAGTGAAAATCTCATTCTGGAATTCTGACAATGTTTATATTAAGGCAAAACTGAAAACACTGTCTTTGATCCCCTAAAGTTTCTGTTAATTTTTTAAATCTGATGGACAGCTGTTGAGTGTGGTAAAATGTTTACTGAATTATTGTAGTGGAAATAAGGGCTTCCTGTTTAGGTGAGACAAAATTAAAGCCTTAGGGCAAACAGACTATGCAGTTACAATACTGTTAGTATACATGTATAAAAAGTTGCATTACTGTGTCTTGTATGTCCAAGTGTTATTTTTTGTACATTTTTCTGTACAATTTTGTATGTATTATTCTTTGTACTACTTAATGTAAATTTTTGTATGTTCCTTTTGCACAGATTGTTTCCCATAAATTTACATGTACTTTTGGACAACATTCATACAATATTTATTGTCTACAGATGGATAAATAAATAAATAGAGCATTCACCACCTTCACAACTTTTTTTTCAAATGAGTCATCCTTTTCTTATTACAGTTCATTAAATTATCAATTATGCAAGTAAAAATTACAGAAGAAAAGAAATAATAATATGGAATATCTCAGCTTCCATGTTTGTAAATGCTCAGGATGTCACCTTGTTTCAACTTTTCACGCTGACACAGTGCTAAGCATGTGATCGAATTGTCATGCACCTTTCATTCAGTCAGAGTACAATGTTGTTCTTGCTACTCCCTTACAACAGCTGGACCACATGTGTATGTGTTACCACTCCTATTTGGCATACTCAACAAATGGTACAGAGGCACACTGAGTTGACTGTCAGAATTGAAGTGTAGGCTAAAATATCATGGGACACATCACTCTCATACATAAACATTGCTACAGTGAGTCATTGTACAAACATACAGAATAGGAACAAAAAAAATGTTGCATAAATTTCATTCTCTTTTCCATTTTCTATTTTCTCATAATAATTTATCTTTCAGTTGCCAGTAGAGCCTATTGAATTAACCTCCTCCACCTACAGGTTTCATCTGTTTATCCAGTGGTTTCTTAACTCATCTTTTTCATAAATATATGGGTACTTCATCTTTGCAGTGGTTGCTTTCTGCAATGCCTTCACCATTTCCCTCTTCCAGCGTGACTAGTCAAATAATTTTTGTGCTTCCTAGTAATACTCATTCCCTCATAATAAACAGACTCATTTTGTAAACACAAATTGACTTAGTCTGCTGTACTTCTGTGATGTCCTACCTCTCGCCTCTCTTCCACCTTCTTCCTCCTGCATTTATGCTCTTCCTAATTTTCTTCAATCTGCAATCTTGTCTTTTACTCTGTCTCTTGCTCTTTCTTGTTTCCCAATATACATTCTAACATGCTAAGGTATAGTCCATATAATTTAGCACTTACACTTTTGTGCATCTTGTCTAAATTGTTATTCTCCTTCCACCATATGTGAACACTATTCCTGGCTCCCTTTGTTCTTCCTCTTCATCTTGTTTCTTCTATTCTCTTTCTTCAATAAAATTTTCTTCCTCTCTGAAATTTTCCTCTCCTCACAACTTATGTGCTTCTCTCTTGTTTTCTTTGTAATCAATATTTTATAAAAGGTTGATATTTAATTATTCATTATACCTCAGTTTAATACATGGGTTTTCACAACAGTCAAATTTCATACAACCCATCCCCTCCCCTGCTGCATACTGCCACTTTTGATGTCACTGCCTTCAGTTTATCCACCAAGTTCTAAACAGCTTGCTTTACATGCCTGTTGCTAATTGTGATTTCTCTTCTGCCATTGTAGCTGTTAATCAACAGCTATCTTCACATGATTGTTGCTAAGTGTGATTTCTCTTCTGCCCATGTAGCTGTTAATCTCATTGAAGTCTGCTGCACATGCTCATTGCATGTGATTTCACTTGTGCTTGCATGTGCACTGCAGTTATGTTGCTCTGACTTGCTGTAGATGATCCCTTAAAACTTGCCAAACAATTGTCACTATAATATCTGTAGTTCTTATTCCAATGAGGTCTTACCCATAATTATTGTGTTGTCTTCTCTGCATGTTTTGAGTACCTGATCTGGATTGTCATTATATATCTGTGTGGATCTTGATGCACACTAACCTTCATTTCTTGTACTTTCTTGCTGATAATAACTCCTCCTGTTGTCTTTCTCTTCCTTTCTCCTCCTCCTGTTGTTTGATCTTCTATTATCACCATCCATATATCCTCCACATCCATACCTTCCTCTCTTTCTTGATGGGTTGTTGATGTAATTCATGACCAATTCGTGTATCCTGTTGTTGAAACAGAGCTCCAGTCACTCCACTCACCTCGTAAAACCATTTACATTTTTCCATGGCCCTCATCCTATTAATCTTTGCACTACTTTTGTCAGATTTCCCCACAATTCTGAAATCTTTAGTTCATCATTCAAAAACATATCCATGTGGCAAAACATTTTAAGTATCTTATGACAATAGACTGAAAAGCTGCCTCCATTGTACTCCAGGCTACACGTAAATTCTCTTACTACATTAGCCTGAATTTCTTGAGGCCAAAACTTGTGGATAAACATCTGAACAAACTCCTTCAATTTTTGACATTGATTTTGTACTTTTTATGCCCATTGCTGGTTACCTTCTTTCATGAAACACAAGATGCTTCTATTTTCTTCACTTCATTCCAGTGTTCTGGTAGGTCCCTCTGCAACTGTTGTACAGAATTCATAGGACATACAATTCGTCCTGTTTTGAATTCCAGATTACTAAATTTTTCCTTTTCACAGTACCAGTCAAAGGTCTCATTCAGTACTCCACACATAACAATACTTCTGGTACCTTCTTGTAATTGTTGACCCACATTGTTTATTTCTTGTTGCACCATTGTGGTTCATTCATGCAAAGCTTCTTTCACAATGGTGTTTCCCTGTTTTAAGATGATCTCCTTCATGCTACTCTCTACCAGCTTACCTTGCTCAAATACTTTTGCTTCCACTTGGTCAGCAACATAGATTAAAATTCTCTTCTCTATAGCTCATCCTGACTGTCCCTTTTTAGCCTTGATTTTTCCAGTGAATTTTTGTCTTAGATTTTTTGGTGCTGTTTTCAATCAGACTTTCACTTCTGCAATCACTCCATCCATTGTAGTCTGAATAAATGCAAGTTCATGTTCTAACTGACATAGCTTCCACTGATTTGTTATTGTTTCTGCTTGTAGCTTACTCTGACCTGCCATAACTTTAGATTTTATTTCAACAGCTCTGGCCTGCTTTTATTTCTCCTTCTAGCTTACTCTGACTTGTCTTCACTTCAGCTGTTATTACAGTTTGCCGCACAGGGTAGCTGTGCAGTCTGTCATGGTTTGCGCGGTTGCTCCCGTCGGAGGTTTGAGTCCTCCCTCGAATATGGGTGTGTGTCTTGTCTTTAGCATAAGTTAGTTTAAGTTATAGTAAATAATGTGTAAGCTTAGGGACTGATGACCTCAACAGCTTGGTCCCATAGAACTTACCACAAATTTCCATTTCAGCTTCTAGCTTTCTCTGGCCTGTTTTCATTTTAGTTATGGCTCCCGACAACTGATTTTCTATTCTAGTTTTCATTTCTTTTATCAACTTAGTAACTGCCTCAGCACAACATATTTGTTTATTTTTCACATCAGATCTGCTTCTACCATAGGATTTGCTATAGATGACTAAGTTTCTAATTCAGTTGATCCTTTGCCCCTGTTTCTTCTTGAACAGCATTGTGTCTAACCACCTGTTTAATTTTTTCCACCCACTGATGCCATTCTATTTCCCCCTGAGTTGCCCTGTGCTCTGGTATGCATAAATTTCTGCTTAACTTTATATTCAAAGAATACTGAACTGGTCAAATCACCAGTTGTTTTGTTATTAAAATAACAATGTCCAGCCACAGTTGCAAGATAAAATGATGACAAGCATTATAAATATATGACTGTTTCATCACATAAAATAATAGGTGTTGTTCAATCTCTGTACTATTCTGACACTATCTTCACTGAATCTGTATCAATGTACTCTTTACTATGAAAGATACAGAAATTTCTTTCAACAAAGCTCAACTGCCACTACATTGTATTTAATTAAAGTTTACTGAGCTATTGTCTATTTACAATTTATTTGAATACCAATAAAACATCATTACTACTTTATTCACAACCATCTAACTGGTAACAGCGCACATGATAAATAAACCTGTCTGATACAGAACTGCCTCCTTTTTTCTATGTTGTTGTTGTTGTGGTCTTCAGTCCTGAGACTGGTTTGATGCAGCTCTCCATGCTACTCTATCCTGTGCAAGCTTCTTCATCTCCCAGTACCTACTGCAACCTACATCCTTCTGAATCTGCTTAGTGTATTCATCTCTTGGTCTCCCTCTACGATTTTTACCCTCCACGCTGCCCTCCAATACTAAATTGGTGATCCCTTGATGCCTCAGAACATGTCCTACCAACCGATCCCATCTTCTGGTCAAGTTGTACCACAAACTTCTCTTCTCCCCAATCCTATTCAGTACTTCCTCATTAGTTATGTGATCTACCCATCTAATCTTCAGCATTCTTCTGTAGCACCACATTTCGAAAGCTTCTATTCTCTTCTTGTCCAAACTATTTATCGTCCATGTTTCACTTCCATACATGGCTACACTCCATACAAATACTTTCAGTAATGACTTCCTGACACTTAAATCAATACTTGATGTTAACAAATTTCTCTTCTTCAGAAACTCTTTCCTTGCCATTGCCAGTCTACATTTTATATCCTCTCTACTTCGACCATCATCAGTTATTTTGCTCCCCAAATAGCAAAACTCCTTTACTACTTTAAGTGTCTCATTTCCTAATCTAATTCCATCAGCATCACCCGACTTAATTCGACTACATTCCATTATCCTCGTTTTGCTTTTGTTGATGTTCATCTTATATCCTCCTTTCAAGACACTGTCCATTCCATTCAACTGCTCTTCCAAGTCCTTTGCTGTCTCTGACAGAATTACAATGTCATCGGCGAACCTCAAAGTTTTTATTTCTTCTCCATGGATTTTAATACCTACTCCGAATTTTTCTTTTACTTCCTTTAGTGCTTGCTCAATATACAGATTGAATAACATCGGGGAGAGGCTACAACCCTGTCTTACTCCCTTCCCAACCACTGCTTCCCTTTCATGTCCCTCGACTCTTATAACTGCCATCTGGTTTCTGTACAAATTGTAAATAGCCTTTCGCTCCCTGTATTTTACCCCTGCCACCTTTAGAATTTGAAAGAGAGTATTCCAGTCAACATTGTCAAAAGCTTTCTCTAAGTCTACAAATGCTAGAAACATAGGTTTGCCTTTCCTTAATCTTTCTTCTAAGATAAGTCATAAGGTCAGTATTGCCTCACGTGTTCCAGTGTTTCTACGGAATCCAAACTGATCTTCCCCGAGGTTGGCTTCTATTAGTTTTTCCATTCGTCTGTAAAGAATTCGTGTTAGTATTTTGCAGCTGTGACTTATTAAACTGATAATTCGGTAATTTTCACATCTGTCAACACCTGCTTTCTTTGGGATTGGAATTATTATATTCTTCTTGAAGTCTGAGGGTATTTCGCCTGTTTCATACATCTTGCTCAACAGATGGTAGAGTTTTGTTAGGACTGGCTCTCCCAAGGCCGTCAGTAGTTCCAATGGAATGTTGTCTACTCCGGGGGCCTTGTTTCGACTCAGGTCTTTCAGTGCTCTGTCAAACTCTTCACGCAGTATCGTATCTCCCATTTCATCTTCATCTACATCCTCTTCCATTTCCATAATATTGTCCTCAAGTACTTCGCCCCTGTATAAACCCTCTATATACTCCTTCCACCATTCTGCCTTCCCTTCTTTGCTTAGAACTGGGTTGCAATCTGAGCTCTTGATATTCGTACAAGTGGTTCTCTTCTCTCCAAAGGTCTCTTTAATTTTCCTGTAGGCAGTATCGATCTTACCCCTAGTGAGATAAGCCTCTACATCCTTACATTTGTCCTCTAGCCATCCCTGCTTAGCCATTTTGCACTTCCTGTCAATCTCATTTTTGAGACGTTTGTATTCCTTTTTGCCTGCTTCATTTACTGCATTTTTAAATTTCCTCTTTCATCAATTAAATTCAATATTTCTTCTGTTACCCAAGTATTTCTACTAGACCTCGTCTTTTTACCTACTTGATCCTCTGCTGCCTTCACTACTTCATCCCTCAAAGCTCCCCGTTCTTCTTCTACTGTATTTCTTTCCCCCATTCCTGTCAATTGTTCCCTTATGCTCTCCCTGCAACTCTCTACAACCTCTGGTTCTTTCAGTTTATCCAGGTCCCATCTCATTAAATTCCCACCTTTTTGCAGTTTCTTCAGTTTTAATCTACAGGTCATAACCAATAGATTGTGGTCAGAGTCCACATCTGCCCCTGGAAATGTCCTACAATTTAAAACCTGGTTCCTAAATCTCTGTCTTACCATTATATAATCTATCTGATACCTTTTAGTATCTCCAGGGTTCTTCCATGTATGCAACCTTCTTTCATGATTCTTAAACAAAGTGTTAGCTATGATTAAGTTATGCTCTGTGCAAAATTCTACCAGGCGGCTTCCTCTTTCATTTCTTAGCCCCCAATCCATATTCACCTATTATGTTTCCTTCTCTCCCTTTTCCTACACTCGAATTCCAGTCACCCATGACTATTAAATTTTCGTCTCCCTTCACTATCTGAATAATTTCTTTTATTTCATCATACATATCTTCAATTTCTTCGTCATCTGCAGAGCTAGTTGGCATATAAACTTGTACTACTGTAGTAGGTGTGGGCTTCGTATCTATCTTGGCCACAATAATGCATTCACTATGCTGTTTGTAGTAGCTTACCCGCATTCCTATGTTCCTATTCATTATTAAACCTACTCCTGCATTACCCCTATTTGATTTTGTGTCTATAACCCTGTTGTCACCTGACCAGAAGTCTTGTTCCTCCTGCCACCGAACTTCACTAATTCCCACTATATCTAACTTTAACCTATCCATTTCCCTTTTTAAATTTTCTAACCTACCTGCCCGATTAAGGGATCTGACATTCCGCGCTCCGACCCGTAGAACGCCAGTTTTCTTTCTCCTGATAATGACATCCTCTTGAGTAGTCCCCGCCCGGAGATCCGAATGGGGGACTATTTTACCTCCGGAATATTTTACCCAAGAGGACGCCATCATCATTTAATCATACAGTAAAGCTGCATGTCCTCGGGAAAAATTACAGCTGTAGTTTCCCCTTGCTTTCAGCCGTTCGCAGTACCAGCACAGCAAGGCCGTTTTGGTTATTGTTACAAGGCCAGATAAGTCAATCATCCAGACTGTTGCCCTTGCAACTACTGAAAAGGCTGCTGCCCCTCTTCAGGAACCACACGTTTGTCTGGCCTCTCAACAGATACCCCTCCGTTGTGGTTGCACCTACGGTACGGCTATCTGTATCGCTGAGGCACGCAAGCCTCCCCACCAACAGCAAGGTCCATGGATCATGGGGGGGGCTTTTTCCTATATAGATGATGAAATATGAGAACAAGATCACATACTCAACCCATACAACAAATCATTAATGTAGAATAACAATAATACATTATCATATGCAGTTTATGTGAGTACATATTATTTACTGAATAGTGTCTAAATGTAGTGCATTGATGTCATATAAGAATTTCTATTGTGCATAGATTTATTATTATTTCATTCACTATGAACCAGTTTAAGTTAATATAACATCAAAGCGAATCACACAACAGCAATGATACTACTTGTTCTCTAAAATAAATCAACAATGGAAAATACCAAAATTATCTTCAGTTTCTCACAGTTATTGTGAAGTTAGCTGGTTATACATGTACAGACTGTGTATGGTACTAGACTGCAAGAAAATATACAATGTTTAATTACTTTGTTTAAACTGATTTAGTGATGACCAAAACATTTAAAGTCATCCTAAACACACTTTTGCTTTTATTACAGCTTCTGTCAAAGATATACACTCCTGGAAATGGAAAAAAGAACACATTGACATTGGTGTGTCAGACCCACCATACTTGCTCCGGACACTGCGAGAGGGCTGTACAAGCAATGATCACATGCACGGCACAGCGGACACACCAGGACCCGCGGTGTTGGCCGTCGAATGGCGCTAGCTGTGCAGCATTTGTGCACCGCCGCCGTCAGTGTCAGCCAGTTTGCCGTGGCATACGGAGCTCCATCGCAGTCTTTAACACTGGTAGCATGCCGCGACAGCGTGGACGTGAACCGTATGTGCAGTTGACGGACTTTGAGCGAGGGCGTATAGTGGGCATGCGGGAGGCCGGGTGGACGTACTGCCGAATTGCTCAACACGTGGGGCGTGAGGTCTCCACAGTACATCGATGTTGTCGCCAGTGGTCGGCGGAAGGTGCACATGCCCGTCGACCTGGGACCGGACCGCAGCAACGCACGGATGCACACCAAGACCGTAGGATCCTACGCAGTGCCGTAGGGGACCGCACCGCCACTTCCCAGCAAATTAGGGACACTGTTGCTCCTGGGGTATCGGCGAGGACCATTCGCAACTGTCTCCATGAAGCTGGGCTACGGTCCCGCACACCGTTAGGCCGTCTTCCGCTCACGCCCCAACATCGTGCAGCCCGCCTCCAGTGGTGTCGCGACAGGCGTGAATGGAGGGACGAATGGAGACGTGTTGTCTTCAGCGATGAGAGTCGCTTCTGCCTTGGTGCCAATGATGGTCGTATGCGTGTTTGGCGCCGTGCAGGTGAGCGCCACAATCAGGACTGCATACGACCGAGGCACACAGGGCCAACACCCGGCATCATGGTGTGGGGAGCGATCTCCTACACTGGCCGTACACCACTGGTGATCATCGAGGGGACACTGAATAGTGCACGGTACATCCAAACCGTCATCGAACCCATCGTTCTACCATTCCTAGACCGGCAAGGGAACTTGCTGTTCCAACAGGACAATGCATGTCCGCATGTATCCCGTGCCACCCAACGTGCTCTAGAAGGTGTAAGTCAACTACCCTGGCCAGCAAGATCTCCGGATCTGTCCCCCATTGAGCATGTTTGGGACTGGATGAAGCGTCGTCTCACGCGGTCTGCACGTCCAGCACGAACGCTGGTCCAACTGAGGCGCCAGGTGGAAATGGCATGGCAAGCCGTTCCACAGGACTACATCCAGCATCTCTACGATCATCTCCATGGGAGAATAGCAGCCTGCATTGCTGCGAAAGGTAGATATACACTGTACTAGTGCCGACATTGTGCATGCTCTGTTGCCTGTGTCTATGTGCCTGTGGTTCTGTCAGTGTGATCATGTGATGTATCTGACCCCAGGAATGTGTCAATAAAGTTTCCCCTTCCTGGGACAATGAATTCACGGTGTTCTTATTTCAATTTCCAGGAGTGTATTTACATGACCCTCCTACCTCTAAATGAAGACAGTTAGTTTACTGGACCACTCTGCCTAATGAACCTATCACTGAGATGAGATGGTTACGAAAATAGTGGCATCATGAGTTCAAAGGCATTAAATACTCTGCAAATTAATATGGCAACTATTCTCCTTAAAATAATAGTTTAATATATATTTAACATTTTGAATAAGCCAGGGTAGATTTCAGGATTGATTTGGATGAGATATTTTGTAAAAACATAAATGTTAATGGCAAAAATGAATACCCGCATGATTATGTGTATTTGATTAGCAAAGTGTACACTCATTCAAGACTTAACTTTCCACAATATCTGTACTATACCTTCACAAATAACAAAGCTAAATCTAGTTTGTCTGCCTAATGCAAAAGTCTATGTAACAAGCACTTATTCGTACAAGCAGTTCATTCAGTTGCTACAGTCCATCTGCAGTCTACATAAACCTTCCACTCTGCTGACAAACAAAAATCTTCTTGTGACAACAGTCACATTTATACTCTTCTTTAACTTCTTCTGCCCACCAATTTCCAAATAGAGTCAAAATAGTTATTCAAAATTCCTCAGACTCGACATTGTTGCCATCAGCCATTAAATAATCCTCAATCTCTTGTGGCCTTCTGTTCTTTTCTTGAAATCTTCTTCAAATTAACCCAGCTTTTTCTCACACCAGTCAATCTGACTCTCTTCTTTCTTGATCTGCCTCCATAATCTGTAAATATCTCTATGTACACAATGTCTCAGTTTATAGGTCATTGCCGCATACTAACATGATATCATTACAATCCACAGCAAAATTCGTCATTACATTGCCTATTTCTCAAAATAGTTTTACCTGAACTTATTCCTGTTAGAATTTTTCCTTTTGCACTCTTCTTGGCACATAAAAATCTCAATATTTCTTTGAAGTATTCCTTCCTTCCCCATTACATAAAACATTTCTCCACTAATGTACCATTGTTCTTTATTCATCATCAACTGTCTTCCTTCTCTTTATCTCAATTACAAAATACATATATTAATATTGACATAACAGGACTAGTATTTCATTACATATTTCACAAAATTTGCATTCACATTACAGACAAGTACAATAAAAGTCATACATTTGCAAGTAAAGTTTCATGCATTAATACACTACCATCCACATTTTACATTTTTATTAAAAAAAACTTGTTAAATACATATCCAAGTACTCAAAATGGGATGCAAAGGTATCAACAGAACATGACTGCTGTCAAACCAACATACAGAATTAAACTAAAACTACAAATATGGAATCCTTTTGTGTATTGTGACAGAAGAAAGAGAAGAAATAAAGCAAAGTGCAAGAGGGATTCTTGGTCAGCCACAATTGTTGTCTTACAAAAGAAGGTCAAAAATACTCTGTCAACATTAGCATATTGAATCTAATGATACACATACTTTTTCATTAGATTATTTAAGTAAGTGATATAATTAATGTATTGAAGTACTTTATACCAACACTAGTCATTCCCCTTCCTGTTTCACACACAAATGTATGTTGGCATCAGTATAATCATTCAGCAGTCAACTTCAGGTGCCAGTTCTCTAAATTTTCTTAATAATGTCATCTTCTCTCCAGGGATTCCCATTTGAGTTTACAAAGTGTCTCTGTAATACTTGCACATTAATTGAACCTACTGGTAATGAATCTGGCTACCTGCCTCTGAATCGCTACAATTCCTTCCTTTAATCTGACTTGGTGGGTGTTCCCAGACACTCAAACAGTACTCAAGAGTGGGTGACACTAGTGTTGCATATGTGGTCTCCTTTACAGATGCACCACACTTTTCCAAAGTTCTCCTAATGAACCAAAGTCAATCGTCCTTGTCCCTAGTGCTGTCCTTATGAGCATGTTCCATTTCATATTGCTTTGCAGTGTTATGTGTAGGTACTTAATTGACCTAACTGTGTCAGCAGCATGCTACTAATGCTGTACTTATTTAAGTAAGTGATATAATTAATGTATTTAAGTACTTTGTACCAACACTAGTCATTCCCCTATACAGAGAATAAGAGCAGTCATATCACACTTCCCTGAGGCACTTCTGATGATACCTTTGACTCTTATGAACACTTGCCAACAAAGGCAAGGATAAAATATAACTGAAAACAAAGCAGTATGGGCAAGACAAAAGGGGTGCATATGGCAGCTGGTGCTATGTGGCCTGTTGCTGTCCCATGCCCCATGCAATGCTGAGGCGAAGGTTGTACTGCTGCAGTGGCTTTCCCATCATCCTGAACAATTGTAGCGTGGCTAGCAGAGGCTGACTGAGCAATTTCCAATATCCCCCCCACACACACACACACAACACTCTAATTGCCTGTGGCCGACGACACTTCAAAGAGTCATCCGTAAACATCAGACTCTCACATTGAAGTGCATCTTCACAGACTTCCCTCTCTGAGGCCAGGCAAATAACGTCGTGCACCATGTGATCAGTGTAGGATTTTTGATAGGTAATAGTGACAAGTTTACAATGACAGCTCAACCCATGGAATTCTACAGCCCATTCTTTGTAAGATTGGTTTGGATGTTTCGGCCAACATTAAAATTCTACACAGATAACAATATAACAATGACATGTGTTCTGTCACAGTAATTGGTTGAGAGAAGCTTGTACATTTCATCAAATGATAAGCTGGCTATTTCTTGCAAAGGTGCAAATTGGCACAACAACTGATAAACGCGTAGTGAAAGCCCGGAAAGAAAGAAAGCCCTATACATGTTTGCATCGCCCATGTGAAAAACCTAGAAATATCAGCATAATTGTGTCTCATAGGAATCCCAGTCTCCAGCCATTCATCATATGCTGGAAAGGATGACAGTTGCATTAATAGGAGAGTAACCTGCCATGAGGCTGCAGATGCCATTTGACTGAGAGCATTGGCAAGAGCTTGCTGTTGTTCTGTGAAAGTTTGCTGCTGGGCAGTGATACATTGGAGTGTTTCTTCCATTAAGATGTTTGTTGGGTGACTTAGCACTGATACTGACACATGGAGAAAACATAACCCTCACTTGTTACCAAGTTTGCTATAACAAGAACAAACACAATTTATTGAACGTAGTACTTTATAGAGCTGTATGTATGATACAATGATGTACATTGGACAACAGTAATACTGGTTACAGAATAGGCTGAGCACTCATTTGTGATTGCTTAAACAATACTGTATCTCTGGTGGCTCATTAGAGTGTGCCAGGGGGCTGACCCAGGTGGCCTCTATAAGTCGGTCTGTGATCTGTATAGACATGCGACCTCTGAAATCATGAGTGAAGGTACATCAGTTATATATATAAAATGCCTGAATTCAGTCACATTATATTGTTATGGCAAAGACAGGAAAAGAGAGCAAAATGGATCTAGTAACACAATGTGACATTGAATCTGCTGTTGATGACAATGAGTATGACAACATAATTGTAGACAATATGAATGCTTCAGCACACAAAGATGAATCATGAGCTGAAGGTGATCCTGACAATATTATGGTTAATCCTACTGTTACTACTATAACAAATACTATGGCTAATGCAACAGCTGATCAACTACAAGGTACAACTACTGCACAACTCTCAAGTTTACTGGATATCCTGAAGAGACTGTCATCTGAAATACATGGTGAAATATCCAATATTAATATCAATAGTCCTCCTTATGCAATGAAATGTGTACTAAAAATGAAATGACCACTCTATATAATGAAATATCCACAGACATTTCTTCTAAGTTGCCTGCTGATATATCAGTTAAATTTGATGAATTTTCTGCTAAACTACCAGGTGAAATTTCCACGAAAGATGATGAGTTTTGTCTTGAAATTTCTACACAAATAACAGTTTTGACCACAGGCATATTAAAGTTAACTTTACAGTGTAATATCCTCACAAATGATGTAGCAAATTTGTCTTTGCGCCAAACTACCATAAATACTCAGATAACTGCATTAAAAGATGCAAATATTTACCTTCCAAAATGAAACAAGTATCTGAGGAGCATACATCTATTGCAGAATCTCTACTTAAATTAGGTCTTAAAGTAGATAATCTGAGTACAGGACAACTGGCTAAAATTAAACTGCATTTAGATGTGCAACTAGGGAACTTTGAGAAAGACTACTCTGAGTGGCTTTGTAATAAAGATAAATCTGTAAATGAATGGTTAAATTCTAAGCTGCCACATGTAGTTCAGCAGTTTGTTAATGATACCTTGTCACAAGGAAGTAATTTAGTTGAAGTTGTTAATTTAGAGTTAAAACAGATAAATACCATGGTAGACAAAGATTTGCCACAGTGCCAAGAGCATTTAATGTCACAAGCTAAAGAGATTCAGCAAAAGTTGGTGAAGATTAAGCAATGTGTCAGTCATTTGTTACCCACTGTTGTTAAAGGAGTTGGAAATATTAATCCTGTGTCTTGTGGCAAGGGAATGGAAATAAACTGAATCACACTGGAGTGTCACATGACCATGCATTTTATAGTGAGGGGGCAGTGCCAGAAATGTCATCTATATTAATTGATGAAAGACTACTTAACCACAGGCAGTTTCAAGTACTCATTCCTGAGAAAAAGTTATATATCCTGCCATATTTGTTAAGGCTTTTAAAAGTGTTCTATCCAGGTCGTTGACTGACAAACAAAGGATTCAATACATCACAGATTTCATCCAAGGAAAAGCCACCCTTTGGGCCACTGAAACAGATGAGAATTGCCAAAATTATTTTCAATTTGAGCAGACATATTTAGCAAAGTATTGGTCTTGGCCTGTTAAGTGAAGACAGTAAGGATGTATTTAACCCAGAGCCCTTTAACAGCAAACAGTGTTCCCTCCACAAGTACTTTGAAAATGTATAAACAAGACCAGTTATTGGGACGTGCCTATAGCCAAATTGCCAATGGATTTCCAGGATAAATTAGTGCAAATGCTGGAAACTGACCTTGATCATGTTATGTCAGTCTTGGGCTCTCTTGATCCCATACAAGAGAATTCAGGAGACCAACCACAACAATAACAGTGTGGCACAATCTTCTCTGCCTTGGTCACAGTGGTACAACAACAGCAGCCAAAAGGGCAATAGAATACCATATGCAACACAGTTGGGACTACCTCACACACAGATTTTATAGCAGTTAGATGTTGGATCACCTAATAGTAATAAAAGAAAGTGAGGTAATATTATGGGATATTATAGAAATGGAAATGTGACCACAGGCAAAACCACCATAACAACAACAACAGGAGATTGGAGTCACATATGGGAGGTAATAAACAACAGCAAACCAAGGATCATAATAATAGCAGTAATACATATGAGGCGCTAGTACATACTCATACTATCAAAGGTGACTGGCTAACTCAACACCTGACACCGAATATAATTGAAATGGCAGATAAGCCACACTTCTCCAACATGGGTTCACCAAACTAGATATTGTCACATTTAGCCCCCCAATGTTTACCATGGGATGGTCTGAGGGCAATGAAGAGAATGTAGTAAAGATACTAAATTATAATTATGATACCAACTTCAGGGAAGAGTTAGCTACAGAACAGCTGAAATGTAGTGATCAGACCAAAGAGATCATGCATGCTACCATACAAGATACAACTAGTGTCTTGATTGATATAGGTGCTATGGTAAGTATTATTTCAAATAGTTTAAATGATGCAAAACACAAGATTACAAAGGTAGCTATGTATCCCATCCAGAACTATAGAATCCTATGCAATATCAGCATTAAATTGTGAAATGTTAAGATCTAAGCACAGATATAAATAAAGATAGGAAATGAAGTAAAAAAAAGTCTCGCTTCTTCATCACAAATGGATTGATAGTCAAATGTATTTTGGAGCCTAAACATTTTACAAGATAAGTACATAATAATCAACTACTTTAGGGTAACTGCCATTTGAGCATTGATATCCAAAGAACAATATAGATCAGGTAAAGACAAGAGTAAGTCATGGTAAATACTAACAAGTGCTAACAGTAAAACTAATTAAAACTGAGATGGCATTCACCTGAACACTTCTTCACAAAGTAATCAAGTTGAAGACATTTAGAACCAGATAGTAATCAATGTAATGGAGTCTACGACTACTGATTCAACACAACATACCAAGTTACAAAATTATTATTTAGTATGTACACGTAATGATGAATAAGTCTTCCCTATGTGATTTATTGCTACAATACCTATTCCATCCCATGGTCTAAGACCAGCAGTTAATAAGAAAATAAAACAGATGCTTGAGTGGCATATTATTGACTCATCTATGTCCAGGCAGGGACTACTCAAGAGGACATCGTTATCAGAAGAAATAAAACTGGCGTTCTACGGATCAGAGCGTGGAATGTTTGATCCCTTAATCAGGCAGGTAGGTTAGAAAATTTAAAAAGGGAAATGGATGGGTTAAAGTTAGATATAGTGGGAATTAGTGAAGTTCGGTGGCAGGAGGAACAAGACTTTTGGACAGGTGAATACAGGGTTATAAATACAAAATCAAATAGGGGTAATGCAGGAGTAGGTTTAATAATGAATAAAAAATAGGAGTGCGGGTAAGCTACTACAAACAGCATAATGAACGCATTATTGTGGCCAAAATAGACACGAAGACCATGCCTACTACAGTAGTACAAGTTTATATGCCAACTAGCTCTGCAGATGGTAAAGAGATTGATGAAATGTATGATGACATAAAAGAAATTATTCAGATAGTGAAGGAAGATGAAAATTTAATAGTCATGGATGACTGGAATTCGACAGTAGGAAAAGGAAGAGAAGGAAATGTAGTACGTGAATATGGATTGGGAGTAAGAAATGAAAGAGGAAGCCGCCTGGTAGAATTCTGCACAGATCATAACTCAATTATAGCTAACACTTGGTTCAAGAATCATAAAAGAAGGTTGTATACTTGGAAGAAGCCTGGAGATACTGGAAGGTTTCAGGTAGATTATATAATAATAAGACAGAGATTTAGGAACCAGGTTTTAAAGTGTAAGACATTTCCAGGGGCAGATGTGGACTCCGACCACAATCTATTGGTTATGAACTGTAGATTGAAACTGAAGAAACTGCAAGAAGGTGGGAATTTAAGGAGATGGGACCTGGATAAACTGACTAAACCAGAGGTTGTACAGAGTTTCAGGAAGATCATAAGTGAACGATTGACAGGAATGGGGGAAAGAAATACAGTAGAAGAAGAATGGGTAGCTCTGAGGGATGAAGTAGTGAAGGCAGCAGAGGATCAAGTAGGTAAAAAGACGAGGGCTAATAGAAATCCTTGGGTAACAGAAGAAATATTGAATTTAATTGATGAAAGGAGAAAATATAAAAATGCAGTAAATGAAGCAGGCAAAAAGGAATACAAACGTCTCAAAAATGAGATCGACAGGAAGTGCAAAATGGCTACGCAGGGATGGCTAGAGGACAAATGTAAGGATGTAGAGGCTTGTCTCACTAGGGGTAAGATAGATACTGCCCACAGGAAAATTAAAGAGACCTTTGGAAAGAAGAGAACCACTTGTATGAATATCAAGAGCTCAGATGGCAACCCAGTTCTAAGCAAAGAAGGGAAGGCAGAAAGGTGGAAGGAGTATATAGAGGGTTTATACAATGGCGATGTACTTGAGGACAATATTATGGAAATGGAAGAGGATGTAGATGAAGATGAAATGGGAGATAAGATACTGCGAGAAGAGTTTGACAGAGCACTGAAAGACCTGAGTCGAAACAAGGCCCCCGGAGTAGACAACATTCCATTAGAACTACTGATGGCCTTGGGAGAGCCAGTCCTGACAAAACTCTGCCATCTGGTGAGAAATATGGATGAGACAGGCGAGATACCCTAAGACTTCAAGAAGAATATAATAATTCCAATCCCAAAGAAAGCAGGTGTTGACAGATGTGAAAATTATCAAACTATCAGTTTAGTAAGTCATGGCTGCAAAATACTAATACTATTCTTTGCAGACGAATGGCAAAGCTGGTAGAAGCCAACCTCGGGGAAGATCAGTTTGGATTCCATACAAATGATGGAACACATGAGGCGGTACTGACCCCACAACTTATCTTAGAAGATAGATTAAGGAAAGGCAAACCTATGTTTCTAGCATTTGTAGACTTAGAAAAAGCTTTTGACAATGTTGACTGGAATACTCTCTTTCAAATTCTGAAGGTGGCAGAGATACAATACAGTTAGGGAAAGGCTATTTACAATTTGTACAGAAACCAGAAGGCAATTATAAGAGTCGAGGGACATGAAAGGGAAGCAGTGGTTGGGAAGGGAGTGAGACAGGGTTGTAGCCTATCCCCCATGTTATTCCATCTGTATATTGAGCAAGCACTAAAGGAAACAAAAGAAAAATTCAGAGTAGGTATCAAAATACATGGAGAAGAAATAAAATCTTTGAGGTTCGCCGATGACATTGTAATTCTGTCAGAGACAGCAAAAGACTTGGAAGAGCAGTTGAATGGAATGGACAGTGTCTTGAAAGGAGGATATAAGATGAACATCAACAAAAGCAAAACGAGGATAATGGAATGTAGCCGAATTAAATCGGGCGATGCTGAGGGAATTAGATTAGGAAATGAGACACTTAAAGTAGTAAAGGAGTTTTGCTATTTGGGGAGCAAAATAACTGATGATGGTCGAAGTAGAGAGGATATAAAATGTAGACTGGCAATGGCAAGGAAAGCGTTTCTAAAGAAGAGAAATTTGTTAACATTGAATATAGATTTAAGTGTCAGGAAGTTGTTTCTGAATGTATTTGTATGGAATTGAAACATGGACAGTAAATAGTTTGGACAAGAATAGAATAGACGCTTTCAAAATGTGGTGCTACAGAAGAATGCTGAAAATTAGATGGGTAGATCACATAACAAATGAGGAGGTATTGATTAGAATTGGGGAGAGGAGAAATTTGTGGCACAACTTAACTAGAAGAAGGGATCAGTTGGTAGGACATGTTCTGAGGCATCAAAAGATCACTAATTTAGTACTGGAGGGCAGCATGGAGGGTAAAAATCATAGAGGGAGACCAAGAAATGAATACACTAAGCAGATTCAGAAGGATGTAGGTTGAAGTAGGTACTGGGAGATGAAGAAGCTTGCGTGGGATAGAGTAGCATGGAGAGCTGCATCAAACCAGTCTCTGAACTGAAGACCACAACAACAACTATGTTACCCTATTACAGTCCACCATTAGTTGTTCCAAAACCTGGCAGTGATGTCCATTTGGATTTGCATGTGAGAGAAATTAACAAGATCTTCATCCCTGCATGAACTCATCCAGAGAACCCAGGAGAACAATTACAGAAATTTCTTAGGGTTAAATTCCTCACTGGTACTGATTTATGAAGTTCATCCTGCCGGTAAACCTCACAAAGAATCTAGAAAATTTAACGCCTTTATTTTTAGTGGAAAAAGGTATCAGATCAGTGTACTGCCATTTGCCCTGAATGTGAGTTCAGGAGTGTTTATCACATCCTTGGATATTATCATAGGACTTGCACTGCATGATCAAATTACACTGTACGTTGATGATACACTAATTGCTCCATATGCAAGGGAAGAACATGCACAACTATTAAAAAGACTATTACACAAATTCTCTGAGGCAAGTATACAGCAAATTTACAGTGGTCTAAATTTGTCAGAGAGATGGTGACATCATCACCTCTACAGAAATAATATCTGTCTCCAACAAGATTAGTGTCATAAAAAACTTGCCATATCCATCCACTTAGAAACAACTTAAAGCATTCTTGGGCTTATGCCCATTCTTTTGCTGATCTGCATACAGACAGCTTCTAAACAGTTCAGACTTGCTAATTCTTGAAATGTACCAATACATGTTAGTTAGGACAAATGTGACATAAAATGTAGACCTCAGGAATCAGACTGCCACATTTACAGACTTAGTTAAACTTGTGATATTCTTATTGCATTTATCTGGTCATTTTAAAACTCAATTTATTATATCACTTCAAATATTATCATTCATTTAATTTCACTTTTACTGAGTGCAAAAACATCTCTGTACTGGTTCAGCTGCTACTAATCAATATTTCAACATAGATCATAAAAATAATTCTAATTTTGTGATTCTAGAATACTTTTCTCAAGAGTTGGATCTAACTTTTCGTTTCCATTTCTGTACAGTACTTATGTTCTTAATAGGACAATTTTCCAGCCAATAACTTTCATGACATAAGTGATTTCATAAAACATATTGTTTGTGAACATATTTTGTAAAATTGGGTACTAAAAATGAAGTACCAAGCAATACTTATTATCCAACATAAAAAGAACAAATTACTTTTCAATACCCTACCATCTGTGTGTGAATGATTTTGATTGTAATCCTCAAATTTTCCATCTGTAATAATGGATAACATCATATGTAATTATTGAAGAAATATACAAGCAGTGGCAAATCAGCCACAGGAGAGCGTGTTTTGTAACAGGTTTAGTGCATGAAACCTGTACCACTCAAATCAATAAACATGAATTGTAAAAGCAAAATTTTGTTGTTGACCAGATTACTTAAAGTGTCTTCTGGCATACTAAATCTTTAGCTCTGCTCTGAAGAGCTTTGGAAGTTACAGCAAAATTGGTGGAGCACATACTCTCAATTCTTTTACAAATAATTCTGTAGAAGTAACATATGTAACTGATTGTTATAACAGAGGCTGAAGTGGTATCACTTCAGTTGTAAGGTTCTTTTATTTTTCAGTGCTTAAACATGAACAGTTTAGGGCTTTACATGGCCATCATCAGGTGTTATAACTTTGTGTTATGACTCCGAGTGCTGTGATGGATGAGTACAGGAAATGGTGTAACATCGAACATGGGGTCATAGCACAAAGTTATAACAGCTGATAATGGGCATGTAAGAGCCCAAAACTGGTCATGTTTAAGTACTGAAAAATAAAAGAACTTTACAACTGAGGTGGTATTTTCAACTTCTGCCTCAATGTTTTTACAGTAACCACAGCATTGGAGTTTGCCAAAGAACAGAGATAAGTATTTTCTACCAACCATAACACCCATAAAACAGTGTATTAACTTCAGATGAATCAGGATTACACCCTCCTTGGCCTGATTTATTTCAATTGTTGTGGAGGAACCAGGATTACAGCTGCCCTGCTAATTTGACTTACTTAACAGCATTTTCAGGTTCAGGTTGGTTTATGCAGTAATGGATGCTGATAGCACGGAAAATTTAAAAGAAATCACTGACACGAATATGACACAAGAATGTTTATAAGCAAATAACAACTAAAAAGATAACCAGAGAGAACACAAAAATTGTTGTTTGTGGCTTGGAACCACATCATCATGAACAACAGAGATTAGCACTTTTATTGTTTACTCTTTCTTATGAGTGGTAGAAATTTTGTGTGAAGACTAGAACTTCAGTTTGAAGATTTAAATTTGCATTCAAAGTATTTAGAACTGTGTTTGTTTGTCAATATGACAAGCAGTATCAACCAAGACAGTGTAGGGCCTACCAGTATAAAATCAGGACCATGTAGAAGATAATGTGATGAGTTTAAACAGTAGCATTACCAGTAATGTAAGTGAAACTGAAGTAAACAGTGAGGTAGCACAGAACTAGATTTGTGACTATGAACCAGTAGGAAGTGTAAAAATGATTGCTTGTTCACCATGCCTTGGCTTGACAAAATTGAAATTGCAGACTTGAACTAAGGAATTGTAGAATTATTGTCAAAGTTATTAGCTGAAACCAGAAGTATAACTATGTGTGGCAGAATTATTGAAACAGCTAGTACTTTAACTAGTTGACACTACCCTAGGTGGCCAAATTCCTGAAACAAACATTACTTTAAAGGACCTTAATACACAACTGGAAAATAGTAATACAAGAATAACAAAAAACAAAGAAGAGACTGCAAAGTTTTAAAATGAGGTAAAACCAGATCATAAACAGGCTGCAGCTTGTGTCTGTGGAAAGCAAATTTGGTATGCTTGAGTAAGAACTCACTTCAGAAATCTCTTGTACCAAACACAGTTTCAAAGCTGTGCAGAAGAATGTAGAAGATAACTGTATTGCATTGAAAAATATGATAGATAACAATAAATCAGACTTAGAATTTTAATTTGAAAAATTAGAAGACCCTGGAGTATTGGAGTTAAACTCCAAAGTTGTTAATGTAGAAAAAATTGTAACTAGCAATATGGATACATGTGGTACTGAAATGAATAATATGAAGAACAAATTTCCTGAGTTGCAGGATAGGTTTAGCAATAAATGTGCTGGCTCTGTCTTGTGGAGTGACATTTCAATTAAGCAATTTACAGGTGTCAGTAAATTCACTCTGTTGATTTCTTGCACCAATGTGGGGACAACTTCATAAGTGTTATGACTGATAATTTAAAAATAAATTTGTAAATAAGTTTTTGGACATGAAGTTGCTATAACATTCAGTCACAATAGTCATACTGAAATATCCTATGATGAACTTGAGAGGTGTTTTTTAAATAAATTTCGGTCTGAAACAGAGCAATCAAGAAAAAAAGTGAATTTTTGAATGTGCAAATTTATAGAGGGGAGCAGGAAAGCATGAAAGAATTTTGAAAAAACAACTTAGGAGACTAAGTCATTTAAACAGACTATTTGATGAGCTCACTCAGATATATGCCTTGAAAAGGAGACTTACAAGCAGATTGCAGTGGGGACTTGTCTATGGACCAGATGATTCCGTAGAGGAATTCCTAAAATATGTGGACAAACTCAACAGAGCTTCAGAGTGAAGTGGAAACCAAGACAGTAATCTTAGAAGGAGTAATGGATATCAACCAAAGGAATGGAATCAGAGTAATAATTGGGATAACTACATGGGGAGGGATAGGAATAACTTCAGAAATGATTATCAAGAGGGAAGAAACAGAAGGGATTATCAATAGAGTGATGGAGACAGGAATAGAAATAGAGAAATGGATAACAGGAATGGACAAAGGGAGAGAGAGAAAGTAGGGAACATCATGACCAGAGACAAGACAAGAGGGGCAATGATCAGGAAAACTAACCATTGCATCAACAGGTGCCTCTCAGTTTGTGGCAAGAGAATATCACTGGAATCAGGCTGAACACTGCAGGATCAGAGAAGGCAATGTGAAATTTCACAGATTCATAACAAGTGGACTTGCCAGGTGGGTAGATTATGTTTTCACAGAAATTTTTGGAGAACAAAGAAGTTTGATGAATACAATAGAAGAGATTTAGAATCTTCAGAAAGATATGACAGTCAACTGGATGCAGAAACTTTGCATAATCTATATAGTCAAGAGAATAGTAAGAATGTGGTTGGGGGAGGGGGAGAGTTAGTGATGATAATAACCTTCCTTGTGGTATAAATAATTTGATAAGTAGTGAAGTTATGGGAGATGTGAGTGAATCTGTTCATTTTGATGTTGAAACTAGTGAGTCTCATGTTGATGTGCCAAAAGGAGAAGTAGAAAATGTTAATCGCATTGCTGAGACTCAGGAGGTTGATAATGATTTCATGATCTGTTAGGATGAGGAGACTCATGATATTCCCATGATTTGCAAAAGTAAAACTGAGAGATTTTGTGATGTTGTCGGTGATTATATTGTACATATATTTGATGATGATTTGAGAGGTGAGATTATTTTTAATGATGAGTTAGATAAGATGATTTGTGTGGAGGTTAAAGATGATGTTCTAAAGGGAAATTGTGATATAAATAGTAATGATGATTCACTGGGGAGTGATGTATATGATAGGGTGGCAAAAGAGAAGTAGATGTTGCAGGTGGATGTGAGGAAAGCAGGGAGGAAAGATTAACTTGCATAGATGATGAGATTTTAAAATTTGCCTGGGATCAATACAGTAATATGGATGATAATATTAATGTTGTTGAGAAAATAGAAGGGATCTGCAATTAATTACATACAATCTGGTGGGAAGAGAAAAAAGAGGCTAATTTAGAGAAACCTAAAATACCTGCAGGAACTTTGTGACTACTTCTCATAATAAATGTGATAATAAGCAAGCAAGGGTGATATTAGCTATGAAGAAGTAGAAAATGATTTATTATCTGAAGAAAAAGGTAGAAATGATTGAGAGATATAGGAGAGCTCTTTCAGCTTTGTTAAAACTGATAACAAGGAAAGGAACAGTTTGGTAGAGACTGGCAGTCCAGTTCAAATGGCTCTGAGCACTATGGAACTTAATATCTATGGTCATCAGTCCCCTAGAACTTAGAACTACTTAAACCTAACTAACCTAAGGACATCACACAACACCCAGTCATCATGAGGCAGAGAAAATCCCCGACCCCGCCGGGAATCGAACCCAGGAACAAGGGCGTGGGAAGCGAGAACGCTACCGCACAACCACGAGCTGCGGACGGCAGTCCAGTGAGTGATATTTCTGAGAAACTGAGGGACAGAATTAAATACAGTAAGAATTTTATTGAAGTATTTGTTATGAGTCTCAAGAATGAGGGAGCTACTGGAAGGCATAGTAAAACAGTAAAGTTTCAAGTAAGGCTAGAGTTTGATGGTGTATTCTTTGTACAAGGCTGTCTTATCATTCCTGAACTTAATGAGGAATTAATTTTGTGAACTGACTGGATTGTTAAAGAAAGATATGTTTTAGTTGGAGAACTGCGAAACTCATTTTTACAGAGTCAAAAAGTGGGATAGCTGGGAAAATGAAACTGTTAATGTCAAATTTTAGTGTTGGAAACAATCAGATAAAATGAATTGTTCATAATGAGGACAGGGGCTATGTAATTGATGAAGAATACAGTAGTGAAGGGGAATGAGAAGAGGATGAGTATTATGAATTGGTAAATTCCAAATTTATTGGGACAAGTAGTCTTGGCCAAGATCAGAAAAATGAACTGAAAGAATTATTTGAATATCAAGACAGGTTTAGTGAGAAACATGGAAGAGTGAGAAACTGACACTCTAAATTAAAGTTGAAACCTCATGAACCATTTTCATAAAACCTTACTCCATTACAGTTTCAAGAAGAGGAGATGTTGAGACGGAACTACAAAAAATGAGGGGCTGAGGGGGTCATATTAACAAGGTGAATATAATAATCTGTTGGTCATTGTGGAAAAAAGAGATGGGGGAATGAAAATTGTACTTTATTCTAGACAGGTAAATAAATATTTGTAGAGATAAAGTCAGTCCAGAAAATAAAGACAAGCTTCTAAATAAATTTCAACGTGTATCCTTTATTTCATGTTCTGACTTTGCCTCTGGCTTTCATCAAATTACACTTGAATCTGATTCTAAGAAACACACAGCTTTTTTGTGTGGTGGGAGGTGTTTCCTATGTGGTATGGTGCCTTTTGGGTTAAATTTGTCTGTGGCCAAATGTATTTGGGCTTTGGATTATGTGTTGGGGAAGGAATTGTTAAATAAACCAATTGTGCATTAGGTATTTGATAACTGGGAAAAGATGGAAGGAACATTTGAATATTTTAAGAAAATGGGGGCAATAATTAAGGAAAGGGGGAATGACCTTAAAATTAGAAAATGTAATTTGCTATGACTATATTGAAGTTTCTGGGATACAGCATAACAGAGGAGGGGGTTTGCCCAAGGAAGGAAAAAATCTTGTCCATAGTATAATTTCCTTGACCTAAAAATTAAAAAAGAGTTAACGTCATTTTTCATGTTAACTAGTTTGTGCATAGAAGATATAAAGACAGAAGTCCTTAGTGCACAAGGCTTGAATAATCTTCTTAACAAAAACAGTATTTGGATTGGAAGTACAGCAAGCCCTTGAAGAAATACAGAAACAATTCTGTGACATCAAAATCTTACAGAGACCTTATATTTCTCTAACCTTTTTTGTAATGGGTAATAGCAGTGATGGTGGGATGGGGGCCCATTTATTTCAAGAAAAATCTGTAGATAGGAAAGTGGGGCAGTATTTGTCACTTTTACAAGTAGAACAATTATGCAGCAAAAGAAAAAGAGTTATTGGCTACTCAGTGGAAATTTTCCAAATTCGAGAATTATCTATTATGACATGAAATCACTGTGTACTGAGATCATAAATCACTGAGCTATTTACAGGACTGAACGGCCACCAACAAACTGCAGCCATGAAACATGTGGACCACCCTGTTGCTGAACATGCTGCCAAACATGATATCCCTCATCTTAATGACTGCTTCACAGCTTGTGCCATATGGATCCTTCCCACCAACACCAGCTTTTCTGAATTGCGCAGGTGGGAACTTTCCCTGTAATACATCCTATGTTCCTGTAACCCTCCTGGCCTCAACCTTCATTAGTCACTGTCCTCACCCATCCAGCCCCCTCCCTGTTCCCATTTCAGCACTACACAGTCATCAGTTCACTGCCACACCCAGTCTTTTAATTTCTTTTCTTTTATTTCTCTCCTTTCCGCTGCTTACCCCCCCCCCCCCCCTCCGCACTTTCTCTCCTGCCCTCCGTCTAAACTGCAACACTTGACTGTCTGTCACTCCCACCATACTATTCCACGTCCTCCCTGCCCCAGTCTCCTCCTTACCCCCACCCAGTCGCCCCTCCCATCATGCACTGGTGCTGCTGTTCGCAGTGTGGTCTCAGCTCTCTGAGACTGCAGATGTGTATGCAAGTTGCTTTTATGTGAATGTGTGTGTGTGCGTGTGTGTATGTGTGTCTACAGCTGACAAAAGCCTTAATGGCCGAAAGCTTTAATTGTGTGAATGTTTCTATTGTGCCTATCATGACTCAGCATCTCCGCTATATGGTGAGTAGCAACTTTCCTTCTCTGGTAGTTGTACCATTAGATATATTAAACATAAAAAAAATGTGATTGCTGATTACCTGTGTTACCATGTGGAAGGGGGCATGGAATGAGAAGAATGAGAGGGACTGTGATAAAGATTTCAAAATTATATCTAAAAACAAAGATGATGTGACTTACCATACGAAAGCGCTGGCAGGTCGATAGACACACAAACAAACACAATCATACACACAAAATTCTAGCTTTCGCAACCAACGGTTGCTTCATCAGGAAAGAGGGTAGGAGAGGGAAAGACGAAAGGATGTGGGTTTTAAGGGAGAGGGTAAGGAGTCATTCCAATCCCGGGAGCGAAAAGACATACCTTAGGGGGGAAAAAGGACAGGTATACACTCGCACACACACCCATATCCAACCACACATACACATATGTGTGGTTGGATATGGGTGTGTGTGGGTGTGTGTGCGAGTGTATACCTGTCCTTTTTTCCCCCTAAGGTAAGTCTTTCCGCTCCCGGGATTGGAATGAGTCCTTACCCTCTCCCTTAAAACCCACATCCTTTCGTCTTTCCCTCTCCTTCCCTCTTTCCTGATGAAGCAACCGTTGGTTGCGAAAGCTAGAATTTTGTGTGTATGATTGTGTTTGTTTGTGTGTCTATCGACCTGCCAGGGCTTTCGTATGGTAAGTCACATCATCTTTGTTTTTAGATATATTTTTCCTGCGTGGAATGTTTCCCTATAATATATTCATATCATAGATTTCAAAATTATATTTATGAGTGATATTAAAGATGAGATGGAGATAAAAAAGGCTCGTAAGGGCATTAGGCAGAATCAGAATCATGATACAAACTGGAAACTAGTAAAAAGCTAAATTTTTAAGGGGAATCTTTTTTTGAAAAAAAACCAAGATAGTGACAAGTGGAAGTTATGTTGGCCAGATCAATTTATTGACATGCTTATTTGATATGTGCGTGAAAAAATAAGGTCATTGTGGAGCACTATAATTTATACAGAAAATTCAAGAAAATTTATATTTTTATAACATAGCAAGAAGGACCTTCCCCCATGAACCATGGACCTTGCTGTTGGTGGGGAGGCTTGCGTGCCTCAGCAATACAGATGGCCGTACTGTAGGTGCAACCACAACGGAGGGGTATCTGTTGAGAGGCCAGACAAACATGTGGTTCCTGAAGAGGGGCAGCAGCCTTGTCAGTAGTTGCAGGGGCAACAGTCTGGATGATTGACTGATCTGGCCTTGTAACATTAACCAAACTGGCCTTGCTGTGCTGGTACTGTGAACGGCTGAAAGCAAGGGGAAACTACAGCCGTAATTTTTCCCGAGGACATGCAGCTTTACTGTATGATTAAATGATGATGGCGTCCTCTTGGGTAAAATATTTCGGAGGTAAAATAGTCCCCCATTCGGATCTCCGGGCGGGGACTACTCAAGAGGACGTCGTTATCAGAAGAAAGAAAACTGGCATTCTACGGATCGGAGTGTGGAATGTCAGATCCCTTAATCGGGCAGGTAGGTTAGAAAATTTAAAAAGGGATAGGTTAAAGTTAGATATAGTGGGAATTAGTGAAGTTCGGTGGCAGGAGGAACAAGACTTTTGGTCAGGTGATTACAGATTTATAAATACAAAATCAAATAGGGGTAACGCAGGAGTAGGTTTAATAATGAATAAAAAAATAGGAGCGCGGGTTAGCTACTACAAACAGCATAGTAAATGCATTATTGTAGCCAAGATAGGCACAAAGCCCATGCCTACTACAGTAGTACAAGTTTATATGCCAACTAGCTCTGCAGATGATGAAGAAATTGATGAAATATATGACGAGATAAAAGAAATTATTCAGGTAGTGAAGGGAGACGAAAATTTAATAGTCATGAGTGACTGGAATTCGTCAGTAGGAAAAGGGAGAGAAGGAAACATAATAGGTGAATATGGATTGGGGGGAAGAAATGAAAGAGGAAGCCGCCTTGTAGAATTTTGCACAGAGCATAAGTTAATCATAGCTAACACTTGGTTCAGGAATCATAAAAGAAGGTTGTATACCTGGAAGAAGCCTGGAGATACTAAAAGGTATCGGATAGATTATATAATGGTAAGACAGAGATTTAGGAACCAGGTTTTAAATTGTAAGACATTTCCAGGGGCAGATGTGGATTCTGACCACAATCTATTCGTTATGAACTGCAGATTGAAACTGAAGAAACTGCAAAAAGGTGGGAATTTAAGGAGATGGGACCTGGATAAACTGACTAAACCAGAGGTTGTACAGAGTTTCAGGAAGATCACAAGTGAACGATTGACAGGAATGGGGGAAAGAAATACAGTAGAAGAAGAATGGGTAGCTCTGAGGGATGAAGTAGTGAAGGCAGCAGAGGATCAAGTAGGTAAAAAGACGAGGGCTAATAGAAATCCTTGGGTAACAGAAGAAATATTGAATTTAATTGATGAAAGGAGAAAATATAAAAATGCAGTAAATGAAGCAGGCAAAAAGGAATACAAACGTCTCAAAAATGAGATTGACAGGAAGTGCAAAATGGCTAAGCGGGGATGGCTAGAGGACAAATGTAAGAATGTAGAGGCTTGTCTCACTAGGGGTAAGATAGATACTGCCTACAGGAAAATTAAAGAGACCTTTGGAGAGAAGAGAACCACTTGTATGAATATCAAGAGCTCAGATGGCAACCCAGTTCTGAGCAAAGAAGGGAAGGCAGAAAGGTGGAAGGAGTATATAGAGGGTTTATACAAGGGCGATGTACTTGAGGACAATATTATGGAAATGGAAGAGGATGTAGATGAAGATGAAATGGGAGATAAGATACTGCGTGAAGAGTTTGACAGAGCACTGAAAGACCTGAGTCGAAACAAGGCCCCTGGAGTAGACAACATTCCATTAGAACTACTGATGGCCTTGGGAGAGCCAGTCCTGACAAAACTCTGCCATCTGGTGAGAAATATGGATGAGACAGGCGAGATACCCTAAGACTTCAAGAAGAATATAATAATTCCAATCCCAAAGAAAGCAGGTGTTGACAGATGTGAAAATTATCAAACTATCAGTTTAGTAAGTCATGGCTGCAAAATACTAATACTATTCTTTGCAGACGAATGGCAAAACTGGTAGAAGCCAACCTCGGGGAAGATCAGTTTGGATTCCATAGAAATGTTGGAACACATGAGGTGGTACTGACCCCACAACTTATCTTAGAAGATAGATTAAGGAAAGGCAAACCTATGTTTCTAGCATTTGTAGACTTAGAAAAAGCTTTTGACAATGTTGACTGGAATACTCTCTTTCAAATTCTGAAGGTGGCAGAGACAAAATACAGGGAGCGAAAGGCTATTTACAATTTGTACAGAAACCAGAAGGCAGTTATAAGAGTCGAGGGCCATGAAAGGGAAGCAGTGGTTGGGAAAGGAGTGAGACAGGGTTGTAGCCCCTCCTCGATGTTATTCAATCTGTATATTGAGCAAGCAGTAAAGGAAACAAAAGAAAAATTTGGAGTAGGTATTAAAATTCATGGATAAGAAGTAAAAACTTTGAGGTTCACCAATGACATTGTAATTCTGTCAGAGACAGCAAAGGACTTGGAAGAGCAGTTGAACGGAATGGACAGTGTCTTGAAAGGAGGATATAAGATGAACATCGACAAAAGCAAAACGAGGATAATGGAATGTAGTCAAATTAAATCGGGTGATGCTGAGGGGATTAGATTAGGAAATGAGACACTTAAAGTAGTAAAGGAGTTTTGCTATTTAGGGAGTAAAATAACTGATGTTGGTCGAAGTAGAGAGGATATAAAATGTAGACTGGCAATGGCAAGGAAAGCGTTTCTGAAGAAGAGAAATTTGTTAACTTCTAGTATAGATTTAAGTGTCAGGAAGTCGTTTCTGAAAGTATTTGTATGGAGTGTAGCCATGTATGGAAGTGAAACATGGACGATAAATCGTTTGGACAAGAAGAGAATAGAAGCTTTCGAAATGTGGTGCTACAGAAGAATGCTGAAGATAAGGTGTGTAGATCACGTAACTAATGAGGAGGTATTGAATAGGATTGGGGAGAAGAGAATTTTGTGGCACAACTTGACTAGAAGAAGGGATCGGTTGGTAGGACATGTTTTGAGGCATCAAGGGATCACAAATTTAGCATTGGAGGGCAGTGTGGAGGGTAAAAATCGTAGAGGGAGACCAAGAGATCAATACACTAAGCAGATTCAGAATGATGTAGGTTGCAGTAGGTACTGGGAGTTGAAGAAGCTTGCACAGGGTAGAGTAGCATGGAGAGCTGCATCAAACCAGTCTCAGGACTGAAGACCACAACAACAACAACAACAACAGCAAGAAGGATTAGAAATCTATTAGCAACTTGTGACAGATGTCAAAGAACAATAGTTAATAATCAAACATGCAAATTTTTTTGCCAAAAACACAAATGGAATTAGTGGGGGTGGTTTTTTTGGGCAGCAACCAAAATCTAATGGTGGTTGTAGCCACATCTTTCTATTTATTGATCTGTTCTCAAAATTCACCGAACTTTACCCTTTAAGAAAAGCTAGAAACAGGAGCTTTACCTCTAAAATATGCAGAGTATTTTCATAACGCAGGGAAACCCCAAGCCACACTCTAAGATAATGGGACACGATTCACTTCCAAAGCATGGAAAAACTTTTTGAGCGATGAAAACATAAAAAATATATTAATTTCTGTATATTTGCCAGCCAGAAATCCAACAGAAAGGTATAGGACAGAGATAAGAATATTGTTTAGAACAAATCCACTAAAACTAATTGTAGATGCACAGAATATGTGAGGGAATTGGAAGACATTTTAAATAGTTTACAGCATTCTGATGCTGGTTTTTTCTCGTTATTAAATTTTGCATGACAAAAAAATCTGACAACATTCTCAACTAATTTTCAACTAATGGAGTACCCTGAATGTTAAAGAGTAACTGCACAGGAAAGGGAAGAAATTTTTAGGAAGACCATGGAACAACAGCTCATTTTAAGAAAACAGCTACACAACAGAAAAGTGAATGTCACACAATTCAGAACTGGGGCCTAGATCTTGTGAAGACCAATGAAAAATCTAGAGCAATTAGTAAATAGATCAAAAAGTTTTGACATATGTATTGGACCATTTGAAGTGATATCAAATCCTTGTCCAAATGCTTGCAGATTAGTTTATCTTAAAACATTAAAAGATATTTGTGTTAAGGAACAGAGTACAACCACATACCTACACATGAGGAAAGAGAAAGTAAATTGTCTTGTGATGTGAAGTGGAGAGGTTAGAAATCCCTTATGTTCTTTTCTCTGAGTACATAAAGTGTGATACACAATTTTTATTTTACAACAGTGTCATTATTGCCTTGGGAAAATGTGTTTTCTATGCACATTAAGAGTGTGACAACCTCTAGTGACCCAGTCCTGCAACATTTGCTTCTGTAATTTAGTCTTCTGATGGCACAGTTATTCTCTGACTGTTCTTTTACTCTGTCCTTACTGCTAATATATGACTTGAGGATGTCAGTTTTAATATAATTGATGCTGTGGAATTAGCCTCACTTTCCATATTTAGAAGAAAGAAAAAGTTTAGGTCACATAGAAAAGCTATTCAGTTACAAAAGTTGAAATGTTAATCTTGCAGAGAATCTCAGTCTGTGTACTGAAACCCTATTTTCTCTCTGTATTACTTTCATTTTATTTGTATTCTATGAGTTTGTCCGCTACACGATACATACTGAAAGTTATGCCGCAAGTAATATTACACATGTGACATACATTTTGCTTGGTATTGGAAGAGTTTGTTCAAGGAATGGATTGTAGACTCTAATTAACCTATATGTTATTATTATTGTTGTTGTTGTTGTGGTGGTCTTCAGTCCTGAGACTGGTTTGATGCAGCTCTCCATGCTACTCTATCCTGTGCAAGCTTCTTCATCTCCCAGTACCTATTGCAACCTACATCCTTTTGAATCTGCTTAGTGTATTCATCTCTTGATCTCCCTCTACAATTTTTACCCTCCACGCTGCCCTCCAATACTAAATTGGTGATCCCTTGATGCCTCAGAACATGTCCTACCAACTGATCCCTTCTTCTAGTCAAGTTGTGCCACAAACTTCTCTTCTCCCCAATCCTATTCAATACCTCCTCATTAGTTATGTGATCTATCCATCTAATTTTCAGTATTCTTCTGTAGCACCACATTTCGAAAGCTTCTATTCTCTTCCTGTCCAATCTATTTATCGTTCATGTTTCACTTCCGTACATGGCTACCTTCCATACAAATACTTTCAGAAGCGACTTCCTGACACATAAATCTATACTCGATATTAACAAATTTCTCTTCTTCAGAAATGCTTTCCTTGCCATTGCCAGTCTACATTTTATATCCTCCCTACTTCGACCATCATCAGTTATTTTGCTCCGCAAATTGCAAAACTCCTTTACTACTTCAAGTGTCTCATTTCCTAATCTAATTCCCTCAGCATCACCTGACTTAATTCGACTACATTCAATTATCCTCGTTTTGCTTTTGTTGATGTTCATCTTATATCCTCCTTTGAAAACACTATCCATTCCGTTCAACTGCTCTTCCAAGTCCTTTGCTGTCTCTGACAGAATTACAGTGTCATCGGCAAACCTCAAAGTTTTATTTCTTCTCCATGGATTATAATACCTACTCCAAATTTTTCTATTATTATTATTATTATTATTATTGGTGGGTAACTTGAATGTTACATGATTATTCATTGTGTTTTGTTTCCTTCTTTTTTTCTCTCTCTTTCCAAAACCTCTTCATTCTTTGGCTGTGTTCCTGTTTCCTTCACTCTGTCCATACTTTGTTTGTTTTCTTCCTGTCCTTTATATCAAGTTGCATGTTCATAATTTTTTTCTGAATTTGTCTCTTTCATTTATCATTTCTGTACTGATCTCTGCTTGTTTTCATGTATGTGTCCATATCATGTTAGCTGGCATTTTGTGTACATATATGTGAACCTGTCTGTGTATTCATGTAATCTTTGGTTGGTTTCTTCATCCATATACCATCTCTGTGTACTGCACCAAAAAATTTTCTGAGGATTTTACATTCTATTTTTTCTATCTCTGTGATGTCTGGTGCTCTGATTCTAGTTATTTCTAATGGACAGAGTGCTTCTGGTAGTATAATTGTACTATAGTGCCTGAGTTTGGCCATCCTTGAAATATTTCTTTTACTGTAGTATATCAATGTCAGTTTGTATGCTTTCTGAAGTTTTTCTGTACTTTCTATGTTGAATGTCTTGTTTGATTCTCATATTTTTATATATTTCCCAAGATATTTGAATTTTTCCACTCTGTTAACCTCTCCATATTTTGTGTACATGGCTTGGTTGTTGTCATTCTTTCATTCTGTAAATTGTGTTTTTTCATATGATTGCTGTAGACCTGCTTTGGCAGAAACTTTATATAAGTATTCCAGTGCTTCTTTAGCTTCTTGTACAGTGTTGCTGAGCATCGCCAGGTCATCTGCAAATACCAAGCCGTTTATTATCATCTTATTTGTGCATATTATACCTAAATTTATTCCTTTTACTTTTTCATCCCATTGTTTGATAATTTTGTCCAAGACAATTTGGAATAAAAGAGGTGAAAAATTATGTCCTTTTCTGACCCCTGTTTGTATTTCTAATGGGTCTGAGATTCCTCCTCTAAGTCTTATTTTGCATATGGTGTCTATAAGTGTCTGTTGAGTGTGCTAGTTTTTCTGTATATCCCATACTTCTCTAATGTGTCAAAGACAATCTGCTTTTCTATGGAGTTGTGAACCTTCTTAAAGTTCATGAATGTGACTACAGTGTTGTTCGTCTGTTTACTCTCCAGGAGTTTCACAGGTTCCAAGTGTTCACAGGTTCCAAATCTGTTCAGTACAGGACATTTCATTCCTGAAGCCTGCTTGGTATACACGTATCTGTGTATCAGCCTATGGTTCCAGACTATTAAGTAATGCCTTTGAGAGAATCTGGTAGCTGGCTGGCAGTAATGAAGTACCTCTGTAGTTATTAGGGTATGTCTTGTCACCCTTTTTGTGTAGCGGGTAAATCAATGGACATTTCCAGTCCTGTGGAATTTTCTCTGTGTTCCATATTTCTCTGAGAATTTTATGGATTTTCTTTGTGATGAGTTGGTCTTTGAGTTTTCAGATCTTGGAGATAATGCCATCTTCTGGGATTCTGTTATTTGTTAGTTATTTTATAGTCCCTGCTACCTCTGTTATTGAAGGCATTTTTCAATCTGGTTTGGCACTGTTTTCATGAAGTGCAGATTTTCTTTAGGCTTCTCACAATTGAGGAGTTTATAAAAATAGTTTTTAAGAATTTTGTAGTTTTCTTTTATATTTGTTTCCAATTATCTATCTGTTCTTTTAAAGCAAATATTTGGAGGCTGATAAACCTTTATATTTTTTTGAATATTATGTAGAAATTTCTCATGTTATTTGTCTTGAAGTCTTCCTCAGTTTCATTTAGTCTATTTTTGTTGTACATCTTTTCCACTCTTTTAATTTCTTTCGAGGATTGTTTCTGGACTTTGTGGAAATCTTACCATATCTGTTTTGTTCTGTTACTGCTAAACTTCTTCCAGTCCTGGATTCAATGTTCAGTGGCCTGATCACATGTTGCATTCCACCAATTTTGTTTTCGTTTCCTAGAAGGTTGATCCCAATACATTGCATTCTGAATTGTCTTCATAAGGTCTGTCCAATTTTCTGTTGAACTTTGATTAATTTCTTCAATAATTTTTTTGTTTATCTTCAGGTATTCTGGGTCTGGTCACATAATTTTTTCTGTGTTGTTTTTCTGTTTCCTGGGATTGGCCTAATTTTTCCTTGTAGCAAGCGATGGTTCGACTTGAAGAATCCTTTGCATTGTCCCACATTCATAACTTCACCTGTATTATTGTTTTTATGGCTATGCAATCTATTTGAAATTCTTCCCTTATACTTTTGGGCATTTTCCATGTTTTGAGTTTTTGTCTTGGCTTTTGAAATTGTGTTGACAATTTTTTAAGTTAAAATTTCTACAGTAAAGTATGAGATGTTTCCCATTATTATTGGTGTACTTGTGTGCTGTGTATGGGCCTGTGATTTGCTTGTACTTCTTCTCTTTACCTAGTTGAGTACTGGAGTCTCCTAATACAATTTTAACATTTCTTTCTGGTATTTTATATGTTATTTCTTCCATGTCTTCCCAAAAGTCTTCAACTTCTTGTGGTTTCTTTCTGTTGTGATCATTTGTTGTTACTTATGCATTGAACACCGTGTACCTTTTGTTTCCTGATTTGAATGTTATTGTAGAGATTCTTTCTGATATTGAACTGAAATCTGCGATGTTGCCTAGGACTGATTCATCAACCACAAATACTGTGCTAAACATTGTTGATATTCCTCTTCTGACAGTTTCTGGCAGTTTTCTGTGTTGAAGAGGTTTTCGTCTTTGAAACACATCTCTTGTATTGCAAGGATTTTGATGTAAAATTTTTCCAAGACATCTGTAAGCTATTTGAGTTTGCCTATCTTGACCAACGTATTTGTGTTGAGTGTGCAAATACAGTGTTTGCAAAGAGGTTTTGAGAAGCTCTTACTCTTGTCCTTTTCATGATGTTCCTGGTCCACCAGAATTTGATGACCAGGAAAGTTCGGTATATTTGCTGGGGCCTGGGGTAGTGGATACTTAACTGTTGTTCCATAATGATTTTTTTCAACTTGAAGGTTGGTGTGGTGATCTCTGTTGAAGAATACAAACATTAAAGACTTGGTTGTTGAGATCAAGATTTTGTAGCACCCACACGAGATGTTGACCACCAGCCGTTGGATACCAGAACAGACACTAATGGGTTTAGGAATAAGTTAGTATTTGGTCCACACTGGGTATTTTATTTCCCCAGTACCACCCCTATCTGGGAGGCTGTATCCTACTGTCACCTAGAAAAGTGCCTGATGGAGGATCTAACAACCCCACACCTTAAAAGTAAACTGTGTTGAGTTGTTTAGACATGATATCTAACTACATACTCAGAATTTTCAGAACTTTATACTTGAAATCTGTCAATTTACTAGCTGTCTTAAGAAAAAGGCCACACATGTGAATTACTGTTGATACTGAAAGATACATTTATCCAGGTTATTAAGAGAAGGTGAGAGGAAGCTACTTTGCTTGCATATTAGCATGTGAGAATTACTTTGATACAGAGCACAAGACTATTGGTGCAAATTCATGTTACATTCTTTATGTACCACATATCATTGATAATTTTGTGATTCAGTTGTAATGAATAGGAAGGACATGGGTACTGTTCTGAACTGATGCACAAGTATTTCATTTGAAGCTACTTTTTAGATAGAAATTGTCTTCATATGCTGTTTCACATGATTTCAACATTACTTGTGAAGGGAAAATTGAGTTAGTGGTATGAAATGAGTGTGATAAATATTATTTTAGGCTACTGTTCTTGCCATCAAGCTGCTGAGGATATAGCAGACCAATAATGAGTTGGGGTTTATCAGAAACATGTCTAAAACATGCTTACATGAGGGTGTTGTACATCGTCTATGCTATGCACACTACTAAAAGTGATTTAAGCTAAATTGAATGTACAAACCCTATTATGTTACAGGAAATATCTTATTGATGAAAGACACAAATTTCTTATGTTTTATGGTAAACACAGAATCTGTGCAAAGTCATATTGAATAATATGTAAAAAAGATTGTCTGAGTGATGCAAGTCACGGCACTTCATGGAGCCATTTAGTCAGATACACACATTCCTACTAGTTTTCTACCAACTGTTACACCCACAAAAACAATACATTAACTTGAGATAAATCAGGATTGTTCCTCCTTTGCCCAGTTTATTTCAGTCTCTTGAAGAAAAATGCACCACTGATTTGGAAAAATTATTGTGAAAATTATTTTAATCCATTAAGGGAGGCTTCAGTAAAATCTGACATTCTGCATCATCCCAATACGAGGACTTTTGTTTAGTTACTGATACTTACCGATGCATCATTAGGAGCTTGCCTATTTCAGATACATGAGGAAGAGGGAAAATGATAAAAATTCAGGTTGTAAGTTTTGTTAATTAACACCTTGGATGAACACATTAGGGAAATATTAGAATCTCTCTCTCTCTCTCTCTCTCTCTCTCTCTCTCTCTTTCCCCCCCCCCCCCCCCTCCCCTCCCGTCCAGCAGAACATCCACGTAAACTAGTCTTCAGAGAGTTCATTTGCATACAGTCATCAAATCAAGTGAGTTCTTCCTTTGTATGACACACAATTTACTTTAGCTGACCTGATAAGTAAATCCAAAGAGAAGAATGAATGGATAAATCCACTGCCAAGAGTATGCAGATAAGAGTGTTCTTGGAAGATAAAAGTATGGAAAGTATAAGTACACAGACACGAAAGCTCACTTACATAAATTCCATTATGATAGGAAGTTATGACAAGTATAAAAACACCAAGTAGGAGACTACATTCTTTAAGAATTCACCTGAAGTTGTCACTTCCGTGCAAGTAAAATATTAAATGGTAACTTTTATATCTGGGTCCTTATAGGGTTGTAAAAACATCCCATCCTGGAATTTATACTCTAGCTTATCCTAAATGTGATACAATAAAGGGATTATATTCCCATCAGGATTTTAAAAATGTATTTTCATAATTAGTTGATTTTATTCACATGTAATGTTTATGTCAAGTGTATTTATTAAAGGTGATTCATAACTTGTTAATCTGTAATATCTACAGGAGTCATGAATCAAACATGAAAGAGAGATGTCCTGATGACATCAAGGATAGACACTATCAAGTGGAGGAGACTAATATTTAGGAACCTGCAAAAGAAGGAGGCCTAAGAACTGGTGCTGTGTGGTGTGTGTGTGTGTGTGTGTGTGTGTGTGTGTGTGTGTGTGTGTGTGTGTGTGTGTGGTATGGCAGTTGTAAGTATTATCACTTATGAGGTCACTGTTTTAGATGTAATGGAGAAAAAGAGAAGGAACAGAAGTGCCCAAACTACACAAATTTATACTTGCAAAATATTATTAGTATTACTCATATCAAAGCCATTCGGATATTAGGATAAGAAGTAAGTAGACTTTGAGTGAGTATTGTACTTTGAGTTTTTGCAAGCTGTAAGTATGAGTAAATATTCTGCTCAGCTTTGAGCATTTACTTTATTTTGTTTCTTGATTGATATGAAAAAAGCTTTTGATTTGGTCTAACATTCTATAAACAAGTTGAATTTTACCCAGTAATAAAAAATGTTGTCTGTCCTATGCAATTATGTTACATTCAAGAACCAATATCTGATGAGTCAGGCCAGGATTGCAGATAGTAAGCTAATAAATGAATGTAAATATATCAGTGCATCATTATTGATGATGGATCATTTAGCAGAGACACTTGTATTGTACATGTCAAGGAGTTGATAAAAAGAAACATGACCTTCAGTGGATGAACTCATTTATGCCACTTGTGACAATACAAAACAATGCAGTGATGGTCTAACTGTAAAAATTCAAATATTTCCCATACCAAATATGGATCTTTTCTATCTATGTAAGATGACATTTGTGAACTAAGAATGATTCTTATTAGTATGTCCTGCATGGATCATACAAATGTGTTGGTAATTATGTTGTACAATTGTTTCATGCAAATGAAAATGCCAAAGTGACAAAAGTAACCTTGAGATGCATGGCAAACTGGACAGTTGTTTCCTGTCTATTGATCTAGACAGTCACCTTATATCAAGAGGCAGGGTGGTGCTAACACTACCGAATGATATCACCTGTGCCATTCCATTGGCTCCAACCAGGGTTTAAGTCACAGCCAGTTTTGTTGCTTTTTGCTACTCAAAGATGAAGAATGCGATGAATTTTAAAACAGCAGTTGCAATAATGCAACAACATTCTGCCATGGAAGCAAATGGTTTTTTTTTAATTTCACCTGTCATTCCCTCTCCAGAAGGGGAGAATGGGCAAATGTAGAGCTCCGTTCTTTTGAGCCTTGCAAAAGCTAGAAATGGGGCAGGTGGACCCCAATTAGGCAATAAAAACAAAGAAGCCTTAATGATCTGTCACAGAAACAAATGAAATGCCACCTGCCTCCCCAGAATGCAGCACAGAACAAAGCAAAAGAGACTAAAAACACAACCTTTTTGATTTCAACGGGCCATAAAAATATCTCACTCAAACAAATGATATGCCACTTTCCATCCATGCTGGTGGATTTCATTACTGATCAGGTATTCAGGGTTCTTGTATTCTTGTGAAATGCATACTGCGTCTGTTTGTGCATTTTAAGCAGTGGCGGATAATTTTGTTTTAAGGAAGGAAAGGGAACAAAGTCGCTAGTCCCAGTGAAACTAAAACTAGACATACAACAGAAATAAAACCTGATACTAAAATAGGTGTACAAAGTAAATTAGTGAAAAGTGGAAGGTATTTTATAAGTGGTGCAAAGTGAAGAATGCTGGAGAAATTTCATTATTTGTGTGTAGTTTGTGTATGAACACAAGAAAGACGAACTGTTTTACGTAAACATCATCTGGTAAACTGAAGTATTAATTAACATTCGCAACAAATGCAAGAACTTACCAGCTTAAAACAGCTTTTTAATATAGACAGCGATGCAAATGAGTATAAAATCATTCTTTATATCTAACTCAAATTAGGTTCTCCTGGAAAAAATGTTCCTGCTCAAATTATGTTGACCTAATTAATTTGTTAATCCAGTTCTAAATTATTTCCACATTAATAAATAATTTGAATTTCATATATTACAAGCACATCTTATATTTAGTTGGTGTCCTTTATATAGGAGAGAAGTCTTTTTACTGTGTGTTGCAGGTGTTGATCAAATAAGGCAGATATACATTCAGTGAGTGCACTGAAGCCAGGAACAATGGAATGGCCAGGGTGATGGGGTTTGTGGATATTAAGAAGAAGGTAAAAGGTGGTGCTGTATGGTTTGGGTGTGGTAAGAAGTTGTATTGATTGTGGTGTTAGTACTTGTGAGGGGACTGAGGTTTTAAGGAGGGATTGCAGGTCAGCCTGAATCACAGGGATGGGATCTTGATTGCAGATGCTGTTCGCAGAGGTGTCAGACAGCTGGTGTAAACCTTCACCTACGTACTCCCATTGTTCATGTACCACATCTGCTGGAAAGATAATGATGGAATCATTGCCTTTCAGGGAATGAAGAGCCTGGAGTTCTGCAGAGGGCAAATTGGAGCCACTTTTTAGGGACCTGAGGAAGGGTTGTGAAGCAATGCTGGATGTGACAAATTCTTGGAAGGCTTGGAAGGGATGATTTTGTGGTAGTGGTGGTGGATCATGGTGGGATCATCGTTGGAACTGTTCAAGATAGGGTTCAATGTTAGCTACTGAAATGACTTTGGGATTGGACTGCAAAGTGACATTTCCAGTTGACATTGTGTGTGAAGGAAAATAGTTCATTCACCAAAGCATTATATTTAAATGCAGGTGTGTGGCTGAAATTGAGACCCTTGGATACACAGATAATTCAGGAGTGGAGAGTGCTTTAGGTGAGAGGTTAAAAGCACTGTACTGTTGTGACTGGTTCTTGTGATCATGAGTTATCATTGGTCTGGGAGGTAGTGGTGAAGGCTGGAGGATGTTAAGGAGGTTGGCCAAACTCAGTTTCCAGGAGAGGAGTGGTGATTGATGGAATGGCTGTTTAGGACGCTGCAGAGGAAGAGGAAGGCAAACACCACTGTTGAGGTAGTTCAAATGAAGATGGGATAGATTTTTTAGGTGAAGTCTGGCATGTTGTTGCAGTTTGAAGTTAGGGGGAATGATACTATCCAAAGAAACATGAGGATTTTGTAGAAGGAGTGGAAAGTGGTACATGAGACATACAAGTCACAGATTAGACAGGTAAGTGCTAGAGTTTGCTCTACTTAAAACTATGAAAGAGGCTGGTGTACAGTAGGATTACATATAGAAACAGGGACTTTCAGCATTAGACCTTTGGTGGTATCTCCCAAGGACAATCAGGATTCAAGAAATAGAATGTGAGACCTTAGTTTTGATAGTGCAAAAGCATGTTTTCAAAAGGAATAGATGTAATATGTGACAGGATTCATCACAGCAAGAGAGGAGTGTCTGGAGCATGATAGATGGTGGAAGTGACAAAAAAGAGAAGCAAATGGTGGAAAAAGATAGAAAAATGGAAGATAACAAGGAGAAAGATCAGAAAAATCAGGAAAATTCCTACAAAATTGCAAGAAGAAGTTTTAATGAGAGGTAATGATCTGAATGTATTAATCAGCCACTTCGACAAGGCAATGTCTATCTAAAATCATTCCATGCAATGAGGTTCATTCTGTCTGACATTTTGTCTACCACAACTACAATAGCTTTCCATCACCCTCCCAATCTCCACAATATTCTTGTCAGACCCTACACTCCTTCTGCGCCCATCTCCATAACCTATTGCTTCTATCCCTGTGACCATCCCCACTGTAAGACTTGCCCTGTGCACCCTCCTACAACCACATATACCAGCCCTGTAACTGGCAACACATAAACTATCAAAATGACAGAAACATATCATATACTTCCAGACAGCAGAAGTAAAGCTGTGAGGACGAGGCGTGAGTCATGCTTGGGGGTCTCAGTTGGTAGAGCACTTGCCCGCGAAAGGCAAAGGTCCCGAGTTCGAGTCTCGGCCTGGCACACAGTTTTAATCTGCCAAGAAGTTTCATGTCATATACTAGTTATTATGTAAACACTGTTAAGCCTCTTACATTGGCATACCCACCACCAAGTTATCAGTCAGGATGAATGGGCATAGGCAGAGTGTGTATACTGGCAACACACAATATCCTGTTGCAAAGCATGCTCTACAACATGACAGTCATGACCTTGGTGCCTGTTTCACCACAAGTGCTATCTGGATTCTTCCCCCAGACACCAGTTTCTCAGAACTTCACAGGTTGGAGCTGGTGTCACAACATGTTCATGGTTCTCACCACCCACCTGGACTTAATTTACATTGCTTTCTTCGGTCTCAGCATTTCTTCACAATAACTATTTCTTTCTTCATTCCCTTTTAGTTCTCTGCATCTTTCACTTTCTGACCTGTCTATTTTTTGCTGCCCTTCCCACCTCTATCACATACAATGTACTTAGCTTTTCACTCTTATTAATTCATGCACAATGTTTTGGCAGCAATCTCTTTCTTGCTTATTGCCCAATCTTCCAACCTTACGCTCTCAGGTTTTCAAATCTCATCCAGCACAGTCTCTGACAGCCAATCTTTCCTTATTATCCTGTCTGGTAAGTCTCCCCTGAGACAGTAAGCTAGATGACTTTTCTGAATTCTATCCCTTTTCCTAAACCTCACCAGTCCTTTTCCTTCCCTTTCAACCCTTCTGCCAGAAGAAGGAACCACTGTGTCTGAAAGCTTGTGAACTGTAATACCTTTTATATGTTTGTTTTCCTGCTGCCATTTGGTGAGTAGATTTTTTATCTGCACAGTTACATTATATTTTCAAAAATTGATTATTTTCATTGTATATACACTTACAATGTCTTTCTTTGACCAGTGGCAATACAAATTAAGAAAGTTACCATTGTTTTCACAATATCTAAAATAATTACTGATGATACTTTATTGAAAACAGTCAGCCAGGTAGTACTCAATTACGATAGATGAGTCTTTTGACATTACTCAAACACAAACTCAAATTAGCCTACACATGAAAAAATAGTGGAGAAGGAGAAAATGTACACACACTACTTAACACTGTGTCACTAACAGGATGTACTGCAAGAGATATATATTCATCTGTTGTAGGAATTTTTGATGTTTGTGGCACTGATAAGAGCAAATACTCCTTTAGGAGTTTGATCTGGCGTGCTAGCTCTCATTGGGAGAGGTCGTAAATTCATGATACGTAAACTGGATATTCTTTGATATCTGTGATAGTAAAAGATAAAAGACCAGTAGTTGCTGGCTTACTAACAAAAGCAAAGAGTCTGAAATTTTTTCAGTATTGTCTTTTATAAAAGACAAATTATGTTTCACTTATCAAATGTCAATTTTAGAGCCTTAGTGCATATAAATTTTTGTGTACTCTTGCAAACAATGACTCAATGATCTTAAACTGAAACTTGGTCCAGATTATGCTTCTTTTCTTAATAAAGAACTCCAGAATTTCAAGAAGATGAGTTCGAATTTCATGGAAACTTAATACAAGATTCATTGCAGGAAACAAGTATGCAGTTTGCAAATTCCTAGATAACTTTCTTATAATTTTAAATGCGAGACTAAGGGATTCTATATGATGAGAGATTTAATATATTGTATCCTAAAAACTATGCAGAAATTTTGAAGATTACGGCAATAAGCAAATTGAAGAAATATATGCACTAATTAATTCTGTCATATCTATAAATTTAAATTATCTGTTGCTGGAAAGGCCATTGTTTAAGAAGGTGTTGAACAGTAGATGGAATGGAATGAAGTTCAAAGTGCTGGCAAGTTAATTTATGTTAAAAAGATGAGTAAACAATTCCCTCTTCTGGATTTAATTATAGAATACATAGCTAGTATTGCTCTGTACACAGCTGACCATGAGTGAGGGTTTAGTTGCGTGAATAATATAAAACCAGGATTCAGAAATTGTCTTCCTGTGGAAAGAGTTAGTAAATTTCTGATGATTAATATTGAAAGGCCATCTCACAATGACTTTGGTTTTCGAAAGGCATTCAGTGTATGGAGGGTGCATAAAACTGATGTAGTCAAATGTGATATAACATAATGTAATGCAAAATACATAAATCAATACAGACAGTTTACTGTAGTGTAGATACAACACTGAATGTGTGGATGTATATGTGTAAAAGTTAAGTTAAAGAAATAATAAAATTTCATGTAGCAGATTACTTTTAGCTTCAGTTTAATAAACACATATTTCACTTTTAAAACCCACATTAATAGCACAATTTATACAATTTTCTACTAACAGAATTTTGCACGAAGATTTCATATTTTGCACAAATGTAAATTTTGATCTGTGCATTTTTGTGACAATATTTTATTTTGTAGCTTAAAGCCTGGTTCGAGCACTTGTGCTCATTGTGTGATGCAACAAATATCCGCTCCTGAAATCCTGCACCTGATAAACTCAAACACCTATGGCCAACACAACAATGAGACATGAATGTCCCCCACTTTGTAAATTGATAGCTCGAAGTACAATCTGCTAAGTGCAGTAGACTTTACTGCACCACTGTTTATAAATGTTTTCAAACACCAACTCTGATTATAGGTACAAATTTTTTATGCACTTACTGCTTGCAAAAGTCTTGCCTGAAAATTTGTTAAATGAAATATAATGGCTATTTTTTTTAATTAACTGACTGTGGTATAAAATTTCAATGTGAACCTCAATCACTTGAAGTAATAACACAAAGGTGGAACCATGACAACCACCCATCAGCAAACTCTTGATGAACAATACAGCTACATTCAATTGTAATGATAAGACTGTAAATAGTATGTAACCAGAATACTGTAAATAATATGTAAACATTCTATGTCTAACTAACTCTGTTCCAAACTATGTCGTAGCCATTCAAGGGGGCAATGTAATACATTAGATTATATCACTTACTAAAACAAAGTAATGAAAAAGTATGTGTATCTTTGGACTCAATATGCTGAAATCAGTCCTCTTTTGTCTAAAAACAAGGGAGACTGACTAAGAGTTCTTCTTTCATTTTAATTGATTTCTTCCCTTTCTTTTGTCACAATACATGTAAGGATTCCGTGCTTGTAATTTTAGTTTAATTATCAATAATAATGTTAATTAAGACTTAAATGACACTATTTTTATTCAATGCAGATCTTAGTTATCATTTATTATCTGTACAAATTTCATGTTTGAGCTGATAAATTGTGCTTTGAAGTAAAGTTTTGTGATTACATGATTAAAGGCAATTTGTGTATTATCAGATACATACTTGCATCCTCTCTTTCAGAACTTGCAGTCTAATATTGTTTGTAATATTAACTCAAATTAATTTTGTAGGGTACTGTGATGTATTTGATCACATTGTGCTATATTTTAACATTGTAAATCATCACAAAATTCATTGCTCTATTACAGCAAATTTCTGTGCCCAGTTTCATGAGAAAGGGAAAAATCTAAGGCAACAGAGCGCATATTATGGTTAAGTGGGAAGTTTTGTTTGAATCTACCATTAACTTTAAATTAAACATGAGTATTTTACTCGTGAGTATTGTACTCCTACTGTAGCCTTTGTGATATGTCCCATCTCAGAACAATTAACATGCTGTCATGACTTTGTAACTATCTCTACAGGAGGTATCATACTACCCTCTGCCATGCACCAGACAGTGGCTTGCAGAATATCCTTTTAGCTGTATATGTAGACTGAGTCTTGCCTAAACTATCTTGCATGTGGCTTTGGTTTCCATCTCACTAGATTTGAGTTTCTTTTCTACTGTAAGAAATACACTTCCACTGTTGCCCATTAACCTATCCTTTCAATATACACTTAAATGTACGTAGAAATCTTATTGACATCAACATTGGCTTTTAATCAGCTTTCTTTACCTAGTATGTCCACCATGATAGCTGAGTGGTCAGCCTGACGGATTGCCGTCCTACATGCCCGGGTTCGATTCCCGCCTGGGTCAGAGATTTTCTCTGATCAGGGACTGGGTGTTGTGTTGTCTTCATCATCATTTCATCCCCATCTGGCATGCAGGTGGCCCAATGTGGTGTTGAAAGTAATAAGACCTGCACCAAGGTAGCCGGACCTGCCCCGCATGGGGCCTCCCGGCCAATGACGTCAAATGCTCATTTCCATTTTCCATTTATCTAGTATTATGTGGGCTTCATTGTTTTTTAGGAGCACTTTATTCATTGCCACATTGTTGCAAATGCTTCAGCAGGTAACTACTATGATTTTAATAATCTTACCTGAGGGGTATTTCTCTGAAAATTATGCTGATGCTTCTGGGTCTCCTACAGATACCAGTATCTGGACTGTATGAAGAATCACCAAATCTAAAAAAAAAAAAAAAAAAAAAAAAAACCCTTGTGTGCACCCCACACACAGTTAGCTATCTGGATACCAGCTTCTGATGTGTAGTGCAATCTGGCCCATTTAAGGGGACCTTAGAGTTCTCAACCATATGGCACAAGTTCTACATCTACATCTACATCTACATCCATACTCTGCTAGCCACCTGACGGTGTGTGGTGGAGGGTACCCTGAGTACCTCTATCGGTTCTCCCTTCTATTCCAGTCTCGTATTGTTCGTGGAAAGAAGGACTGTCGGTATGCTTCTGTGTGGGCTCTAATCTCTCTGATTTTATCCTCATGGACTCTTCGCGAGATATACGTAGGAGGGAGCAATACACTGCTTGATTCTTCAGTGAAGGTATGTTCTCGAAACTTTAACAAAAGCCCGTACAGAGCTACTGAGCATCTCTCCTGCAGAGTCTTCCACTGGAGTTTATCTATTATCTCCGTAACACTTTCGCGATTACTAAATGATCCTGTAACGAAGCGCGCTGCTCTCCGTTGGATCTTCTCTATCTCTTCTATCAACCCTATCTGGTACGGATCCCACACTGCTGAGCAGTATTCAAGCAGTGGGTGAACAAGCATAATGTAACCTACTTCCTTTGTTTTCAGATTGCATTTCCTTAGGATTCTTACAATGAATCTCAGTCTGGCATCTGCTTTACCGACGATCAACTTTATATGATCATTCCATTTTAAATCACTCCTAATGCGTACTCCCAGATAATTTATGGAATTAACTGCTTCCAGTTGCTGACCTGCTATTTTGTAGCTAAATGATATGGGATCTATCTTTCTATGTATTTGCAGCACATTACACTTGTCTACATTGAGATTGAATTGCCATTCCCTGCACCATGCGTCAATTTGCTGCTGATCCTCCTGCATTTCAGTACAATTTTCCATTGTTACAACCTCTCGATACACCACAGCATCATCTGCAAAAAGCCTCAGTGAACTTCCAATGTCATCCACAAGGTCATTTATGTATATTGTGAATAGCAATGGTCCTATGACCCTCCCCTGCGGCACACCTGAAATCACTCTTACTTCGGAAGACTTCTTCCATTGAGAATGACATGCTGCGTTCTGTTATCTAGGAAATCTTCAATCCAATCACACAATTGGTCTGATAGTCCATATGCTCTTACTTTGTTCATTAAACGACTGTGGGGAACTGTATCGAACGCCTTGCGGAAGTCAAGAAACACGGCATCTACCTGGGAACCCGTGTCTATGGCCCTCTGAGTCTCGTGGACGAATAGCGCGAGCTGGGTTTCACACGACCGTCTTTTTCGAAACCCATGCTGTTTCCTATAGAGTAGATTTCTAGTCTCCAGAAAAGTCATTATACTCTAACATAATACGTGTTCCAAAATTCTACAACTGATCGACGTTAGAGATATAGGTCTATAGTTCTGCACATATGTTCGACATCCCTTCTTGAAAATGGGGATGACCTGTGCCCTTTTCCAATTCTTTGGAACACTACACTCTTCTAGAGACCTACGGTACACCGCTGCAAGAAGGGGGGCAAGTTCCTTCGCGTACTCTGTACATAATTGAACTGGTATCCCATCAGGACCAACGGCCTTTCCTCTTTTGAGCGATTTTAATTGTTTCTCTATCCTTCTGTCGTCTATTTCAATATCTACCATTTTGTCATCTGTGCGACAATCTAGAGAAGGAACTACAGTGCAGCCTTCCTCTGTGAAACAGCTTTGGAAAAAGACATTTAGTATTTCGGCCGTTAGTCTGCCATCCTCTGTTTCAGTACCATTTTGGTCACAGAGTGTCTGGACATTTTGTTTTGATCCACTACCGCTTTGACATAAGACCAAAATTTCTTAGGATTTTCTGCCAAGTCAGTACATAGAACTTTACTTTCGAATTCATTGATCGCCTCTCGCATAGCCCTCCTCACACTACATTTCGCTTCATGTAATTTTTGTTTGTCTGCAAGGCTTTGGCTATGTTTACGTTTGCTGTGAAGTTCCCTTTGCTTCCGCAGCAGTTTTATAACTCTGTTGTTGTACCATGGTGGCTCTTTTCCATCTCTTACGATCTTGCTTGGCACATACTCATTTAACACATATTGTACGATGGTTTTGAACTTTGTCCACTGATCCTCAACGCTATCTGTACTTGAGACAAAACTTTTGTGTTGAGTTGTCAGGTACTCTGTAATCTGCTTTTTGTCACTTTTGCTAAACAGATAAATCTTCCTACCTTTTTTAATATTTCTATTTATGGCTGAAATCATCAATGCAGTAACCGCTTTATGATCGCTGATTCCCTGTTCTGCGTTAACTGTTTCAAATAGTTCAGGTCTGTTTGTCACCAGAAGGTCTAATATGTTATCGCCACGAGTCGGTTCTCTGTTTAACTGCTCAAGGTAGTTTTCAGATAAAGCACTTAAAAAAATTTCACTGGATTCTTTGTCCCTGCCATCCGTTATGAACGTTTGAGTCTCCCAGTCTATATCGGGCAAATTAAAATCTCCACCCAGAACTATAACATGGTGGGGAAATCTACTCAAAATATTTTCCAAATTATCCATCAGGTGCTCAGCCACAACAGCTGCTGAACCAGGGGGCCTATAAAGACATCCAATTACCATGTCTGAGCCTGCTTTAACCGTGACCTTCACACAAATTATTTCACATTTCGGATCTCCGTCAATTTCCTTCGATACTATTGCACTTCTTATCGCTATAAACATGCCTCGCCCTTCACTGTCCAGCCTGTCTCTGCGGTATACATTCCAATCTGAGTTTAGGATTTCATTACTGTTTACGTCTGGTTTCAGCCAACATTCTGTCCCTAGTACTATATGGGCGTTGTGACCGTTTATTAATGAGAGCAGTTCTGGGACCTTTCTATAGACGCTCCTGCAGTTTACTATTAGAAATTAATATTGTTATTCCCTGTTGCATTCTGCATACTCCTACCTTGCCACGTCTCAGGAGGCGTCTTGTCGGGCCTAGGGAGGGAATTCTCTAACCTAAAAAACCACCATGTGCACTCCACATATACTCCACTACCCTTGTAGCCGATTCCGGCGTGTAGTGCACACCTGACCTATTCAGGGGGACCCTACATTTCTCCACCTGATAGCGGAGGTCGAGAAATTTGCACCCCAGATCTCCGCAGAATCGTCTGAGCCTCTGGTTTAAGCCTTCCACTTGGCTCCAAACCAGAGGACCGCGATCGGTTCTTGGAACGATACTACAAATAGTTAGCTCTGATTCCACCCCGCGAGCGAGGCTTTCCGCCTTCACCAATTCCGCCAACCCCCTGTACGAACTGAGGATGACCTCTGAACCCAGATGGCAGGAGTCATTGGTGCTGACATGAGCAACAATTTGCAGTCGGGTGCACCCAGTGCTCTCTATCGCCGTCAGCAGGGCCTCCTCCACATCTCGAATGAGACTCCCCAGCAAGCAGACAGAGTGAACACTGGCTTTCTTCCCCGACCTTTTCGCTATTTTCCTAAGAGGCTCCATCACCCGCCTAGGGTTGGAGCTCCCAATAACTAATAAACCCCTCCCCCCACGTGCCTGCTCAGTCCTTGCTGAAGGAGCGGCCACATGTCCACTCACAGGCAGATGCGCCGCAAATGCCGCTGAAACCGCCACTCCCCTTGGGAAGAGGGTGGCCCAACCGTGCCCGGTACCCTCGAAGATGTCTCGACAGCAGGGACAGTGGGTGGGGCATGTAACACCTGGGGTGTACCATGCGACGCACCAGACTCCCCACTGCCGCTACACTCCGAGGCAGCAGCCTGAAGACGGCTGACCGCGGCCATCAACACGTTCAGCTGTTCACGAACAGTGGCCAGCTCCTCCTGCGTCCGTACACAGCAGTCACACCTCCTATCCATCCTAATAAATCAATTTACTGTAGAGAGTTAATCAACTTTTAACTAGACTGCTAATTCACTAAAGGCGGCTGATTGTTGACTAAACTGTGGTTGCTAGCCACTTCTTGTAGAAAACAATGAAAATAGCACTACCTGTCTCTGGACTGTATTGAAAACAAACACTAGCACTACTGGCACTATGGTTGACTAAAGGGACTCTCTCTGACTGTATTCAAAACAAACACGAAATCTATGGAACACTATTACTAGCACTCGACAATTAAAGCTTCCTAAAAGCAAAAACACATGGAAGAAGAAGTGACAAGTAAGAAAAATACAGTTAATACTTAAATTAAGGTAGCTCGCTGCACAGCAGACGTGAAGAAGACGGCAGTTACGACGACACTGACAGGAAGTTGCTGGCTAGCTTGTCACAGAAGTTCAAGTCTTCCACTTGACTCACTACCAGGGAACAGTGATCTGCTAAGGGGATAATGCTGCAGATTGTGAGCTTCATTAAAACTTCATGAGCCTGGCTTATATTCTCAACCTTCTCTGCCAGTCACAGTAATGATCCGAGTACCACTTCAGAGACATGATGACAGGCACCATCTGTCCAAGTATGTGTAACAACCTATAGTTGGTTACACCCTGTTTCTTCAATGGCTGCTGGAATAATCTCTTCAAAACATTAAATGCAGCCCCCAGGCATACACATTATGTGCAGATTGTGTTTCTTGCCACCCTTTACTGCCGTTTCCTCAAGGGATACCATTGTTCACCATACATTTGGAAAGCTGACTATTATTAGATACTTACCCTACCCTACCCATAAGCCATCAGATGGTCTCTACAGGATGAACTCAATTGCCTCACAGTCAGAGTAATCTGCAGCAAATTCCATCAAGTCTCTGATCATACCCCGTTGTAGTGGTCCATAAATCAGATCAATAATTTTTTTCTTCATCTGTCATGACTTCAAGGCTACACAGTCTGCATCTATGCTGTAATAAATATCTGTCAACTGTCATCGCCTGAGGAATTATTTTCTCATCTCATAGGTTGGAGAACTGCTACTCAAAAATTAACCGCTCTCAAACATACTCTCAGCTTTCCTTTGATGCAAAATTTCAGACATTCCTAGTGTTGTTTGGCATAGCAAGGGCCCCATCAATATCCCATTGGTTCCTGCAGAAATTACTACAGGATATCCCACTTAGCTCAAATTATTTGGATGACGTGATAGTAACTGGAACAGATAAAGGAGCTCATTTACTCAATCTTTGGCAAGTTTTCTTATGCATGAACAAGCAAGCCACCATTACAACCTTCAAAAGTGCTAATTTTTTCTGCCAAATGTAGAGCACTTTGGACATATTATGGGAAAACACAGAATGATGGCAACAGAATCACACCTGCCATTCATAAAGTAACTGCCTGGACTTGGTATTCTGAAAGAACTTCTGCCAGTAGTTGGCAAAATAAATTATTAAAGATGGTTCATTTCAAATGCTGCCATGAAATCCACATCTGTGAAGAGACTCCAGAAAGCTCGTGTCCCTTTTGTGTGGACTTCTGAACACAAGCAAGCATTCTCTTTTTTCAAGTATTGTCTGATGCAAGCTCAATGCTTCACCCACTTTTCCCTTAAGTCTCCTTTCAATCAGGCAAGGAATGCTTCCTACTGGAATTGTAGCAGTATTGCCAACTCAAGCAACTGAACAGTCAGAATGTGAAGAGGCTCTCTCCATTAGCTACGACATACAAAAATTCCACAAATAACTGTTGATGACAGTATTTTAGTTGATAACCAACCATAGTCTACTACTGGCAAAATTTGCATCTGATTGCCACATGCCAAAACACACAGTCCAATGTCTACAGCATTGGTCCCTGTTGCTCAGTAATTACCAATATGAGATCACATATAGATCCACAACCCTCCATGCTAATGCAGATGCATTATCCAGTTAGCAATGGGTTCAGACAAGGCATTTTATTTCCCTCCACAGGTCTGTTGGCAAATAGATGACCAACCACCACCAGCTATTACAAATCTTCTGCTGAGAGCCACACAAATAGCGGATGTGATGACTAAGGAGTATCATTTACGGTGTATTTGGGATTACACGTGCAGTGGATGACCACCTGTGTTTCGACCAAGACAGCAAACAGCCAAAACCTTGTTTTTACTCTGCTGTCAACTTAAAGTGGGCCAAGAAGTGTTCTAATTATCAGCAGGCTCAGTAGATGATGAAGTGATCATTCCAGAAATTCTAAAGCCAGGTGTTAGCATTCCTCCAACAAGGGCATTTAGGCATGTATAGAATGAAACAACTTGCAGATTGGTATGTATACTGGCATGGTATAAAGGCACATTTGCATGCCGAGCGTGAGTTTCCGCGGAAACGCGAAATATTAATTAAATAAATAATCAGTGACTAATAAATAAAGCCTATGGCACACAACTGCAGCGCTGTGTCGCTGATAAAGACAAAAGAATAATTACGTTACTCTTATGTTTGATTAAGAGAAGGGAGAGCTCAGGTAGAAGTGGTGCGAGAAGCACGTATTTTATTTTATTGTCTGGCACACCGCCATATTTTCATGTTATAGAAGAATACTGCGAGTTGCAACCACACTAGGCACTCGATTCTGTAATGAATTTATATTTATAAAAGTAAGTAGGATTATGAACTGTAGGCTATTTCATTGAATATATCTGATTTAACTAACTGTGTAACTTTTTTATGTTTAGTAGACAATCACCTCTGTACGACGTATTGGCATGGCTGGCAAATCATTGTAATGTTGAGATTAGATCATGAGTCCGTACCTACCGCAGCAGTCTTTGGAAACGATTTAATTACGAAGTCCGATTATTTCAGTTTTCTTTCACGGTCAACTACGAGTTACATTGCCTTTTCCAAATAGCCATTGTCAAGCGTCTGATACCGAATAATTAAACGTCCACGTTCCAGATAAGCAAATACCAATTACAACCAATCATCATACATACAGAATAATTAATCATTAATATTTTATTCCATTTTATTTTTATTTATTTTAATTTGGCGACTGCGTGTCGGACTTGTTATTTTGTCATTTGTTACATTGTTCTTTTTGTTTCATGTCAAAAATCAACTTTCTGGACCTGGACGTGAATGTATGAGAGATAATGAAAATCTGAAGATATTTTCCAATTCTAAAGTTTTGCCGGAAGACGCAATGAAGCTTCCAGCAAAATAAGGTAAGACGCAGCATCTTTGCATTAGCAGGCTTGACCAGACGTATAATTCAGTGTATTAGCTTTTCAGTAAATTCGGTAGTGTTTCTTTCGCGCATAACAGTTTTCAGTAACAAATTTCATTCTTAGCACTTTTCCCTAAACAATAACGTATCCAACAATACCAATACACGAGTGTACAATATGGCCGACTTCTGTACGATATGATGTAACATGGCCAGCAGCCATTACCAATAATCTCAAATTCAGTTTATATTTTTAAATTAACGGGACAGCCATTGTTGCTACGAGCGATTCATGCTCAACTGCATTTCATTTTAAAATCAGTGTCAAATATTTTCTTGAAACATAAATCACGTATGGCATGGTAATGACTAGAAATCAATACGCAAAAATGGAACAGCAAAGACGTACTATTCAGACACAATCCGACTCGGACGAGAGACAAATGTTAGAAAATGACTTTATGACAGCAACCGGTAGTGACGATTTATCAAACATTGACGCAAGTGTTGACGGAAATTTTGACAATAGGCCGTCCACCACAAAAATTTCAAAGTCTCAGTCAGAGCCCATGTTAATGCATTGACGCGGCGCGGGCACAGACGTTGCAAACGGTAAACATTGCCGACATGTTACAAATGATAATGAAACAGAACGCCGAAAACATGGCAACCTTACAGACACAAAATGACGAAATTAAATCTGACCTCATAGCACTCAAGACGAGTAATGACACTTTATGTAAACGTGTGGAACTTATAGACGCCACACTGACCAAACAGATGACTGAACTCAGTACTAAATTTTCCCAGCTTAATACGACACAAGAAAAGACTACAACTGACGTAGCACTTTTACAGACACAAGTAAAAAATCTTAATGTCACGTGTGAAGTTCTTACTGAACAAATTCAAACATATCCTTCAGTACACGACAACCTTGAAAAACGAATTACTGACGTACAGAATAAATTTGACAATGTTGAACAACACCTGACTGACATCTTACAATCTGATGCTACAGCTCATTTTCAAAACATTAATAAAGAATTTCATGATTGGGTAGTGAACAAAGACAAACATTTTGATAGATGCCTACGTGAAAATTTACCAACAATTGTGCACGACTCCGTAGCGCAATACATTACTAATAACAAACAGCTGATCAGTGACGCAGTACAATCCGTCACTGGACCAATGACACAATTCACCGATCGACCACAGTCTGAATGTAACGAAAATATCAGTCAAAATGTACAGTTCAGGAACCAATATACATTCGAGTATGACACACACATACCGCACACGACAAACACACAAGAACAAAACACACCACGACTACAACACATACCACGATGTACAAACACAAATACAAGCTATTATCATGGTAAACCACAGCAACATTATTGTAATTACTCGCCAGCTGAACATTGCAGTAATTACAGTGGAACAAATCTATATCACAATGCGAAGGAAGAAGAAAGCTTAATGAAACACAGGCAATTTCAGATTTTTATCCCAGAAAAACGAACCATTCATCCGGTGATTTTTCTTAAATCTTTTAGTAACGCATTTCCACGCACTTGGAGTGACCGGAAAAGGATTTCATATATTGTCGGTTACATCCAAGGCGATGCAGCTGTCTGGGCATACAGTCAAGCTGACGTATGTACCACGTACAGTGAGTTTGAGCGTGCTTTTCTGAACAAATTCTGGTCGCAATCCGTCCAGGAGCGACTCAGAAGACAAATTCTAGAACCTGAAACTTTTAACAGTAAAAATGGCAACTTACGCCGATATTTTGAAAAATACTTGAACATGGGACACTTTTTAGACGAACCAGTCGCAACACGCGATATACTCCGTGCGTTGAAGGCCAAATTGCCTTTCAACATTAAAGAAAAACTCCTACATATCCCGGATGACGATTCAGATTATTTTCTAACAGCTTTAGATTCGGTTGACATGTTACTTGAAGACCAGCGCTTCGCGCAGCAAAACAGCAGCCACAATGTTTACACTAGTGGAATGCAAAACATGCAGGCTTGCCAACTCAATTCTGGCGCGCCCACAGTTGGATACGCGGTACAACAAAAACAGCAAACTCACATGCCGTCTCAATACGGAAATCAAAATCAACACGCGTATTCCAATACAAACAATAGTTACAACAGTAATAACACTTCATGCGGCAATCCATACAAAAGGCACCGCGGTAATAACTACAACGGTAACAACGGATACATAGGCAACAACAAAAACACAAACAGAAACAGAAATAATAATAATAACTACGAGCCAAGACAGCGTCAAGGCTGGACTCGTAACGATCAGTACTTTCATTCAAACACTGCTTTACCACAGCAGCCACCAGGACAAAATTGGAGCATACCTTATGACCGACAGGTAAGTTATAATGCGCAACAGCAACAACAACCGCAAAAGTTTGGAGATCACAATAGGCAATATCCGAATGTGAATATAATAGAAATGACACCTGACACACAACCTCAATCTGTGTCAGTACCTAGTACAAATGCTAATCCAACAAACTAGAAACAGTCACTTCTATGCCCCAGGTCGTGGCTGAGGAATTCTTGGGGGGCGACTTCAATGTTAATCAGTTATTTGGCACCACAGTTGAACATCAGAATAATGATATGCCGAATAATTCTAAACAAAAATTACCTGTTTTATTTATAAGATACAACCACAATAACAATATATCAGATGAACTTTTACAAGACAGTACACAATGTCGTTCAAACACAAATGAAATTGTTTTAGCATCTACTACTGGTGTAGTAGGTGGGATTCCAACTACTATTATTCTAGATACAGGTGCAGCTGTGAGCGTTTTGTCTTTTAATTTCTATAAAAAGATGTGTGAATTGGAACCTGTGCCTGAGTTTCCTGCCCAAAACTGTAAAATAACTACTGCACTAGGTAATAAGTCATGTAGGGTTACGAAGCAAGTTTTTGTAAACATTAAAATAGGTAATGGAACCGTACAATGGCCATTCCTGGTTGTACAAAACCTTGTGACAAATTGCATATTAGGAATAGATATTATGAGCGAGAAGGACTGCATTATAGACTTCTCCAAAGGTAAATGTATTTTAAATGATAAAGGCAGTGTAATTATTATTGATTTGGACAGGAGAACTCTAAAGCATGACAAACACTGTACAGGGTACAAGGTTCAGTTAGTACTTGACAATGACATTCAAGACACGCACACACACTCATTTGACACAGAGCTAATGGACTTGAAAACATTGCTTGATCATAAGATAAATGAAGCTACAGCTCTCAGTGCACATGAACATATAAAACTACAGGAAGTGTTATCCAAATATTTACAAGTTTTTGCCAAACGAATAGGTGTTATCAACACGTATGCGTACAAGATTGAAGTTAAGCCTCACAAGATCTTCTACCACAAGACATATAACGTACCGTTATCTCAACGACCTGCTGTGTGGCAAGAATTAAAACAAATGTTAGACTGGAAGGTCATTGAACCATCCACCTCACCTTACTGTAGTCCTCTACTTGTTGTCAAAAAATCAAATGGAAGCATTAGGTTAGTGTTAGACGCACGAGCAATTAATGAAATAATTTTACCAGTTCACACAAAACCCGAAAATTTAGAAGAGCAATTACAGAAATTTCTAGATGCAAAGTATTTTTCCACAATAGATCTCGCTAATTCATTTTGGCAGGTGAGTATCACTCCTGATTCTCGGAAATATACTGCATTTATGTTCGGGGGGCGAACCTATCAGTTTTGTGTTCTACCTTTCGGACTGAATGTCAGTTCTGGGGTATTCATTACAGCCCTGGATACTGTGCTTGGCGATGATTTAGTTGGGACAGTCACACACTATGTTGATGATATACTGATAGCTACACAGTCTTGGAATGAACACGTTGACACACTTCAAAGAATTTTAGAAAAATTTGCACAAGCTGGAGTTACAGCCAATCTTAGAAAATCAAAGTTTGGTTGCAGTGAGATAAAATATTTAGGACATATCATTAATTCACAGGGCATACGTCCTGATCCCAGTAAATTAGATGCTATCAGAAACTTTCCTAGTCCTCGAACTAAAAAGCAGTTAAAATCATTCCTTGGGCTATGTTCATTTTTCAGACGTTTTTTGCCACAACCACTTTTGAACAGTAAACATCTGCTAAATCTACTCAGAAAGAATCAAGTTTGGATCTGGTCGGAACAGTGCCAGAATGACTTTAATACAATTAAACATGCTTTAGTGAATGCAAACTTATTGAGCCATCCAGATTTCAATTTAGATTTTTGTATGACTTGTGACGCTTCACGTACTGGTTTGGGATGTTGCTTATTTCAAGTTGTAAAGAATAAAGATAAGGAACAGATAAGAATTATTGGGTTTGCGAGTCGTACTCTATCTGAATGTGAGCGTACATACTCCACTACTGAGTTAGAAACACTTTCCATAGTATGGGCATTCAAGAAATTCAATTATTATTTATTTGGAAAACATACAGTAATTTATACCGACCACCAGGCCCTGACATTTTTGTTAACTTGTAAACTTGTACATCCTAGACTATCACGATGGGCAGTTACACTTCAGAACTACTCTTTTGAAATTAAGTACATAAAAGGTAAGGACAACACCATTGCCGACGCTTTGTCTAGACTTCCACAAGGTATGAATGAAACCAACAGTGACTTAGAAAATATAAATGACTACAGGATTCTCTTAATGCAAGACAAGCAGTATCACCAATATTATATTGATATGTGCAGAAACATGGCTAAATTACAAAAATCTGATCCTCACTGGTATAAGATAATAACATTACTGGTAGAAAAACACAATCATCCTTTGACTAAGTATTACAAGTTACACAATGATGTGTTATTTTATCGCCGACATTCAAATGCTACTAACTGGTGTGTATGCATTCCCAAAGAGTCTGAACGTAATCTAATTTGGCACACACACTTAGTTTGGGGTCATTATGGGACGAAGAAGTGTTTAGCAAAGCTCAGCACATACTGTTATTTTAGCAATATGAGAAGGAAAATTTACAGGGAACTGAAAACATGTGTCATATGTCAAAAATCAAAACCTCAGAATTTATCCACAAAGACAGATTTACATTCTATTTTACCCAGTAAACCCCTGGAAATTCTGTGTACTGACATCAGTGGACCGCATCCAGCAAGCTCTGGAGGCGTCAAATATATCTTGGCTTTTTACGATATATTTTCTAAACATGTAAAACTTTATGCTTTAAAATCCGCCACTGCAAGTGCTATAATACGAAGATTCTCAAGTGATTACCTGACGCACGTGGGAAAACCTAAAGCAATTCTGTCAGATAATGCAGCATACTACTCTGGGTACAAATGGAGAAATTTCTTGAAGGACAATAACATTAGAAGTATATCTATTTCAAAGTTTAGTCCACAATGTAACGCGACTGAGAGACTTTTCCGAGAATTAAACCGATTCATGAGGACCTATATTTCATCAAAACATACTAATTGGGTGTCCTACCTAAGTCTTTTCGAAGACGTACACAATAACTTAAATATTTACGATACAAATTACACACCTAACGAGATCATGTTCAATTGCAAACAGAACGATCAGTGGATAGAACCATTACCTAAGTTGTCAGACAAGGAAATCACACCTGAACAGAAAATAAAAGAAGTTTTGACTACGCTGACACATCACGCACAGATACGAAACAAACATCACAGAAACATAATAAAAAGAAAACAAAAATTCGAGGTAGGAATGCTTGTACTACTTCGTACTCATCATAAATCTGTAGCACTCAAACGACGCAACGCTAAGTGGCGTCTGCTATATGAAGGACCTTATATAATTGTTAACATACCGCATCCTGGTGCGTATTTGTTACAACATCGTAGAACTAACAAAATTATTGGGCTATACGCACACCGAGATCTTAGAGCATTTCATGCGGAATAATGTCAAAGTCACATCCATCAAAACATTGCTAAGCAACTCCAAAAAACTCTGTTGCTACAACACAGATAGTAAGTAGTATAGAAATTTTCATTTCAGCGGTTCCAGTGACGCAGTTGAAGGCAGAAGAACTCTTCTTTCAGCGCGCGCCACCACCTGGAAGACGGAATATTAAAATAAAATTTATGTTTACGTAGCAGTGAATGATATATTAATTTTTTCACGGAACATTTGTGACTGTAGGTATCACTGACTTGGTGTGACACCTGACGAACCGACAGACGTCATCTGTGAAGCAAACTTTTACTTTGAGAAATAGATTAGACGCACATCTCTCAACACGAAAAGCATCTATCAGTAGTCAAGGCCACACAGACACTATACACACACGCACAAAACGCGAGGAATCAAACATTTTCTCTCTTACTATTTTGAATATTTATTGAGTAGTGAAAATGCCTGGTCTTGCCTACTGATGTAGTGAATGTTGTGTCTAACCTATCTTAATTTCAGATGACATCACAAAATAAACATCGATAAAATCCCAGCAAAACCCTTAAAGAGGACGTAATTATCTGCAATTCATGTAATCAAATGTGACACAATGTAATAACCCATAGCTATGTAATGATGATGAAAACATGTTTATGTGCAACTGTATTATGTTTATGCTAAGAAAATATGTGACGTGTGTATGTATGATTACTTATATTTTTTTTTTCTTCTCTTTCAATGATGTATAATGTAACTGTTACTATGTAAAAGAAATTTGAACAAAACGAGTGGCAAAAGGACATTGCATAGTGAACCATTGTTCACGGACATTAATGAACATTACTAACTCTGCAACTACGCAGAAACCTATGTGAAAGAAACTGTTAATGACATTCATTATGCATCGTACCTATGTAAACGCGATGAACCATTTCTTTGATTAATAACTACGAACATTTAGGTGAGCTATATTCAGCAAAAAACTGAAAATGTGAAGTGCATAATTCGTGCATCGTCTAGTGACAATACTATAGTACCTAACTTCAAGATGTTAACTGGATTAAACGGACACAAAGTGCCTGTCCAGAAAACAACACGACGGGTGGAAGAATTTTGGTTGGAACTTCAGGGAATGAAATGTTCTCGAAATGTGACAGACACTCTTACCTGGACTGTCCAAGGATCCACGCCAGCTATGTGCCGTCCGAGGTACTGCAACCAAACTTCCACGGAATGTAAAAAACGAACTGCACGTGGACCAATTACTAACGGGTCACGTCAAATCTGTAATAAACAATGTTTTTTTGTCACAACGAACTGCATCACAACGACTATAATGGAAATGGAAATGGACACGCTTATGTTTTAATCACGTTGTTATACAACGATGATACTAACCTGTGAAAAAATTATTGTGCAGCAGATGAATATTGTGGTGTCACCGCTAGACACCACACTTGCTAGGTGGTAACTTAAATCGGCCGCGGTCCTGTAGTACATGTCGGACCCGCGTGTCGCCACTGTGTATTCGCAAACGTAGCGCCACCACAGGGCAGGTCACAAGACACGGACTTGACCTCGCCCCAGTTGTACGGACGACATAGCTTGCGACAAGACGTATCACGTCTTCCTCTCATTTGCCGAGAGACAGATTAAATAGCCTTCAGCTAGTCCATCGCTACTACCTAGCAAGGCGCCATGTGTATCATTGCTAATTGCTTACTACTATGCAAGAGATGTATTTCAACAAGAACAAGACTACATTAAAGTTAAGTATATTAAAATCTCTCTTCTTTTCTTTATAGTTTTCATCCAGTCTCCTGTTTCAGAATTTACGCCCGTCTGCGTTAGTTTCGCGTGCACCTAGCCACTCATTGTGTCGCGACCTTAGGGAATCGACACAACAATATTTTGGCGCCGAGGAGTGGTGCCGCGCCCACGTTGCAGTCTTTGTGTTCTATTTGCTCTAATTTGCTTGTGTCATGGCTTCGCCGCATTCTCCAGATGTACTGTCCGAATTTTTTCGCTTGCAGAATCAGCAGACGCAGGCGTTATTGGAAGCCCTTGGACAGCTCGTCCAGGGTCAACGTGCGCTGCAAACCGATGCGGCACCCGCCGCTTCATCGCTACCGCAGCCACACAACGCTGTCGCACCGCCATTTCGGCCCTTTGACGCCACAACCGAAAGCTGGACTGAGTGGGCCGATCAGTTCAACTTCCACCTCACTGCTTATGGAATTCAAGGTAAAGAGCGGCAGCCGTTTTTGCTTTCTTGTGTCGGTGTGTCTACCTACCGGGTGATAGTGAAATTGTTTCCCCGACGCGACGTAGCAACTCTGTCCTACGAGGAAATTTTGTCGGCTTTAGATGCCTATTTCAAAGAAACAGTTAATGTTGTTGCAAAACGGTATACGTTTTTTCGTACAAAACGTACGGCCGGTCAGACTAACAGGGAGTGGGTAGCAACTTTGCAAGGCCTTACTAGAGACTGCGCGTTTGCCTGTGAATGTGGCCTCCCATATTCAGATACTATGGTGCGTGATGCAATTGCACAGAACGTTTCTGATGTTCGCATACGGGAACAGATTTTGAAACTCGTTAATCCCTCCCTGCAACAAGTGATAGACATTTTGGACAGGCAAGACACACTTGACTTTGCTCAGGAATCATTTGAAACTTCGCCAGCAGTGTGTCACATTAATCGGCCCGCCGGGCCCGCTGCACGGGACGCTAAGCGGCCCTCGCGCCCGACTTCGCAGCGGCCGCCTAGCTTGCAACCACGTGCGCCGCGTAAGCAAGCAAATGCAGTGAAATCTTGCCCGCGGTGTGCCACTAGACATTCGCGTGAAAATTGCCCGTCACGCCAAGCTATTTGCTTTTACTGTCACAAGAAAGGACATGTACAACGTGTTTGCCAGAAAAAGTTAAGATCGGACACTCGCAATAATTCCAGGCCTTTTGCTTCGCGCCGGAATCGAACCCAGGACAATCAGGCTCGTGGACCTTCGCCCATGGACATTCATGTCGTTCATTCCCACCCGTCCAGTGACACTTTAGCTAACAGTGACTGTGTTCGTCCCACCCAAAGTGTGCGTCGACGTCGCCGGCAATCCCGTAAAGTTGCAAGTGCTTCTGGACCTGTATCAGTTCAATTTGCACGTGACAGTCGCTCTTGTCGTCAGCAAGACAATAAACTTTTTGTGGACTTAGACTTTGAAGGCAAAGTGATCCCATTCCAGCTCGATACCGGAGCTGCAGTTTCATTGCTCAATCACGACACGTACAAACAACTGGGCGCCCCGCCATTGCGTGCCGCAAATGTTACGTTAACTAGTTACTCAGGACAACAGATCCCTGTGTTAGGACAGTGCAGCCTTCTTGCCACATACAAGGGACAGACAAAACTTGTGTCATTTTATGTTCTTCGTTCCTCTAGTGCAGTGAACTTGTTTGGCTTAGATTTGTTTCAATTGTTTAATTTGTCTATAGTAAATCAGGTCCTATCAGTGAATCAGACTGTGCCGTCCGCCAGTGTTTCTAGTCTTTGTGAAGAATTTGCAGACATTTTTGCACCGGGCCTTGGTTGCGCTAAGAACTATGAAGCGCATTTGGAACTGAAAGACAACGCGCAATGTTCCCCACGCATTGCGTGATGAGGTCGCAAGAACATTAGCCGAGTTAGAATCTCAAGGTGTAATTGAACGTGTGCAGGCTTCTCTCTGGGCCTCACCCTTAGTAATTTTGCCAAAACCTTCCGGAAAATTGAGACTTTGTGTGGACTTCAAGGCCACTGTGAATCCACAACTTGTGACTGCTACTTTTCCTTTGCCCCGCCCGGAAGATCTTTTTGACACACTGTGCCCGGGAAAATATTTTTCAAAATTGGACCTAGCAGATGCGTACTTGCAAATACCTGTGGACGAAGAATCCCAGCGCGTCTTAGTGGTAAACACGCATCTTGGCTTGTATCGCTTCAAAAGACTGCCATTCGGGTGTGCATCCGCCCCTGCTTTGTTTCAGCAATATTTACAAACTATTTGTGCGTCGGTCCCTACTGCTGCGAACTATCTGGACGATATTGTGATCTCAGGAAAGACAGAAGCCGAACATTTGCAGAATCTCCGAACATTATTTCAGGTATTGCGTCAGAATGGTCTTCGCTTGAGAAAGGACAAGTGTGTGTTTTTTGCTCGTGACTTACCGTACCTGGGCCATGTCCTTAACGCCCAAGGTATACATCCGAGTCCAGAGCACCTTCGTGCCATTCAGGACTTGCCGTCACCGCAGAACTTAAAACAGCTACAGAGTGTGCTGGGTAAGGTAAATTATTATCATCGATTTGTGCGCAATGCTTCTTCCATTTCAGCTCCGCTTCATCGCTTACGCCGTAAAGGTGTTCCGTTCGTCTGGACGACGGAATGCGAACGCGCCTTTCGCCAGTTGAAATCGGCGTTACTTTCCAATACTTGCCTTACGCCATTCGATCCCCGAAAACCCCTTTTGTTGATGGTAGATGCATCGGATTTCGGGATCGGTGCTGTGCTTGCGCACAAGGATGGCTCGCATGATCGCCCTATTGCCTTTGCGTCAAAATTGCTCTCATCTGCGCAAAGAAATTATTCACAAATAGAGAAAGAAGCTTTAGCTCTAGTGTTTGGTGTTACCAAGTTCCATGACTTCTTGTATGGTCGTCACTTTACAATCATCACCGACCACAAACCTTTGACATCGCTTTTTCATCCGAACAAGCCTGTACCTCCACGTACAGCGCAGAAATTCATTCGCTGGTCGCTTTTTCTCTCGCAGTACCGCTACGATATCTTGTATCGGTCCACTGCTAAGCACGGCAACGCTGATGCGTTGTCCCGTTTGCCTGTTGCTGAGGATAAAGCATTCGATTCTTCCGAACTTGCTTGCATGTTCATTGATTCGGAAGCCGATGACGTGGTCGCATCGTTTCCGATTGATTTTCGTCGTGTAGCTACAGCCACAGCTGCTGACCCTGTCCTTGCTCCCGTTTTGCGTTTTGTTGCTTCGCAATGGCCCTTATCAAAGTCACGGATCGAGGATCCTTTGGTTCGCCGTTTTTTTGCTCACAAGGAGAGACTTTTTGTACGACGTGGTGTTTTGTTGTTGCGTTCCGATAATGATCAGTCCCGAGTCGTGGTCCCACGTTCGTTACAGTCCTCTGTCTTACGGCTTCTTCACCAAGGACATTGGGGTATAGTGCGAACGAAGCAACTTGCTCGACAGCACTGTACTTGGTTCGGAATCGATGCTGCGATTGCGAATATGTGCTCCTCTTGCGTGGCGTGTGCCGAACAACAATCCGCACCGCCGCGGAAATTCTTTGCATGGCCGAAAGCCACTTCCCCTTGGCAACGCTTGCACATCGATTTTGCTGGTCCATTCTGGAATGCTCGATGGTTGGTTGTGGTCGATGCTTTCAGTAATTTTCCTTTTGTTGTCCGGATGTCTTCCACGACGTCTTCTGCCACAATCCGAGCCTTGTCTGCTATCTTTTGCATTGAAGGTCTTCCGCAGACTATTGTTTCCGACAATGGCCCACAATTCATGTCCGCCGAATTTCAGTCGTTCTGCAAGGCCAATGGTATTCAACATCTGACATCCGCGCCGTTTTCGCCTCAGTCAAACGGTGCCGCTGAACGATTGGTCCGGACTTTCAAGTCACAGATGTTGAAGTTGAAAGAGTCGCATTCTCGGGAGGACGCTTTGTTGCTCTTTTTGTCCTCATATCGCTCTCAGCCCCGCGATGGTCGCTCGCCGGCTGAGTTGCTCCATGGTCGTCCTCATCGAACTCTGATGTCTTTGCTGCATCCGCCACATCAGGTTCCTGTGCAGCGGCAGACTCCTGTTTTTGCTCCTGGCGACGTTGTCTATTATCGCAACTATCGCGGTTCACGGCGTTGGCTCGCAGGGCGCATTCTTCGCTGCCTCGGCCGCGCGATGTATTTGGTTTTGGGGGCCTCTGGTGAGGTGCGTCGGCATCTCAATCAGCTGCGCCTCTGTCGTCGCCTGGGTTCTGCCGCTCCCCGTCTGCTTTCAGCGACGGAGCCGTCAGGTCAGCGCCCTGGGGACCCATCTACTGGCTCGCCTCATCCCCAGGTGTTACCGACGATGCCTTCCATTTTGCCTCATGGCGTCGCGCCGCCGCAGCCGCCGCCGGCGCCGCCCGCAGCGGACGCTTCGCTGCAACCGCATGGCGCCTCCCTGGGTCACGCGCCGCCGCTCGCTTCCCGTGACCAGCCGTCCTCCGCCATGGACTTCTTGCCCGCTCCGGACCAGATGTCGTCTTCGCCCGTCGGGTGCTCCGACCACATGGAGGTCGACCCTTCTGTCTCATTCCGTGCGCATACACCTCATGTTGACGTGCACCCTGGACTAGGTTTGCAGGCGTTTCCTAGCTCCCCTCGGACCGAATGGCCGGGTGCGGGTGGCACAGCCTCGCCTGTTGTTAGGCTCCCCACCTCATCGCATACGTCAACATGGGGTCCTCCCCACGGCGGGCGGAAGCCTTATCTCACGACCGTTCGCCGATTTGCGGGGGAGGAATGTGGTGTCACCGCTAGACACCACACTTGCTAGGTGGTAACTTAAATCGGCCGCGGTCCTGTAGTACATGTCGGACCCGCGTGTCGCCACTGTGTATTCGCAAACGTAGCGCCACCACAGGGCAGGTCACAAGACACGGACTTGACCTCGCCCCAGTTGTACGGACGACATAGCTTGCGACAAGACGTATCACGTCTTCCTCTCATTTGCCGAGAGACAGATTAAATAGCCTTCAGCTAGTCCATCGCTACTACCTAGCAAGGCGCCATGTGTATCATTGCTAATTGCTTACTACTATGCAAGAGATGTATTTCAACAAGAACAAGACTACATTAAAGTTAAGTATATTAAAATCTCTCTTCTTTTCTTTATAGTTTTCATCCAGTCTCCTGTTTCAGAATTTACGCCCGTCTGCGTTAGTTTCGCGTGCACCTAGCCACTCATTGTGTCGCGACCTTAGGGAATCGACACAACAAATATGAACTGTAATAACGACACGATGTGAATAGGTCGACGCACCTGAAACATACGGACATTTTTCTTTGAAGTATTTCAAAACAATACTATGTAACTAAGAACATTCAACAATCTGAGTTGTATTGTGATATAACAAATATTGTAAATTTAAAACTAAGTTACCTGTTATAGAATGTAGTCTTCATATGTAATCTTGGTTGAATATTTTCTTTGTGCAACGACTAAGATACGCGCGCACACGAACAATATGAACTGCATTACTGTGCCGCGTGATCTAACTGTATGATATAACGGCACTGCCGGAGTCACACAGACGCTTCTGCGCATGCGCGCACTCTATCTGCCAACATAAGAACTTTTACGACGCACCCGCGTCATTCAAATTTTGTATATAATGTGTGTAATGTAAGTCATGTGAATAGTTGTAGATAACTTAGATTTTCTTGTGCCTTTAGGTGAATTGCTCGCCTGCAGGTGCGTCCTTTCGCCTCGCAATTCAGGGGGCAATATAAAGGCACATTTGCATGCCGAGCGTGAGTTTCCGCGGAAACGCGAAATATTAATTAAATAAATAATCAGTGACTAATAAATAAAGCCTATGGCACACAACTGCAGCGCTGTGTCGCTGATAAAGACAAAAGAATAATTACGTTACTCTTATGTTTGATTAAGAGAAGGGAGAGCTCAGGTAGAAGTGGTGCGAGAAGCACGTATTTTATTTTATTGTCTGGCACACCGCCATATTTTCATGTTATAGAAGAATACTGCGAGTTGCAACCACACTAGGCACTCGATTCTGTAATGAATTTATATTTATAAAAGTAAGTAGGATTATGAACTGTAGGCTATTTCATTGAATATATCTGATTTAACTAACTGTGTAACTTTTTTATGTTTAGTAGACAATCACCTCTGTACGACGTATTGGCATGGCTGGCAAATCATTGTAATGTTGAGATTAGATCATGAGTCCGTACCTACCGCAGCAGTCTTTGGAAACGATTTAATTACGAAGTCCGATTATTTCAGTTTTCTTTCACTGTCAACTACGAGTTACATTGCCTTTTCCAAATAGCCATTGTCAAGCGTCTGATACCGAATAATTAAACGTCCACGTTCCAGATAAGCAAATACCAATTACAACCAATCATCATACATACAGAATAATTAATCATTAATATTTTATTCCATTTTATTTTTATTTATTTTATAATGGTATAAATCAAGAGGTCACCAAGATAGCTGTGCACTACCAGTTGTGTGCCACACTCCAGCCAGCACAATGTCAGCAGTTCCATTTCTGGCCACAACTGCAGTGTCACTGGGACTGCCTTCACATCTTTGTATGATCATTTCTATGATATATGTGGATGGTAGTAACAGATGCCTATTTACATTTCATCATGATACAAATGTCTTACACCTCACCAGAAGCCATCACTCAAGTATTAGCCCATACATTTGCAATAGGAGGCCCCAATAAAATCACTTGAGATAATAGCCCCAATTCCAAGCCAAAACCTTTTCAGACTTGCATTCATTCAATGGTATGAGATACCTTTCTCTGCGCCATTCAAAACCCTTCTCAGTCATCCAGCAAAACATCTGATGTGAATGTTCAAGACACACATGAGAAGAATTGTGAAACAGCATTACCACGATTTTTAAGCACGCCTGTCAATGGAAAATGCCTGGCAGAAATGCTTCTTGGTAGACAACCAAAGATAACACTACACCTCCTACAGCTGAATGAACACTATCAATCACCATGAGCCCAGCACATCAACAGAAAACAAGACACAGCCCTCATTTTTTCTGGGTATGGACAGCAACATTTTTGGTTACAGGGCATCATCAACACCTCACACAGTATAGCAGTGTGTAATCTTACCCTCCCACAAATCACTATTAAATTCACTGTCTTATTGTCTTCACAATTTTCAAAAACTTCAAGAGGAGTACAATTACTTATCTTGATTATCTTGTTGTTGTTGTCGTTGGCTCAAAGTCTTGTCTAGGGGTACATTCTTGCTGCTGAAAATTTTGATTTAACATCACGGGGGCCTGTTGTACTAAATACCTGTTGAAGATTTGTCTGTTGCTGTAAATATCTTTTTATTTTATCCCATTCTTCTAAATTACACTGACTTTATAAATTCCACCTTCAAAAACCCAATAATGAAATTGTTGTTGACAAGTTTAGCAAAATATGTGCATTTCCATCTGAGGCATGCTCACCATTACTTATATTCCGAGGCACTTACCACATTCCAAAGATTTTACAAACTTTCTTCACAATTGGAGAATCATCACCAAGATATAACATTATTTTATAACTGAGTCCAGAAATAAATTTAATAATTAGCATTAGGTTGTGCAATTAATAACATAAATTTTAAGTAAGCCACAAATTTTGTAATTTCAATTATCCTTAATAGAAGAGTAATTTTAACCATTTGTACATATGAATTGTAACATATTAATTTCTTTTTTGGAACATTTTAGCCTGAAATATAACACATTGTATACAAAATCAAATTAATTCCTTTAATGAAACAGCTGGGATATTTTTAACCTATGCAAGAATCGATAGTTTACATGGTATCAGTTATCTCTATTATAAAGAAAAAGGTAATGTTAGAGGAGGATGATTCATTACAATATCACCCTCACAAAATTTGGAAACAGGGTGCTTACAATATTTTGTGACAGACTATAAGGTTGCCAAATGGTGTACAAAATAATGCCCAGGATAGCAGATAGATGTATAGAAGTATCTGATATGTAACATATTACAGAGAACACAAGAAAAATATATACTACAAAAATCATAATCTATACATATATTAGGATATGGCATTCAGATTGTCAGATCTGTGGAACATACTGCTACAAGACAAATAATAATAGGTCAAAACTACACCAGTATACCACTAAACTACAGAAGTAATTACAGAAACAATGTAAATTACTAGAATTTACAAATTTTAAGTTAAGATCTATACAATCAAACCTTCAAAATCTTCAAAAGAGACAAGAAAAAATTTCAGAGACTAAGTGTATGAGAACTGAGCCCACTCAAAACACTCACAATGATGGGTACAGACCAGAAGAATATACTTGATCATGGGTAGGAATCAATCAGCCATATAAACCATAGCATTGTCCGCCCCCAGTAGCTGAGTGGTTAGTGCAACAGAGTGTCAATCCTAAGGCTCCAGGTTCAATTCCCGGCTGGATCAGAGATTTTTCTCCACTCAGAGACTGGGTGTTGTGTTGTCATAATCATTATCATTTCATTCCCATCAACACACAAGTTGCCAAAGTGGCATCAAATCAAAAGACTTGCACCTGGCGAATGGTCTACCCGACAGGAGGCCCTACTCACATGACATTTTATTTACCATAGTATTCAAGGTTATGTTGACTCATGAAGGAACAAAATAATGGAAAAATGTTAGGGCCTGATTTTACAATGTGGGGACTGACCCATGAAACCAAACCATACTGGGTACAAACCAGCAAAAAAGTTTCAACACAACAAAATGAATAAAGTTCATAATCATATCAATGAGTTCAATTACACGAAATGAGTAATTGTGAGAAGCATCTAGCTTCAGTCAATGGTTGTACAATCTCCTTGTGTACACACTCACCCAGTCATGATGACGAGGGATACCCAAAACAGAGCTAAGCATGAGTTTGTCCACAACTCAAGTTCCAATCAGACACAATACTGCAACACTCAGGATAAATTCAGGTAAACGTAGTCATAAATTAGCTTTGAATGATGAAACAATCCAGTAGCTTGACAACCAAAATCAGCCTATGAAAGCAAACATGTACACTGCTTATTATGTTGTCCATAGTAGTAAATGTCTTCCATACTAACCTATGTATGCAAAGACCTAGAAAACTCATTTATAATTGATAAAAAAAATACATACTAATTTAAAGTTACATAGTGATTGGAGAGTCAATCCCCCAATAAAAAAAAATGCATTCATGCTGAATAACACTGTCTTTAGCAGTCTTGGTTAACAATTCACAAATATCAGACACAACACACATTCCAGTTGACAGATGGTTGAGTACATTACCCAGCACCCACAGTCTTTTGCAAGATGACTGCTCCAGCAGGGTACAGCCATACAGCAGTGTGGGGTGTGGACCTGCCCACATCTTTCAGCATCCTCCTTAGAGTTATCATCACACACTCCAAAGGACAGGTATCTTCCTGTCTAGCATTCACATCAAATCCTGAAACATTGTTTTGTGTACTAAATGTGTTGTTCAATACCTCCTTCACATCACATGATATGTGATATGTGATTTATTCATTTCAGTACGTACAATTTTCGGTTTACAAAAAGAAACTTTTTTCTCTTTTTTAAGACAAATACAAAAGTTTACATTATATTTTACATTCTAAGTTTCAGCTACACAAGTACATAAAATAATACATGTAATACAATCCCTGTGTTCAGACTGTGAAGCTGTCTTCAATGAATTCTTTGACAGAATAATAACACTTTTCCACCAGAAGAGTAAAGAGCAATCTTCTCAGTGAACCAAGCTCCATTTCAAATATATTACTGATTTTTATTTTATTGAAAATTTTTAACCCCATAAAATGAAGATGCTCTCCATCTTCATTTTACATAGTCAATTATATGGGATTTATGCCAGGTGACATATAAAATATTCACATGAGAAACATTAATGAACAAAGTTAATGTCATTAAAAACATGGACTGACAAGGTAATGCACACAGATATGCTCAGATACTATTCCTAATTTTGCAGTACAAATTATGATTATTGTCCCATTTCAAAATTGTAAAAAGATCTATTCATTTAGTCCCACAGCATCTATATATTAAATTCTAAAGCACAAATCTATTGCAGAGCATAATTATATAGTCTAACATACATTTTAACCCAGTCAATACATAGACAAAACTTTAAAAATCACATCTGACATACTAAATTCCAGAAAAACCAAACATAGTTATATAGTCTTATGAATTTACATATAGATTTAAACTCAGTCAATAGATAAGATAAAACTCCAGAAACTACATCATCTTACATTCATGGCAATGGAAAAAATAACAAACAAACAAAAATTAGATGCTTATGGATCATGTCTATATGCTTTCAGTTCAGTAATAATGCGGAATCAAAACAACTTCTTAGATTTTGGATACACAAGTCTGTATGCATTAGGATATGGATTTTCATGAATTTTGCATGGTCCAATATAAATATTGAAAAATTTCTTTATCTCAGATGTCAACACTTTAGATTTCTTTTTGGCTTTCACCAACGCAAGATCTCCTACTTCAAACTTAGGAAATCTACCTTTACCATCATGTCTCTGTTTTCTCCTATCACCCTGTTTTTTCATCATCTCCCTAACATATTCTTCCTTTCCTTGTGGAGACACAATTTTACATGGTGGAAACTCAACAAGTTCAGAAGTAAAGTTAGCTGGTCTGCGATTAAACATGATTTCAAATGGTGATAAAACCTGTTGAAGAATGTTGTAAGCTGTTCATAATATCCTCAAAGTAACTGACATAATTTATCCAACTGGTATGATTCTTACTACAATATGTCCTAGACAGTCTTCCGATTTCACTCATATATCGTTCTGCAGAATTACTCGAAGGATGGTACCGAGGTTAGCATATGCCCTATTTTTTTGTGATTAACAATGTCTCCCAACTGGGAGATGAAGAAGCTTGCACAGGACAGAGTAGCATGGAGAGCTGCATCAAACCAGTCTCTGGACTGAAGACCACAACAACTCCAAGCTTGTGATATAAACTGAGAACAATTATCAGATAAAACTGCTTTAGGAATACCAAACTGATGAAAATATGTGTTTTCAAACCTAGAGATGATTGCTTGCTGGTAGCTTTCTCGAGAGGAATCAACTTTATGAACTTCGAAAATACATCAACCACCACAAAAATATAACACAATCCATTCTTAGACTTAGGTAAAAGTCCATAAACATCAACACACATGAGATCAAGGTTATTATTAGGCAATATGTTTGGCATTTGACCTCTAATTGTTTGGTTACTTGCCTTCATTCTCTGACATCTCTCACAGTTGGCAATCTTCTTCTTGACTCTCCTTCCTATGTTGTAAAAACAGATGTTTTCCTAAATCTTTTCCATGCATTTTGTTGTTCCACAATGACAAAAACTCTCATGTGTATAAGTAATCAAAGTAACAATACACTGTCCCAGCCAACATAGATTCCAATTCTCTGAGTCAGTCTTATGTCTCCTGAATAAAATACCCTTGTGTACCTTATAATATTATTCTGTCTTTTCTCCTCCTTTCTTACCTGACATGCTCTTAATCAGTTTCCAATTTTGATACCTACAGATGTCTTTACAAATTTTCAAGATCTCTTTTACACCTTTCAAGTACATAATTTTAAACTCATTTCTCCTCCAGAGCTGTTAGATGATTCAGTTCCTAAATGTAGCCTAGGCAAAGCATCAGCGGCACATTTTGTCACAGGGTTATTTGGTAAACGTTATAGCGTTACGGAGATGTTTAGCAAACTCAAGTGGCACACTCTGCAAGAGAGGCGCTCTGCATCGCGGTGTAGCTTGCTGTCCAGGTTTCAAGAGGGTGCGTTTCTGGATGAGACATCGAATATATTGCTTCCACCTGCTTATACCTCCTGGGGAGATCACGAATGTAAATTTAGAGAGATTCGAGCGCGCACGGAGGCTTTCCGGCAGTCGTTCTTCCCACGAACCGTACACAACTGGAACAGGGAAGGGAGGTAATGACAGTGGCACGAAAAGTGCCCTCCGCCACACACTGTTTGGTGGCTTGCGGAGTATAAATGTAAATGTAGATGTACATTGTCTGTGCCCTTAATGTATCTGATTTCATAATTAAACTGCTGTAAAAACATGGCCCAATAATTCTATTATGGTACAGTCTACACACCTGAAGATAACATAATTCTTTGAGATCAGTACAGATGATGACTTTGTGACCTAGTAAATAAACTTTAAATTTGTTGAATGTCCAATGTACAGCCAAGGGTTCTATCTCAGTAACAGTGTATCTTTTCATGTTTCTGCAATACTCTATTAGCAAATGCAAAAGATGTTCAATAACACCACCAACTTCAAGCTCCTGAAATAAATGAGCACCCAATCCAACATCACTACTGTCTGTCATAATACAAAAAGGAAGAGACAAAACTGGTATGAACAATATCTGACTTTGACACAACTGTTGTTTGATTTCATCGAAAGCATCCTGACACTCCTGAGTCCAATCACAAATTGTATTCTTCTTCAAAAGTTCACACAAGCATAGAGCATTCAAAGCTTGGCTGCTAAAAAATGTTCTGTAAATCCAGTTAATCCAAAAGATGATTTAAGGTGCTTTTTTGTTGCGAGGAGGAGGAAAATTAGCAGTAGAGTCAAGTTTCTTTTTATCAAGTGCAATTCCTTTTTCAGATATAACATGTCCTAAAAATTTAACTTCTTCCACACCCAATTTACACTTACCTTTCTTCAAAGTCATGCCTCCTTATTCTAATTTTGAAAACATATCTCTTAACAGATTCAAATGTTGTTCCCAAGTCTTTTCAGTGACCAAAATGTCATCAACATACACATTAATTTTGAACTCACTTCAAATCCTAAGATAGAATCCAGAGATCTTATGAATTCAGCTACACATACATTTAGCCCAAATGGCATCACACAAAATTGAAAATGCTTATCACCATACAAAAATGCTGTATACTTTCTAGGATTAAGTTCAAATGGGATCAGGTGAAATACAAAGTTCAAGTCCAAACTACTCATGTATTTTTCATGAGTAATTTGTGTCACAGCTCAGCCATGTTCTCAGGATGATCATTCTCTCTGATAAGAAATTTTTTAGGATGTCTAGAGTCCAAAACAATTCTCATTCCACCATTTCTCTTACTTGCCACAACTAATGGATTATGTAAGCACTCCTGCTTCTCTCTATTACACCCACGTTTCCACTTTCTCAGTTTCTTTCTCTATATCTTTTCTTTTCGAAAATGGTATATTATATGGCTTGAGAAAGAACGGCTGATGATCTTTAAGGTAAAGCATGCACTGATAGCCTTTCAGTCTTCCTGGTTTTTCACTAAACACATTTCTAAACTCCAATAAAAAATTACTAAGTTGTTCCTTTTGTATGTCATTAACAGTCATAGCTTCCCTTACTTTAGAATCCACTACACATTCATAATCCTGATCCCCAGTCTCATCAAAATCTATATCAACATCAAACACCTAGTACTCACCTTGGTTCACAATGTTTTGCAAATAGTTACACCTTTTCCCACAGTTTAAGATACAGGAATTAGTTTTCACATAATTATTACTTTTAGGTTCCAAAATAAACAACTCTTTAGCATTCTATCCAAAACAAACCTCAACTTTCACTATTCAATACATACCGAGAACTATATTTTCTTCCCGACCAGGGATCACTAATCATTCATGTTCAAAGGTCTTGCCTTCTGTACTAAATGTTAAAAGCACCTGAGATTTTACCAATTTGCTTTGCTTACTTGTAGCTCCTCTCATCTTTACACCTACAATGGGCATGTCCATAAAATTCTTACTATACTGGATTTTGTCGCTAAATTGTTCAGATGTACCACAAATTGGATTACCTGTATCAATCAAACAGTTTCCTTCCCACTGATCAATCTTAATCATATTGTAAGGACATCCAAAATCTGAATCATCATCTCTGCTATTAGACACTTCTTGTAAAAGATCACTTTCAGAGTCATCAAATGCTACATCTACACTGTTTTTGGAGGGTTTTATCAACTTCACTGGTATCGTAACATTAATTTGGTTACACATGTTGTCAGATAGAGATGGAACACACTGGAATGGTTCCATAGCACAACTAACATCACTTCTTACAGAAGAAGCACAAAATATATCATTGTCAAAATTAAATTTCCTACATAGATCTTCTTTCACTTCATTCCACCAATTTGGATGCAGATTTTTACCAACAACAGCTAACTTGTTCCAGAATGCAAATTTATCTATGTTATCTTCAGTTTGGTCCCAAACAAATTTCAAAAAAATGTTCACCTTTATTCTCTAGGCTTACTGATAACTCACCTTTATTGTTTAGATCATTATTCTTCATGACATTAATGAAAAACTGTTTTGACTGGACTGGTAGTCCATGACTCCCACTTACATCACCATGTACATCACTTACCTTACCTGTATTCGCAAATAACTCTGAAACTTCATTATTCTTAAACTCCACAAAAAAATGATACTCATCATCATTATCATCATCATCATTGTCATCATCATATTCTTCCAAAATCACTTCATCAATAACATCATTAACAACACAAGTTTCATCATTATCAAACTCACATACCCACCTACATCCATTTGCAGTAAGCTACCAGTCTCAGACTTACTGACCTCAGTCATTTCATAGCTCTCATTCATGTCTACATCAAAAATATCACCTAATTTAGATCCAATGCAGTCCTCACTTGTTTTACATATATCAATAACAATGTTTTCTGACCAAGAGAAGAAATCATTAGGACACACCACATCAAAATTCTCATTACTCTGACATTCTGGTTTGTGATTAGTATCTACATCATTATAAATAAACATAGTATTCCAAAACTTTTGATCAAAACATAAATGAGAAATCTGATGTTCCTTCTGTTCAACTTCAAATACCTGTGTCACATTATTAATACTGTTATTACTGTCTAATTGTTCATGTAAATTGGTGTCCTTTACTTGTGTTTCCTCGCACCAAAACTATGGACCTTCATTGAGGTGGACCACTGTTTCCTGAATAGTTGCCTCTATGATAGTTTCTCCTGTCATATTGCCCATGGTTATCCCCGTTATTCCTGTTCTGCTGAGGTTAAAAAGTTCTGTCTCTATAACCATTTTGACCCTAATAGAAATTAACACTATCTCTGTTTCTGTAGTTGTTACCACTGTTATCTCTATATTACAATTGTTATGGTATGTTTCTTTCCACTGCCCTATCCAGCCCGTTTACATATTGTAAAAATTGTTCTAGACAATTGTCAGATCTGTGTACTAAACCCCACTGCAACCTTTCTGGTAATCTCATTTTCAGTGCATTAATCAAAGTCATTTCATCAAATGGCCTGTCAAGAAGTGCTAATTTCTTAAGCTGATTCTTAAAAAATTCTTTCAGTGTACCGTCCCTATTCCTATCACATGGACTGTTCAGAAATTCACCTTTAATTCTCCCTTGTTCAGCTTCTGACCAATATTTATTTTAAAAAATTTGTTTGGAACTTTGGTATGTTTCCCACTGACTTAAATTTAGATTTACCCACAACAGAGCTTCACCTCCAAGATATATTTTAACAAATTTAATCTTTTGGTCATCACTCATGCCTGACACAAAACTATCTCTACAGTGGTGTAGAAAATTCACTGGATGTAAATTGTCTGATGGAAAACGTTTGATTGGAATGTTGGACCACACAATACCATTGTTTGAATAAAGACTTTTGTGAATTCGGTTTTCCTGAAATACTGAATTTTTTTGATCTAAAGTATTTACACTAGTTAGCATACTGTTTTCAACATTTAAAACTGTTTGATCTAAACTACTGAAGTTCTGTTCCATTTTTTCCTCTACGGCATTCTGTTGAACTCTGATGTCATTAACACTCTTCTCCTGTTGTGAAGATTGTGCAACTAACTCATTTTCCAAAACAATAAATTTATTTTCTAATGCATCAGCTTTTTCATTCATGCTTTTTAATCCATCTGGCAACCCATTTTTTACCTCAGAAACCTGACTGCTAAGTTCGTCTATTTCATATTGTAACCTGTCATTGTTTTCAGTTTTCAGTGCATTAAATTGTCCTTGTAGTGAACTAAATTTTTTGTTTAAATGATCATTAATTCCACTAAATTTGCTATTGTTGTCCGTCTTCATTTCCTCTAATTTTAATAAAATCAACTGCAAAATGTCAATTTTCACTGTTTCTTTGCTTTCTACACTTTCACTTGGTTCAAACATCTCTTGGCTGGGTCCTACAGCTTTCACATCTACAACACTACCCTCATCTCTATTCATTTTGCTAGCAATCACATGAGTGCACCAAGAAAAATTAATTTCACAAATGGTTTGTACTTATCTTTTCTGATGTTCCTCATAGTTATCAGGTCCTCTTTCAGATCAGCCGGTCCATCATTGTTGTTACATATGAAATTCTCATCACGGTTGATATGACTTTGTTGGTAGGGTTAATGAGAAAAGTGCACTTAGATCAAACGTTAATATATGAGTGCATAGGACTTTGGCTACATTTCTCTCTCTCCTTTCCTCTCTCTCTCTTTTTTTTCCCTCCATGTGTTGTAATTTTACATCCTTGTCCACATAATACACATTTACATTTTTCAGTCAGTTCATGAAATTTTTTGTTAGTGCATTGATGCATATTTCGTGAGGAAATCCATGTATTGTGAGTCTCATTGTTATATGCCTCTAGTTCATGCTCTAGTTCAGCTGTCATCCCACATGGTAGTGTGTTGTAGAACTCCAGCCCCAATCTTGTTATTCTTCTGGTCCATCATGTTAATGAGTTCCTGCTATGTTCCTGTGGAAGATAGCTGGTGTTGTAATCTAATGCCCTATCTAATCTAATGAAGTAACCCTTTCGTGAGTTTACGTGTAAGTCAGAGTAGCACTGTTTTTCTGCTCATAGTATCCCTTTCATGAACATTATCTTGATTTTTTCAGTTCGTTTCATATCACTGACCTTAAATTTTTCCCATATGGTTTCTATTCCATACATTATGACAGGTGCCACTGCCATTTTGAATAGTATCATCACTGTGCTTGTCAGCAGATTGCTCATGTTTGGAATATTGTATGAGACTTTGACACCTGCAGCTGCTGCTACTCTTTCCTGAATATGCAAACAGATAGAGGTGGTTGTTGTCTGTAGTGTGATTCACAGGTATTTGCATTTCCCTACTACTTTTAATGGTTCATTGAATAGAGTTAGACTGACTTTGGGTAATGTTTTACCTCCCTTCCTGAACAACATTTGAAGTGCTTTGTCTTGATTTACTTTTAGATCATTTTCCATTGCCTTGGTTTCTAGTCTTTTTAGCATCTTCTTTGTGTTCTCTGTTACTGCTGATTCTGTCACCATTTCATCTGTGTAGAGAATTATTTCTGCTTTTGAGTTTTCCTCAATTATGTTTGTCACATCTGTTGTATAGATGTTGAACAGCATTGGACTCATAGTGTCCCATTGAAAAGTTGCCCTTATCTGTATAATTTTTTTCAACGTAGCTGTTTATTAAATTAGATTTTGTTGAACACATTCCTGAAGTGCACTCCCTGGTGGACCATCCTCTCTGGCCCTTCCCTTCAACTCTCCATTAGTTTTTCACTATTCGCTAAGTTCAGTGCATTCCTTAGATCTGCAAAGACTGCATAGTACTTCCCTATCTGGTCTGTTAAGTATTTAACTGCCTGTACAATGCTCTGGCCCTTCATAAAGCCAAATTGGTATTCCAGGATGTTTCCCTCAACTACATCGAGTAGTCTTTTGTGGAGTATTTCAATAAATACTTCAAAGCAAGCATTTTGTACCACCAATCCTCTAAATGAATCTGGTGATGCTCTGTCTACCTTCCTGTTGTACAGGGTCTTTACTATCACTGTTACCCAGCATTCAGGAATTTTTACTGTCTGTTGGCACTTGTTCCTCAGTGCCTCCATGCTGTCAGTGGAGTCTTTGGGTTGCTTCATGTACATGGTACCTGAACCTACCAGTTCACCATTTATTCTTCCTTTGATTGCTTGTCTGAGTTCAGTAGTTGTTAACCAATGGAAATTCCAGGGCGGAATAATTACAGTATTATGGAAAGGATAGATTACTACTCATAATAAAGAGCAGATACTGAGTTGCAGGCAGGCACAGCAAACAGATGACTATACATGTCAGCCTTCAGCCACAAGACCTTCTTCTAAAATAATAAACACACACCCACACGAAATCACAAATTACACACACATAACCACTGTGAGAGACTGGTCTCCGCAACCAGAGACATTGATGAGGAGTGTGAGAATTCTTCTTGTATATGTGTGTGTGTGTGTGTGTGTGTGTTTGTGTGTGTGTGTCTTCTGTTTTAGAAGAATGCTTTGTGGCCAAAAGCTAAAATGTATTTTATTGTGCCTGTCTGAATCTCAAAGTCTCCTCTAAATGATGAGTAGCAATCTATCATTTCAGCAGTTGTTATTAATTCAAAGTTGTATGTGGTCTCTGTTGCTTCCATTTCTCATTCCTTGTATTTTTTCTGTTTTTTCAGTATTTCTGAGCATTGTGTGTCCCAATTCTTCATGTAGATTTCTCATGTTGTGAGTAAGACTTTCATCTCATGGCTGTGAACAGATCCGATTCTACATCCATTGCTAATTTTCTTGTCTCCTTTTTGATATATTTCATTTTTTCCCTTTTATTATACATTTGTGTTTCCTTCTTTTTCCTGCAAACACAGTTAAATCTGTCTGTCTTCTGGATGTTTCTTATATGTATAGGGCCTGTAAGGTTTCTTTCCTTTCTGCATAGCATTGATGCTCTTGTTGTGACAGTGCCTCGATATTTAAAAGTGCCGCTACGTCAGTACGCGAACACGGCGATAGAGGCGCTCCGCAGCTCGGCTGAGTGCGGGAGCGCCAACTAGCTATGAACAGCGCCGGCCGCATGTCATGGCACGGCAGTTGAGTGACAGATACGGAGTTGGTAGAATGTAACCCGCTATTGTTTCTACATTTGTATATCCACGCAATTTATTAGTGATTAAAGGTTACAACAGATCTGACCATTTTTGCACTTTTCATCTTCTTTTGAATTTCATGACTCTCCTTATTACTTTAGTGCATATTTTCAGTCCTTCCACCAGTTTTTCATCCTGTGTTAGTGCTCTCACTCTTTGAATGTTATCTTTGTTTTACTCTATTATTCCCTGTTTTAATGTTTGGGAGAAGATTTTTGTCCATTTGTTTATTTTCTCAGTTGCAGTGTTTCAGTGTAGTAACTTGTCATTACAGGGGAATGCTTCCTGCTGGGGACCAAACCTCTTCTTGTTTCTTTAGCTTTAAATGTCCTGCTTCATAGAACACTAAATCAATCACGTTGGTTCTATTATGTGCCTTGTATGTTGGTATTTCCTTTTTCTTTGCTAGTCTGGAACCTTTCTCTTGTACTGTTTCTAACAGTACTTGCGCTCTGACATTCTACTTACCAGTTCTACAATTAAGATCTCTGGCTAGCATAACATTTGTGTCATATTTTGATTGATTTGATACCATATGTATTACATGCTCAACTGGTACACCTGGCTGATAGATACCTGCTACCACCATTGCAGTAGCTTTATTACTGTATTTTCCACTTTAATAAATCTTTTGATGTTCCCCTCTGTTTTCCCCTTTTGAGAGCAGGTAATTCCCCTTGTTGGTCTTCCCTCTGTTAGTATCATTAGTGTATGATTGGCATATTAATGAATTTCAACATGTTCAATGAGAAAGGTCTCTGTGAATATTATAACATTATTTGCTCCTGTTATATCCTTTGATATGTAAGGCAGTGCATTTTTAATTCCCTCACTAGCCCATAGTAGTTTGTTTATGCTCTTATTCAGGCGTGATCTTCTTTTCTTGTTGATGAGTTTGTCTCCTCGCTTCAGTGTCCTCTTTGTATCTACAAAAGTTGTAACTCCTGATGATTATCCCTTTGGGCCAGAAGTCTATTCTTTGTGTGTCTTCTAGATAAGTGAATACAAAGCCAATTTTGAATGCTGTGCCCTCTCCTCAAGAACCTAGAGTTCTTCACTTTATAAATTCCCCTTGATACCAATGCTCTCTAGGAATTTTCTTACACTGCTTGTGTTAGTGTTTTGTTTTAATCTTCCTATGTGTAGCCAGGACATCTTATCTGCTGGTTCCCACTCACAGTCCTCTTTCTTGGATCCTGAGTGGATTTATGTTGGCTCATCTGTGGTCTCCTTTCTCTGAGGTATATAATTTCCCAATCTATTTCCTTCCAATAATTTACTTCCATTTGTCATCTTGTCCCAGGTCCATTTCTTATTCTCATCATGATTGTCCATTGATGTCCCCCTCCTCTCGTGTCTGTGTCTTGGTCTGTGTCAGATTCTTAGTCTCCTTGGCCTCTGCATGTTTGTCTAGTCTTCCCTTGTTCTCTGTTTTCACCATTTCTCCTCTCTTCCTTGATCTACCATCTTTCTCCTTCGATTCATCCACTTCCCTGGTAGAATTTATTCCTTCTGATATGTCAGTGTCTTTTAGTAGTTGTTTCAGTTATTATTGTGCAACTGTCTTTATTTATTCTTTCTCTGAAAATTACCTAGAACAGATAGTTAAGAACCCCACCCATGATGGAAATATATTGGATCTAATGCCAACAAATAGACCTGACTTCTTTGAGGATGTCCACATCAAAACTGGTATCAGTGACCATGACACAGTTGTGGCAACAATGATTACCAAAGTAAGTGACCATGACACAGTTGTGGCAACAATGATTACCAAAGTAAAAAAGACAACTAAAACATGCAGAAAGATATACACATTCAGTAGACTACACAAAAAATGAGCAGCTTCCTATCTCAGTGAGGAACCTGAAACTTTCAGTACAGGGCAGGAGCATGTAGAGGAACTCTGGCTAAGCTTAAAAGAATAGTTGCCCATGCACTGGATTCACAGGCATGAATCCGCCCAGCTGATTAGTGTTGAGGTCCTGTGTACCTGCCAGCCTGTGGATGGTTTTTCATCTGCCTTGGCGAAAGAAGGCTGGTTCCCCACACAAAAATTTGAGGTTTACACTCATCTATTCATCTGGTATGAGACATACCCGAGGGGGGGGGGGGTCCACTGAGGGCCAAATCGAACAATAACCCTGGGTTCTGTGTGGGGCGGTGACATCCTACTATCCAAACTAAAGTATTATGGTATAAATAATACAGAGTTGGAAATAATCAACTCTTACCTACATAACAGGAGACAATTTGTCAATTCAAAACAGACACTCTTCTATGAATGTCACATCTGGTGTACCTCAGGGCTCTGTCCTTGGTCCTTTCTTCTTCTTCATTGTTGCAATTAATGATTTGCCATCTTATGCTGGGCCTGAGTCAGTTATCTGTTATGAGGATGATACAACCTTAACCAGCACAGATCGAAATTTATCAAAGCTACAACAGAAATCACAGGACACTCTCACCTTAACACTAAACTGGTTCTCAGCTAACAAACTTCTATGTAATCCAGAGAAAACTCAGCATCTGCGGTTGGGACTGGCTGATGAGGTAGAACCAATACACATTGATTCCAAACTTAACTGGCAACCTCATATCAACCAGGTCTGCAAAAAGTTATTGAGGGTGTCCTATCTCATCTGGAAACTGTCTGATCTAGTGAGTAACAAATATCTCAGAAAAGCTTACTTTGGACTCATATGTCTTATGGACTGTTACTATGGGGCCACTCATGTCATGTCAGTGATGTACTACTGATGCAGAAAAAAGTGCTATGAATAATATGCAAGGTTGGTCCAAGGGAACATTGCTGTCCCTTATTCATCAAAATGGAAATAATGACAGTGATAAATCTTTATATTTATGCATCATTGATATATGCTAAAAAGAACAGAACAAAATTTAACACCAGAAAGAACATACACTTACATGACACCAGAAACAGAGAGTATTGACATTCCTAGACACAGGCTGACAAAAACAGGCAACTCTCACAAAGTGAACTGTTTGAAATTATTTAACAAATTATCACATACTGCACTCAATACAACTTTCAATAATTTTAAAAGTAAACTACACAAATGGTTAATAGACAATCCGTACTACAGTCTCACAGAATTCATGGATACTTGTAACATAGAAATTGAGTTTTAAGTCTATGATTCCAATACTGTATATTGATTAATGTAGCATAAATAATTTGTACTTGTAATGTAAACACTCACTAATGTAGTGACTTATTATGTATCTTGACGTAATTGTAATGCCTATTTCACTGCATGTGGTCAATGGCAAATTAAGACTCTGAAACTGCTGTAGCCTGTTGTGGGATTGTGTACCACTGAGGGCTATGGCGGGGACAAAGCCTCTCCATCATTTCTAGGTTCCCGGTTCAATACACAGACATGATGCACTGGATGGAGATGTATCCAGTAAAACAGTTCATAATGAGAGGGAACCTCCATTGTACACAGTGACTGTAAAGAAATTTTCATAGAAAAAGAACTTACTACATAATAGGTGCACAACAAAGTGTAGGGCTATAGATAGAGAGAAGCTGAATAAAACGTGTTTGGTTATCAAGAGAGAAATGTGTGATGCCATCAATGACTACTGTATCAGATATTGTCAAGTGATCTTTCACAGAATCCAAAGAAATTCTAGTCATTTGTAAAGGCTGTTAGTGGCACCAAAGTTAGTGTCCAGTCCCTACTGAATAAGGCAGGGACTGAAATTGAGGGTATAAAATCAAAATCTGAAATGCTTAATTCCATTTTCAAATGTTCCTTTACAAAGAAAAACCCAGGATAATTGCCCCAATTTAATCCCCATACCACTGAAAAGGTGAATAAAATAAGTCTTAGTGTCAGTGGTGCTGAGAAACTGCTGATATCGTTAAAATTGAACAAAGCTCCAGGACCTGATGGAATCCCTGTCAGATTCTATACTGAATTTGCAGCTCAGTTAGCCCCTCTTCTAACTATAATCTATCATAAACTCCTTGAACAAAAAACTGCGCCCAGTTCTTAGAAACTACCATCCAATATCCTTGACACTGATTTCTTGTAGAATCTTAAGACATATTCTGAGCTCAAACATAATGAGGTATCTTCAACAGAACAACCTCCTAAATGCCAACCAGTATGGATTTCGAAAACATCAGTTATGTGAAACCGAACTTGCACTTTTCTCACAACATTCTTAAAGGTCTGGATCATTTCCGAAAAGCATTTGACTCAGTACCATATGTACCATATGTACATTTCAATTATGTACATTCAATTATGTACATTCAATTATGTGAAACCGAACTCGCACTTTTCTCATATAACATTCTTAAAGGTCTGGATCATTTCCAAAAAGCATTTGACTCAGTACCATATGTACATACCTGTGCCTCAGCTCTTACCAGAAACCAATAGTGATAAATGTGAAAGTGTGAAATGTGGCAAAAACGAATTTCATAAACTATGCACTGGAGAAACAATGGTAAAAAATATGATCATCAAACCGCTGAAAGAAAGGTACAACGTTCTCGTATTAACAGACAGCCACGGCAGAAATTTGGTGAGTGTTTTACAGGACAATTACAAAGATATCCAAGCAATAGGAATAGTGAAACCAGGTGCAAGTACGAAATCTGTTACTGATGTCGACCTGCAGGGAAACAAAAAAGAAGAGAATGAATATATAGTGTGTATAGCTGGTGCCAATGACATCGCACGAAATGAAGAACGAAATTCCCTAGCAAGCCTGTAAAACTTCCTAGAAGCAAATAAATCACGAAACACCATTATTACAATGCTGCCTCACAGGTATCATCTCATGTACAATTCGTGTGTAACTAAGTTGATTCGAAAAACAAACATTAACATGAAACAAATGTGTGCTCGCTTTGGCAAATGTAAAATATTAGATATAAGCAAATTGAATAGAAGCCTACATACCAGACATGGTATGCACCTAAATTTTGAAGGCAAAAAATTCTTGTGTGACAAAATATGGGAAATTATCAAAGAAAAAGGCGATTTAAACAGAATTCTGTCACAAAGTAGACAATGATGTTTTTTTTTAGAGGAAAGCATAATAAATTAAACCTTGCATATCAGAATGACCAGTATGTAACTAATAAAACAAAGCAGCTGAGTGCTTACCTAAATGAAACTAAGCCACACCTCTTCCTAGCGAGTGAATTGGGATGCGAGGAAGAGGAAGCATATGGTCACAGGCTAAAAAATTACAAACTTGTACTGCAGAAAGACAAACAAAAGTGGTGGGGTAGGCATTTATAGTAGAAATGATGTAAAATGTGAAAACGTTAAATGGATAGATGATGTGAGTACTGAAATGGTATTTGAGGTTGCAGCAGTAAACCTGAAGTATGGAAACAACAGCCTTATAAAGGAGCGCTGTATAGGTCACCTGGAAGTACCACAGAAGAGTTTCTAAATTGCCTAGAGGACTTGCTAGAGGGGACAACAACATATAAAAAACACTTGTTGCTTGTTGGAGACATCAACATAGACTCATTAAATTACAGTGTTAACTATTTGTGCTATATGGATGTATTACAGAGTTATAACTTTAAACAAATGAACTCAGAACCTACAAAAGTCACTGCAAATACAAAGACATGTATTGACCATGTTATCACAAATGTAGGAAAAGAGAAAGTAAATGTAAACACCTTAGAAATCTACATTTGTGACCACAAAGCCCTTACTATGGAAATTGATGTGGGGAACGTAGATGTAACTGAAAGTGATACAGTTATATATAAAAGAAAATTTAATTATTCTAAACTTAAGATGGCACTAGGGAATGAAAAATGGGAACCAGTGTTGCAGACAAAATCAATGAGAATCGGCCAATTCATACAAATACCTGGGTGTAACACATTGTAGGTCTATGAAATGTAATGGTCAAGTAGGTTCAGTTGTGGGTAAAGCAGGTGGTAGACTTCAGTTAATTTGTAGAAACAAAATCCTGAATTTAATATGAGAAACAGTAATGTACACAACTATGATACACAGGGAAGGGAAAATTTTCATAGAATTGTGACCAATAAAAAGGCAACGGACCACAGCCCACACAGAATGGGAGCAATTTTCTACAATGCACTACCCTGTGAACTCAAGAAAGTAAATCTAAACATGCTAGAGAGTAGACTGAAGCAATTATTAATAGAGAAGTGTTGTTACTCTATAGAGGACTGTAAGTTGTAGTGCCATCTTGGAAAACAGTGTATATAGACAATGCCTCCGATCTATCAGTGGTATGAAAGAATGTAATTATACACTGTATTATGTGTACTGTACTATTATAAATATAAGCTAAATTGTGTTACACAATAGAGGAATCTACTTGTAGTGCCCTTTTGAAACATAATGTGTACAGACATGTGTCTGATCCATATGTTGTTGTGAAAGAATGTAAATATTTTACTGTATATGTGTAATGTAATCTAAATTTTCCTGACAATGTCAGAAAACTTTTTGTTATATGGACAGAGAATAAATAAATAAATAAATAAATTGTCAAAACTACAATTATATGGGGTGTCAAGTGAAATTTGTGACTGGATTGAGGATGTGTTGTGACCCTTGCTGTTCCTGTTGTATACTAATGACCTTGCAGACAATATTAATAGCAAAATCAGGCTTTTCACAGGTAATGCAGCTATCTGTAATGATCTACTATCTGAAACGAGCTTTTATTTCATTTTATTTATTTATTTATTTTCGAGTTCCGTGGATCCTTGACGTGAATGTATTGCTAGGATGTAGAATGTGTCATGTTATTACAGTAATAGCCACATGTAGATGATCATGAGGCAAGCAATTTAACATATATAAGCAGATACATGAAAAAGGACATCCACATGTCAAATAATTACACAGAAAATTCAGATATAACACAGATAATAGTACAGTAATGACATAGAGGACTGCATAAATAGTAGTGTAGTATTGACATAGATGATTACATAAACAAATTTAGAGTAATTCATCTAAAAAATATTCTGCCAACAAGTGATATGCTAATCTACATAATCGGTTCTATTAGAAATGCATGAAATTAAGCACAAATTCAAGAAGTATTACACGAGCTGCATAAATATTCAATCAAATCTTTATAAGATTTCAAAGTGTCTAGAGGTTTGAAATTTTTTCTAAATGTTCAGAAATGTAAAATTGTGCACTTCACAAAACGAAAAAATGTACTATCCTATGACTATAAAATCAATGAGAATCGGCCAATTCATACAAATACCTGGGTGTAACACATTGTAGGGCTATGAAATGTAATGGTTAAGTAGGTTCAGTTGTGGGTAAAGCAGGTGGTAGACTTCAGTTAATTTGTAGAACACTGGGGAAGTGCAAGGAGTCTACAAAGGAGATTGCTTACAGAGCAGTCATGTGACTGGTTCTACAATATTGCTCAAGTGTGTAGGATCCATACCAAATAGGACTAACAAAGGATATTGAACACATACAGAGAATGAGATTTTCACCCTGCACCAGAGTGTCGTTGATATGAAACTTCCTGACAGATTAAAACTGTGTGCCAGACTGAGACTCGAAATCAGGACCTTTGCCTTTCGCGGGCAAGTACTCTACCAACTGAGCTACCCAAGCACGACTCACGCCCCATCCTCACAGCTTTACTTCTGCCAGTACCTTGTCTCCTACTTTCCAAACTTTACAGAAGCTCTCCTGCGAACCTGGCAGAACTAGCACTCCCGAAAGAAAGGATATTGTGGAGACATGGCTTAGCCGCAGCCTGGGGGATGTTTCCAGAATGAGATTTTCACCGTGCAGTGGAGTGTGCGCTGATATGAAACTTCCTGGCAGATTAAAACTGTGTGCCAGACTGAGACTCGAACTCGGGAACTTTGCCTTTCGCGGGCAAGTGCTCTACCAACTGAGCTACCCAAGCACGAATCACACTCCGTCCTCACAGCTTTACTTCTGCCAGTACCTCATCTCCTACTTTCCAAACTTTACAGAAGCTCTCCTGCGAAAGGCAAAGGTCCCGAGTTCGAGTCTCGGTCTGGCACACAGTTTTAATCTGCCAGGAAGTTTCACATACAGAGAAGGATGGCATGAATGGTCATAGGTTTTTTTGATCCATGGGAGAGTGTCACACTATACTGTAGGAACGAAACTGGAAGACTCTAGAAGATAGACATAAACTATCCCCTGAAAGTCTATTGACAAAGTTTCAAGAAATGGCTTTAAATGCTTACTAGAGGAATATACTACAACCCTCTATGTACCACTCATATATGGATCATGAGGATAAGATTAAAATAATTACTGCCCGCACAGAGGCATTCAGGCAACCATTCTTCCTGTGCTCCATATGTGAATGAGACAGGAAGCAACCCTAATAAATGGTCCAGTGGGACATACCCTCTGCCATGCACCTCATAACAGTTTGCAGAGTATAGATGTAGATGTAGATGTAGATATTCTTTTGTTATCTTCTTGGTGTTTGAAATAACTTACATTATGGACTGTAATAACTGATGTTGACTTTTTCAGTGATTTTTTTCACCCGTTTCTGCATTTGTGGGTGAATTACGAGTTTCACTAATAACTGTCTCAGGATACTCGTTGGTGCTTGACTCATTGCTGCTGCTGTCTCTGTTCTGCCCTACTTGATAGCTCTGATAGGGAGTGGTTTTTGTTTACAATCTTGGGTTTGGCTCCTTAGATAGCATCCCTAATTCTGCGACTATGTGTGGCTTTTGTGTAATACTAGTAGATGTCTCTAGATTTGGCTGGTGCTCAACACTTTATGGTTGTTATACTTGTTTTTCTCTGCTCCAGCAGATGTCTTTGAGCTCTGGCTGCTGCTTGAGGCTTCATTTATTGTGCCAACAAATGGAACCACTTGTCCCATTGGGTGGTTGCCTTCTAACCTTTGTGTATTGCCATTTTTGCTTCCATAACCTTGTCTCTAGGTTCCTTATTTCCCTTATTCTGATTCTCTAAGGTGTATATGTCATTGTTATAAAAGATTTTCTGATAACATTTACTGTTTTTCGTATACCCTCTTTCATGGTCTTTCTTCAAGTAGCCTCCTACTTCCAAGATACTCACCAAACCTTTCTAAGCACTTTCAAGTTGTTCTTTATCTTTTCTACCATTTTTGCTGGATCAACCAACCATACTATGCCATCATTTTCTCACTGCTACTGCCACTGGGCTATGATACCAACACTGTGGCAATCCACTCGGCTTGTCAGATTTCATGCGTCATCCTGTTGTACTGTTGTGGCACGTTGATTCTAGCAGCAGTGCTCTGCTGTGGTTGACAGTCTAAGAAACAATTCCTCTGGGTACTTCTGCTACCATGGCCTGTGACAGGTGGAGTGCTCTGAACTTGCTCACGTATTTATCAAGTGATATATGTTGAACTTCTGCAAGTTTGTGTGTCAGCTCCTTGTTCTTCATATATTTTCTTGTGAACTGAAGTTTTCCCTGCATACAAGAACCAGCCATTTAAGAATGTCTGATGGTCATGTGGCTTCATAGACTATCAAATACCAAGTGATCTTTTGCTGGTGATCTATTCTCTGTATATGTTCTACCCTGATTCCAGATGTAACAGTGAATTAGGGCTGCACTAACTACAGTCCTGGTTTATTATAAGAATGATAAAAAAGGAATTTAAGTGCTTGAAAAGCATTATTTGCTAGTAACTGATATACAGCCTTTCAAGCTGGCCGGAGTGGCCGAGCGATTCTAGGGGCTACAGTCTGGAGCCGCGCGACCGCTACGGTCGCAGGTTCGAATCCTGCCTCGGGCATGGATGTGTGTTATGTCCTTAGGTTAGTTAGGTTTAAGCAGTTCTAAGTTCTAGGGGACTGATGACCTCAGAAATAAAGTCCCATAGTGCTCAGAGCCATTTGAACGTTTGAACAGCCTTTCATTCATGTTGTCAAGATTTAGTCAGGCATAGGTCTTTTTGATGCACTAAAGGTGTGTTATGATGTGCACTATGTCAACAGAACAAATGTAGAACCCTTATTCACAACTAAAAAAATGTTTTTAAAAATATTATTTTTATGGGTACCTGCTAGCCATTCAAAAGGCTTTTACTTTAAAAATGACAAACTGTCCCTCTCAAGAATTCCTCTATGGTGTAGAGTGAATTGTCAAGGAGAAACTTCTTTAACCTACATTTGAAAACTTTCTGCTACCTATCAGACACTTTATTTCCATGGATAGACAGTCAAAAAGTTTTATAGCTGCATATTTCACCCGTTACTCCACCAAAGTCAGATTCATTAAATAGTAATGCAGATCATTTTTCCTTCTAGCATTGTTCTTATGAATATCTCTGTTACTCTCAAACTTAGTTGGATTATTGATATAGTAACAAATTTCATAAGTGAGTAGATGCACTGTGAGGCAGCGGTTAATTTTTCCAGCTTATGAAAGAGATGCCTGAAAGATACATATGCGTAAACTACTCACATAATTCTAATTGCCACACGGGATTAGCCGAGTGGTATAAGGTGCTGTAGTTATGGACTGTGTGGCTGGTCCTGGTGGAGGTTCGAGTCCTCCCTCGGGCTTGGGTGTGTGTGTTTGTCGTTAGGATAATTTAGGTTAAGTAGTGTGTAAGCTTAGCGCCGGATGACCTTAGCAGTTAAGTCCCATAAAATTTCACACACATTTGAACATTTTGAACAATTCTAATTATTTCCTTGTATGCATAGAATACGTTTGCTTAATTGAGAAGTTACTTTTGAATATTCTTTTAAAATACACCACTGAATGAAAATATGCAAAATATGTTAGCTTAAAGACTTCATATCCCCTATTCATATGGAAAACGTAGGCAAACCTAAGTGATTTAGCATATTTACTATTTGTGTTTCCATTTTAAGTTGTCATCAGTATGCACACATAACAACTTAGCAATTTTCTACCTTGTTTATTGTTTCTGTTGATATACTGGGTTAATAGGAGGTGCGATATTTTTGACTGTATAGTATAGGACGAATTGTGTTTCTTCAAAGTTTAAAGCTAGCCCATTTACGAAAAATCATTCAGTAACTTAAAAAAAAAATCATTTATCATTTTCTTCATTGATGCTTCTTTGTTCAGCTTCACAACATTGCTTGTATTATCTGCAATCGGTGCTAATATTGAGTCCTCAGTCAAATGACAAATCTCTAATGTAAAGCAAGAATAGTATGGGGACTAATAATCAAACCCTGTGGAATTCCAAGTGTAATTTCTCCCCATGCAGTTGATGTGGTTTTCCTCTTTGTACTATTCGAATAGCCTAGAATAACTTCCTGCATTCAGTTTCTTAAATTAGAACTAAACTAGTCATTTACTGAACAACGTATTTCATAAAAGCTTAGTAGCAGTTTCAGTAGAATGGCCCTTATGAGTTTATTTATTTATTTATTTATTTATTTATTTATTTATTTCATGTTCCATAGATCTCGTATTGTGAGTACGTCACATGAGATGTGGAACGAGTCAAACATACAAAACAACAAACATACAAAAAGATACAAAACAGTCTTCATTAAATATATAAAAAATGTTCTACATAACTGCATATAGTTAATACAAAGTTTAGAGGAAAAACAGATATTGTACCTATAACAGCAGATTTCTTTGAGTGTTAATACAAAATTTCATGTTTTAATTTGGAGAAAAATTGCAAGCACATTTCTTTGTTAACAAGATGGATAACTCTATCTAAATGCTGTTTCCCTTTTTGCATCATTAAACTCTTCTAAAGTATAAACAGACATATTTAACAAATATTCCTTTAGTTTTGCTTTAAAAAGAGATTCATTTTCTCTTAAACATTTTATCTGGTCAGGGAGATGGTTAAAAATTTTTGTTCCTGACCATTTGACACCTCTCTGAACAACTGTCAGGTTCTTAAGTTCACAATGAGGATTTTCTTTCCCTCTTGTATTATATTTGTGATAGTTCTTATTTGATGGAAATTGTGCAGGGTTCTTAATTACAAAACACATCAGCGAATATATGTACTGGGATACAGTGGTCATTATTTGCAGCTTTTTGAAAAGGTTACGGCATGATGTCCTCGGGGCTACTCTGCGCATAATTCTAATAGCCCTTTTCTGGACCACAAAAATTTTCTTTGCCAAAGCTAAATTTCCCCAGAAGATAATTCCGTAACACATAACGGAGTGAAAATACCCATAGTATGCGGACTTCATAGTGGTTAAATCTCCAATGGAAGACATCATTCTGATAGCATACATAGCTGAGCTCAATTTTTTTAGGGTCTGTTGTATATGGAAGGACCAGTTCATTTTGCTATCAATATTTACTCCAAGAAATTTAGACACATACATTCTTTCTATTGGTTGATTTCCACATGTTACATTTATTTCTCTCACTTTTTTTTTTATTGTATGGAACTGGATAAAATTTGTCTTACTTGGTTTTAGAGAGAGACCATTAACACTGAACCAGTTAGTCACTTTGGAGAGTATGTTGTTAACTGACTCCTCGAAATTAACATCTGATTTTCCACTCATGAAGACGGTGGTATCATCAGCAAAAAGAGTAAATTTGCAAGGCAGGCTTGCACACAATGGTAAATCATTTATAAACATCAAAAACAACAGTGGCCCCGGAATTGAGCCTTGAGGCACACCACAACTAATAGAAGTCCATTCAGACTGAGCGAAGGTATCCCTTGACTCATCTGAGCTGTTTAAAATTACTTTCTGTTTTCTCTCCTGAAGATAAGATTGCAGCCAGTTACCTGTGACACCCCTTATTCCAAGTAGTTTGGCTTTCTGCATGAGAATGTGGTAATCTACACAATCAAATGCCTTTGATAAGTCACGGAAAACACCAATTCCTATCATTTTTTGATTTAGACATTCAAGTACTTCATTTGTAAGTGCATACACTGCATCGTCAGTTGAACAGCCCCTTTGAAAGCCAAACTGGCTCTTGTTGATAAGTGTTCATTATGAGGTGTTCAGTAATTTTGGTGGTAGTTAGTGAGCTCAGCTCTATTACCCTTCTTGTGTAGGGGCTTCACAATGGCATACTTGAGTCTTTCAGGAAAAATGCCTTGTTGAAATGAAGCATCAGAAATATGGCTCAGAATATCACTAATCCATATACATGAAAATTTCAATAAATTATTGGATACATTATCTACCCCTGCAGAGTTCTTACACTTTAAAGACCAGATGACTGTTTGAATTTCCTTTACAGTGATAGGATTAATGTACATTTCTGGTATTATGTTGGAGTATGCATCCTGTCATAAAGTCATAGCTTCCTCAACAGAGGGCCTACAGCCAATTTGTTGGGTTACTGACAGGAAATGTTTGTTAAAAATTTCAGTCAAATCTGTGCTCCCGTTACTACACAGAAGAATAACATACACATTCTTTACCCTATTGTTATTATTACTGATAGTATTAAAACTTATTTTCACAACCTATGATTCAAGGTTCATTGCAGATTGTTTTCAATTGACAAGTAGTCACCACAACTCTTGATGACTTTACGAAGTTTTCGTAGAATATCTGTGATTCCAAATAATAAGAGCCCCCGTATGCCGCCGTTTTACTGCATCCTAGAATTTAACATAGGGCTCTTTTGAGTTGGTGCAGTAAGAATCCCGTTACTGAAATTATTATTTTCTAGGTATTTCCGGTTACTATTTCTGCGGCCTTCATGACGAATTATGATTTTAAAATTCCCGCCTAAATCAATCAATTTACCGGAATAGCACAAATCTCTATCGTACGACCTTTTTAATCTTAAATAGAAATAATCGAGAATAAAGCACATTCTGAAAGTTTAAATGTGTAATGTGCGATGGCTATTAACTTGAAACGTTAGATAAGTTTTACATTTTCAAGTGTCCGTTTAGGTCTTTGTTCTCACAAGTAATATCTTTGGCAGAGGTTGTTTGTGTGAAGCGAATTCTATCTGTGTCGAAAGGTGTTGGGTAAATGGCGTCTCGTGAGTGATTGTAAAGGGGTATTTTTGAAATTTTAGTCTCTCGAGTAAGTGGTGGTAAATTTAAAGAGTAAATCCACCGAATTTATAATACACCAGAGAAAACAATCGGCAATATGTCTCGCTACAGAGATTGGGATTTGTCATGCAAAGTGTTTGTGGGAAATCTGGGCAGTAGCGCTTCCAAATATGAAATTGAATCCGCTTTCAGTAAGTATGGGCGTCTTAGAGATGTTTGGCTAGCAAGAAACCCACCTGGGTTTGCCTTTGTGCAGTTTGAAGACCCGAGAGACGCTGAAGATGCTGTTCGGGGTCTCGACGGTATTAGAATGTGTGGCTCCCGCGTAAGGGTGGAGATGTCAACAGGGAGAAGCCGAAGAAGTGCCGGTGGTGATCGTCGTGGTCGTTCAAGATCCCGAACACCACGACGTCGTTCTTACAGCCGATCCAGATCCCGAAGTGCATCACCGAGACGCTCTCGTGGAGATTCACGAGACAGAAGATAAACTAACAAAAAATAAAAATAAAAAATCAGGTGGGCAATTATTCATTTTTGCTCTCGTGGTGAGATACCATTAAAATTTTTGTTAAACTTGTTGTGTGACCTTGACTGGAATTCCTGTAATACCTTTTTTAGCATTGTTACAGTATTACCATTTTTGTGTCCGCATGTTTACTTACACGTGTTATATGTTGAAAAAATGCCTACAAAGTAACAGTATTTTCTTTCAGCGTTCAGCATGGCGAAATGTCTAGCCGATTCAGGTAGGCCTAAATTATCTCCATTGTATTATGGACTATGTTTGTGCCTTTCGTGAAAGATCTGGAGCAGAATACTTTGTGTTGGTGGATTTAAATTTAAGATGTTTTCAGGTGTTACTTTTAATGACATTTAATATGTTCATTTGTTCATATTTTTTGTAATTATGAATTCATATTATTGTAGATATATCATGGAATGGAAAGATGTATGCGAAATTTTTGAAGCTTTACAGGTAAGAGTTTTGACGAAATCGACCGAAGATAACGTTTTTGTATTGTCCTCTTTAAGAAGACTCGTGCCATTACGTTAAAGAATACTTTCTCAGAATATTCACGATATCTCGGTAATTGAAATACAGCTAGTGTACAGTAAGAATGATTGCCCTTACTGAATACTATAACGAATTCTGTGAATTCCATAAGTCTATGTAAAACAGCGTAATCACGACTTAGGGGTGGGGCAGAAGAGAAATCTTCATAGCAGTTACTAAGTGATGAATTTAAAAGGTAAGAATTGGTGACAAATGCTGGTAATTGTCTTTCTTGTTTGTGTGTCTAAAGGGAAATGGTAATAGATGTGGAAATTTATACCCCTTTAAATAAATTCATCTTAACCCCTAAAATATTCTTGACATTCATTTTAACCTTTTCTATTCAATGCACTGTTCATGAGTGATGATAAATGTATGTTCAAAGTATTTTCGTAATGACTGAGTGCTTTAGATGTGTCGAATACATTCATTTTCGTTGTCTACATTGAGTTGTAAAAGCCATACATTTGTATCAGATCTCAGAATAAACTTTTCTGATAGCTGGAGCCTAGCTCTGATTTGTGAAACGTCTCATAAATGTGATACTGTATTTTGTGAAAGTTTCTTCAGATTCAATTTTATTGAAATATATGGGTCTAATACTGCACTTCATGTAAAGTTAAGGAAGCATAGATATTTTCAACATTCCTCAGTTGTATTGCACTTTCATTTTTTTTCCCCTGACACATTGTGTAATGTTACTACTATTTTATGAATCAAGTTCTCAATATTCCACAAACTCGTCCATGCATTTTGTCCAACATTTATTGCAAACAAGAGTAAGGAACACACAACTAGTTCCATTCATTTTTTGCTTGGTTGCAGTTAATCTGTCAGATTGTATAGTAAACTTATTTCAGCTTGTACAGACAAAGATTGAAAGTAGGCCATTTTCCTTGTCTTGTAAACTGTGTTGTAATGTTGTTTTTCACTCTGTCTTGAGCAAGCAGTGAAGGAAAAAAAAAAAGTGTTTAAAGTTCAAGGAGAAGCAATAAAGCTTTGAGGTTTGTCGTCATAATTCTGTGAGAAGGCAAAGTGGTTTGAAGAGCACTCAAATGGAATTGGGGGGGGGGGTCACTATGTGGTAAACATAAACAGGTAAACGAGGATTAAATTAGGTGATGGTGAGGGAATTAGATTAGAAAAGCATACCAAAATTAGTTCTGTTGTTTGGACAACAAAATTACTTATAATGGCTCAAGTAGAGGATATAAAATGCAGACTGGCTGCAGCACAAAAAGCATTTCTGTGGAAGAGAAATTTAGCATTGAATATTAATTTGTGTTGGGAAGTATTTGTTTGGAGCTTATTCTTGTATGGAAATGAAAGTTGGAGAATAAACAGTTCAGATGAGGAGAATAAAAGCTTAGGAAATCTGCTGCAGAAGAATGATGAATGTACACGTACATACTGAATCTAATGGGGGGGGGGTGATTTTTTTTTAATTGCAACTTGACCAGATGGCAGATCAACTGGGAGGGCTCGTGCTGAGGCAGCAGGGAGGAATTGTAAATTTGGTGATGGAGGGAAGTGCAGGGGTTGAAGGGAATAATATGGGAACCATGTTCAAATGGATGTAGGTTGCAGAAATTGATGGGAGATGAAGAGACTTGCACAGGATAATATATTGTGGGAATTGCATGAGACAAGTCACTAGAATGAAAAGCACACCTACAGAATTGTCCAAGTAATAAAAGGAAAATGGATGTAAATAAGTTTTATTCTATTTTGTTAAAATTTCCATTTTAATTATAGACTTGTGCACCGTCAGGTAGGGCTTCATGAATGCATTCATCCTTTTACGGTTTCCATTACTGTCTTTCGTCTTCCCTTCCCTCCTCCACCCCCATTCTTGTTTATCCTTTCACATTTTCACTCATCTAATTGCAGATGCAAATTTTCTACTTTCATGTAAGCTAAAATTAGTTCCTGTAGTATGTTCAGTCTTTAGAACATATTTTTATAACTTTTTCTATTGCTAGGTGTATGCAGATTCCCTTCAACTATGTGTACTGTAATTAAGTGTTTATTCATGTAATTAGATATCTGGTTTATGCTGCTTACTGCATTTTCATGTTATAAGTTGGGATGGATTTTATTTGGCAGGAAGTGAGTGTAATAGTTGCCTTTTTACAGCAGCACTATTTTGCAGAGTGTACTGTCTGATGTGTAATCGCTTATCTTCTGCTTCACATCAAGCCCTTTCTGTATTAGAAGTGCATTGTTCCGATGGTTTCTTCAGTTAATAACTTCCCCCACACTTGCTTATGAAATACATTTGGTGATTAATGTATAACAAGTTAGTCTTTAATACAATAAATATTCAAGACTTCTTGAGGCTGCAGTGTACTGGTATTAGATTGTTCATACAATGTAGATTATGGCTTTTGGATTAGTCTCCATCAGATGCTGTTCAACAGCCAAGGAGAGTTAATCAGTTGCTCCTATCCATGATGCAATGTGTGATCTGAAATTTTGTATGAAGGTAGCCTGAGGAAGTCTAATGTTTCACATAAAATACATTGTGGCTGTGTGTCTCAGGTGATATTATTAAGAGTTACTGCAGACATAATTGCCTCATCACTACCCCGAGCAAGCAGAAAAATGTCAGGCTATTGAAAAGAATAAAGGGTTCAAATTGCCTGCTGAACAACTCCCATCCCCTTATTGCACTATTTTTAGATTTTGCACATATTTATTTCCCAGACAAGCAGCTTCTTATGTACAGTATGATGCAAAATATTTTGAATTTGTTTGGCCCCCATCTTCCCCTCTCTCCCATCTTCCCCTCTCCCCCATCTTCCCCTCTCCCCCATCTTCCCCTCTCCCCCATCTTCCCCTCTCCCCCATCTTCCCCTCTCCCCCATCTTCCCCTCTCCCCCATCTTCCCCTCTCCCCCATCTTCCCCTCTCCCCCATCTTCCCCTCTCCCCCATCTTCCCCTCTCCCCCATCTTCCCCTCTCCCCCATCTTCCCCCTCTCCCCCATCTTCCCCCTCTCCCCCATCTTCCCCCTCTCCCCCATCTTCCCCCTCTCCCCCATCTTCCCCCTCTCCCCCATCTTCCCCCTCTCCCCCATCTTCCCCCTCTCCCCCATCTTCCCCTCTCCCCCATCTTCCCCTCTCCCCCATCTTCCCCCTCTCCCCCATCTTCCCCCTCTCCCCCATCTTCCCCCTCTCCCCCATCTTCCCCCTCTCCCCCATCTTCCCCCTCTCCCCCATCTTCCCCCTCTCCCCCATCTTCCCCCTCTCCCCCATCTTCCCCCTCTCCCCCATCTTCCCCCTCTCCCCCATCTTCCCCCTCTCCCCCATCTTCCCCCTCTCCCCCATCTTCCCCCTCTCCCCCATCTTCCCCCTCTCCCCCATCTTCCCCCTCTCCCCCATCTTCCCCCTCTCCCCCATCTTCCCCCTCTCCCCCATCTTCCCCCTCTCCCCCATCTTCCCCCTCTCCCCCATCTTCCCCCTCTCCCCCATCTTCCCCCTCTCCCCCATCTTCCCCCTCTCCCCCATCTTCCCCCTCTCCCCCATCTTCCCCCTCTCCCCCATCTTCCCCCTCTCCACCTCTCTCCCTCTCCCCCCCTCTCTCCCTCTCTCTTTCTCTCAAATTAAATGTGAGATTTGAAATTGAAAAATATGTATCAGATATGTCAGTAAAAACCCACTAGGTAGGTGTGGCGTTTCTATTTATTACTTCAAGTAAATTTTGTTGTCAGATGGAGCTTAGTTTTTCTGCCTGCCATATTTTGAAAAGTTATGCGCATAAAGATTTCAGGTCGTGCTCTTTAGTACTGGAATGATTTGTGAACCAGTATTGAATGTAAATTATTCCATAGTCTTGGCTTACTTTAAATGGAATGAAACTTCCACTCTGCAGTGAAGTGGGCTCTGGTATTAACTTCTTAGTAGGGTGAAGTGGGGTAAGTGTAACCACGTTTTGGCATAGTTCAACTTTGACACCAAATTGCCAACTTGTTATTCAAGATATGATTTTGAAATTTCTCATGCTTGAAGTTTGACTTATTGACTTTTAAACAATCTACATTTTGTTTTTGAAAAAAGAAATTATATGATCAATTAATTGTTTTAAAAATTTTGTGTTGTGAGGTTACACTTACCCCATGGTTCGGGGCAAGTGTAACCCCCCATTGTTGTACCCATACAGAGCATTGTAAAAGAGACTTGGGGTAAGTGACCTGATTACCCAATTTTTACTGAATTTGAGGATTTTTAAATTATTAAAATATCTTAAATTTTACTCAAGATATGAGCTTTTTTGCACACGCTTCTTTGTATATTATGAAATACACAGATAATGTTAGCTAAACTAAAAAATAAGTGTTAGCCTAAACCATAAAACACTGAAACAGAATGCTTCATAGATGATTTATTTTTGTTTTAGGCCAGTAATTGATTAGTTTAAATTCTACAAAAGTAATATTTTTTCTTTAGTAGGCAATTTAACAAAAATAATAAAATATCTAGTATCAACAGAAAAGAAAAATTTACTTAATAAGTTCACTTTCTACTATTTTTCATGGTAATTGAACTAAAGTTGCTGGCAATTTGTGTTTAACGCTAAACTGCCCTAATTCAACTTATTATATTCACACTTAGGCCCTAACTATTACTTAGTCTTGGACTTGTTGTATGAATCAAATGTAACACCAAATGTCAGGTCTCCCCTGCGACTCAAAGTAGGCTCAGGCAGCACTGAAATGACATCAGAGGATGGAACTTCCATCTCATCTCTTCTATCAGGCCAGTAGAATGTGGTGCCATGCTTTGTCTTATTTTTGCATCTGAGGAAACTCACTTCTGGATCTCCTAAATCACAAATTTTGGTAACTTGGCCAATAAAATGAACTTTCTTACATTTTGTTACAAAGCTACCAGAACATAGTTTCCAACTGTAATTTTATCTTTGGCTTCAAAAAAGTTTGCCTCTTTTTCTTCTTCACAGTTTATCATTTCTTTCCTGAGATTGTCCAGTGTTATGGTCCCATTTTCTTCATCACTACTTATTAAAGATAGGCCTCCTTCAGTTTCACTTTCTTCACTTGTTGATTCAACTTAGTTCTTTTTTTTTTTTTTTTTTTCTTGTTACCCACATGAGCAACTGGGGATTTTTTTCCACAACAATCAGATGCCATTTCGAATAAAGTAACAGCACTTTGTTTGGAAGATTTCCTTTTCATTACCAAGCCCTTTTTTATGTCGATAATGAGTTTGTTTTGCTTTCTCCTTATTATTCTTGTTTCCTTTAAAATCTTTTTCTTTATAGATGGCATCTTGAAAAGTGATAACTTCAGCTCCTGGTGCAGTCCTTTTCTTCTTTGTTTTACCAGTGGGACTACACTGTCGGACTGTGACATATTTTATAAAAGGAAATGTGGTTTAAAAATATAGTAGACTTAAATAAAAAATAAAATATGTCTCACACAAACTCAGTAGGCCTACAAATCCAGCATATCAGGTATTCTGGTATCCATATGTACAGGAAGGCCAGTTTAGTTGATCTAGTGTGATAGCAAAACCAAGGTTACGGCTTAAATAAATAAATCTGTTCCGGTAAGTTTGTTTGGGGCAAGTGTAGCCCCCCCTGGTTACATTTGCCCCAGCCTGTTGGTTACACTTGCCCCACATGGGAAAAAGTTGGGGTAAGTGTAACCATGCCTGGCATATCAAGAGCTTTATCAGTAGAGTAAAATGAATCTCATATTTGAAATTTTCATGCAAAAGTTAGTTTGCGACCAAAAAATTGTGCAGTTATCTTTAAAACTGCAAAAATGACAGACCACCAAATTCTGAGCATGTCACTCACTCGCAGAGTGAAAATGTAGACGTCAATTCAAGTCCAAAAATTAACTATCAATTTATGTCAGATTTGACAACTTATGGTGAAATGTAACAAAGAAAGGAGTAAATTAATATGTGTGATAGGTCAGAGGTAAAAATACAGTTTCTTTAATGCACCATAAGCCGTGGTTACACTAACCCCATGGTTAAACTTACCTGACTTCACCATAGATTAAATCTGTGTGCTGGACCGACATTCGAACTTTGCCTTTTCGTGAGCAAGGGTTCTACCTGCTGTGTTACCCAGACACAACTCAAACCCATCCCCATAGCTTTACTTCTGCCAGTACATTTCCTAACTTCACACTTCAACGAAACATGTTGGTTATCACTCCTGGAAGAAAGGATATTGGAGAGACATGGCTTAAGCCACAGCAAGGGGAATATTTCCAGAATGAAATTTTCACTGTGCAGTGGAGTGTGTGCTGATATGAAATTTTCTGGCAGATAAAATCTGTGTGCCAGACAAAGATTCAAACTCTGGACTTTCGCCTTTTGTGGACAAGTGTCTCAGTTGTGCGCACACTTTCAATCTGCTAGGAAGTTTTGTATCTTGTTTTGGCACCTATGCACAGCTAAATCACTCCACTGTACACTGAGCTGTTGTCTTGACTACTCAAGGTGTTAAAATGACAAATGTAATATATATATATATATATATATATATATATATATATATATATATATATATATATATATAGACACACACACACACACATCATATCACTGTCTCACATCTGATGCAGCAAGGAAAACTGCATTGTTAATTACTATTAGTAGATGGGAACAAGGGAGATACTCAGAGGGCAACGTTGGGTGCAAAGACTATTGAGTTAATCATCATTGTTAGGTGGTCATGACAAGTGGATTGAACGAATGAGTGCGAAACATTGCTGCATATGACTTACAAAAATTTGATGCTATTTTACCTGGCACTGTTCAGTTTTAGCCTGTATTGTTTCTCCAGTCTTTATTATATGGAATTTGTGTGAAAAATTTACAAGGTGTTGGAAGAATTACAAAAAGTTTATAATTTCTCATTTTGCTTCTTATTTAGAATCAGATTTTTAAACTTAATTTCTTACAGAAAAAATTCCGTGGTATATGAACACAATTGCTTCCATTACCTCAGCACTTTTCATTTGTGTACATAGAATATTCTTAGGAAGGCTGTTTTTTTATAAGATGGCTCTGGCTCGACCAGTGAAGCCAAAAGTTTTTGAGAAGGTAAAGCGTATTAAAATTCTTCAGAGTGCTGTCAGCTGTACAGTTTGGCATCCACATTTTTAGTGCAAAGGACAATCCCATTGGATGTTAGGGAATGGTAGGAAGTGTCATTATCAGGTGGTGCTAGTCCGTACTTGGCAGAATGTCAATGGAATGTTGAAACTTCCTGGCAGATTAAAACTGTGTGCCCGACCGAGACTCGAACTCGGGACCTTTGCCTTTCGCGGGCAAGTGCTCTACCATCTGAGCTACCGAAGCACGACTCACGCCCGGTACTCACAGCTTAACTTCCGCCATTCTGAGTGGAATGTTATTGCTTTGCTCAGTACTGAGTGGTGAAAATAAGATTTAGAGACTGTATTCACAAATTCAGGAGCAATTAACAGCATTAAGAAACTAGTAATAAGTTCATTGACTAAGGTAAAATTAATAGTGGATGTTCTTGACAAATCCCACCACTGCTTAGTTGTGAAGGAATAAGAAATGTTGTGCAGATATTTCAGAGCCTTAGCACTTACTTGGTTGAGAAGATATATATGTGTACACACACACACACACACACACACACACACACACACACACACACACACACACCAAACAATATGTGGAAGCCAGTACATAGCACCTGTTACCTTTATACTTCATCCTGTTTTCTTACCAAGTGTTTGAAAAACTTCCAAAAGTGTTTTCCTTCAATAGAGTTAATTTTTTAACTGTTGAAACAATTTTCATTAAAAGGCTTGCTTATATCCTGTTTGTCCATGTGTTGTAAAAATATTTGTTCCTCCCACGTTGAACAGCACTTAAGTTGTCATGCAGGCTTTGCAGTGTGTCTCAAAAACATATCAGAAAATAAGATGAAGATTAAGAGCAAGAAATGAACTATATATGTTACTGTTGAGAGTATTCATTTGTTTCCAATGTTAGCAGATTATGCCATAGTGCATGTGCAGTCTTCTACATACTCAGAATTTTAAAACTGTATGCTCGTCACATTCAGTTGATCATTGGTATTCTGCGAGTATGTCTTGTGCACACATCCTTAGTAGTCCATTTAGAAGTCGGTTGTGTGAAGCATGCCTTTCACAAAAAGGAGGGAGTACAGAATGTAGAAACTTTCAATTGAACAGCCATAAATGATAATCTTTAAAGTGCATTAGCTGTCAGCTTCAGTGACAACCATTGAAGTGAAAATCTTCCCATTGTACTAGGTTTTTCGGAAGTGTTGGATGTTGTAGTTATTGACAATAAAAACATTATTTTAGAGAGTTTTTGACTCATTATAATGCAGGCTAATGTTATGAATTTAAAACTACCGTCTGTATATGCTGAGTTTTAGGGGCATTTGTCCAGTAGTCGCACATTCAAAATGTAGCTCCCTTGCAAACATTTGTGGTTTCTGTGATGTAGGTGAATTCTAGAATGTTCTCCAGTTTCCCATCATGATTCAAGCGGCTGCTGTCTATAGCAAATTTAGCAACAAAAGTTAAATTTTAGATTTCTTCCCACCATAATTTTCGCTTCCCTGCTCCCCCAGAGTAATTTAGTTTGAAAATGTTATTGGCATAAACATCTCTAGGAACAGATATCTATGCCCATGACTTGGAGTGCCAACTTTTGTTTTATCCTTTTAATACTTAGTGGAAGACTGTTTTTGTTGCCTTATATAAAGTTGGTTCACCCTTATTTCCAAACCAGTTATGAAGTAACTCATATTGACTTCATGAAATGAAACCTGTCAAGAACACATTTTCATAACTCCAAATGCTTTGTGTAGTTAGCAGTGTGGTATCCACCTGTTAAAATTGCTCTTGACAAGAACTCTTTACTGTATGTTTGACATGATTATCAGTCCCATCTTCAGATTACTTGAATGTACAGCACACTTCTTCAGTCATTATCTACACTTAACGCTTTTTATTTTGTGGGAGTCATTGATAACTATCCTGATTAAGAATTTTTGATTCCCAACTTTGTCAGAATTCATTGAAACTGATGGTTGCTATCAACTATGCTCCTCACATTTTGATTTGTAGCAGCTGGTACTTCGGGTATCATCTTCCCACACATTCCTTGTTCCTTTGTGAACAATGCAGGGGAAGGATTATCATCAACACGGTATGAAATCATCCCATGATTTACAATCATGATCACTTCCCATTACGTATGTTAGAAAGTAATGTGATGCTCGACTCTTCGTAAAATGTGGATTCTCATAATTTCACAGGTTAACCTCTCTGCGACACTTCTTTTGTATACTCTGCCAATGAAAATTTGCTAGTTAAACCTATCACAAAGTTTTTCTCTGTTGATCCATCGGTAAGTCCTTTATATAATAGCATTACTCACGAATCAGTCAAACAAGGATTTTGTAAATTACCTCTTTCATGGCTGGATTACATTGAAGGTGAAGAATTCTCAGTACCAAATATAATAGCTCTGCACATTAATATTGAAATAACCAGAAATTGTAAATAATTAGACAGAAGTGTCGGCTTCAAATGACAGTATCCATATCCCATACAGACCAGTCTGCATTTGTGAGCCACTGATAGTTAAGTTAGAACATTAGCTTAGGTTGAAGCTGGGCTGATAAAAATGAGTACTTATCCAACAAGTATATGTCATGTTGCATCATGGTAAAACTCCATAGTTAAATTGTAAGTTTTTTGTGGCTGTTATGCTGAGAAACAACAACATTCATCACTTTCATTGAATTGAGTGGAATAAAACGTCTTATGTTCAAACCACATTTCAGGTTAGAGTAACACAATGTGCCTAAACTATGGACTTAGTAGTAGCACTTTCCGTACCTTCGTCAAAGTGTTCATTTCTGTATTCTGTCTTGATTCTTCAGTACATAGTAAATAAAAATAAAAATTAAGACAAGTGTAAGTTAACAGTACTCCTTGTTAAAATAAATTACAAAAATAATCTACTAGTAATAAAGCAACATAATTAGGAAAAAAATGTTACGCGGATAACTTTTTGTTGGAAACTGAAATTATGCAATAGTATACAGGTTTGTTAATTCATGTATCAAATATCTTGATAATATAATTTAATCTTGCTGATACAAGAAGTTGTAAACTTTTTCTGTAATATTCTGTTTTGTACCAGTTTCGTAATAGTCTAAGCTGCTAGGGATACTTTGATCTGTTGATAGTGAATGTTAGGCTGCTAGGTACTTGCCAATTTGTAAGAATGGGTTTGGTTGACAAGGTTATCTTATTTTCAAATAACTTCCGGGAATTCAGCCAGGTAACACTTTCAGCGACCGCCGATATTTCGGCAGGAGAACACCCCGCCATTTTCAAGGCAAACTGCAACGGACAGGCGGCGTATATGTACGCCGCCTGTCCGTTGCAGTTTGCCTTGAAAATGGCGGGGTGTTCTCCTGCCGAAATATCGGCGGTCGCTGAAAGTGTTACCTGGCTGAATTCCCGGAAGTTATTTGAAAGTTGTATACGCCATGAGAAACTCGGGTCTCACAAGGTTATCTTATGAAATACTATTGCTGGGCTGAGCCTTGTATGCTTGTAAAGTACATACCACCAAATTACCTATATATGTAAATCATCATAGGATGTCTACTGTGCAGTAACTCAAAATGTGCCACATTATGCAGCATTTATTTGTGGGCAATACAATGCGAAATGAGCCAAATGCAAACAAGTTGTAGTTGCTGTATTCTTCCGTCGTCAGGTGGTATGATACAGTTTATGATTACAGTGAGCTGTATCTGCAGGGAGTGCGCAAGAATATCACTTGGTCACACATGGAATAACAAAATTCATTCCATGATTCACAGTAGTTAGGCACATGATGTAAGCAGTGCTTCTGTTCACACGTGACAACTTCCACTGCTTCCTGCTCTGAAGGTCAGTACTCAGTGAAAGCACAGTGCTACATATTATGCTAATGCAGTATCGTGCAGTCTAAAATAAAAACCTGAAAAATCGGTTGATGGTTCATCAGCATTGAAGCTGCTTGAATTGATGCTGAAGCACCATTGACTATTTACTATTGTTCACCTGGAACATTGCCTAGAAGGCAAATGGTGATCTTGTCAGATTTTAAAAGGGGTTTGTATGCAGAAATTAAGCTGCTCACCCTGAGCAAAAAGGTTTGTTGCTTCTAAGTGAAAAATGGTCTTCGTATAATTTTGCTGTTACTCAGAGGTAGAAACATGCATGGAATTGTTTTATACAAGGCATGTCTCAAAAGTAATGGTGAATTGGTGTGAAAGTGACTGCAGTGATCAGCTCACAGTAGTACGTGTAAATCCTTGGATGTAAATAACCACATATCCTCATTTATGCATGGCAGCAATGTGAATTGGCTGTGAAAATACAAGATCATCATCAAATGTTAGAGGCAGTGTATGTGGTGAGGCTATTTTGTAGGCGTAAGACCTTAAGATTTAAAAAATGCTGGGTAACTGTTGCTTCATAATTCGCTTGTTATGGACTTTTTACTGGTGTGTCTTATGATACTTCTTATTACCCAGAAACTGAAAGATTAAATCTAAAATGCTCAAGATGCTCTCAAAAAAATTGGAATTCGCAGTTGTTAGCAAGTTGTGGAATCATAAAAGTGAAATAATTCTCACATGGGTGGAGAAGAAACAACTACTTTCATATGACAGCCAGTTGGAACAGCAATGCGTAAGTTTCATCACTCATTCACTAAAAGTTCAAGACAGTCTCCCCAGAAAGTTTTGCAACTGCGTTTTGGAAGCTGAGTAATATTCCTTCGACAAATTTCATATAGCCCAGAATATCAAAATAACAAGTAGCTTGCTTGTGAGGGACAGACAGTGAAATAAGAATAGTGTTTCGTCTCTGTGACATGAGAAGTGCTTTAAGAATGATTATGACCACGCAAAAGTGTGTAATTTTTGTCAACATGACATTTTCCAGCCAATTGGCCCTTATTTTTGAGACACACATTGTATATACCTGATGACAGAAGATTATTGTATTATTGGCTTTCGTAGACTTAACAAATGCCTAAATATTACAACCTACTAACATTTAGAAGCCATAAATGCAATATTCCACTGTCATCACAGAATTAAGAAATGCAGTTCTTTGCATCTTCTAACCAATGAAGTAAAACGGTAGATCTGTTGATTTAATTTTAATGGTAATTAAACGTGTACATGCATAACATTTAGATACATCACTATTTTAGTTGGTTCTACCATAGCATATATAATGTGCATTGTAGCTGTGAGTGTTCTATTTCATGTGAGCAAATTAAGTACAAAATAAATATTGATGGAGAGGTGCATTTGTGTTGGTTATCACTGTTAACATTGATAGATGCAGGTTTGTGCTGACAATTATTCTGAGGCCATTATATAAAAAAAACACTTTAACTAATGGGTCCTCCAGAGCTGAGATTCTCTGTTGAAAACAATTGTATTCAGTCCTAACTTTGAAAATGTTCTTCAGAGGACGTGTACCGTATTATCGTGGCTCACGGCTTAAATTTACAATGATTTTCATTAGTCACCTGTAAAAATAATAAGTCATAGATCTGTTTCCTGATAGTAAATAACGTGCACATGAAACCATGTTATATAGTCTGGCAAAAACTACAAATTCCATTGTGTGTTTGAAGGCCAGTGAAACGTGATTTTCTTGACACTGGACAATTAATATTAAACAAGAAGGGGTCTTTGTTTTGTTATACACCAAAAGTATATTATGAATGGCAACACCATTTGATAGTAATGCCTTCCACATAACATTGCCATTGATCGTAGTTCGGACATTTAGTTTGAGTTATTGTGTACCACTCATTTACATTCCACTAATGTGAATTTGTTTATAGAGTACTACCCTTGCTAGTGTTTCTTTGTTGTGGAGCAGATTTTTTTCAGTTTGTCAGCAGTTCCTTTATGTAAAAAAGTTCAAGTGTATGTGGAGCAGTTAGAACAAAAGAATATTCCCCTGTGTTGGTGCCATCTCCAAAGTAATCACTTGAGTTTCTGCCTTGCTGTGTTATTGTTTCATGTATTCTTTCCATCACATCAAGGCAGAAACTTAAGTGATTACTTTGGTGACAAGACTAACAAGAGGTGATAATGTTTTGTTGGCAACTGCTCCATGTAGATTGACTTATGATCTTAATTGGGGTGGGGGTTGAAAAGTAGATTTACTTTACAATGTGCCCACCTGCTGTTCAGTGCCTCATGTAATTCATATTATTTTGCTTTGATCACATCTACGCACGTTGGCGAAGGCATTGTGGGGGTCATTCAAACTTACATATTGGACATAGACATACTATGTTGTTACATGTTTAGAAATTATAACATGGTGTTCACAAGTTGTTGAATGAAGGCCATTATCCAGTAAAATCTAAACTGAAAAAAGAGATGTAGGGTGTTCATAAGTTAATTATGTTGCATTCTTATCGTTCATTTTCTCTCTGCAGGTTGATCAAACTGCCAGGATGAAGAGGCTTCGACATACATCTCCAACAGAAAAAGTGGACAACCCATAGTAGTTGCTTTTACCAGGAGGCATGTGTCGTTCACTGAAAGCAAAAATCTTATACAACATTGTCAAACTTCAATTTCTCAGAGCTTTGAATACTAGGAAACTAACAGGCTGCACCATGTGGCTCCTGTGGTGGCCCATTCAACAATATTCCTCACAGTTTTGTATGCATCATCACATCTCAGTTCAGAATGTACACTTCCTCAGTTTACTCCATATATGCTTTCTGGCATCTCATGAAGTATGACTGTTACTGTAAATGCATGCTAATACACATTCCACAGCACTTGTTTCTTTGCCCAATGTAGTGGCTCCCTCTCCTGTGTTCAAGTACTCAGGAGATGAAGATTTGCAATGTTCTAAATGTAATTTTGGTTTTCAGGTGTTAAAAGTTTGATATGTGCATATATATTGATTTATGCTCACCGACATTAAAATAATTAATGCATAGTTACGAAGCACAAACTTCTTTCTTCTTGGGGAATGGTTTACTTTGATTTTTGTGTTCAAAGAAGTGCCATTGTCTGTCTAATAATGAAAGTATAAAGAAGTTGGTTCATTGTAATATCAGCAACCCACTAAACTTCAGAACATGTTTTCAAACATGTTAATTAAACTGAGTGTGGAAGGATAATTGTTCATGGTTATTGTTTCAGTGAAGTTTTTTTCATGAATATGTATGCCAATTTTGTATCCCACTAGCTGTAATAAGTAGGTAGTACTGTTGCTGTTACTAAGTAATAGTATACAAAATCAATACAGTGTCTCTAGGTTATATAAAAGTGTTTATTAATAATATACTTGGCTATTCACTGCAAAACTTAATTGCATATCTACCATCAGGGATTAATTTTCAGGGATGGACATGAAATTACTATATTTACTGTCAGATGAAGCCATGTTTGTTCTGTTGCTTTTAAAGTGTGACTTTGTTCTTCATGGAACAGAATTGTTATAATTTCTCATTTTCTGTGCTCATATCTGGGATGCAGAATGTCTCTTCCACCTGGCACCCTGTTTGATCCATTTATAATTTCTCTTAATTGTGAAAAGTCTTTATACTAAGTATCTGTAACTTGTTTGAAATCCATGTCAAAGTTTCGAAAATAAAGATTGAACGAAAAGATTTATTGGATCTTCTTAAAGCTGTTCTTGTCACTTGTGTTAAACATGAAAACAACCTAGTAATTCTTACCAGTATGTGCTTGCTGTTACCACTGAATAATAGTGCAGCACATTTCCTCATTAATTTGTTGCAGTTTATTTCAGAACACAGTGATGTAGTAGTAATCATAGCTTTCACAGTAAATATGTAGAATATTACCTTTTTTCTTTCAAGAAACCTATGTGGTATTAAAAGTTTTTACATTCCAGTAAATATTGTTATTCTTTTGTATAGTTATGAAGAAGCAAACAGTTGCTTGATTATTGAGTGAGATAATTAGGAGGAAGAATTAAATATAAAGTTCATTCAGAGAAGAATGTTATTTATCAACTAGACTATTGAAATTTTAGCGTCAAAAAACTGACATTTTGGTGTGTGTGTCTGTATGTGACAATCTTTGTCCCTTCAATTATTGACCTTATGAATTAACATTAATATGTAATGTAAGTACATCTGAGGTAGTGTAAGTACTATATACCATTGATTAGTAAAAATGTGGTGTGTCCCTTCATTAATTCAACTCTTTGAAAGATCCTGATGCCACTGTCCAGGTTGATAGTCACAATTGCACTTTTTTCCTGATATATTTTTATTTTATTGTGCCCACAGGTGAAGTTCAGTTTCTGGAAATGAGTGATTTCTACTTCATGTAATCAAATACGTGTTTTAATAAAGGTATTTAAAAGTATGCAGCACTTGTTATTCTGTAGAATAATTCTTGTTTCAGTATTTTAATTCTGTGTGCAGTCAGGAGTATATATTTGTTACAACAAAATGACATTTGACAACAGAGGGGTCCCTACATTATTTGTGGCAGATTGGAAAGATGACCAATTTTGCTGTGCAGTTTGCCTCATTGCTGTCAGTTGATAAAATCATCCATCACTACTGATGCAAGGTTAATATGTACCAACTTTTTTTCCATTTTGATAATCATGGATATTTTGTTTCCTTCTCCATGCATGTGTTCAGGTATTCGCATTTTATGTGCTTTAACTGTATAAGAGCAGTCCGTACAGAAATCAGTACAGTCTATCACATAACTGCAGAGAGTGAGACTGGAATGTAATGTGCCTAAACAAATTTGATCAGAAAGGGGGTGTCTATTTAACAACTGCTATTCCAGGTTCAATCCCATAATAGCTGATGTAATCGGAGATGAAATACTTTCTTGTTCTTGGAAAAAGATGTTACATATACTGTTGGTAAAAGGAGCAAAAAAGATTAGCCTATTCATTTGTTAGCTACTACTTCCGAATGTTGTATCACAGTATATGTAAGAATAAAGAAAAAAGTCTGCCAGCATTTCTGTTCACATTACAGTAGTCAAATAGCTTCATTTCTGAAACATTTTTTATGAAAGTTAGGACAATGAAAGAAGATACGGGTTTTGCACAGCCAATATTTTTGGAAACCATGCAGGTTGGCAGGGAGGAGGGAATTTGAGAACTTACATTTCAGCTCAGAATATGTTACAGGATTCTGCAACAGATGGATGTCGGTGTGATAAGACAGTAGTTTTTTGGGTCACTTTTCCTAGTCTTCTTGTAGCTTGGTGTGGCCTCTTCTATTCTCCAGCTATTGGCCACCTGATAATTATTAATACATTGCAGTAAAGAGAAGCTAACTGAGCTGCAGACTGTGTAGAATCTTAGAATTCCAGTTTGATTCTGTCCACTTTTAGTGATTTCAGCCATTTCTCAACAGTACCAGAATATGTATTGTTCCAGATTTTCTTTACCAAGGAACATTTGAAAATGTAGTTACACATTTTTGATTGTGCTTTGTTTCCCCCTATTTTGTTTCCCATGTCAAGTGTGTGTGGATACTAACTTTGAACCCACTGACAGCCTTTATATATGACCAGAATTTCTTTTCGTTCTGTGAGAGATATTTTGTTAAGATTCTACTACTGTCGTCATTGAGGGTTTCACACATTGGCTTTTGTTTAGCATTTCTCTGACTATAACCCTGTATCTAAACACACATTTTTTAGCATCCTCTGTGTCTTTAGAAGTTCCATTACAGACAGACAACCATGGAGGGTCCCTCATCACAAACAGTTCTGCTTGGTACATTTTTTAAATGTCAGCCACAATCATCTACATGCTCATGTCCTGAGCTAAAAGTTTAAGTTCATTACTGATCTGTCGAACTATTCCTTCTTTAATTAGTTTACTGAACATGTAAATCTCTCGGCATGTTTTATTTACTCTTTGTAATTTGGTAATTGTTGCAGTTACAGCTTCCCAGTGGTAAAACTGGTATCAGTTTCAGTACCATCCTCAGAAAGGTAAAAATCTGTTTGCATTTAGATCCAGTGGTTTTCCAAACTGTATGTTCTAGCACTTTTCAGAGACCACATTTAATAATGGTTCATAGGATGTCTTGTCATGTCCACTACATACAAAACTATAACCATGTCAGTTGTTGGATGATGGGCTCTTCTAATGACTGTAAATTAAGGGACATATCTACCAATGAAGTGAGCTTTTCTCTGAAGTATTCGGTTGCCTCTGGGAGCCAGTCCGCTGATGGATGTAAAGATACCTTTCTACATTAAGCTGACTGTTGATACTGTCTTATGCAAACAAGCTTTTATCAAGGTAACTGCTGATTTTTGCACTGTCTTTGTCCAATTTGACTAATATCTTTGAAAATATTGTCCATAAGGTAAACTAGAACTCTAATTCTAGTATACTGTAAATGTTCAGATTTGAGTGATGGAGCATGAATGATCTATATATAATTAAGTTCCAGGTAATTGCTCAAAACTAAATTGGCTGAGTGCAGTTGGGAAATGAACATGACAAATGGAGAGAAAATAAAAATTAAAAAAAAAGTTATAAAACATTGACAGCATGTAACGGGTGAAGGGCTGGAAAGTGACGAAAAAAGGTGAAGAAAAAATTAGTGTAAGGCAAAGTGAATGACAAGAGCCCATTTATGTTGAACTAGTTTCTCTCTCAAAATTTGGTTGTGAGAAACAGACTGGGGATCAGCCTTCCGAATGAGTGGTAAATGAGTTGTCTTTTGCTCTGGTATAACATTGTAGAGCTTGTTCTTAACAGGCCATTCACCTTTCCACAATATATAGTTCTCTAGCCATTAAGTGGTTTGGTGCTTTGAATTTGAAAATTAGGTAACATGCTTAATGTGTTCCCACTCATATTATGATTATGCAGGCTGTTTTGCCAGAAATTTGAAGGATCTGGTGTGAGCAATGTGCCTGATTTTATAGTGACTATCATTACAGTAGTAACGTGGTGATGGTTGCCATAGATTTTGATAAGCATTTTGTAGAATTTCTTTGTGAAGCAGAGTACTCCATATATTGCTCGTTTTTCATGGCATAAGAAGTGTAGCAGCTGATGAACGTTACAGTCCAGGTGGCTAATGTATAATAAAAGGACACACATTTTTAAGGTGATGAGTCATTTAGTATGGATTGGACCAATTTAATGTTGAATGTCTTAATTGTGCAAATAAGACCATATTAAAAGTAGTCACGAAAGTGAAGTAGCATATATTTAACTAAACAATGTGCACCAGAAGATTTGGATCCTATGGAAATGAATGCAATAAGGGGGGAGGGAGGGGTGTTTGCTCTGGTCTTTCTGAGGAAGATGTGATAGCTGTAAAAATGAAGACACTAACATTGATGGAGGAGAGAAAAAATGTGGATATGGACATTGTTTTTGAAAGAAATTTTGTTTCATCTAGAAAAACCACCACACACATTTTTCAAGCAAGGAAAATGTTTAGTTCCGCCAAAATAAAAGAATACGTACAGCAAGAGTAGTCTTCTGAAAATCTCAACGTTACCAGCTGTTGACTGTCCCGAAATAAATTCCTTTTTAACAACTTCCATAACAAAAGAGAGCCTTCAAGAATGTGGAACAAGTTAAGCTATCTATACATTTACAGGTAGATGCAGACAACATCTTCGATGTTGACAATGTGCAATACACGATGAGACTAGAATTGTTAGGGGGAGGAAGACTGTGTACATTGTTCTACTCCTTGTATATGTTGCCTTCTGAAGTGAGTGGAAATAGAAGAGTGCAAAAGATCAAAGATTTGCAACAAGGACTTGAATGGAAGTACACCCAATATGAGAAATATATGAATCACAAACTTTGGCACCTGCCTGTGCCTTTGGTGTTGCAGGGAACTGCCTCCCCTGTATTATGACTCAGTTTTAGTGATAATCACCCTATGATCTGCATTCACAGGAAATCAGAGGCGTATATCTTTGTGGTCACTTAACTGCACAATTTTTTTTCTTACTGCTTTCAGATGGATTTGCAATTAGTGGGGAGATGAAGCTTTGGCCCTCAAAGTGTAAGGTAGTGAGGTGTGGGTAGCAGGAAACTCCATGGCATTGTGTTATCAACTAAAATAACAACACACATTTTATGCTAGCCTCACTCATGGAAACATTTTTTTCCCCCAGAGTTACACATACTAGAACACGGAAGTTAGCTGTTATTGAATTATATGTTTTGAGTGTTTTATCAGTTCTCAGTGAAAGCAATGGCAATGGGACAATATCCCACAAATGCAGATTTTGAATTTGTCTCAAATACCATGTACCCTGTTCTACTTCAGTTGACATATGGACACTACCACATTGACCCTTACTATTCTGAAACTTCGTTCAACTCTACAACAGGCACACCCTTTGCACAGAACATTTGAAGTATGCCTTTAACAGATGAGGTAACTTCAATTGCAGCAAGAACACAGTATTACCATCAAGTACAGAATGCTTCTCTGATCTATGTTGTTTCAATTAATTTTCCCGACGTTCTATGGCCCTTGCCGCAAATCTCTACATACGCTAAACTGCTATATTTCTGATTCCTTTGTATTTCATTTCCCAGTATTTATGATCATTTCACCTTTGTGGGCAGCTGTATAGAGTGCATCAGACTCAGCTTTGGGTTGAACTCCGACCCACGCTGGCTTCTATCTGTATTAACAGAGCCAACAGTACCTTTCTACGTCTGTTATTCCCTTGTTTCCAACTTGTAATTTATTCATTGCTGTTAGTTCTCTTGTACACGAGGAAGAAATTTTTACTAATTTCTCACATTGTGCTGTGTCACTAAAATTTTCCTGACTCATCACACCATTACATTATGAACAGCAGATTTGTACATAAAGGAAAGCCTTCATGAACCTATGATGTTCATTTTTCATTAATTAAGCAGCCTGCTTTTTATTTCACGTGCTTCTAAAATTCCTTTGTTAGTGTCCCTACGGTGAGTGTTTTTGTGAGAGTGGAATAAAATTTGATTGGAAGTCTGCACTTTGTACATACTTTACCTTTGACACATTTTGAGAGAGAGAGAGTAAGTAGGAAGCATGGTTTCCCCACTTTAAATATAAGTGTGGGTAATGGAAAGAGGAAATGCCGCCTTCCCATGTAGTTAGGCCAATATGCACAGTGGGACCTAAGCTTCCCACTTTGGGCTGCTGTGCACAAGTAACAGACATAACATTCTCATAACCAAAATGAAACCACTACCCCAGTATGTCGTAGCTGTTGGCTCCTACGATAGAACACAGCAGGCTGCTGTGCAGACAGTGGTAGTGTGTCTGCGACCACATTACTGCACTGCTTGACAGCAGAGGCAGCCAAATGCAGTATCACCTTGATACAAAAGAAACGGACTGCTCACAGTACTGAGAAACTACTTGTTGAAGCATGACAGGGCACTATTGTTCTTACTGTAAATTTTGTACCTTGATTTTGATGATACTTACCTGTATTCAGTTAATGGGAGGCATTTTCCAATTAGGAGATACTTGAGACCACATGCATTTTCAATCCTTCTTTCTAGTGCTCAAAAATATTTCTGCATTGTACTTCCAGTGGATGCTCTGTATCTGTGGCTTGCATACACAGGACAGTCTACGAGCCGCAGTGTGAAGAATGTACGGAGTGTACATAAAATCAGAGAACACTACTACTGCCACTGCTGTTGACGCGAGCATGTTGATGACAGAGTGCTTGCCGGTAGATGATGTAAATCAGCAATGGAAGATGAACAAAAGTGACTGACAGCCAAACCATCTAGAACCACCTCTGCACGATTCAAAAAACATCTTGTATATCTGCTTATTGCATGTCATAGGGCACACAAATTAGTAGTTTGCATACAGGAGTATCACTGCTGGACTCTCAAAAGTGTGGGTATACATTGCCTGGACTGATAAATCTTGAAACATAGTTTCTCTACACAGCCATATTGCAGTTTTTTCTGTTATTATTTTAGATAGGCAGGAACAAAATTACATGAATGTACTGAAAGAGAAATTGTCACATATAGTGTTGAAAATTAAGATCGGATTAATCTCCACCAACTTCAAAAAATCAGTATGAAGTACAAAAATAAAAGGAACATAAATTATTTGCTTATCAGAAGGCTAGCGCGTCTGCTTACATGGCAGGGGATCCCAGGTTCGAGTCCCGGTCGGGGCACACATTTTCAGCTGTCCCCATCGAGGTATACCAACATTTGTTGGCAGCTGAGGGTTTAAATTAATTATTATTTATTCTAGAGAAGCTGCACGTTCATCAATGGTATCTGTTCTTTCAAGAACAGTTACTATCTTCATATAATTATTTTCAACGTTACCTGAGTGTGTTCTTTGTCAATCTGTATGTTCTGTGGTAGCAAGATTTGATGCTTTGTGTGTTCGTTAACATCTGTGGCACATACTTTTTCTCGGCTCGGACAAGTCAGGATATCCTGCCCCGTCCATGAACTTGTGTAACATTATAACAAAATTTTCACATTAATTCACAATATATAAAAATCACATTTCACATCTGGGCTGTAAATTTTCATTAGTATTCGGCCTAAAACTTTCCGTAACATCGTGTGACAGTTATGAGGTATTGGTGAACTGGTGGCTCCTCAGCAGACAGGACCTACATGTTCCCATGCCAACCAAGTAACAATGTCTGTTACAATTGCAGTTGGCTTGGAATCATCAAGATTGAAACATGGAGCAATGGAAACAAGCCGCTTGGTCCAATGAACCATGTTGCTTGTTACATCCAGCTGATGATCGTGTCAAGATATGCCGTCATCCATGCAAATGACTAAAATATGCAATACAACAAGGACGCGGATGGTGATTGCAATATTGTGCTACAGTGAACATTCATCTAGGCTTCCATGGGTTCTTCAATACTAATTGGAGTCCCTACTGCAGCTGTGAACTACATGAATTATATTGTGGAATATCTGCATCCCTTCATGCTTAATGTTTTATCTAATGGTGGTGTAATCTGTCAGCTAGATAAACTTTCCATGTCACAAAGACCAGAATAGTGCTACAGACCTGCCAAATTTGACTGGTCTGAACCCAATGGAACACTTCTAGGGTGCTATTGGGTGCCAACTTTGTGCCCACAAACTGCTGACGTAATTTTAAGGGAATTGCATTACCTGTGCATAGACATCTGCTGCCACATGCCTCTGGAAACCTACCAAGGGTGAGTCGAATCCATTCCAAGCAGAATTGCTGCTGCACTGCATTCCAGAGGAGAATCAACTAACTATTAAGCAGGTGGGAATTCCCCCCCCCCCCTCCCTCCCCCGTCAGTGTAGATAATGGTTGCGTACACACTATCAAAACACTTGTCAAATATGTCATATTCACAAACACCTTTTTCCATCATCTGACTAATGACAAACGTGTAGTATGAGACACCTCTGTTTGCTTGAAAGAGCACTATAGTACTACCTAAGGATATTTTCAAGCTACCTTTTTATAACTACTTTCACATTAATTTCTTGTATGACTTACTCGGTAATGTAAATACTTAAGGAGTAAATGAACCATTCGCCAAAAAGCAGAAGTGTTGATTCATCAACATGCACACGAAAAAGCAGCAGGCTTACTAGCTTTCGGAGTAAATCCTTTCTGAGCTAGAGTACAAATACATATGCAGATGCCCCTACATGGCACCAGCTGGGTGCACGCCACTAGTGCTGCAGTTCAGCAGCTGGACTAAGTGGGGTGTATAGGAGGAGACAGAGGCAGGAAGGCTAGGGTGGATGGCTTGTGGGTCAGAGAGAGGCAGCTGCTTTGCCAGCTAGGAATGTGGGGGAAAGGGGTGCAGGTGCATGGGATGCACAGACGTCGAGAACCAATGGGGTGTGAAACATGCTGAAGGTGATGCGACTGTCGATGACTTGACACTTATATTTTTTGGTTGAGCAGTCTCCTTCCCCCCTAAAGTATTTACATTCTAATAATTATACTCAGTTACACAGTTTTATAACTTTAACATTATAAATTTTCTCCTTTTTCTTTACAGAGCTTATTATTCTAGTTTGTGATGCTTCACTTCTCCCATATCTTCGTTTTTAGTGCATGAATGTTATTTGTTTCATCACAATACTTGTATTATATAAGTGCTAAAATAACACCATCTTCACAATGCGCATAACTATTTTTCAGTTTGTGTATGAGTGACTACTCATTTGCATTGTTGGTCTTCTGCTATCCTCATCCTTTGCTTTCGTATTTCTTCTTTTAATGTACAGTATGGGACATATCCAGTAGTATTCAAAATGTTACACATATCTCTGCAATATTTTTGTTAAGACTTCAATTACCACATAATCTTTTTTATGTGGATTTAGTGCTGCCATTCTTTTCTCAGTTGTACTATTGCATGACAGATTTTTTAATCCATTTTGTTGCTTTATTTGCTCGAATCATTCTCTCTGCCACTTTTTTTGTACTTAACCTTACATACTGTCATTCAGTTCAGGTTCCACAGCAAACTATAGATACCCCTATTATTGGCTGGATAAGTCATTTTCAATACCAGAGGAGGGCAAAGGCATACCACGTGCATTAGGACATGCCTAGTAAAACACAGAGGTGTTCAAACCAATCGACAGGCTTTGGAAAGCTTTACCTGCGTATATTCCAGTATGTCCTGTAATCTTACCCAACACATAATTAATCAATCGATATAATGATGCATACATTGGTGACGTCACCAGGCACAGCGTGGAAGTATACATCCGTTGGCAACTAGCCCTGTGGCTAAAAACCAGTGGCAAACTTAAGCTCTCCGAACTATATATTGACAATGACCTGTACTACACATTTTTCTATTGGACTGTTAGTTGGACTTCCTTGTTGTCTACCCTTGACATTTGACCAGCACAAGCATTTGCCTGTCTGCCTAATGCTCTTTGCTCACCACTCAACTGGCAGTTTTCGGTGAACGAACCGACAGTATGTGGGAGCACCAAGTACACGGTTCATAGCTTTAGTGATTCACCATCAAATCTACTAACAGTATTCTCCTGCACTATCATGTGACTTATTGCACAAACTTCCAGAGTGCTGTGTTGGCCACAAGGTATCTACCTCCAAAAGGTATTTTGTTGTGTGTATTTCAGAAGAGTTGCAAACTATTGCTTTCTGATTTGATTTGTAAATAATCTGTGCTCGTTAAAATCTGTTGTGGAAGAAGCTGTCTTACATCAATGGCAATGAGGGCTTTTTTCTAAAACTGCAGCTCACCCAGTGCTAGAATAAGACATGTAGGGCCATTTTCTTGACTGTTTCAACTACATTGTATCAAGCTCTGGTAACAGCACTTGAGCACCAGTATGAGCATGTACAGAAGCTGATGGATCCAGCATGTCTACATATGCTCCAGCAATCCTGGCTTTCAAGCTGTGCAGAGAAGCTCAAGAGGACTGGGATGTGGAAGTGTGTCAAAAGCAATCGATTAGCTCTTAATTTTCAGGTGAGTGATACATGCTTTGAGCTACAGCGAGCCTTTTTCTTATCTACAATCCTATAGCTCTGTTATCTTGTGCAGATGTTGACCCTTTTATCTCATCCATCAGTGCTGCCCCTGACTATTCACTCACATTTAAATGAACATTTTGGTACAAAAATGCATGGGGTTCTGCTCATTTATAGTTTTTCGGGGCTATTATTTGCAGAATCATTAATGTGATGCGGTGATTACATAATCCCTGGACAATGAAGCACACACTCAAACAATATGCCAGTTATATCTTTCTTTAGCTTAAGTTTTGTGTATTCCTAAGACTTTCAAGATTTCTCAAGTAGCTCAATCTTCAATTTACACAGACTGTGAGATACCAGAACTGTCATCTCGATCAGCAATTGTGGTGTGCCCTAGTCCGTCTGATGCTGAAACTGCAGTGGATCTGTTGCTACTTGACCACATACAAATTAAACTTAGTGCCACAAGTTTTTTCACTCAGCCTTGACAAAATTTTTGCAAACTGCACAATTGTCCTGATCTTTTTTCTATACGTGCTAGATGTAAACACTCACATTATAATCATGCCTGTTAATAGTGTTTTCACAAGGATCGTATAACATACATTTGTCAGAGCCAGTCATGCTGTCAGCAACCAAGTGTGCTGATGCAAATATGACACCACAGAGTCAAGGGTAGCACTACAGCATTGTATGCTGTTAGCAACACTTAATTGTACTCCCATTTTATTCCTTTCATGTACAGAGGCTTTGTCTTGATTATTGATCAGCTTACATACAGGGTGGTCCATTGATCGTGACCGGGCCAAATATCTCACGAAATAAGTGTCAAACTAAAAAATACAAAGAACGAAACTTTTCTAGCTTGAAGGGGGAAACCAGATGCCACTATGGTTGGCCCGCTAGATGGCGCTCCCATAGGTGAAACGGATATCAACTGCGTTTTTAAAATAGGAACCCCCATTTTTTATTACATATTTGTGTAGTACGTAAAGAAATGTGAATGTTTTAGTTGGATCACTTTGTGATAGATGGCACTGTAATAGTCACAAACATATGGCTCACAATATTAGGCGAACAGTCGGTAACAGGTAGGTTTTTTAAATTGAAATACAGAATGTAGGTACGTTTGAACATTTTATTTCGGTTGCTCCAATGTGATACATGTACCTTTGTGAACTTATCTGAGAACGCATGTTGTTACGGTGTGATTACCTGTAAATACCACATTAATGCAATAAATGCTCAAAATGATGTCCGTCAACCTCAGTGCATTAGGCAATATGTGTAAAGACATTCCTCTCAACAGCGAGAAGTTCGCCTTCCGTAATGTTCGCACATGCATTGACAATGCACTGACACATGTTGTCAGTGGATCACGATAGCAAATATCCTTCAACTTTCCTCACAGAAAGAAATCCGGTGAAATTGCGGGCCACGGTATGGTGCTTCGATGACCAATCCACCTGTCATGAAATATGCTATTCAGTACCGCTTCAACCGCACGCGAGCTATGTGCCGGACATCCACCATGTTCGAAGTACATCGCCATTCTGTCATGGACTGAAACATCTTGTAGTAACATCGGTAGAACATTACATAGGAAATCAGCATACATTGCACCATTTAGATTGCCATCGATAAAATGGGGGCCAATAATGCCGCACCATACATTAACCCGCCAAGGTCGCTGATGTTCCACTTGTCGCAGCCATCATGGATTTTCCATTGCCCAATAGTGCATATAATGCCGGTTTATCTTACCGCTGTTGGTGAATGAAAACGCTTCGTCGCTAAATAGAACACGTGCAAAAAATCTGTCATCGTCCCGTAATTTCTCTTGTGCCCAGTGGCAGAACTGTACATGACGTTCAAAGTCATCGTCATGCAATTCCTGGTGCATAGAAATATGGTACAGGTGCAATTGATGTTGATGTAGCATTCGCAACACCGATGTTTTTGAGATTCCTGATTCTCCTGCAATTTGTCTGCTACTGATGTGCGGATCAGCCGCGACAGCAGCTAAAACACCTACTTGGGCATCATCATTTGTTGCAGGTCGTCGTTGACGTTTCACATGTGGCTGAACACTTCCTGTTTCCTTAAAACGTAACTATCCGGCGAACAGTCCGGACACTTGGATGATGACATCCAGGATACCGAGCAGCATACATAGCACACACCCGTTGGGCATTTTGATCACAAGAGCCATACATCAACGCGATATCGACCTTTTTTGCATTGGTAAACGGTCCATTTTAACACGGGTAATGTATCACGAAGCTACCGTCCGCACTAGCGGAATGTTAGGATACCTGTACTTATAAATTTGTGACTATTACAGTGCCATCTACCACAAAGTGAAAAACGTGGTCCAACTAAAACATTCATATTTCTTTACGTACTACACAAATATGTAATAAAATATGGGGGTTCCTCGCAGTTGATATCCGTTTGACCTATGGCAGCGCCATCTAGCGGGCCAACCATAGCGCCATCTGGTGTCCCCCTTCAAGCTAGACGAGTTTCGTTCTTTGTAGTTTTTTCGTTTGATGCTTATTTCATCAGATATTTGGCCTGGTCACGATCAATGGATCACCCTGTATATCTCATTTGGGTCTCAGTAGCAGTTAAGCAGTGGACTTAAGCTTATCATGAAATTCCAACACTAAGCAGATAGTTCTGGAATCAACATATAAACAAGTAACCAGAACGCTTCCTTTCATTAAAAGAGCCAAATCCTCAATGAAAATAATTTTGACCTGGGCATGTATACAACTTGTGGGTTTTCCTTCCAAGCTTTGGTCCCAGCAATTCAGAATACTGTTCCATGTGCAGCAGAGAATTTGTTGTTCTCCAGTATGCTCCCTTGTTTTCTCCATGCCTGGGAATGGCTTCTAATTATTATTATTATTATTATTAATATTAGTATTATTATTTCAGAAGCCCATCTGAACCTTTACCCTTGCAGGATGATTGTAAGGTGGATATGGTTTTGTTATAGGAGTTAAAATGCTGTCCCCAATTCCTTGTAACAGATTGACATCACCTTTAGTCGTTATTCACAAACCAGGTTGTGTGATACACCTTTGTGGGGACTTCAAAAATATATAGCAAATATTCAGTTAATTGTTGATTCCAACCCCTTTCCATATCCTGAGCAGTTATTTTCAAAATTGACATTGGGCTGGTATTTCTATAACACCAATCTTTCGGAAGCTTATTTTCAGTTCCTTTGGATGAAGCTTCCACAGCCCTTTTAGTATTAAATACTGCTTTGGCATCTGTCAATGAAATAGGTTACGTTTTCGTGTCGCTAGTGCACCAGTAATCTTTCAGAAATTTTCAAGATGAACTGTTGCCAATATTTCACATGTTGAATCTTCATTGAGTATTTTCTGTTCTTTTGTAAGTCAGAGGAAAGTGTAACTTGTCAAAATACTCCTTCTTGCCGCCTTCCACTATGTACATAGTTTATATCCCTTGCTGGGACACATGTAAACCAATGTCAGAGAATGTGGCAGCCAATTTTGATTTATCTATACAAAGGAACATAAAGGACCTGCAGGTTTTTATGGGCAAGGTTACATATTATTCCAATAATATAGTCCATCCATGAAATCTACAGTGGAGAAAAAGAGGTCCTTTTCTAGTGCTTCGCAGAATATCACCAAACATTCCTTAAGCCGAAGCAATGTCTCAAAACCATTCCTTACCTGAACTTGTATCAGCCTCATTTACCTCTCTAGTTGGCCACAGATGTCTCACCATGTGACATTGGTGCCATTATGTCACATAAGTACCCATATTGTTCAGGTTGACCTACCACTTTCACGTCTAAGAAGTTCACCCTGTCACAAGAAAATTATTCCCTGGTAGAGAAGAAGGCACTGGCAATTATCTTTCGTGTCCTCAATTTCCTCATTTTCCTCTATGGCAACCAATTTCATAAGCCACTGCCAGTATTTCGCCCTTAGTCAAAGCTGCCTGAATGGACATCGCAGACAGTTTTTTCTTATCAAATTGCCAGTGTTTCTTTCCTTGATGTACACTGACCAAGCACGCGAATGCAAACACTGTTCCCTCTGGGTCCCAATGAGGAATTTGATAAACAAGAGAATGTTTACTTTCACATTAATTTACAAATAAAACAGTTGGTTGAAGCGTTTGCTGTCGCTTTCTGAGACACTGCAGCAATCACATACAAGTAACTGCTATTTAGACAGGTTTTCCAGTTTGTACAAACCAGCTGGCTGCAGATGCCCCCTTCCGAAACCTCTTCAGAACGTTTTTCTTTCTTTTTCCTTGTGACATCCTTCTTCATTTCAAAAGTGTCCAGTCTTTGAATGAAGATAATTTTCAGTGGTGAGACTGGTTCTGGAGGTTCTGCATTCCCATATATTGCTACTCCCGCTTCAATCTCCCTGGGGCACTTCCAGTATAAAGAATGTGGTAACATGCATATTGGCCACAGGACAATAAGAATAGTGCAGGCATGTCTCAACACTGCCAAGATCACCAGACACCTCAACCACCAAAGCCCTTAGCCTACCATTCGTGGCCTATGCCCACCCATGGGACTGGGTGCATGCGGATTTTGTGGGTCCACCCGTAACAGAGCAGGAGGAGTTTATTCTTCTTGTTCTTATACCATTCCCGGCGCCAATAAATGACATGCTAATAAATGACGATACGTGCAAGGTTGGTAGAGCTTCGTGCATTTGTGAAAAGATCTATGCGCAAAGTTTGCAACAACTACCATTGTGACACCCTAGCTGAAGTTTTAAATATCACGTTTACGAAATCATTCACACAGGAGAATCTTACAAACATACTGTCATTTGACCATCAGACAGACCCCTGTATGGACGACGTAGGAATAAGCGTACCCGGCATAAGAAATAACTGAAGGATTTGAAAGCAAATGAATCGCCATGTCCGGGGAGAACCCCATTTCAATTTTACAAAGAGTACTCCATGGCCCCCTAACTAGCTTGCATTTATCATGAATATCTCGCCCATCGTAAAGTCCCAGGTGACTGGGAAACAGCACAGGTCACTCCAGTATATGAGAAAGGTATGGACCCACAAACAGACCAATATACCGAACTCGTGTTTGCTGCAGAATACTTGAACATATTCTCAACTTGAATATAATAAACTTTTTTGAGACTGAGAAGCTTATGTGCACGAATCAGAATGTTCTACAAAGCATTGCTTGTGAGAAACTCAGCTTGCGCTTTTCTCGCATGATACCGTACACTGAGAATTGTGAATGAAGGGCAACAGGCAGATTCCATATTTCTGCATTTCCAGAAAGCATTTGACACAGTACCCCACTGCAGGCTTTTAACAAAGGTACGAGCATATGGAATAAGTTCACAGGTATACGAGTGGCTCGAAGACTTCATAAATAATAGAACCCAGCATGTTGTCCTCAACGGCGAGCTTTCATCAGAGACAATGATATCGTCAGCAGTGCCACAGGGACATGTGATAATACCGCTGTTCTCTATATACATACCAGGTGTAGAAGTATGAAACCAGAATTTAGGTGTGATAATTACACATCTGTTGTTTGAAACTGATAAAAGATAGTTTATTCAAAATAATCTCTATTATTATTTATACATTTCTCCCACCTCTCCGGCAGGCTATGAATGCCACGCAAAAAAAAAACAGTTCTTCTTTTGAAGCGAACCAGTCAGCAAGCCATTTTCATACGGATTGAAGCGTTGGTCAGCGAGTGTGTGTCCCAGTGATGCAAATAGATGATAATCGGATGAAGCCAAGTCTGAAGAATAAGCTGCATGTCGTCCTATTTCCCAACTGACTGCCTTGATTGTTTCTGTGACCTGTTTTGCTGCGTGTGATGGAGCGATATGACTTTGTGTTGCCCTTCTTCCGTATTACAGACATTTTTCACGTAATGCTCGATTTAAATCGATCATTTGCTGTTGGTAGCGATCAGTGTTAATGCCTTCACGAGGTTCTAGCAGCTCATAATAGATGACACTCTTCTGATTCCACCAAACACAGAGCATTGTCTCCTTTCCAAAGCGATTTCTTATCGCAGTGGATGTCGATGGTTTGTCTGGATTACCCATGACTTACAATAAATAGGATTCTCAAAATATATCCATTTTTCATCACCTGTTACTATTCGATGGAGAAACGACTTTCTTTTGTATCGGGCGAGCAGCATTTCACAAGTGGTCATTCGATTTGCTTACTGTCTTTCATTCAGTTCATGCGGAACCCATCTTCCCACTTTCTGCACCTTTCCCATAGCTTTCAACCGCAGAGAAACGGATTTCTGTGTCGCATTCAATTGTTCCGCGAATTCCTGTTGAGTCTTCATCCAATAAAGCCCCCAATTCGTTGTCTTCGATCTTTTTCAGTAGTTTCCCGCGCTCGGCGTTTCTCACGTCAAAATCACCGCTCTTGAATTTTTTGGACCACTTGAGACACTGTGTTGTCCCAAGAGCATGTTCGCCGAAAGCTGCGACAAGGGTTCAATGCGATTCTGCAGCAGTTTTCTTCAAATGGCAAAAGAAAACCGATACTGTCCGCAAATCGTAGTTCATAGGCACAAAACTCAACATGTTTATGGGTTTGAAACAGGTACCATTGTGTGGAACTTCGGTTACTATGTGTGGACATTCGTCGTCAGCCGTTACAGGAAGCAGACGGTGCTGCAGAAGCAATCTCACGGGCACTAGGGGAGAGTGGAGTAAGACTGGATGGTTAATATATTTGGGGCCATAAAATCAACAATCATAGTCAGAAGATTTTGAAAAAATTATGGTGTAATTGTACATTATTATAGGTGAGAATGAAGTATAAACAAATTTGTTTTGACTTTTCAATTACAATATAAAACTGGCTTTGTAATATTTATTTATTTATTTATTCTTTGCCCATGGACTCCAGCTGAAAATCCAGCTGAGAGTATTGGGTGTGTCATACAATAGCCTATTAACATCAAACTTGGTTTCAATATATATATATATATATATATATATATATATATATATATATATATATATATATATATATATATATATATATATATATGAAACAAATGATTAAACAGAAATAGTCCATAATCATACAAAGGTTTTACATGTTTCACATTATACGTACACACAAATAAAAAAAAACATACAGAAATGATAATTTTTACAGGTACATTTCAGTAATGATATATTTAAACACCATCTTAGTATTCACTCAAACTGTATATACATTTCTCTGTGAGATATAGTTTCAGATGATTTTTAAAACATTTTAGATCTGTTTCTTTTTTAATGATTTTGGGGAGTTTATTAAAAAACCTTTTGCCTGCTTCTTCTGGGGCAGTCATAGACAGTTTTAGATTTCTGTTTATCATGTAGTAATTTTCATTTCCTCTTGTACCGTGTTTGTGTAGATCTTTATTTAGGAGGTGTTTATCACTTGACCTTACCACCATTATGCTTTGGTATATATACAGTGAATATACTGTCATAATATTATAGTGTACAAAAGCTTGCCTGCAGGTCTGTCTTGGTGGTATTTTTGCAATGCATCTCACTGCCCTTTTCTGAATTGTGAATATTCTTTTTAGATAGCCAGCTTGTGCATTACCCCATATATGAACTGAATAAGACAAATGTGGGAAGACAAGTCCATAATACATTGATCTGAGGACTTTATCATCCACAGTCTTAGCTGTTTTATGCATGATGAAGATCTGTTTGTTTATCTTTTTACACAGTGCATCTATGTGCTCCCCCATGCCAAATGTTTGTCTATTATAGTTCCTAGAAAATTTGTGCTGGTTACTTCTTTAATAGTCTTTCCATTTATATTAACATTTATATTATAATTTTCACTATGCTTGGTCTGAAATACTACATTCATTGTTTTAGACTGATTCATAAACAGGTTGTTTTGTGTTAAATATTTATTTGCATTTTCAATAGTCAGGAGTGCTTCCTTCTCAAGCTCCTCCTTTGTGTCAGCTGGGGCATGATGGGGTCAGTCTTTGCACAGTGCACAAACATGAACTGCTTCATCGTCTTCATCTTCTTCTCCTGCACAGGAACAATGACAAGTTTCCATCTTGACCCATCTAGTGGGGCAATATGGGGTTACTAGTGGGGCATGATGGGGTCAGTCTTTGCACAGTCCACAAACATGAACTGCTTCATCGTCTTCATCTTCTTCTCCTGCACAGGAACAATGAGTCCATCTTTTGCATATAAAACACTGAATCCACCCTTCAGTAGACTGTGAGTACAAATATCCACAGTAAAGACACTCAGCGTCAGAAGATTCTGATGAAAAGGAACTTATCTGCTTACGTTTTAAGTTGGTTTTGTTAATTTCTCTGCCTTGCATTTGTATTTTCTTCTTACTACTCGACTTCTTTAGCAATACTTCCTTAGTGATGGTTGTATTTTTCTTATTAAGAGCAAATCTCTTTGTTGAGTTTTTTCTAGCTTGTCCCATTTGCTTCATTTCTTTTTCTCTTTTTAAATTTATTTCTGCTTGTAAATCATTTTTGTAGGGTGATTCAGTCGAAACTGCTAGTTTACCACATTTTCGGCTCTTCTTTTTTGAATGGAGGCCACTGCAACGGGGAACCGGTACAATGTCTTCTGGTGTTGGACATTTTGGAATGATTACAGCCTTTCCAGCAGTTGTAGTAACATTAATTTGACTTGAAACATGCTGAATATTTTCAATTGGAGCAGCAACTTCAAGTATTTCATATGCAGCATCAGCCTGGAGAATGTCGGATTTAGCAGCAGGCTGATGTGGGCTGTAGACACCAGAAGGTTGAGGTAGGCTTAAATAGGCAGAAGCAGCATGCTGAGGTGGGTTGAAAGCAGCAGAAAGCTGGTTGGTGTTGGTAGCCTTGTGGGTTTAGGGTTCATTATCTGTGATATCTGGTGTAGGCCTATCTGTAGTCTCAGATGGGGCATAATCATGGTCACTGAAAACACCTTGGTTGGTAGGCCAAATTCCAGTTTTGTGAAATTCATTAATTGCTGTGCACATAGTTGCTGACTTTACAAAAGCCCTTCCATATAGCTTAGATATTTGGAACAAAGAGACGACAAGTCCTGGATTCGACCTGAGCCAGCATGAAACTTCCTTGTCATTAAAAACACTCAAAGGCTTCGTGAAGCTTACATCGAGAGGCTGTAAGCGATGAGTGCAATGTGGTGGGAAGCACAACAACACTACGCCATTTTCCCTTGCAAAGTCAATAACATCCATGTTTTTGTGGTTAAAATGTTACAGTACATGACATAGCTCCATGCAGTATATCAAATCAGACTTTCAAAGCAGTGCGTTCAATTAACAATATAAATGTTGCAAACTTTAGGGAAAGCCTACAGCAACTAGACTGGGTGAAGTGTATAAGGAACCTGATGCAAACTTGAAATATAACTTATTTCACGATGCATTTTTAAGGGTATTTGAAAATTGTTTTCCCAAGAAAATAGTTAAACATAATTCCAAGAAAACATATAAAAAACCATGGCTAACTAAAGGAATAAGAATATCTTGCAACCGTAAAAGAGAACTGTATCTAACAGCAAGAGGGAGTACTGACCCCGAAATTGTTCAATATTATAAAAACTATTGTGTGGTACTAAGAAAAGTTATTAAAAAGTCCAGAAGCATGTGTATCATGTCTGAGATCAGTAACTCTGATAGTAAAATTAAAGCGATTTGCAATATTATTGAAAGGGAAACGGCAACCAAGAGCACAGGAAGACTTTAGTGCCATAAAAATGAATGACAAGTGTACTAACAAACAATCAGAAATTGAAAATATTTTCGATGATCATTTTTTAAATGTTGTGGAGAAAATAGGATCTAGATCTTCACTAGAAGAGGCAAGGCTACTAATAGAAGAGGCCATACTTGTGCAGTTTGAAACAACTGTAATTCCACCAACCTCTCCCTCTGAAATCAGTAAAATAATAAACTCACTGAAAAGTAAAAGCTCTTACAGAATTGATGGCATTTCCAGCAAGGTACTTAAAGCTTGTTCCCCACAGATAAGTAGGATTCTCAGCCACGTATGTAATAGCTCTTTGGAGCAGGGTGTTTTCCCCGATAGACTGAAATATGCCATTGTAAAACCATAGCATAAAAAGGGGGATACGTCGGATGTGAACAACTACTGCCCAATCTCTCTTCTGACAGCTCTATCAAAAATTTTTGAGAAAGTAATGTATTCAAGAGTAGCCTCCCATATTTGTAAAAATAAAGTACTAACAAAATGTCAGTTCGGTTTTCAGAAAGGCTTTTCAACAGAAAATGCTATATGCGCTTTCACTGATCAAATATTAAATGCTCTGAATAACCGGACATCACCCATTGGTATTTTTTGTGATCTCTCAAAGGCCTTTGATTGTGTAAATCACGGAATTCTTTTAGATAAGCTAAATCATTATGGTTTGAGGGGGGCAGTGCACAAATGGTTTAATTCATACTTAACTGGAAGAATGCAGAAAGTTGAAATAAGTGGTTCATGTAATGTTAAAACAACAGCTGATTCCTCAAACTGGGGGCCTATGAAGTACGGGGTCCCACAGGGTTCGGTCTTAGGTCCTTTACTGTTCTTGATATACATTAATGACTTACCATTCCACATTGATGAAGATGCAAAGTTAGTTCTTTTTGCTGATGATACAAGTATAGTAATAACATCCAAAAACCAAGAACTAAGTGATGTAATTGCAAATGATGTTTTTCACAAAATTATTCAGTGGTTCTCAGCAAACGGACTCTCTTTAAATTTTGATAAAACACAGTATATACAGTTCTGTACAGTAAATGGCACAACTCCAGTAATAAATATAGACTTTGAACAGAAGTCTGTAGCTAAGGTAGAATTTTCAAAATTTTTTGGTGTGTCCATTGATGAGAGGTTAAACTGGAAGCAACACATTGATGGTCTGCTGAAACGTCTGAGTTCAGCTACGTATGCTATTAGGGTTATTGCAAATTTTGGTGATAAGAATCTCAGTAAATTAGCTTACTATGCCTACTTTCATTCACTGCTTTCATATGGCATCATATTCTGGGGTAATTCATCGTTGAGTAGAAAAGTATTCATTGCTCAAAAACGTGTAATCAGAATAATTGCTGGAGCCCACCCACGGTCATCCTGCAGACATCTATTTAAAGATCTAGGGATCCTCACAGTATATAATTCACTTATGAAATTTGTTGTTAATAATCCAGCCCAGTTCAAAAGTAATAGCAGTGTGCATAGCTATAACACCAGGAGAAAGGATGATCTTCACTATGCAGGGTTAAATCTGACTTTGGCACAGAAAGGGGTAAATTATGCTGCCACAAAGGTCTTTGGTCACCTACCAAACAGCATCAAAAGCCTGACAGATAGCCAACTAACATTTAAAAATAAGTTAAAAGAATTTCTAGATGACAACTCCTTCTACTCATTGGCTGAATTTTTAGATATAAATTAAGGGGGGCAAAAAAAAAAAGAAAAAAACTTAAACATTAGTGTCATGCAATATTTTGTGTAATGTAATATCTTGTACAGACATCTTTTATTAACCGACACGTTCCACATCATTACGAAGTGTCGTATTCATGATCTATGGAACAAGCATTAACCTAATCTAATCTAATCTAATCCATCGAGAATCAGGAAAACTGGCCTCTCCTTAGTAGCTCGGCCCCAGTCAACAAATTTCTTAAACCACTGAAAAAAAATATCGGATTGCATCCAACCACTTGGGTGATATGCTGCCCAGGCTCCAGGAGGGCAGTTTCATTCACTGATCGTTAGCTCGAACCCTTGGAAAAATAAAAAGAAGAGGCATATATGAACCATTGCATTGCAATATATTTCTGTTGTTACAGTGTTGCCTCTTTCAGCAGAAGATAACACACCAACTTGTTTTCTACCTTTTAGAGACAGAATTTTTGACCTACACTTTGGTGCTACTGTTAGTCCAGTCTCGACACAATTACAGATTCTGTCAGGGGTAAATTGATGTGTATCAAAAGTCGTGTTAACAAACCAAAAAAATTAGTTACGTTCGGTTTGTTGAATGCTGCAGCTCGTGCTGCACTTGTGCGCTCTGGTTCTCTGAGGGTTATCTGAGGATGCCTGCGTTTGAAACTAATGAACCAATCTTTGACAGCTACTTGTTTTTTTTTTTGAGAAAATGTGTGCTTTTTACACAACTTCTCTGCCCATTGAAAGGCAAGTTTTCTGAGGTCATATGCTGTCAGACCAAATAACCTTTCCTCCATTTTTAGTACGTATTCCACCAACATATTCTCTTCCTCTGGAGTAAAAAAGGTTTTAATTGGCCCTAGACTCTTGACCAAAATTGGAGTTGTTTTATTTGAATACACACGTCCACTCAATGATGCAGTAAATATATTTTCCGATTTTTCTGTCTGATCGCGAGGTACTTTAACTCTTCTTTCTAGAGTTGTTTGCGGAACATGAAAAGTGTCAGCTGCTCTTTTATATCCCATTTCACCTGTGATAACGACTTCAATAGCTGATTTCATTTCTTCTGGAGACCATCCACCTCGATCAGTCTTCCTCTTGTATGTCCTTACCATCTTAGAAACCATGTACAAACAAAAGACGAAATTGTAAAATCAGTGGGGTAAGATGGGGTAGTTCCCAGTGTGCGATTTGCATGGGGGGATGGGGGGGGGGAGATTTCCCCCCTCTGCATCAGACCATCCCCTCCTCTGATTTTAGTTTATGCATCCCAACCTGGTATGTTTACTTCCCACGCACTGGAGTAAAACTTTACTTATAATTTAAATTTGTGGAGCCGAACACTGAAAGTTTTTAATACAGTCTTACTATTAATATGTTTGCTTATTAAATTTGAAAAAGTGTTATGTAGCAGTCAAGCATTTCAAAACATTTAGAACTAAATCTTCATTATCATGTTGTCATTGTTGCTTTCGTCTAAGGTGCGTCATCCGTTTACTTGTGAGGGAAGTAGTGTGGCAGTCATTCCGCAGCAGTCGTACCGCAGAGTTGGGTGAGCTGGGGGCTGAAATTCCCACCCCGGGCCCTGACACAGGGTGGTGACCGGCCCGGTACCTGTGCGAACATTTAGGCCCGTTGCACACTTACGCGGATGGTCCGCGTTCCGCGCGCGGTTGGTAGTCACGTATTCGAATAGGGCACCACACCGTTACGCGGACGGTCCGCAAGCGGCGGAGCCGTCCGCGCAGCCCTTGCGCGCCGCGGACCGTCCGCGTCAGTTGAATACACAGAAACAAGTTGGTGCGTGCACAGTCCTGCGGATACCGCGCGAGCAGTAGAAGCAGAGTACCTCATTTCAGCCGTAGCATTCGACTAGTGTGGTAAATATGGGTGTGATTTAAGAAGTTTCCAGAATGTCTTGTGAAATCGATACAGACATGTTAATTGCCGAAGTTGAAGGCCTCACATATGGGATCCATCGCATGGGAACTACAAGAACCGTGAAATGCGATTGAAGGCGTGGCTAGACGTCTGTGCAAATGTAATACTCGGCTTTGAAGGTCTGAACGAGGCAGATCAGAAAAAGTGTTGTAAGTAGACGCATATTTTCCTTGTGTTTTTATTGTAGTTCTATACAAAATACAATGATTTACAATTATAGAATTATAGACATTCACAAGTTTAGTTTATGCACTGTACAAACATTGATTATGTAGAAAAACTGTACACAACCGCAAATGTCTGTCATTGAGATAAGTGGCCTGTGTTCAGTGAATTTTTGATTCCTGCCAGGGCACAGCTCCTCTACCGACAAAATATTCCGCAAATTTATCTCGTACAGTATTACCCGATTTACTGACGGGTGTAGTTTCTGCCACATCTTCGAAGCCGGTAACATACAGGGTATCTTCAATGTTGTATCCGTTTCTTACTCGAACAAAATTATGCAAAATGCAGCACGTTTTGACAATAGATACTGCTAGATCAAGATTGACATTCGGGGGCCGGTGAAAAACCCTCCACTTGTGGCTTAATATTCCGAAAGTACATTCAATAAACCTTCGGGCTCGGGTAAGTCGGTAATTGAAAATCTTCTTTTTGTGGGTCATGCTTTTTCGCGCATACGGCCTTAACACATGTTGTGTTAAAATGTGAAGCCTTCGTCTGCCACAAGAACATATGGCACTGGCAGTGGCTTTCGTGGCGGTCACGCTAATTTTCCTTTTTCCATTTTCCTCCAAAAGACACTGTTTAAAAAAATATTTGAATCACAGTTCCTTCCGTATCCTCCGACATCAATGAACGTGAAACAATAGTTAGTGTCACAGATAACCATAAGAATAATGGAGAAATAATTCTTGTAATTGAAGAAAAGTGATCCACTTTTGATAGGTTTTACTAGAGGAATATGTTTTCCAACCAGGGCTCCTATGCAATGAGGAAAATTGGCGACATTTTGGAAACCGTGGCTAATTTCGTTCCATTTGTCTGTTGAGGGTTCAGGCATGCTTTCTTCTCTTAACGTAGTCCAAATAGTGGCGCTCACCTGCCTTGTAATCTGACGAATTGTTGATGCACCCATTAAATAAGAGTAATGCAGATCTGTAAATGTGTTTCCGCTTCCAAGATACCTGTAACGTGTAAAGCATATATTTGATACTTATGTACATTCACAGAGGAAGGTATACTTAATTCTAGGTATTAAGTCGGCTACGCTGACATAAAACCTTAGATGTATTCCTTCTTAAAATAATATATGTACGCGTCCTCAGTAATAAAAGACTTAACGGTCTTGTTATTTCAGTTGACAAGGTCCATACGAGATGGAAAACTGCACGGGATGCCTATTTTAAAAGCCTCACTAGAATAAATCAAACGAGGTCCAGATCAGCAGCATCTACCATGAGCAATTACACTTTCTTGACAGTCTCCGAGATGGACCAACAGAGAGTAACTTTGACTCAGTATCGGTCGTTCAAGATAACCTGTATAACAACAATGCACTCGCAGAAAACAGTCGAGACGAACCCTCTGAAGAACAAACCGATGATGTCCGACTGAATGTCAACACTGAAAACCAATCCTTCAAGAGGAAGAGGCCTATCAAGAACACAATATTTGAAGATAATTTACTTACATTATTGAAAGATGGTAAGGAAAAGGAGGAAGACGACGACCGAGCATTCTTTGTTTCGCTGTTGCCCTCTGTGAAGACATTAAATGTTCATCAGAAGCTACACTCCTGGAAATTGAAATAAGAACACCGTGAATTCATTGTCCCAGGAAGGGGAAACTTTATTGACACATTCCTGGGGTCAGATACATCACATGATCACACTGACAGAACCACAGGCACATAGACACAGGCAACAGAGCATGCACAATGTCGGCACTAGTACAGTGTATATCCACCTTTCGCAGCAATGCAGGCTGCTATTCTCCCATGGAGACGATCGTAGAGATGCTGGATGTAGTCCTGTGGAACGGCTTGCCATGCCATTTCCACCTGGCGCCTCAGTTGGACCAGCGTTCGTGCTGGACGTGCAGACCGCGTGAGACGACGCTTCATCTAGTCCCAAACATGCTCAATGGGGGACAGATCCGGAGATCTTGCTGGCCAGGGTAGTTGACTTACACCTTCTAGAGCACGTTGGGTGGCACGGGATACATGCGGACGTGCATTGTCCTGTTGGAACAGCAAGTTCCCTTGCCGCTCTAGGAATGGTAGAACGATGGGTTCGATGACGGTTTGGATGTACCGTGCACTATTCAGTGTCCCCTCGACGATCACCAGTGGTGTATGGCCAGTGTAGGAGATCGCTCCCCACACCATGATGCCGGGTGTTGGCCCTGTGTGCCTCGGTCGTATGCAGTCCTGATTGTGGCGCTCACCTGCACGGCGCCAAACACGCATACGACCATCATTGACACCAAGGCAGAAGCGACTCTCATCGCTGAAGACGACACGTCTCCATTCGTCCTTCCATTCACGCCTGTCGCGACACCACTGGAGGCGGGCTGCACGATGTTGGGGCGTGAGCGGAAGACGGCCTAACGGTGTGCGGGACCGTAGCCCAGCTTCATGGAGACGGTTGCGAATGGTCCTCGCCGATACCCCAGGAGCAACAGTGTCCCTAATTTGCTGGGAAGTGGCGGTGCGGTCCCCTACGGCACTGCGTAGGATCCTACGGTCTTGGCGTGCATCCGTGCGTCGCTGCGGTCCGGTCCCAGGTCGACGGGCACGTGCACCTTCCGCCGACCACTGGCGACAACATCGATGTACTGTGGAGACCTCACGCCCCACGTGTTGAGCAATTCGGCGGTACGTCCACCCGGCCTCCCGCATGCCCACTATACGCCCTCGCTCAAAGTCCGTCAACTGCACATACGGTTCACGTCCACGCTGTCGCGGCATGCTACCAGTGTTAAAGACTGCGATGGAGCTCCGTATGCCACGGCAAACTGGCTGACACTGACGGGGGCGGTGCACAAATGCTGCGCAGCTAGCGCCATTCGACGGCCAACACCGCGGTTCCTGGTGTGTCCGCTGTGCCGTGCGTGTGATCATTGCTTGTACAGCCCTCTCGCAGTGTCCGGAGCAAGTATGGTGGGTCTGACACACCGGTGTCAATGTGTTCTTTTTTCCATTTCCAGGAGTGTATTATTTCGTACTCAGGTACTTCAACTGCTTATGTCGATTAAGCAAACAAATCTGGCTAATTTAAACATACGCCCCCCCCCCCCCCCCAGCTCCCATCAGCTCTTTCCACTACCCACCGACCTCTTTTTACCTACGCCCCACCTTCAATATCCCAACAGCATCCTAACCAATCAATGCAGTACCGCGAGGATCCGTCCGTACAGACACAAGTTGCGACTCCCCATCCCTCTCCAGCCCAATCAACGTCATCATCATCTTGGGAGATGTTATAAAAATTATTGGAATTGAGTAGTAATACAATACAAATGTAAAATTGTCTATTGCCAAATGACCGTAATACATAGTTGTAGCAAAGCTTTGAATGATTAAATATATTATTAAAATTAATCGTCATCCGTATACGTATTCATATTCTTACGTTAAGGTTTCTGCTGCTCGTTCTGTCGGAGTAATAGGTATCCTTCTGAGACTTTCAAGTGTCAGGTTGTCTTGTATTTTGCCGACAAGCTCGTCAAAGCAACGAATAGACATACGAAAATATGTATTAAATTTGTCTTCGTCTTTGCGCAGTTCGGAATAATGTGACGAACGCTCCTTTCGTACATCTTTATTCCACCATAGGATGCACCCAAAACCGTCTCTCGAGCGTGGAATTTCTCTTTCTGTATATTAGGCCACCTTTTGGCAACGGTATGGCGCGGACTTATACGCGCCTGGGACGAAAGCACAAAGTAGTGCGAAGTGAGCAACGGTACTGGTCAGACGGGATCGGACAGTCTGACTTCGCTAGCCGCGAACCATGTGGGTGGAGCTTAAAACAGGCTCCCCAGCATCGCGTACTCCAAATTAATTGGTGCCGTTCGTTCGTTGCCTCGCGTCCGCCAAACACACGGCGATCTTCAAACGTTCCCGCGTCAGTAGCTCCATTAGTGAGTTGAGTGCGTCCGGGCCTGTAAGAACTACGGAATTTCAGGATGTCATTCAAACGAAGCAAAATTTCTGATTTCCTTAAGAGCAGTGCATGCATTACCTGATACGTGTACAAACTCTGACAGTTAGGATACTAACAGTGGTGCTAAAGGAGTTAAAATAGACAGTGAATGTAAAAAAGAAAACGGTAATGATGGTGCCAATACAGGGGAAGAGACTGAATCTCCGGTGACTGAAAACTGTGACACGTCTCAAGGTAGGAATGGGAGTAAGAGTACTCTTGAGATTATAGTAGGAAATTGTGTTGCCTTATCACGTTTTCAAAACTGGCAAAAGACTAAGCCGTGGCTGTTCGTAAATGACAAAAACATAGTAATATGCACAGTGTGTTTACAAGTTCGTAAACTTAAGGTGAAATGCAGTGAACGTGTGCGTATCGATAACGCGTTTTTAGCCGGTGTTTCTGCTAATAACGCCAAAAAACTAAATGATAAAATCGGGAATCATGCCAAGTGCAAATCACACATGAAGTGCGTAGAAATCATGAGTATAAAAGAAAAGAAAAGTTTAGAAAAATGCGTGAGTGAAAGTGAAAAGTTGTGGGGAAAGCAGCATCAAGAAAAAGTAATCGCAACTGCTTCGTTGTTCAGATCTGCATATGTAATAGCTAAACAGAAATTATCATTCAAATCGTATCCCGCAGTAATCGAACTACAAAAGCTTAATGGTTTATCAGTCAGTAATATGCTTCATTCTGACCAAGCATGCCGAAATATCATTATGTTTGTAGGAGAAGAAATGAAAAAGAATCTTGCTCACTTCCTTGTAGAATCGGGTACAAAATTTAGTATCACGATGGACGAAAGTACAACGGTTTCCAATAAAACTTCTTTAATGATATACTTACGTTTGTCCTTTGAGGGATTTGCTTGCAATTATTTTTTTGACATTGTTGAATTAGAAAGTGGGACAGGAGAATGCATTTTCAGCACACTGTTAGCAGCTCTTGAAAAATATGGCATTACAAATGGTGTACTAAAAACCCACCTTGTAGGTATCGCAACAGACGGTGCCTCAACAATGCTTGTACCTAGTGATGGGGAGCTCGTGAATGAGTCGTTCAAATGAACGCTTCACTCCAGTGAAGTGTTAACTAACCGCTCAGTTTCAATGAACTGGCACTTCAAACTCTTCACAGATAGCACACTCCACACTTTTTTCTAGTTCGTTCACTCACTCTCTTCCCCTCTCCCACTACATCGGCGCTATGTCACTCATCCTCCCATCACTTCAGTCCTCCCTCTACTGTAGTGGTGGGCAGGAAATCGCGTATCTGTTAGAAATCACAGTGACTGAGAAGTCACAGATATCACAGTAGCAACTTTACAGAATCTAACTGCGATTTCAGTCACAGTTAGCAGTCGCAATAAGCATTTCACATTCAAAGACGTGAGCCATCTATTGATCGAATTTAGCACTGCTTTCTGCGATTTCAGTGACAAGTCGCAACTAAGAGTCGCAAGTAGCATCTAAAAAGCGCGGTTAACAGTGGCATCTGTTGGCCAAAGTTCGTACTACGTCCATCTCTGCGGTACGCTATGGAGTCCAACTGCGATTTCCGTGACAAGTCGCAACTAAGAGTCGCAAGTAGCAACTAAAAAGCGCAGTTAGCACTCCCATCTGTTGAGCAAAGTTCATACTACGCTATTCGCTACCGAGTCAAACTGCGATTTCTGTGACAAATCGCAACTAAGAGTCGCAAGTAGCAACTAAAAAGCGCAGTTAACATACTTTTCCTAGTGTCATCTGTTGACCGACGTACGTACTTCGTTATGAGAGCCTTGTGCCTCACGAGATCGATGTGCTGTGTGTGCATATGAAGGGCTTATTTCAATAGTGGTACAAGTCCATTTTTGTTCATTTTGAGATACCGAGTCGTAAAGTTAAATGAGCGCTGAAAAATCTGCAGTTGAGATACCAGAAATATTCAAGCATATGGCTTCTTGCTAGAGATGAACCTTTATTTATGTTTGTTTGGATCACTAATTTCAGAAGCATTATAGACAGAAAAGTGGAGGTAATGGACTTGTACCACTATTGAAATAAGCCTTTCATATTATATGACGACATGCACATTCAGCATCAGTTATGGTTGGTCAAATACTGCTGTGACTCTGAATGTATTATATTAATAAGAAGCAACATTGCTCTTTTCTCCTGAAAATATCAAGTAACGTAACAAATGTGTTTGATTCTGCTTCCAGTATGACAGTTTTGGTTAAGACTCCACATGCCTACAGGACTTTGCAATGTTAACACAGCAGAACTCAGACATCTGTATAAGTGTAGAGAAATGAAAACAGTCATATGAATGCCTCACTTTTGTTCCGACACAGTTCAAGACTCGGGAGAAAAGTTTTACACCTGGTGTTCTACATGGCAACTTCACACACAAGAACTTTTTGCCGACACTACTACCACCTACATAAGTAAGCTTTTCCTGTGTTACTTTCAAGTAATGCACTTAAGCTATTCCTGATTTAACTGGAAGATCTGTACTTCCCACTTTCATATCAACAGCCTCAAAATGCATATTGTAGACTTTGGGATATGTTACAGGTCAGTGTCACACCAAGATTGTGGAGAAAGGGGGGAGGGGGGGCGGCATGTCGCTCTCCAACAAGTGTTTACCAATAAGTAAGTGGCGGAAAATTATGGGTATAGGACGGCTTAAACATGTGGAAAATGAGATTTTTATTATTCACTCACTGTATTTGACATTTATTATTCCTTTAAAATCGCACAACAACTTCAATAAAACACAGTTTAATCATTCACACACTTATTTCACAATTATTTCACTTTTAAACTGCAAATCCTCTAAGAACTGTCTTGAATCTTCACGAGTCTCTCCCAACAGCCTTGATGTGGATAGATACGTACAGCAACCAGTAATCAGAGTCAGAACTGTGTCTGCAAAAACACAAGGATTATTAAACAATTTTTGCTGTCATTAATTACTAGCAATATAATTGACAGAGTAGATTGCTAATATTTGCTATAATGAATATCACATTTGCAAGAACGATCTCACTGAAGTAATTAAGTCCATCGAAACGCTTAGAAACTAACCTCTCGTCTGACGAAAACAGTCTAAAGACGCAGTGGCAATTTCTTCAGGTCTGTTGACAATGATATTTTGAGTTATCACTTTACTGAGTGACTGAAATGTAGTTCAGGTACCTGTGAACATAACAATATGTTAGAATTCATTTTCTAAATACGAACTATTACGGTACTGTACGGCTACTTACATATTAATTACACTATTAATATTTTCACAGTTGTTTCTTTAATACAAAATTAAAGCCAACGGAAGAAAAAACGTAAAACATACTTGCCAATGACAGGTTTGTTGCGATGCAATTTTCTGTGTTGACAGATGTAACTTTTTCATACAGTGGTAAGCCGCAGAAATCGCAGGAGTCACAGAAATCGCAGAAGTAGCAGAAGTCACAGAAATCGCAGAAGTAGCAGAAATCGCAGAAGTCACAGAAGTAGCAGAAATCGCAGAAGTCACAGAAGTAGCAGAAATCGCAGAAGTCACAGAAGTAGCAGAAGTCGCAGAAATCGCGGAAGTAGCAGAAATCGCAGAAATAGCAGTGGCGGAGGGATACACGACCTCTGTTCCTTAACTGCGACAAATCGCAGTTAAGAATAACAGATACTGAAAAGTAGTATTCACAGAAATCACTGATATCGGAAAATCGCAGTTTAGCCCATCACTACTTTACTGCCTGTCGACGAATCGCGTGGTGTTTGTGGGGAACGATAGGTTTACGAGGGGTTGGGGCAGTGAGGGGCGAGGAGAAGGCAGCGCCAGCTGCTTCCCGCAGTGCTGACATCTTTACCTGTGACTATTTGTGCAGTTAAACTTCGCGTCTACGGGTAGCCTGCCGTTGGCAGCGCTTGCAGATAAATGAATATTAAAGATACAAACGAAGAGGTTGGCTGTGTGAGCAAGAAACAGCCAGCATGAAAATAAAAGGTTTGTTAATAACACTGAAAGAGGGATTTTACCTGAAGTCGTACCAATGACTACAGGTGACTGTTTACGTTTTGAATCTAGGGGGTTATTATTCTCAACAAAAATAAAATCTACAGGAAAACTTCTGAATAATTACTTAACATAGGTATATAGACTTTGTGACAGTGGTAAACATACTCATTCTATTTTGGATTAAATTTTAAAAGGAACTTAAAATTGGACTGCATTTCATTGGTAGCCCTAGTTTTCAGTCCATGAATGAATGGTTCAAATAGCTCTGAGCACTATGAGACTTTAACTTCTGAGGTCATCAGTCGCCTAGAACTTAGAACTAATTAAACCTAACTAACCTAAGGACATGACACACATCCATGCCCGAGGCAGGATTCGAACCTGCGACCGTAGCGGTCGCTCGGCTCCAGACTGTAGCACCTAGAACCGCACGGCCACTCCGGCCGGCAGTCCATGAATACAACAAATAACGTTTCATTTGGCAGATAAAGACTTTCATGAGGAAATGTCTAGCAAGATTAAATGTAATACCTTCTTTATATGTGACAGGCTTATCTGTTTATCTTTCCTTTGTCCCCTTCGAACATGCTGTATTTAAGTTAACTCAGACGCTGTAAGAGCGTAAAACGTTGCGTGCACCTTACTACATAGTTCGGACATCTGTTGGTAAAATTATGAAGTATTACAAAGTTTTATTGTACGAGCGAGGCGAAGCGAGCGAAGCCACGGCTGAGCGGCGAACGGAGGAACTTCGCTAGGCTACCGTACTTCATGAATGAACTACTTCATTTGAACGCTTCACGGCAGAGAGTGAAATGAATGAAGTAGTTCACGGCAATGAACGAGTTCGACCCATCTCTACTTGTACCCTACAAAGGCGTAGCCGCTCTACTGCGGAGTCATTTACATAAGGATTTAACTGTCGTTCATTGTATGAAGGACAAAATGGAATTACCTGTCCACGATGTTACGAATGATGTAGCAGATGTATACCATATACAGGTTTTTTTAAATTCCTTATATTCTGTGTTTTCTCGAAGTCCCAAAAATCAGAGACTACTACAAAGTGTTTCACAAGAATTATCCTCGCAGCTGTTAAAACTAGGCCGTATTTTTCGCGTACGTTGGGCTGCTTCCTCATTTAATGCAGTTCGAGCTTTTCTTGAAAGTCTCAGTTCTCTTGTCCATCTTTTTGAAAAACTGAGACATGATGGTTCCTGATCAACTCAGGAGAGATATAAATTTGAAGGTTTACTGAAACATCTCACAAAGTGGTTGCTTGTAATGGAATTAGTTATGCTTTATGAGGCCCTAGAAGTTATGCAAGTATTATCATTCTTTATGCAGAACAGAAATTCTTCACTCCTTAAAGCAAAACAGGAGATTGACGTGGCTATAAGAACTCTTGAAACACCGAAAATAAATGACTCGCCACGAATTAGGATGATAGTACAAGAGTTGGAGGAAAAGCGCACATTCAAAGGGGTATTAATTAAAGAACCATCTTGTGATGAATATAACAGATTTCAGACATTTCGGAAGAAATTTTTTCAGTCTTTGGTAGACAATATAAAAAACCGCTTTGAGGACCTGGATTTCTTTTCGGGTGTCGCCGTATTAAATTCAGATACATGGCCTTCAGATGATTATGAACGTGTGTTTTATGGTGACATGTCAATTTATCGCTTGTGTAATAAGGTGGATTTTAAATTACGTGAAAGCACGTGTGCATCACTAGTTAAAGATTTTCAAATCTATAGAGAAAATCCTCAACACATGCCCAATTCTGTGAAGGAACTTGTGAAAGCAATCGAAGTTATACCTGTATCTACGGCTTAATGTGAACGCGGATTTAGAGCCCTGAATTTAACACTGACTGACCAGAGAAATCACTTACAAATTCCGACTCTTTCAAATTTACTTTTCATTTCAATAAATAGACCTCCACGGCATTGCTTCGATGCAGAAAAATTTGCAGCAAGGTGGATCAAGTCTCAGCACCATAGCGCCCTTGACAAACCAACAGGAAAACCCTTGATTCTTCAGGAGCAGTATCATTTATCTCGTCTCTTCAACTAAACTCTGTCAGTTAAAATGACAATTATATACTGTAGTACTAGCTGAACTGGCCACACTTTGCTGTGGCTTTGTCATAATGCGATGATTTAACAAATTAACATTCACTTATAATTTCAGTGTTAAAATTAAGCACAAAAAAACAAAAATTTTAGTTTTACATTTTATTCATCTCATATTTTAGTATAGTTTGAGTATCGTATATTATATGAATCATTTACAAAGTTGTTAATTAACAACATATGAAGATTTATTAATTTTATAAATGAGGTAAATAAACTCGGCATTGCCCGGATGTCTCTACCTTCCCCTTATGTCCATCTCCTTCTTTTCCCACTCCCCATCTTCTCCTGCCCTTCTCTCTGTCCATCTGCTTTTCTCCTCTATCACCTCCTACCCCCTCCGTCACTCTCCCCTTCGCTAAGGTCAATTTCTCTCCCCCTCTAAGTCAATCTCATCCTCCACTCTCTTTCTGTCCCTGTGACATCCAACATTTACATATTGAAAGCAGTAATTTGCGTCTACAATTGCCATAAGGACAATGCTGAATGTTTTTTGTAGTTGATGTATTCACTTCCAGTATTCGGAGGACACATAATTTGCACATGTTCACTAAGAAACTTTCCAGCAAAAATCGCGCCTATCGAGGGAAACGGACTTACACAAGGCAAACTAACAGTTCAGAATGGCTGCCGGTTACACGTATTCTTTTTCTTCATCCCTGCTAGCAGTATGAACGTTTTCCGCTAGATTGCAGCACTAACTGAGCCGTAAAGCCAAGTACCCCTTCTTACCCCATTACCCCGTCTTACCCCACTTTCCCCTACGCTGACGGCTAGCACCATCTATAGGGAAATTCCGGTTTCATACTTCTGCACCTGGTAAATGATATGGCTGGCAGGGTGGCCAACAATCTGCGGTTGTTTGCTGATCATGTTGTGGTGTGCCATAAGCTGTCGAAGTTGAGTGACTGTAGGAAAATACAAGATGACTTAGACAAAATTTCCATTTGGTGTGATGAATGGTGGCTAGCCCAAAATGTGGAAAAACGCAAATTAATGCGGACGAGTAGGAGGAACAGTCAAATCATTCAAATATCTGGGCATAACATTGCAAAGCGATACGAGGTGGAACGATCAAGTGAGAACTGTGGTAGGGAAGGTGGAAGGTCGACTTTGGTTTATTAGGAGAATTCTAGGAAAGAGTAGTTCACATGTATAGGAGACCGCATATAGGTCGGTGGTCCGATCTATTCTTAAGTACTGTTCGAGTGTTTGGGATCCGTACCAGGTTATGACCTCGCCTAGTCGGCGGTGCGGGTCTCCCTACGCTCCTCGGAGTATCGGACATCATCATCATCACCAGCTCAGATTGAAGGAAGACATTGAAGCAATTCAGAGGCAGGATGCTCAGGCGGTGCGGGTCTCCCTACGCTCCTCGGAGTATCGGACATCATCATCATCACCAGCTCAGATTGAAGGAAGACATTGAAGCAATTCAGAGGCAGGATGCTATATTCGTTACTGGTAGGTATGAACAACGTGTAAGTGTTATGGAGATGCTACAGGAACTCAAATGGGAATCCCTGGAGGGAAGGATATTGACAGAGGAAATACACACCTAACCAATACCTCTTCTGGCTTCAAGTGTATTGATGGAATGTGTCTCTGTGCAATGCTTCTGATGTCGGAAATTATGCTGAAAGAAATAAAATTCCCTGAAGTGTAACATTTTATTGAAACCATGGCAGCATGACAAAAATTAATAATTTACAGAATGACGCAGATAGCATTAAGAGAACATTTCGACTGACCTGGCTGTCGTTACATCCATGGTTGGCTCATTCCAAAGCAGCTAAAGGTGCACATTGTTAGCCACTTATGATGCACGGCAATTATGGCACATTTGTAAATCATCCATTTACCAATTTCAAAAATTTCACAAAGCTGCAAAAATTGTTACGAATTCCAAGTGAGATAAAGATGCAAATGAAAAGTCAAATTATTTTAAGTAACTTCAAAGTAATTTTGTTAATGTTATGACAAACAAAAATAAGAGTGTAGAAAAACTCTATCAATGAAAATCTTGTGAAATTATAACACTCTAATAGCGCTAAGTTGGAATCAGTTGTTTCTTACACATTCTTTTGTGCATTACATAACTGGTCTTTCAGTGGAAAATCAAATTCCAATGCTGTTTTTGAAGATTTATTGCGGTTTAGAATACAGACAGGTGATGAAACAATGCGGAAGTATGTTGAAACTGCCCCTAAACTGACACTTACATTCGTCATAGAACCAAAAATGTTTTACATTCTGGAACAACCCGCACAGTTTTATTTTGTGCATTATCCTACAGGTTGTAAGTCAACGGGAAGACGATACAGTTTCTACAAAAATCGACTTGAAAATCATGTTGCAGTTAGTGGTTGTGGATCAAAAGCGCGGAATGTGGGGAATGTTGTCCTCATGAATTTTTCATAACAAGAAAACAATTTATTTTAGGAAACATGGCTTATGGTAGGGCCAACAGAAAACAGTGTGAATAGTGGGAGAATGAGAAACTGGGAATCTAAAAACAGGTTTTACTATAATTACACTGTTAGAATGTTTATGTCTATAACATTGACCAGGGAGTAAAAGTGCGCTATAGAAATCATGGGAGAAAATGATCATCAGGTTACCCTCCATTCAGAGGCTGTTGCACGCAGCGACCATTATTTTGATTTGTAAATAACAGATTTCAGCTATCAGTCGTCCTTTGGAATTTTTATTGGGAGATCTAGATTTCAGCTAGAAACTAGCCATTCTCAATGCACTATTATTTTTGGTCAATGTATGTAATGCCTGTTGGTCGGGCTTTGTCCACAGTTCAATGAACAAAGACCGACCAACAGGCATTACATTTATTGACCAAAAATGATAGTCCGTTGGGAATGGCTACTTTCTAGCTGAAATCTAGATCTGCCAATAAAAATTCCAAAGGGCGACTGATAGTGAAATATATTATTTACAAATCAAAGGAGAAAATGATGCGGAGATAGCAATATCCTCAAAATTTCTAAATCACATGTTTGGGGAAAATGCTTTGCCCCTACCGACATTAAAGCCTGCGGGCGCCCCAGCCTATGTTTGTCTTTAAAATGTTATACAAATGTTATGTACTGTACCTAACACATTGAAAATATCAAGCACACATAACTACAAAACATCACCAACGAATATACTGTTATTTCACTTTTGAACTTTGAAAAATTAACATATATTGGTATTTAATTTCATAGTTTTCTACAGTCACAAGAAAGGCAATGTTGTTTAGTTTTCCAACCAGCTGCTTTAACTTTATAATGCAATACAGTTATGCATACAACAATATACCGCCCTACTTAAAGTCATCAGTTATCTTTTTTTGCTTTTTGTGTTTAAGATGTGCCTATGCATTTTGCTTTTGACGATGCATTCGTTTTAACACCTGTTTATTGTCGTTTATATTAAGCTCTTCTTTGAAAATATGAAATTTTTGTAATGTCTTTACTGTGCTGAGAGCTTTGTCAAGTGAATGCACAACAAACTGTTGTTCCTGTTCATTTTCGTGTTTGTCAGTCACCTGTTGGCTTTGGATGTCACCTACTACTTCTTCTTCATCTGCTGAGGCATACACGATGAGATTGTTGTCTACCTGGGAGAAGTGCCCTATTTCACAAGTTGACAAAGGTAAACAAAGTTCCTCCTCCGTTTCCGCCGTAGTAATGTTTTCTCATCTTTATGATAAACACTATCGTTGTGGAAAACGTTTCGCCCCCGCTATGGGATGGGGAAGAAAGTTCTCTGAATCCTACGTGTTTAAAACAATTGGCAGCTGTCTATTAAGTTACATTTTCCAATCTTCCAATATCAATAAATTTGCGCAAACAACGTTAAAATCTGTTTCTTTACTTTCTTCGACTTTTTGTAACATCTCCACCACTTACAACTTTCTTGTACTGCGTTTTCAGAGATTTTATAACTGCCTGGTCCATGGGTTGTAGAATTAAAGTGATGTTTGTGGGTAAATACATAATGCACTGCAGATTGTCGACTACTGGAGACCAGGAGGTTAATTTTTCGTTTCTGTAGTTGCAGCAGAGAGTCCCAGTTTCTGAACCACTCTTAAAAATGTCAGATGTCATCGAAGATTTTGGATTGTTCTCGTAAACTACAGGTAGGGAATGAATGTTTTTGAAACGTCTAGGTTTTCTCGATTTTCCGAAAACCAAAAGCTTTTCTCTACATCACCCAGTCATATTTGCAGCAACCATATTTTTGATTCTTTTCTTACACTTTTTCCACCTGAACACTTTAAATTTCAATGTCCTATCTTGTGTCTTGTTGTAAAACAATACATCTGGTTTGTACCCTTCACACAAAGCAGTCCACTTCTTAGATAGCGATTCATCTGTTGCGTCATCAGTTACACCGGCAGCTTCACCACCAATTCTCTCGGCGGTAATATCGCAGCGACCTCGGAAAAGCCGTACCCAACATGAAGAGCAATTTGAGTTCGGATTTTCCAACAGACGCGCAAATTCATTGGCTTTCGCTTGAAGATTAGGTTCATTGGTCTGTACATTATTAGGTTTTAGCCACTTAAACCACCCAATGAAACATCTGCAGTATCTTTATGCTCAGATGATCTCTCCCATTAGATTTCGAACTGTGTTCTAAAAGAGACTCTATTTTCTTTCTGTCTTTTCAGATTGTAGAAATCGTTGCGTCACCTAATTCCTTCATGGCGCTGAGCTTTGCTTCCGCATTCTCTAATCGCCATATTTTGTGTGAGTTTTCTTCAATACTAAATACTTCCCTCTTTTTCCTTGTTTAACGTACATAATGATTTTAACAGAAAATCTACAAAAAACAAGAATTTGAAAATAGGCATAACATTGTTGTTAGCAATTCGCAAACCCGTAGCAAACAAAAACAAACATTTGACGTTACAGTTGATATATTTCTCCGAAAATGTAATAAAAAATTCATCGCTTTATACAATAAGTCGAAATAAGCGAGGTCTTTCTAAGCGATTTTTTTTAAAATAGCGTTTATCTAGGGTGTAGGTGGGACCGTTAGGTTCCACTCTTGTAGTTTGTAAAAGCAATGTCACTATATACGGTATCGACTGTATTAATATTACAAACATACTCCACTGTTATTACTCTTTCTCCAACAATAAAATATTTTAAATTCCATTTTAACTTAATTAAGTTATTTAATTAATTTTTATACTTCATTACTATTAATTCCTCAACAGCTCTCTATTCCTTCAAAGATATATCTTTATACGTTTAATTTATGTCAGTTTCTAACGACAACTGTACATATAATAATTTTTTTTCTTTATGAATTTAGATAAGTTAATGTAAGCAATGTTTTGAACTTCCTTGTTGGTTCGTATCGTGATGTTAAAGAAACTGTGAGTAACTTTGGAAATGAATATTATTATTTATGTTGGATTTCAAATAATGTGGTAATCAAAGGGAAGTGTATTTAATGTTAAAACTATTGTAAGATGTGAAAATTGTAATTTATACACTTGGTCCATACGTAGGTAATGCATTAGGATATGTGTAGTAGAAAACCTGTGGTGAATACCCTACCTGTAGGGGAGCGGGAAAAGGTGGAGGCAGGCGAGTGCGGGAAGAGGCACACTGGGCGCGGTTCGGCACAACGGGCTCAGTAACACAGTCGGAGGCGAGCAACAGTCGGAGTTGTGAATCAGTCAGAGGAACACGTACTGTACCGAGGCGGCTACCCAGGAAAAGTGGATTCCATTGAGCCTCGGATGCACCGATTCCGACGACTACTTGGCATGGCTATATTCTGAGGCACGAAATTGGAAAGATTGCGACGCCAAGAAGATGGAAAGTGCCGATGTAGTGTGAGCCTTAGCCGTGCTTGTGTGTGTGCCGTGCTGCCCGCTATCTCGCTGCCCGCCAACTGCCGCACCGACTTGCACAGGTCAAACATTTATTTCATCTTTAGAAGTGTATCTGTGTGGACCAGTGTCGAAACTGTTTCTAACTGTTCAATAATAACGTGACTTTTACCAGAATTGCTTTAGCCATGACTTATCCTGATCACTGACCTAGACAGGATCCTTACCTCGTATTGTGCAACCCGAGTATCCTGAACTGAAAGTTTAAAATTAGTGTTAATAAGAATTATTAGCAGACAAACCTATGCTATAAAGAAGTTTAAAGTTCTATGTGTTATTGCAAATGTTGGTAAAGAACAAAAGTATGACTAACTTGGAAGAGAGTTTTTTTGAATTGAATTAGCGATGTTATTTAATTAATCTGAGACAGAAATAATGACAGTTAAATTATTCAGAAGTAAGACAAAAGAGTAGTTATCCATAGATTGATAATTTTGAGTGTTAATTTGCCTTCAGTACTTAATAGTTTCAGTATAACGACCATAACAGTTTCAGGCCCCCCCCCCCTTCTCTTGTCCATTCTTTCAAACCTTGAAAAGTGCTGATCAGATTTGACCAGTAAATCTAAGTTCTATATTAATCCTAAGTGTATTAGTGTTGTTTTCCAATTTTAATAGTGACATTGTATGTGTGCTTTCAAAATTGCTCATTCTAGAACAATCTATGCCCGATTTCAGTCTGATCAATATACAAAATGCAGTTCGTAGTAATCATTGCTGTGTGGTGTTGTGTGAATTTATCTCGTCCAAATTAGTACAAAAAGAGAAAACTTTAGTTCAGTGGATTTTTCTGGTTCCAAACTTTGCCAGATAACGCATCATTACTACGTGTTACTATGCTTGTACATGCACCCACTTGTACAAGGAAAAACTCACTCATTGCCTAAGTAGGCTGGCGACCGAATTATTAATTATAGGTAGCATCTACTGTGTATACTTCTTGTCCATGCGAACGAGCAATTATAATTTACATTTGCTTGATGCATCACTGTGGTTATTGACTGAGTACAAGTCCGATCTTGCTTCTATTAGGTACACGCAGTCAACTTATGTACTAAAATCCTTGTTTATAAGTTGAAGCCCGTGAACTTATTACAGTACAGGCTTTATACAGCTAACGTACGTCCGATACGGGCGGGAGCGTTACAAGTGGCTTCCCGGTGACAGGACATCCAGTTGTTGTCGATTACAAATTAACGTAAAGATCGAACAGTGGATGTTCAGTGGCACGAATAGCAATAAAGTTCAGTAAAATAAATTACAGTGAGCGTCAAGTATAATAGTGTGGTATAGTTGGCATTCAATATGGACAGGAACGTAGGCAGGGTAGATGCGCCAAGCGAAATGGAGAATGCGGCTGGCAGTAGCAGGAGTTTACGTGGCCAGATAACAGATGGCGTTAGCGGAAGACAATTGGCGTACATACAATACCATGAACACGTCAATGAACAGATTGAAATGTCGAGATCGTCTCGAACACAGCAAGGGACAAAACAGGAAGTAGAGGGTGACTTGGTAGATGATAGTGGGTACGTGAACGAATCCACTGACATGTTTGATTCACCACAGATAAAGAAAGAACCGAAAGAAACTTATGAAGTAGAACCGGAACACACGGATTCTGTAGAACAAAACAGTATAAAAATTTTAAGTATGAACGAGTTATTTGAACAATTAACTAAACAAATTGCAGGACAGAATGAGCAGCTTAAAATACACGTTGACGAGCAACTCAAAACACAGAATGAACAGCTCAAAACAGACGTTGACGAGCAACTTAAAACACAGGGGGATCAAATTAAAGCACAGGTCGAAGGACAGGGAATTAAAATTAGTAAACAAATAGAACAAGTAGAACAGAAAGTGGGTAATTTAAATTCTGTGGTAAATACTCTGAAATTTGAAATTGATACCATTAACAAGAATATGGATACTATGCAGGGGAAAATTGGAAACATTAATAGTAGATTCGATGTTGAAATTCTCAACATCCAAGAGAAAGTAGAACCTCTGGTTGAAACTAAGGTAGACGAAAAAGTTTTCGGTCTTAAAACTGAGATCGTAAACGAATGTCAACACGGAATATCACGGTTGGAAAAGGTAGTTTTAGAAACTGAAAGGGAATTAGATAAAAAAGTAACCGGATGTGTTCAAAACTGTGAACAAAATACTACGAAAATCCAAGGCAGAATTTTCGATCTGGAGAGCAAAATTAAAGATAGGCCTGGTGTTGTCTGTAATGGCACACCGATTACGAAGCTGTTAGAAAGCGAGGAATGCTTCAATCCAGCCAAGAAACATAACGGGTGGCATCCGTTAGATTTCATTAAAAATTGCGAGAGAGTATTTCCTGAGCACTTGTCTGATCAGGAAAAGATAAATGTAGTAATTAGCGCCTTAGCAGGTGATGCTAAGCGCTGGGGAATAAATTTAAATACCGAACGAATGACGTTCGAAGAATTTAGGCAGAGATTTACGGAAGAATATTGGTCTGAACAAAAGCAGGACCATTTGTGGCGGGAGTTCATCATGGCCAAACAGCATGATAACAGGGGCAGGAATTCTTTAAAAGATTTCTGCGAGCATTGGTACCGGAAATTGACGCATTTAAGAGGCCGAAGATCAGATTCAGAAATTATCTGGGAGTTATATAAAAAGCTCCCAGAAGATTCAAAGAGGTATGTAGGAAGCAATCATCGCAGCTTCCAAGTATTTCTCGAAAGAGTCGAAGACGAAGATCATTGGCGCGCAAGTCGTGCCAATTATCAAAACTTTGGTAACCGTAATAACCGAAACAATGATGAAAGAAATGACGGCGATGGATTTCGCGTCAATGTAATACAAAGAGGAAGAGGCAGAGGAAGAGGCAGAGGAAGAGGCAGAGGAAATTATCCAGGTCGCGGTAGAGAGTATACCGCGCAAAATAATAACGACGCGGGAAACTAATTTCCGCGAACGTTGCGGGCTAAACGGAAGCGGACAATACATACCGGCCCCGATTTGAGAAAAGATACCGGACCGACCGTAATGCAATGAGACAGGCTAGGGACAGACATGGAACGCCGCGACGTGTTGTGGCGAAACAAGCGTCAGGTGCGAGCCAGAGTGAGTCATCTCTGCCGCACAGGGCGCAACATGTTAACAGGCGAGTGGAGCATCAGAGGGCAACGGCCCAGCCTAGCAGAACATCTGTTAGGAAAGAAGCCGCTAGAAATACGGCAGCAGTAGATACGAACATAGCCGTCAGAGCTAATGAAAATTTTACGAGTGATAATTCCGTGGCAAAGGAAACGATAAAGGAAACTGTGAATACACAGACAGGTGCGGTTAGCAGTGTTTGCAATGAGATAAAAGGCGAGAATGAGTTAGCAGAAGTAACTGATTGGCGTGTGCAGATCAATGATCTGTACAAGGGCCTAAAGCAAAGTGAGTGGGAGGATTTTAAGAAGGAGTATGAGGCGAAGAAAGTAGTTAATAGGAAAGGAAATGATAGGGACGTCGATAAGGTGACGTGGCCCGAATTGGAAGAGGAGAGAATAAATAGCGCCGCGCAAAGTACGCGTGCCGTCAATATGACGCAGATTAAGGGCAGGAAGGATTCGGAGGATGAAATCCTCAGCATTGACGAAGAAATAACTTCTGCTAATAGTCCGCCAATAGTACAAGCTGCTACCGAGAGGCACCGTGGAGAAGGGGCAGATGATTACCTGAAAGTAATCAAAGTCCACGAGGATTACACCGAATATGAAGTCACAGTGGATGTGAATAAAGCTGAGGATGAGGCCCGTTGCCAAAAGAGGAGATTGAGTTAAAATCCAAGCCTGACGACAATATAGAGGAAGAATTTAGTACCTGTCTCAGAAAAGCTTTTATGTTAGAACCTGAAAGCGATCCGGAATGGTCGGATTCTGACGATAGTTCAGATGATGAAAGATACGCAAATACGGACGAAAATGAATGTACTAACTCTCCCTATTGTGCAAAAGTAGCGTACTTAAGTGAATCTGATGTTGAGGAAGATAGTAGTGGTGATTCTAGTGAAGATGAATTTTTAGGTGTAGATGAAAGTAAATATACTTTTACTGAAAGAGGGTATGAGAAAATTACTGAAAATTTTCCAGAGCAGGATACAGTAAATAGAAGTGGGAAAAAACCGAATGAATTATTAAGTAATGTAAAACAGGGGTATAATTTGCAGGAACCTCCAGATGATACTATACTGGGGCACGCCTTAATAAATGTTTTGAAGGAGTGTGAATTACAGGAACAAAAAGAACCACCTGATAAAATGATAGCAGGACAGGGAATGTTGTACCTTGCTAAAGACTTTGAAATTTCAAAACCTAAAAAGCCACCTGATGAAACGAAACGTTGGCAAGATCTGAATGGCTTAGTGAAAGATGTAGAAAATAGGAGGCCTAAAAAGCCACCAGACTTAAGTGACTGTTTTATAAACCCTAAAAGACTGCCTTGTTAATAAAGAGACTGGGGGCAGGATACTGTATTTGTATATATTATTAGTATTATGCATGACTTTATTATTACTGTATCTCAGTGTTACCTGAAAGTGAATTATTGTTTTGTTGATTTAGAGTCTGGGGCAGATTTATATCGGATTATGAGAATGTCATGAACACATTACATCATGAAACTACAGGATTTCCACCGGAAGAAATTTTGTTAGGCAGAAATTGTAAAAGTTTAATTGAAGAAAAACTAGAGTTTCCACCTTGTACAAGTTTGGGATTGGATCAAAAGAAAGAATTGGTGATAAAAAGGGCAAAGCAAAAAGCTGAATCTAGATCTAAAAGACACAATAAAAATTTAAAAGTTTCAAAATTTAAAATTGGAGATTATGTTCTTTTAAAAACCCATGAAAAGTCTAGTGAACTAAACCATGAAATTTCAAAATTTAAATATATTTATAATGGACCATATATAATACAGAATATTCCACACGACAATGCTTACTACCTGATCTACCCAAAATCCAAAAGACCTTTAGGTGTAAGAAATATTGTGGACCTGAAACTGTATGTTCCTAGATATGAGTGATATAAGGATAATCAGAAAGCGACTTGCAGTAAATGTGCTGTATCTTATGCTGAACCCAAGTTATTCTAAATGTAACTAATCTTTGTAAATGTCTGTATACCCTTGAAAGTATGCTAATGTAGTTATGTGAGTTTCAGATTACCAATTGTACTGTAACTGTAAAAATGTATGGAGAAAAGGACTGAAAAGAAAGGATAAATGCTATCAGCCAGATAAAAGATGGGACTGTCAAAAATGAAAATGGGCAGTGTATGAACCATAATATGAAGGACTGCCAAATACCAATGAGGGCAGATAAATAGTCGATGGAAAATTGTAAATGTGATCCAGGAGATGTGACAATATGAAGTGAAAAGGACTGCCCAAATCCGCATAATAGGCAGTAAATATGTGTAGTTAATTTTCTGAATATGTGTGTGTGTTTTGTTTAGTAAGTAAGGAAATGGACTGCTATTCAAAGCAAGCAGCGACAAATTATCTTATAGTGTGTACAAAATATGCAATTGTTTTTGTAGTTAAATGTTTGTATTCCAGAATTTTAAATTATTTCTTTGAGAAATTTAGAAAAATTGATTGAATTGCTATTTTAGTAATGTTATGATGGGAAGTTGGCTGTGCAAAAGGCACTTGAGTAAATGAGAAATAATTATTCTTGATGTGTTAAAAGAGTGTAAACCTATATACAGTAAGTAAAAGGAAATATGTGGTATAAATCTTTTTGGACGTTTAAGTAAAGATTCAGAACCACTATATAATTGTAAGATTTAGTGTTCCCATAAAATTTGGACTTAAGCAAAATTTTCTGGAAACAGGGGCATGTGTAACGAGAACTGTACATATAATAATTTTTTTCTTTATGAATTTAGATAAGTTAATGTAAGCAATGTTTTGAACTTCCTTGTTGGTTCGTATCGTGATGTTAAAGAAACTGTGAGTAACTTTGGAAATGAATATTATTATTTATGTTGGATTTCAAATAATGTGGTAATCAAAGGGAAGTGTATTTAATGTTAAAACTATTGTAAGATGTGAAAATTGTAATTTATACACTTGGTCCATACGTAGGTAATGCATTAGGATATGTGTAGTAGAAAACCTGTGGTGAATACCCTACCTGTAGGGGAGCGGGAAAAGGTGGAGGCAGGCGAGTGCGGGAAGAGGCACACTGGGCGCGGTTCGGCACAACGGGCTCAGTAACACAGTCGGAAGCGAGCAACAGTCGGAGTTGTGAATCGGTCAGAGGAACACGTACTGTACCGAGGCGGCTACCCAGGAAAAGTGGATTCCATTGAGCCTCGGATGCACCGATTCCGACGACTACTTGGCATGGCTATATTCTGAGGCACGAAATTGGAAAGATTGCGACGCCAAGAAGATGGAAAGTGCCGATGTAGTGTGAGCCTTAGCCGTGCTTGTGTGTGTGCCGTGCTGCCCGCTATCTCGCTGCCCGCCAACTGCCGCACCGACTTGCACAGGTCAAACATTTATTTCATCTTTAGAAGTGTATCTGTGTGGACCAGTGTCGAAACTGTTTCTAACTGTTCAATAATAACGTGACTTTTACCAGAATTGCTTTAGCCATGACTTATCCTGATCACTGACCTAGACAGGATCCTTACCTCATATTGTGCAACCCGAGTATCCTGAACTGAAAGTTTAAAATTAGTGTTAATAAGAATTATTAGCAGACAAACCTATGCTATAAAGAAGTTTAAAGTTCTATGTGTTATTGCAAATGTTGGTAAAGAACAAAAGTATGACTAACTTGGAAGAGAGTTTTTTTGAATTGAATTAGCGATGTTATTTAATTAATCTGAGACAGAAATAATGACAGTTAAATTATTCAGAAGTAAGACAAAAGAGTAGTTATCCATAGATTGATAATTTTGAGTGTTAATTTGCCTTCAGTACTTAATAGTTTCAGTATAACGACCATAACAGTTTCAGGCCCCCCCCCCCCTTCTCTTGTCCATTCTTTCAAACCTTGAAAAGTGCTGATCAGATTTGACCAGTAAATCTAAGTTCTATATTAATCCTAAGTGTATTAGTGTTGTTTTCCAATTTTAATAGTGACATTGTATGTGTGCTTTCAAAATTGCTCATTCTAGGACAATCTATGCCCGATTTCAGTCTGATCAATATACAAAATGCAGTTCGTAGTAATCATTGCTGTGTGGTGTTGTGTGAATTTATCTCGTCCAAATTAGTACAAAAAGAGAAAACTTTAGTTCAGTGGATTTTTCTGGTTCCAAACTTTGCCAGATAACGCATCATTACTACGTGTTACTATGCTTGTACATGCACCCACTTGTACAAGGAAAAACTCACTCATTGCCTAAGTAGGCTGGCGACCGAATTATTAATTATAGGTAGCATCTACTGTGTATACTTCTTGTCCATGCGAACGAGCAATTATAATTTACATTTGCTTGATGCATCACTGTGGTTATTGACTGAGTGCAAGTCCGATCTTGCTTCTATTAGGTACACGCGGTCAACTTATGTACTAAAATCCTTGTTTATAAGTTGAAGCCCGTGAACTTATTACAGTACAGGCTTTATACAGCTAACATACGTCCGATACGGGCGGGAGCGTTACAAGTTCTCTTACAAATTATTATTATCCATTGCTGTTAATTCTTTGTTCTTTCCAAGATCAATATTTACGTTTAATTTACTTCGTAGTTCTCATATTAAAATCCTTCAAACTCTTTTTTTTCATATAATGACAGTTTTGTCAAAATCTTTCTTGGTTGGGAGATCAGGTGACACCTATTAGAGGTTAATTTTTTCCTCAAACGGTTATTTATTGTTCACATTCACTACAGTTTAGTTCCAGACTGTAGCGCCTGGAACCGCTCGGCCACTCAGGCCGGCTACTGCTTAGTCCAGAGAGGTCTGCCAATACTACTAGACGTCCCCCAGATATATAGGCACCCTATATATTCGAATATTACACATCTCCTATTTTCTTCACTGGCTGTTTTTCTTCTGATGCGTTAAAACCTCCACACATCCATCATCTTCCATTATCTCTTATAGTGTGGAGATCATCAGTCTGAAACAAAAACACAAGCACAATATGGTTCTCGACTCATACATGAAAACTTATAGAACAAAATCTTATTTTACTCGATTTTTTACTTGTGTGGTCTCTTACCATCTTTTGCCCTTACTGGTAACATTATTTCACATTTACGATGATTAGTAGTCTGTTTATCTTTTACTGAAAATCCTTCATCAACTTACTCCTTCCTCCAGACTTGGTCATATCAGGTTCACTCTTTGATCATTTTTATTTATTTGCGTTCATCATGTCTTTCCTCCTAAAGTTCAGCTATCTGGCCTGTCAACACTATATGGAGATACATAACAAATGTCACAGCATACTCACATCAAACTAGCAAATATTCATGTAAATTGGCGTACTGCTGTCTTCACCAACCATCCTCATGTCAGAGCTTTCATACATGTCAGCTAAATTCTCACAGTGCAGTGTTCCTTCATGTCTGCTATCCAGCTCTTGTCAACACTAACATCAGTCACATAGACTCAAATATCAATCTCCATGACTTCTTGCTCACTGCTCCTTCACATCCACTGAACACATACAGAATAAATCCCATCAATATGCACATCTTCATCAATGAGCAACTACAGCCAATGATCCATTTAATGCATCTCTTCTCAGTACCTCCTGCAGCATTTTCCTGACTTCGTCTGATGACATGTGGACTTATTTCGTTTGAAAATTCTCTTTCAAGACTTCATGGCTCTTCTACTTTTCATGTGTTGTTATTACATATTCTTAGAACCTTATTTCTTACTCTTCTTATTCTCTCGCATTCGGGAGGACGACGGTTCAATCCCGCGTTCGGCCATCCTGATTTAGGTTTTCCGTGATTTCCCTAAATCGCTCCAGGCAAATGCCGGGATGGTTCCTTTGAAAGGGCACGGCCGACTTCCTTCCCCGTCCTTCCCTAATCCGATGAGACCGATGACTTCGATGTCTGGTCTCCCCCAAAGAACCCAACCCCTCCCCAGACCGAGCCGACCCTTTTTATTCTCTAAATATCTTAAGATGTGAGATGTGGTGATTTACAGTTGATTTACGGCTTTGGAGAGTTTCTAATTCTACACCATTGTGATGTACAATTTTCTGGATGCAGTAACGTCCACAAAATAATAAAACAATTTGCTGTTTAAATATCGACTCTTCCTTGATCACTTCCTTGAGGTAATAACACTTTATCGCCCACAGTAAACTTCATCTCTGTTATCAGTCGTTTATGATTTTTCATCCTCTTCTCTGCTTGTGCAATTTCCCCCTCCAAATCTAATTTTACGGTTTCCTGGTTTGCCTACGTATACCAGGTGGGTAGTCTACAGTTTCTCTTCTTCCATTATCGCCTTTAGTCTTTCTCACATCACACCACACAATTTTGATTTAGAGTTTCTCCACCTTCCTGAAATTCCAACACATATTTACTGTCAAAATATTTCCATCAAATAGCTTATCCCACATATGGTCTCTGCAATTGTTATCTGTTACCTCTTTATCGCTCTTCCCATTGTTCACAGTAGCACATTCGAACATTTCCAGCATCTCAAAAGTTCTCGTCCTCGCTTGGGCCCCGTTCCTCTTCTGCTGCTTTTAACAGAGCTTCGAGAAATCCTCTTCTATTAGATTGCATCTTAGAATTCTGTCTCTTTCTCTTCTGATTCGCTGGTCCAAACATCTTCCCATCCTTCGTCATCTATTTTCTTCAGAACTTCTGTGATCAAAGGCGGGTTCACATTTTCCATCTAATCACCTGTTTGAAACTCCTCTGAATCTTTTATTACGTCGTGGCTAACTTCGCCTCCTGCTTCTTCCACTTGTTTTTCTTCGTTCCCTAACGTCATTTGCCGAGCGGTTCTAGGCGCTTCAGTCCAGAACCGCGCTGCTGCTACGGTCGCAGGTTCGAATCCTGCCTCGGGAATGGATGTGTGTGATGTCCTTAGGTTAATTAGGTTTAAGTAGTTCTAAGTCTAGGGGAATGATGACCTCAGATGTTAAGTCCCATAGTGCTTAGAGCCATTTGGACCATTTGAACTTAATGTCATTTCCTCTTACTTTCCTGTGAGAACCAGACCCGATAAATAACTCCCTTCTACCAATGTTTCTGCATTATCTTCGAATTTTAATTAATCGAGTCCTAATATGACTTTCACTGTCAAATTCTTCACAACCAAAAAATTTGCACTACATACATGTTCCTGACACTCAGAATCTTCATTACCAGATCTAACGTTTCTCTTTACATTCAATTAATTTTGGCCTGAATGTCCTTAAACTTCATCACATCTCTAATTTCTTCATTCTAACGTAACTGTACTGGCACTGTCCTGTCGGATGCGGTTTTGTTATATGTTAACAACTGCTCAACAGTGGTGGTTAATACTTCAATTTGATCTTTTACTTTCCCTAGCTTATTCCTCTGTGAGCTTTTGCGCTCCTCCTTCCATGGCTTGCTTTTCAGTATCTTCGTTTAATCTGTTTGTAGTCCCTTTTGTATTCTGTGTCAACATATCACCCTTTGTATTTAAGTCTTGTTTCTATTCATCTGTTTCCTTCGTGATCTGTTTCTTTACTTCGGTAATCTGGCTATCACTCTTCTTGTCTAATGATTTTATTTGCTCTTCGCATTTCTTCACATGTTCGGCAAGTTTTTATTTACAGATCCTACTTGTTTGTCTACCTTCCCATTTAAATTTTGGCCGTCCAGTGTGGCCGATCGGTTCTAGGCGCTACAGCCTGGAACCGCGCGACCGCTACGGTCGCAGGTTCGAATCCTGCCTCGGGCATGGGTGTGTATGATGTCCTTAGGTTAGTTAGGTTTAAGTAGTTCTAAGTTCTAGGGGACTGATGACCTCAGAAGTTAAGTCCCATAGTGCTCAGAGCCATTTGAACCATTTTTTTGTTTAAATTTTAAACTGCTTTCTGTTTTCTTCAAACTGTGCTTCCCTTTTTATCTCGCTTCTCTTGGATCGTTCCTTCATTTTTTTGAATAGTTCATTTAATTTTTCGAACTACGCGTCATTTTTCTCTGCTCTTTCCTTCGCTCGTTCCTCAATTAATTTCGCACTTCTCTTGAACTGTTCAGTTAGAAAAATCTGCAGACTGAATGCTGTCAGCTGCTGAGGCGTGAGCTCACGAGTGGCAGCCCCTGTGCTTTGCTTTTGTGGCCTGTTATTTCGGAAGCCTCCGCTGAACTTTAGCTTCTCATTTAACATCACTTTCGAACATCTCATCGTTAACTTGCGTTTGACTTACCTAGTTTCCGTCATTCATTTCATTTTGTGATGCTGCGTCCCATGTTCCACTAAACTCTATGTGCTGAATATTCTCCTGCTGCACCTCCACGTCGGTACAACCGCCTACTATTTCTGAATTAAATGCAACTTCTCTGTCTGCCTTTCTCATCCTTGCCAAATTTCTAACTTGTGACATAGAAAATTTTCGCATGAGTAATCAAGTCTCTAACACTCCTAACTTTTGAATAAAAATCAACGGACCTACGATAAATGGCTCACACCTTCATACACACTACAGTTCAATGCTCTACTAACCTGGAAAACAAAATTCTCTCCGACCTTTCGACAATTATCTTCAGCTGGATAACAATTAATATAATGATTATTGAGATGGCAAACGCTAATCCTTCATCAACAGTAAAGTTTAAATTGTAATAATTTCACAGATCTAATTGTGGCCTTAGGAGTTCACGAGTAAACCTCTCCTGAACAGAGTCGTCAAACTGTAAGGTGTTATTGGGACTTTCGTTGGAGGTGGTAGCTTAAAAATGTGATTCTTTAATTAAATATATTAAAATGGACCCTTTATCTGACATGTTTAGATCGTTGCCCACCAAAACAAGGATAAAGTAGTTCTATTATCTACTATATTAAAATGGATTTCATTTTACTCAGTTTATTACGTGAATATGCGAAGGAAACGGGTTAAGAGATTTGTCCGTGGATGAATTCATGGTACACCATGTGATGCAGGGATGTTACACATACAACTCCACTAAAAGAATTTTAAAATAATGAATGCCTTTGGAGCTACGTAAACATTTTCTGTTCCCTGTAAGCTGTCGATTTTTTCCAGGTTCTTGGACAATATCAACATCAACACAGGGTACTGCTAACTGTATAAAAAATAAGCCGAGTAAAATTGTAAGGAAGAAACGCATTTTAACATCTTAAGGTAATCAAAATACACACACAGCTTGCCACTGCTGGATTACGCGCAATGAAAAATAAACTGCCCGTGCAACTGTTGTTGTAAGTCAAAAATAAGAAAAACATCAGTTTCAATTTCTAATTTGGAAGAAAAATTAAAACGAAGACTTCAGGATCATGAACTTAACGTGTGTCGCCGAACGAAAAAAGAACAATAATATGCAAGGACTAATTCAAAGTAAGTCCGCCCCTCGTGGTCTCGCGGTAGCGTTCTATCTTGCCGAGCACGGGGTCCCGGGTTCGATTCCCGGCGGGGTCAGGGATTTTTCCTGTCTCGAGATGACTGGGTGTTGTTGTGTCGTCTTCATCATCATAATTCATCCCCATTACGGTCGGAGGAAGGCAACGGCAAACCACCTCCATTAGTACCTTGTCTAGTAAGGCGGTGCGGGTCTCCCGCATCGTTCCCCTACGCTCTGTAAAGAAGCATAGGACTTCATTTCCATTTATTTCCAATTCAAAGTAAACAAAATAAAAACTGATAAGCTTATTGTTATAGATAAAAATCGGATATGTTTCTGCTGATTCCAATGCTCTGCATTCAACGTGTACCCATTTTCCACAATTGACACATCTGTAACACATTTCAGCCCACACACCAAAGACATTTATGATTCATCAGATAAGGACTTCGTGGAAGCTGGGTGTTATCTTATACAACAAGTTCCCACATGATACAAAGAGTGTAAAAGTACTGTCAGAATTCATATAAAAAATCAAAAGTTACATGGCTATGAAATGCCCCTTTAGTATATTCGAATACCTACACAAACATCACAGTACCTTACAACAAACTGAATGTGCTTATGGGAAAATGTGAAGAAAGAAAAGACAACATGTACAACTCTTGTCCAAATCAGGCTCATTTTGTTCCTTTCATTTTGCCTTATATATTTCCGTGAAAAATAGCGTCTGTATTAATACAATGTATCGTTTAAGTGTACGAGCCTGCTGTAGGCTAATGTTTAAAGTTATGTAATTTATTTGAGCTTTATTCACTGAGCACTAGTGAAGTTGCTACGCCAAATGGCATTCGTGAATAATAAAGAGAAGTTGTTTTATCACTGTGGCGATAACTGTGTCACCTGTAACGTATTGCGGCTCTGCTTATAGCAAGAATATAGTTGCAAATGAAAACATTAAGTTTTGTCTTTATCATTAAGCAATTCTGAGAAGTTCATTACTTTAAAATCTAGAGGCTAGACAAGAAGGAAGAGGTACAAGAGCGTGGCTCTAAAAAACCGTCGGAAAATTTTTCCTATGCGCAGAAGTAAAATCAATGCGCAAGAGCTTGGTAAAAAAATACAAGAATTTTTACATACCTATTAATGAAATGTGCGGATGCCAAAATTGACTCAGGAATCACTTGTAATGATTTTTGTAGTATACGTCTCACTTTCCGAGCTCAGTCACACTGTTGTGTCATTATTTATGCTGGCAACAAAGGATACAGGCGCCATTGCGAGACAGGACCTATATAAAATTCTTATAATTTGCGTTTATACGAATCACTAGAGTTTTGACCTCGTAAGGATAGAAGTATTAACACTATGAGAATACAGTTTTCCAGAATTGATTAAATGTGCATGTAGTAATCCTAATAACTTTCTGTTTCATGAAAAACTTTCGTATATGCATGTCGCTAGAAGAACTAGAATTTTGGATATTTAGATAATTAAAAAATGTGATAAGACATTTACAGGTAATGATATTTACGATCGTATTTGTCTTTGGAATAAGCGAGTAATAATTCAGTTTATCTGGATGACACTAGGCATATTTGCATCCATTTTGTACGACTGTTTTAGAGAGTGATTTTAGTACCTCTAGGAAAATAGTTTTTCTTCTCTCGTACAGATAATTTCAATTATTTGAATATTATTTCTATGTAGTGTCGGATTGCGTAGCCGTTTGTATTGTTGTTGCATTCCAGATGTAGACAGAAACCATCCTGTCCGTAGAATACTTATACCCACAGTGACAAGTGGTATCTCTTAGTAAATATAGACACTACTGATAGAATGTTATTAGGAATTGAAAATTTTTAATGAAAAAATTGGAAGAAATAATGTAGTCTGGCGAAATGATCGTACAGATAACGAGTCGCCAATGGAAATTGCGGTGAAACCAGAGAGCACTGAAAGTAGAACAGATGATAACCAGAGCTTAAACTCGATGCAAATAATGAACAATGGTTTGTCAATAGCAGATGATAACTTATAAGTGGCCGTCTTGATCTATACCCAGAAGCGCGCTTTAGTTTTTACCGTAATGATTTACGTGACTCACGTATCATTCCCAGTCCACAAATAGTGAAACAGAAAATACATGCTGAAAAGGAACAACAAAGAAGTGTAGGAAATCCAGTCTTATTGGCATCTGGGGGTGACAATCTTCTCCTAAAATATCTTGAGCGGATGGATAAGCAGTCTGAACAAATACTGTCTAAGCAGTTGGAACAAATGTCATGTAAATTTCACCAGAAGTCATCGAGTTTAAAAAAAGAATTTTCAAGTTTTGAACAAAAGTTAGACCAGAAGTTTGACAAAAACTTTTCCGAACTTGCAGATGAGCAGAAGAAAACCACTCACAGGGTAGACGAACTTAAACTAAAACAAAATGGTTTGCAGACAGAACATTGTAGCTGAGCTAAAGTGGAATCGGTGGTGCAAGCTAGCATGTCAGTTTTACCCAACACATACCGTGATTTACCAGATCAAGTACAAAAGATATCGGTGGCTATGGAATTTCTTAAATGAGAACAGAAACGTATCAGTAATGAGGTACAAAAATTAAACGACCATGCTGATGTTGAATTATTTCACAGTTATACTTCACTTGCAGAAAAGGTGGCGGAACATCACCGCACTCAACTTGCGCAAGTGCAAGGGATAGTAACGGAAAGAGAGCATAAGGTTGTTTATAAACTCGATACCGATTTCAACCCCTATCCAACAAAAACGTAATGAAATAGGTGTAGGAAGCTTGGGTTCAAATGAACCGTTTGTCGTTAATAACAAAAAGACGAATGGAAAAACATTAAATAAGCAAAACATAATATTATATGGAATGTAAGCGAAGGAGAGTAAGGGGCATATGGGCAGTTATCAGTACCTTATATACAGCAAGGAAACTATCCACACGTAACACCAGTAAATGGATTGCATAAACATAATAATACATTTTGTCTATTGACGATCTTGACAAACAAAAGCCTGTTAAAACATAGACAATTCCAGGTATTCTGTTTGGAAATAAAGAAGGTACACTCCATAGTATTCATTAGATCTTTTCGAGATATTCTACCATCTAGTTGGAATGAACAGCGAAAGATTCGTCACATAGTAGGATGTACACAAGGGACAACCTGCTATGGGCTATGGACAAAGTTGACTTGTGAAACGAACAGTCAATATGAACAGGCTTTTCTTGCTAACGTTTGGTCACCTAGAATAAAAAACCGACCTAGACTAGAAGTTTTTGATCCAGAACCATTTAATAATAGAGAAGGTGGACTTATAAATTATTTTGTAAACTAATTTAAAAGCAGGTGGAAACGTACAGAAAATGGGATGGAATACATATAACCCTCGTTACCTCCTTTGCAAGGTAATGGTAATAATAGAAATAAACATACAGTGCACACTCTAATGCGAATCTAAACAACAGCAATGGATATCACAGAAACTCAAATTGTCATACCAACCCTGTCTCAAGTAATAACGTTAGACAAGGGGAAACAACTTCTCATAGTAATCAAAACAACAGCTGGAGTGCAGTTCAAATAGTTGAATTAGTTAATAGAAATGGGAGTATTCCAGTGCCATAACCAGAATATGTTAGCACGCCAGATCCTGCATTTAGAGGAGTGTATTCAACTATTCATTTTTTGAGGTATGATGAGAAAAACAACTTGAGAGAGGAGCTGCATTCCAATGAAACAAGGAAGCATGAAGAGGCAATAATATATGCAGCTATAGACAATACACCAGTACATATAATTCTGGATACAGGTGAGACTGCAAACTTTTTGTCAAAGAGTTTGTTTGACATGACAGCAAAGGACCTGCATGTACCCACTTTGGCCAGCCACAGTGACCGAGCAGTTCGAATCCTGCCTCAGGTATGGATCTGTGTGATGTCCTTAGGTTAGTTAGGTTTAAGTAGTGGCCGGCCGAAGTGGCCGTGCGGCTAAAGGCGCTGCAGCCTGGAACCGCAAGACCGCTATGGTCGCAGGTTCGAATCCTGCCTCGGGCATGGATGTTTGAGATGTCCTTAGGTTAGTTAGGTTTAACTAGTTCTAAGTTCTAGGGGACTAATGACCTCAGCAGTTGAGTCCCATAGTGCTCAGAGCCATTTTGTTTAAGTAGTTCTAAGTTCTAGGGGACTGATGGCCTCAGATGTTAAGTCCCATAGTGTTCAGAGCCATTTGAGCCATTTTTACCCACTTTCCTCACACAGAACTGCAAAATATTAATAGCCATAGGAAACAATACACAAAATGACGAGCTGCAAGCATAATTTCCTATTACCTTCGATAATTCCATGATCAAGTGCAATATTCTAGTGGCTGAGAAATTTATAGTAAATTGCGTTCAAGGAATGGAGTTTTTCAGGCAGCTTAAGCTAAACTTCAACATAGGTACTCATAAATGCTGCTTGCCGGTTGATAACGAGATTTTAATCAGTTAATTTGGTTATGACAAAGGAAAATTGTACTTGAAACAGCAATAAAGTAAATTTTAATCTTATCTATCGTAAAATATTCTCAATAAATGTGCAATGCTGTGAGGAGGTATTGGGTATCCCTGTAACAAATCGTGTTATCAATGAAAAGGTTGGTGAATCTGGTTAATTACCTTAGGCACAAAGGAAGCAGTTATGCAATTTACTCATACAATATGAACAGGTGTTCAGTAAAAAAATAGTTTATAAAAGATTACATTTACAAAATGGACATCTTGCCACAACAAACTTTCTGTCATAGTTCTTATCCAATCCCTTGAATGAAGAAAGAAGCAATGGATAAGGAAATAGAAAGTTGGCAAGTAATATAATCTTCAAATTCTCCATATTGCAGCCTGTTGTTAGCTGTCAATAAGGCAAATGGTAGTATTCGATTAATACTTTGATTAATTAAAAAATCATTCTTCCCATAAGGACAAAACCTGAAAACATCAAGGAACAACTCTTGAAATTTCGTGGTGTTAAATGTTTAACTTCATTGGATCAGTGCTCTTCATACTGGTAAGTGTCATTACATCCAGAAAGTAGGAAATACATCACAATTGTTTGGTTGGTTGCAGTTACAATTTTTATGTATTATCTTTTGCACTCAATGATACTGCAGCTGTCTTTATAGCAACATTGGACACTCTTTTGGGTCCAGTGCTGTACAAGACAATCACCATGTACATTGACGATGTGCTGATCGCAACAAATTCATGGAGGGAACATTTACATTTGCTTGAGGTGATAGTGAAATAATTTCTTGACTATGATGTTACTGTTGACTTGCAAAAGTCCAACCTGGATAAAAATAATTTTTTTCGACAACATTATCTCTCCCACAGGTGTTTTACATTATCCTAGAAATACTGTGTCTACCAAATGCTTTTTTACATCACTGAACAGAAAACAAAGACTTTTCTAGGCTTAACTTCATTCTTTAGGAATTTCATATCTAAACAATTGTTAAATAGTTATGCCCTCCTAAATCTGTAAAGAAAAAATAGTGCATTGTTATGGACTGAAGAATGCCAATGAGACCTCCTAATTTCATTCCTTAGGAAATTAATACTCAAACAATTGTTAAATAGTGATAGCCATCTGAACCTAATAAGGAGAAATAATGCACTGAAGAATGCCAAAAATACTTTAAGATGATAAAGGAAAGTTTAGTAGTTGCAAATATTTTACACCAGCTAGAAATGACACAAGATTTTTGCTTAAGCGCAGATGCTTCGTTTCAGAGTCTCAATGCGTGTATGTTTCAAGTTAGGGAAATAGATGGAAAGAGCACAAGTTGTATAATCAATTTTGTCAGCCAAACACTCTGCAAGCGTAAAAGATCATACTCGGTTACTGAATTCAAAGTGATAGCTTTAATATGGGCCTTTTGCAAGTTTAAATACTAACGTGGGAAAAACACATGAAAGTTGGTTGCGACCACCAAGCTTTGTATTTTCCATTGGCTTGCTAGATGTTACACAAGAAAACTGTTACATGGTACTTATTCTTACAAGAACTTAGTTTTGAAATAATATATAAAAAAGGGGGAACAAACCTTACAGCCGATGCACTTTCTAGACTCCCACGAGTATTACACAAATTAACAGACCTAAACGAAGAGGCCTCAAATTTTAGAATCCTATTACTTAAAATGTTATCAAGAAATGGGCAATTTGCAATAAAAGGATTCTTATTTGAGGAAAGTAAAGTAGAAACTAAATAATGAGGAAGATGGAAATCTAGGTAAATATTTGCGCTATTTCACCAGCAAGTGCTGGAATCGAACTGTTGGTGCACCTTTATACCAGAAAATTATGTAACTGATGTTATTATGTTAACATACCACACACATGGTCATTATGGAGTAAAGAAGTGCAGTGAGCAGATTATGTCTCATTGTTACTTTCTAAATTTGTCCCACAAGGTGGAAAGAGTAATAAAAGCATGTATCACATGTCAGAAGGTCGAACACTCGAATTGGTCTTGCCTGAGTTAATTATAGCATATCATTATAGCGTAAATACAAGAATTAGTGACACTTGACACAGCTGGACCATTTCCTCAAGGGGAGGATGCTGTCAAATATATGATTGCTATATCTGGGTGGTTACAATTAAACTTTCCGTATTTAACATTTTATAACACAGAAATTGACTACCGTATGAGGATAAAACATGGTAGCATTAATGTCAAGGACATGGGGAAGAGAAACAATGCACAATCAGTTCAACTGAAATACTTTTAATGTGCTGTTACAGTACATCATACCTTTATGGTACGGATACTGCTACAAAAGGGGCTCAGTATGGCTCCCATCAGCGTCCAGATTTTGAAAGTGCAGGACTGCATTCTTCACAACAGAACAATGCATGTCCATAGGTATGCTGGCTACCCTTCTTCACATGTTGCGCTTCAGGTCAACATGTACGTGAATGTTCCCCTGGTAAACCCTGTCCTTCAGGTAGACCCACAACCAGAAATCACAGGGAGTGAGTTCAGGTGATTGTGCTGGCCAATAATTTGTAAACGATCGGCCGATAATTCGATCATTTCCAAATGTGTTTCGGAGAAGCAGGTGAACTTCAGGAGCAGTGTGCGGTGGGGCTCCATCTTGCATGAAAACTATTGAGTTCCATGCGTCTCTCTCCATAAGATGGTCCAGGGCTGGCTCTCATCCACTTCAGTCCTTGCAAGAAAGTGCAGAGCAAAGTAAACACGTCGTTGTGCATCTTGTGATGCAACTGCTTTATCATATGGATCTTGTAGGGATACCATTTGAGAATGGTTTGAAGCACCTTCCACACATTGGACCACAGGCTGTTCAACCATCTAGACACAGCAAGTGCACTGCCTGATAGTCGATAATTGTGCGCAGCATTGTCTTCCATAGCAACAGCCGATCGTTGGCCTCTTCCCAGAGTGATGCACAGTTCTCCAGTTGATTCGAACTTCTTCATCATGCTTCGCACAGCAGGTGGAGAAAGAGGACACTTCAATAATCTTTCCAGCCAGTAATATTATCGAAGTGCATCTGCAGCATTACTTATATTGAGGACCTTTCCTGATAATGGAAATTCCACAACCAGCATCCTATTTTTTAGCATATCCCAAATTGGGAAAGATTGAAGGACTGTGTCCACACAAACACATGAAGAAATTTGTTAAGTGAGCAAGTGAACACATGAGGCCTGGGATAGAAGAGGGGAGAGTGTAAATATGTAAATAGTTAATAATAAGTTTAAATACCGTTAGTAATAAGGTTAACTTATGAGCATTGTCCAGAAGGAAGGCATGTGGATAAAGCACCGTCGTAGGTGCCACTGAGCAAGGTGGTGCATTGGTTAGCACACTGGACTCAATTCAGGAGGACGACATTTCAAACTCGTTTCAGGGAAATGCCAGGCTGGTTCATTTGAAAGGGCAAGGCCGATTTCTCTCCCCATTCTTCCCTAATCCGAGCTTGTGCTCCGTCTCTAAGACCACATCATTTGACATTAATCTCCTCCTCCTCTGTGAAGCTGCCAGAGGAGCCTTGTGTCGGGAATAAGATAAAATCAGCGTAACTGAAACTGTTTTGCATCACTAGTATAGAACATACCCCAAAATTAGGTATATAGTCATAGCTTTGCTATGACCTTGCATTAACTGGAAAGGGGGGGGGGGGGGGGGGGGAGCGAGTGCTAAATACAAGACAAGTCTATCAAAACCACTGCTATGTTAGGATATGGTGAGAGTGAGAAATATTTTATGTGAGGCAATCAGTGCACATAAATTGTATGGCATATTTTTAGGCTATGATACAGCAGATATCGTTGTGTTAAGTTACAAGGTATTTACAGGTGTCTGTGAAGATACACAGCAGTTGGCAACAACGATATACAAATATATACAGCTATGTACAAGCAACAACCTACAAATTAACTATATCTAGATATACACAACCTTTACACTACCTCAAAGATAACAACGACACTAAAACTAAGGCAAATAATACACCTACAACTTCAATCTAATATACTATACGATATTTTAAAAAAACCTACTGAGAAGAGGATTTTCATTTAAGGAAAATAGGTGACACGTGTATAGATTAGTAAATATATCAGAGGCCAAAGTTACGCTCAACTGACAGCATGGAAGAAGTACAAACTTAACCGAAGTTCTTGTAATCCAAAAGGATACAAATATAAACACGTTATTTTGTTGGTATATATTCTTTGACTAGGAACTGTTTGTATGAATAAGTACTAATGTATGAACAACTGGTTGACCTGTGGGAAACCAAACTGTAACTAGTTAATTAAGTACATTTTTTAAGTACATTATGTAAATGATGCCTTCCACATTCCACTTTCGATGAAGGAGTATATGATTAAGGCAGAGATACCGGTGGTGTGCAACGCTTGTAATGTAATTATAAGTAATTTGTGTGAAAGTGTTTTATGAATGGGGAAATAGTGATAAGGAAGCCATAGTAGATCAGGATATTCACTTTTCAAAGGAAACGCAAAACTGACTGCTAATAAAAGCAGAAAGAATATTTTACCTTAGCCTTTAAGTCACACAAAACGCTGTGCCAGTTGCTAAGATACTCCTGTGTACATGCATCTTATGCAATATTATGACAAAAAGTTATAAGATGGATCGAATACATGTAGCTGTCTTAGTTTGTCTTAGCTACATTTGTGGAAAACAGAGAACACAGAAGAATTACATGAATCGGTACTGATTTGGATATTATACTAGACAGATCAGTACATAAACGACAAATAATTAGTTGTAGAAGGAAAATACATTGGCATACGAGGACTCGTCCTGAAAAAAACCCTCAGTGCTGACATACACCTACGAAAAATGCAAGAAAACGCTCATGTCGCATGTTATAGTGCATCTCGCAAGAATACTTAATAACAAAATGTACTATTAAATAGCTACATGGGTGCAGTGAGACACTTGTGGGGATGAGCGAAGTATTGACAATCAATTAAGCCATGGTTGAATATATGAAGCAACTTCATGTTGAAATAGTTTTATTCACCTTTGTGAATAGTAATTCTTTCTATTCTTTCTAATCTCTGTAGTACATAGTTTCTTATACTGGGTTTTGTAGAAAGTTGGTTGCTCCATAGTTAAATATGATGGATGAAAATGAGTCTGATAATTTTTCTGTAGGGTACAGAACCTTGAGATGGTGCCCATATGTGACCATCAGGATGGGGAAACATGTCCTTGACTGTAAGGTAGAAATGTAGAATTTTAATACTACATTCGCTTTTCTTTTCTTAAACGAAAACCTATATGTACTTGTGTTGGAACTATCATTTTGACATAATTATTGTACTGTATACAATACATTGTGATGAACTTGTGGGGATTTAATGTTCAAGAATCAAAAAAATGTGAGTGATGCTGACAAGGCACCAACCTATATAAATTCTTCATAGTTACTACCGGTTCACATCCTTGAGGTAACCAACACTGAGAGCAGAGCGACTGCACTCAACAATGAGAGTTGGAAAGCAGAGTGAACAACAATAATTCAAAAAGCGCACTCGAGAACGAAAATAAAGAGACTTGTAAGAATTAAACGTTATATTAAATACACTGTGTAAACCCTACAATATCAGTGTTTAAACTGGGAAACGCCCAGAAATGTCAGTGGACAGTAAATATAATCATATGTTTAGACTTAACATTCTTACTACCTGTTTTTTTATAGATTCTTCTTTTACCTTGTTTCCAGTACATAGTTTAGTTATAAGAAAAATTTTAACAGACATGTACCTGAAAAGAGAAAATCTCTAATAAAAGATTTTACTATCCCTGGACCAAATGATAAAAAAATTTTAGATATAATTTTTAAAATATGTAAAAAAACAGTAAATGTAACTTACTGTTCAAAATCTCTGTGAATTATATGGATATAACAAACACAGCTGCTGTCTGCTGTAATCTATAAGAACGGTAGTATTTCTTACAGGAGAGAAGCGGCAAACATATTGTATCTTTTAAGTGTGTGACATGTGCTGAAGGCTAAAGTTGAAAATTACGGAATTCATCCTAATGAGTGTTAAGGGATCCCAAATGAGAAAGAGAACCAAATGAGAATATTTAACTTTTACTTTTGTAAAATACAAAATTTTCTGTGCCTTGAATATATACGTTCCATGTCAAAGATTAACTATTGCAAGACAATATATTACATTGTAGGTTGTTACACATTAAAGACATGTTATTACATGAAGTATTGTGGACTCTATATTGCATTATTTCAGCTTTTTTCCATGAGCACTGGTTACGTTGCTACACCATAAGGCATTTCTGAATAATACACAAAATTTATTTTGTCACAGAGGGGATAAATGAGTCAACTGTAATGTATTGCAGCTCCACATAAAGCAAGAATACAGTTGCAAATGAAAGCAAATTACGTTTGGTCCTTCTCATTATTCAATGCTGAGAAGAAAAGTTCATCACTTTAAAAACTATGCGGCACAGTCAAAAAAGAAGCGATACAGCACTGCAAGAAGTTGGGAGGATTTCTCTCATGTGCAGGAATAAAAACACTGTGCAAGAGCTTGTTAAAAAATTTGAGAAACTTCATGCACCTTTAATGAAATATGTGGATTCCAAAATTGACTCAGGAATAATAATTTTTGTGACATACATTTAACTTTCTGAGGTCAGTCACACTGTCGTATCATTACCTGTACTGATAATACAGTAAATTACTATTTTATCATGCATATCCTGTTTGTTTATTATACTTACCTTACTTCTGCTACAAATAATGTATCTATAGGGTGTGAGGGGTATAACAGCAGATATTACTCCTGTTGATTGAGGCCAATGTACTGAACAACATTACATCAGTATTTACTTCATTCGCAGACCAATAATTATAGCTATTGTGAGTAGTATGTTTTTAAGTTGGATAGTACCTCCGAGTATGTGTGGCACAAGCAAGCCATTAACATTTATTTTTCATGTGGGCAGGTGAGGTACAGAGATCTCAACAAGTGGGCACAAAATGGATAGCCTATACTGACAAGCGTAGTCCACATGGCGACGGAATTACGACCATGCAGAAAACATTAGGTTGTATATCGTGTGATGTGCTTGTGGAAAGATTGTTAGACGCAGAGAAAAAACAACTAACACATTGAAGTAGGTCATATTAAGGTACCAGTTATCACAATATCTCAACTCATATCCATAACAACCTCTGTGTATCTATAATGACAACACCCATACAAAGAAATTTGTCTAGGGGTAATAAATAAATAAATAATGCATGCCATAATCCCAGAATGTATGTTGCAAGGGGACTTAATTAAAAAGAAGTGACTAATATTAAAGAATAGATGCAACAATTTTACTAGCTGTGTGACCGGTTATGAAGTCCCATAACCGGTTGGCCCTGACTAGTATTAGCACGCAATCTGACTGCATAAAATAAAGAATGACAAGGAATTTCCATTAACACAATTGATTAATTAAGCCCTCTGCAACTACAAAAGCTAGGAAACAACAAAGCACAAGTGTAACTGTTCTGTGTGTGGTCATGTGACTCAACCTACATGTATCTGTCTCAGTTCTTTCTCAATATGACAAAATATTTTGAACACCATTTACAATGAACTAATTGAAAAACCAGAAATTCTGTAATTACATATAGAAACCAGAATTACGAGTCTAATAAATGAACATGAGCCAGATGCTTTGTTGACTGTACCTGTGAGCAAGAGGAATTGTTATTAAAGAAACCTGTAATACCTTTTTACCTCATTATATATTGACAAAAATATTCCATTACACCAGCATCATAAATCAAAAGCCCATCTCCTTTCTCAAATATATTCTGACAATTGCATCTTCTTCCATCTATACATTACACCAACCAAACAGTACAACATTTCATTCAACACTCAGATTGTCTACTTTCTCGCCCAACAGAACAACGACTGCTCTCGACATCCTCTGAACTACTACTGCCCCAGTGGAGGCGGCGGAATAATAATCTTTGGCGCAATCTCTGGCGCTGTGAGTCAGTGTAACTACCTTTCATATGCCCCTCCTCCACAAGCTAGAACTTGGTGCTAATTTTGCCAGCATTGGTGGTGAAAATACCATCAAATTCGTCCAAAAAACACAGACAAAAATAAAAGATGATATTAATAAATAAATATCACATAACTAAATAAATTTTGGCTTTGCACTGACCCTTCAATAACCTAATATATAAAAATACAGTAAGGAATACAAATGCTTACATACATATGATTTTACATTATAGTTTACGCAACCATCACTTCTCAGAGTAGTTAAACAGTTCAATCAATGGCACCAGCAATGACGAATAGGTGCAGATAAGAGTCTCATAACATTTCATAAACAGTAAATACACAATAAATCAGTTTACACGATATTCACATAAAATCTTTTCAATAGTTCAATAAACAAGTAGCACTCCTCAGAGCAGTTGGCAGTTCCAACAGTAGCACCCAGCAATGGTCAACAGGTGCAAATAGCAGTCCCATAATATTTCAACAACAGTATTTGAACAGCTCCAACAGTGGCACCCAGCAATGGCGAATAGGTGCAGGCAGGAATGAGTTACATCACATCAGTGGTTGCAGTTCCAACAGTGGCACCCAGCAATGTTGAACAAGTGCAGGTAACACTCTGTAATATTCACCAGCAATAATTAAACAGTCCATTACATTTCATCTGCAGAAATTAAACAGTTCATCACATTTCATCAGCAGAAATTAAACAGTCCATCACATTTCATCAGCAGGAATTAAACAGTTCATCACATTTCATCAGCAGAAATTAAACAGTCCCTCACATTTCACCAGCAGAAATTAAACAGTCCATCACATTTCATCAGCAGAAATTAAACAGTTCATCACATTTCACCAGCAGAAATTAAACAGTTCATCACATTTCATAAGCAGAAATTAAACAGTTAATCACATTTCATCAGCAGAATGTACATACAATTGCTTTTACAAAATTATTATCAATGCTCTTACACTAAACATACAAATTACAATAAATGCACAAATGGTATCAGATAATTATCATATTAACTATTACAAATACACAAATAATATTTATGTGTGTCAGTGCAAGCCACAACAAATAAGTAAAATAATATTTAGAAGGTAGGTCTGTACCAATTATTTGGGATTAGGAACAGAAAACACACTGAACACACTCACTCATCTTTCATCTACATAATAAGTGCTATTGTGTAATTGAATAGTGTTAACTGTGTAAATGCAATTCTGTCAAAATTTGATGTGTAACATGTGTATCAATTAGTAGTGGCAGCAGTGTATAATAGTCAATTGTAGTTAGTCAGCGTCATAATCATCATGTCAAAACCCATGTTTTCCAAGCCACATCAAAATATACGGTTTCCGAACAGCAGTTAGTTTGCCAACATACACAAATTCTTACTGCTTATTGATGTAACAGTGTGTGTGTGTGTGTGTGTGTGTGTGTGTGTGTGTGTGTGTGTAGACAATCTTCCTTCCACTGGAGTGTTTGAGTCTGCCATCTTCATCCTTCTTGTTCTATATAAACCAGGGTGAGTCACCTAACGTTACCGCTGGATATATTTAGTAAACCACATCAAATACTGACGAACCGATTCCACAGACCGAACGTGAGGAGAGGGGCTAGTGTAATTGTTTAATACAAACCATACAAAAATGCACGGAAGTATGTTTTTTAACACAAACCTACGTTTTTTTAAATGGAATCACGTTAGTTTTGTTAGCACATCTGAACATGTAAACAAATACATAATCAGTGCCGTTTGTTGCATTGTAAAATGTTAATTACATCCGGAGATATTGTAACCTAAAGTTGACGCTTGAAACCTCTGACGTTCAGTTGCGTGTTGTAACAAACACGGGCCACGGTCGGCGAGCAGCATCTGCAGGGACATGTTTACGATGACGACCGTGTTTACGAGTGTGGCTGTAGTGTACTGTTGTGGTTTGGTCTAGCTGTCGCAGTGTCCGCATGTAGCGGTTGCTGCTATTGTTATTCTGCATTCGTCTCCGCACGCAGACCAACTGTAGTACACCGTGTTACCAGACGTCTGTGATAGTGTACTGTTGTAGGAACTGTGACCATGGTGTATTCGAACTCTGAAAAGGCGGAGATGATACTCATCTATGACGAGTGTCGACGAAATGCAGCTGAAGCCTGCAGGGTGTATGCAGAACCGTACCCGGACAGAGAGCATCCAACGTGCCGCACATTGCAAAACATCTATCGCCAACTGTATGCAACAGGTATGGTCGTAGCACGGAAACGGGTCCGTAACAGGCCCGTCACAGGAGAAGCGGGTGCAGTTGGTGTGTTAGCTGCTGTTGCCATGAACCCACGCATGAGTACACGGGACATTGCGAGAGCCGGTGGACTGAGTCCAAGTAGTGTCATGCGCATGCTGCATCGTCACCGCTTTCACCAGTTTCATGTGTCGCTACATCAGCAATTACATGGTGATGACTTTAATCATCGAGCGCAATTCTGTCAATGGGCATTAACAGAATGCGTTGCAGTTAACAGAGAATGCGTTGCAGTTCTACCTGTTTACCGATCAAGCGGGTTTCACAAACCACGGGGCAGTGAATCTACGGAACATGCATCACTGGTCCATGGACAATCCTCGCTGGCTCAGACAGGTAGAGCGACAGCGACCGTGGACTGTAAATGTATGGTGCGGAATCATTGGCGACCACCTCATTGGTCCTCACTTCATTGCAGGGGCCCAAACAGCTGCAACATACATCGCTTTTCTACAGAATGATCTGCCAACGTTCCTCGAAAATGTCCCACTGGAAACGCGTTGACGTATGTGGTATCAGCATGATGGTGCACCTGCACATTCCGCAATTAACACTAGTCTGACCCTAGACAGGATGTTCGACGGGCGTTTCATAGGACGTGGAGGACGCATAAATTGGCCAGCCCGTTCTCCTGATCTTACACCTCTGGACTTCTTTCTGTGGGGTACGTTAAAGGAGAATGCGTACCGTGATGTGCCTACAACCCCAGAGGATATGAAACAACGTATTGTGGCAGCCTGCGGCGACATTACACCAGATGTACAGCGGCGTGTACGACATTCATTACGCCAGAGTATGCAATTGTGTGCAGCAAATTATGGCCACCACGTTGAACATCTATTGGCCTGACATGTCGGGACACACTCTATTCCACTCCGTAATTGAAAACGGAAACCACGTGTGTACGTGTACCTCACCCCTCATGGTAATGTACATGTGCGTCAGTGAAAAAGACCAATAAAAAAGTGTTAGCATGTGGACGTAATGTGCTGTTCCAGTCTCTTCTGTACCCAAGGTCCATCGCCGTTCCCTTTGGACCCCTACGTAATTCGGTGCTCTCCGATACACACGATCGAACAGCGGAGGAATGGTACTCAAGCGTCAACTTTAGGTTACAATATCTCCGGATGTAACTAACATTTTACAATGCAACAAACGGCACTGATTACGTATTTGTTTATATGTTAGGATGTGCTAACAAAACTAACGGAGTTCCATTTAAAAAAACGTAGGTTTGTGTTAAAAAAACATACTTCCATGAATTTTTTTATGGTTTGTATTAACCAATTACACTAGCCCCTCTCCTCACGTTCGGTCTGTGGAATCGATTCGTCAGTATTTGATGTGGTTTATGAAATATATCCAGCGGTAATGTTAGGTGACTCACCGTATATATATATATATATATATATATATATATATATATATATATATATATATATATATATACTCCTGGAAATTGAAATAAGAACACCGTGAATTCATTGTCCCAGGAAGGGGAAACTTTATTGACACATTCCTGGGGTCAGATACATCACATGATCACACTGACAGAACCACAGGCACATAGACACAGGCAACAGAGCATGCACAATGTCTGCACTAGTACAGTGTATATCCACCTTTCGCAGCAATGCAGGCTGCTATTCTCCCATGGAGATAATCGTAGAGATGCTGGATGTAGTCCTGTGGAATGGCTTGCCATGCCATTTCCACCTGGCGCCTCAGTTGGACCAGTGTTCGTGCTGGACGTGCAGACCGCGTGAGACGACGCTTCATCCAGTCCCAAACATGCTCAATGGGGGACAGATCCGGAGATCTTGCTGGCCAGGGTAGTTAACTTACACCATCTAGAGCACGTTGGGTGGCACGGGATACATGCGGACGTGCATTGTCCTGTTGGAACAGCAAGTTCCCTTGCCGGTCTAGGAATGGTAGAACGATGGGTTAGATGACGGTTTGGATGTACCGTGCACTATTCAGTGTCCCCTCGACGATCACCAGTGGTGTACGGCCAGTGTAGGAGATCGCTCCCCACACCATGATGCCGGGTGTTGGCCCTGTGTGCCTCGGTCGTATGCAGTCCTGATTGTGGCACTCACCTGCACGGCGCCAAACACGCATACGACCATCATTGGCACCAAGGCAGAAGCGACTCTCATCGCTGAAGACGACACGTCTCCATTCGTCCCTCCATTCACGCCTGTCGCGACACCACTGGAGGCGGGCTGCACGATTTTGGAGCGTGAGCGGAAGACGGCCTAACGGTGTGCGGGACCGTAGTCCAGCTTCATGGAGATGGTTGCGAATGGTCCTCGCCGATACCCCAGGAGCAACAGTGTCCCTAATTTGCTGGGAAGTGGCGGTGCGGTCACCTACGGCACTGCGTAGGATCCTACGGTCTTGGCGTGCATCCGTGCGCCGATGCGGTCCGGTCCCAGGTCGACGGGCACGTGCACCTTCCGCCGACCACTGGCGACAACATCGATGTACTGTGGAGACCTCACGCCCCACGTGTTGAGCAATTCGGCGGTACGTCCACCCGGCCTCCCGCATGCCCACTATACGCCCTCGCTCAAAGTCCGTCAACTGCACATACGGTTCACGTCCACGCTGTCGCGGCATGCTACCAGTGTTAAAGACTGCGATGGAGCTCCGTATGCCACGGCAAACTGGCTGACACTGACGGCGGCGGTGCACAAATGCTGCGCAGCTAGCGCCATTCGACAGCGAACACCGCGGTTCCTGGTGTGTCCGCTGAGCCGTGCGTGTGATCATTGCTTGTACAGCCCTCTCGCAGTGTCCGGAGCAAGTATGGTGGGTCTGACACACCGGTGTCAATGTGTTCTTTTTTCCATTTCCAGCAGTGTATATATATATATATATACTCCTGGAATGTGTTCTTTTTTCCATTTCCAGGAGTATATATATATATATATATATATATATATATATATATATATATATATATATATATATATATATATACACTCCTGGAATGTGTTCTTTTTTCCATTTCCAGGAATATATATATATATATATATATATATATATATATATATATATATATATATATATATATATATACTCCTGGAAATGGAAAAAAGAACACATTGACACCGGTGTGTCAGACCCACCATACTTGCTCCGGACACTGCGAGAGGGCTGTACAAGCAATGATCACACGCACGGCACAGCGGACACACCAGGAACCGCGGTGTTGGCCGTCGAATGGCGCTAGCTGCGCAGCATTTGTGCACCGCCGCCGTCAGTGTCAGACAGTTTGCCGTGGCATACGGAGCTCCATCGCACGCTTTAACACTGGTAGCATGCTGCGACAGCGTGGACGTGAACCGTGTGTGCAGTTGACGTACTTTGAGCGAGGGCATATAGTGGGCATGCGGGAGGCCGGGTGGACGTACCGCCGAATTGCTCAACACGTGGGGCGTGAGGCCTCCACAGTACATCAATGTTGTCGCCAGTGGTCGGCGGAAGGTGCACGTGCCCGTCGACCTGGGACCGGACTGCAGCGGCGCACGGATGCACGCCAAGACCGTAGGATCCTACGCAGTGCCGTAGGGGACCGCACCGCCACTTCCCAGCAAATTAGGGACACTGTTGCTCCTGGGGTATCGGCGAGGACCATTCGCAACCGTCTCCATGAAGCTGGGCTACGGTCCTGCACACCGTTAGGCCGTCTTCCGCTCACGCCCCAACATCGTGCAGCCCGCCTCCAGTGGTGTCGCGACAGGCGTGAATGGAGGGACGAATGGAGACGTGTCGTCTTCAGCGATGAGAGTCGCTTCTGCCTTGGTGCCAATGATGGTCGTATGTGTGTTTGGCGCCGTGCAGGTGAGCGCCACAATCAGGACTGCATACGACCGAGGCACACAGGGCCAACACCCGGCATCATGGTGTGGGGAGCGATCTCCTACACTGGCCGTACACCACTGGTGATCGTCGAGGGGACACTGAATAGTGCACGATACATCCAAACCGTCATCGAACCCATCGTTCTACCATTCCTAGACCGGCAAGGAAACTTGCTGTTCCAACAGGACAATGCACGTCCGCATGTATCGTGTGCCACCCAATGTGCTCTAGAAGGTGTAAGTCAACTACCCTGGCCAGCAAGATCTCCGGATCTGTCCCCCATTGAGCATGTTTGGGACTGGATGAAGCGTCGTCTCACGCGGTCTGCACGTCCAGCACGAACGCTGGTCCAACTGAGGCGCCAGGTGGAAATGGCATGGCAAGCCGTTCCACAGGACTACATCCAGCATCTCTACGATCGTCTCCATGGAGAATAGCAGCCTGCATTGCTGCGAAAGGTGGATATACACTGTACTAGTGCCGACATTGTGCATGCTCTGTTGCCTGTGTCTATGTGCCTGTGGTTCTGTCAGTGTGATCATGCGATGTATCTGACCCCAGGAATGTGTCAATAAAGTTTCCCCTTCCTGGGACAATGAATTCACGGTGTTCTTATTTCAATTTCCAGGAGTATATATATATATATATATATATATATATATATATATATATATATATATATATATATATATGCTCCTCTCTTACCTTACCTCTTATCCACCAAAACTCCAATAATCATCAGCATCACACAATCTCAATACTTAAATAATACCTCTTCAATACATCGATACATATAGACCTTATCACCAATATCATTTCACTTCCATAACAACTCTTTCCTCTAGTTAGGCTGGCCTAGCGGTTCTAGGCGCTACAGTCTGGAACCGCGCGACCGCTACGGTTGCAGGTTCGAATCCTGGCTCGGGCATGGATGTGTGTGATGTCCTTAGATTAGTTAGGTTTAAGTAGTTCTAAGTTCTAGGGGATTGATGACCTACGAAGTGAAGTCCCATAGTGCTCAGAGCCATTTTTGAACCTGTAGTCAGTCTCCTCGAACAAGCACAGATAAAATCCTAGTGCAAACTTCAATTCATCATCCCATACAATCCAAAGACACAATGTCCACACACAACCTCTGTGTAATCCACCTGAGCAAAATCTTCTACTCATTATGAATTATAAAATAAATTTTGGTTACCTTGTCCATCATAAAGTAAAAGAAATGCATACATGACCTCTAAAAGCCTTCAGTTTGAATAACTTTTAGTAAATAGGTGTGAGTATACAGTGTTAATGATCACATAAGAATTTGAATGAATAAATCATAATATTTCACAGTGTGTACACCACTTCAAGAATCATGGCAAAACAGAAGCAAACATGTGGAGTATTTCTTTGTGTCAAGTGTCACTTGTTATTTCAACTGCTCACGAAAAATGCAGTGTAATAAATGTCAATAGTCTAAAGCTAGTGTTGGTATTTCATGTCGTCAGCTTCCTTTCAATAATAATGAATTTATACAGCTTCCATAAAACCTACAGTTCTTGTGACTTCAATGAAATTTAAGTACCGATGTAGTTCATAGATTTATAGCAGTTCATTTTCTCATCTTAAAATGTAAAGCACTGAGCGCAAGCAAAACATGCAATAGCGAGTAAATATACCAGTAGAGAACAGAATGTCAAAAAGTGGATGTAGCACAATCCTTACAAAGAGCCTCTACCAAGCGAACAATCTATAATTAATACCATAGTGTAACCTAAACTCTAAGTTCATACACAGTATATAAGCGTTTATATATACTAAATTAAAGAGTAGTTATGACAACAAAACAGAATGTGTAAATATGCAATCTATACGCAAAGCACCAAGTATATATCTTACATAATAAATAAGTCATTAGCATCATATTAGCATAAGCAAATAAATGTTCATACGTAATCTTAATAAGTAAACATGAAGGCGCAAGCAGATAAATCACAAAGTATAACTTACATACATAACCATATCAGCACAACTAATCAGGTGACAAATATAGTTTAAGTAAATAGGCACAGCAGGCACATAATGAAATCACTGAATAAGCATAGCAGCCAAGCAATGCATAATATACACAAGTAACAACACTCTTCATTAGTAAAACATTGTCAAAATCAACAAATGTACGGAAGCATGTCGCTTCACCAATAAATTTATAGAGCATAAAATTTAACACAAAGTATAAATCACGTAATCGCGAGCTGCAAATTACGTATAATGTACATACCTAAGTAGAAATATGTTACCTGAAAAATAGACTCAATTAGTAGTTACCTTTTTAGTTTATTACTTTTTTCCTCGAAATTACATTGTTCCTGAAATTTTCTCGATAGCAAGTTTTCTTAATGTCGGACACGCAGAGAATTTACCTGTAGTTCTTAAAGATTCTATACACCTGTATCCTGGAAAAACTAAACATTAATAACATGATAAGCTATCAAGTCACTATAGCTTTATACTGAATTTAACCGTAAAAATTAGGCTGTGTATTTGTTTACAACTGTCAGTGCATTTGCACTGAGGACTCGATCAGCCGTAAGTAGGCGTGACGTAGGAAGTAATTGTTTGCGGTCAATGGTTCCCTTGTGCGGCGTGTGGACTGATTGTAACTTTGTGTATGTGCTGCCGCTAGAACACGGCGCGGTATCCCTGTGTTCTCTGCGTGTTTACGTGTAATTGTCAATTTTCTCAAAAGAACGTCATTCCACGAAAATTTTAACGTTCGATATATGATGTATTCCCTAAGAGCGCCGTGAATTAAGAGTTTCTACTTCAACAGTGTCATCATGAATAATTTTGCGAACTCTATATGGACCGTTATAAAGCAGAAAAAATTTGCCACACAAGCCTTTTTCTTTGTGAGACAAACGATGAGACTTAATTAACACCTTTTGACCAACTGACAAAGGTTTTAAACGACCAGGACGTTTAGATGATTTCTCTCTTCTAGCAGCCGCAGATGCAATATTTTGTAGAGCCAGGTTGACAATTTCAGAACGCCGCAGTTTCCGTGTAGGTGGAAAAGGAACGATTTCAGAAATACGATTTGTCGGTGCTTTATTTTTTAATATCAATGTAGGTGGTAAAGAAGTTGAATCATTAGGGAGTTCGTTCAGGATGTTATGAAAAATATGAAGATACTGATCCCACGTTCTGTGATTATGATTACAATAAAGACGACACAATTTATTAATTTCCTTCATCCATCTCAATGACGCGTTACATTGAGGGTGAAAACGTGAAATGAAAATTGGTTTAATCTTACGACGCCGTAGAGTACGAAGCCAAATTTTAGAGCGAAACTGTGATCCATTATCTGATTTAACTTTATCAACATGACGCACTTCTTTAACAAAATGATTGATGAGAGCATTAGATACTGAACTAGCTGTTGCTTTACGTAAAGGTGTAAAACACACATATTTTAATGTCAATTCCACTACTACCATAATGTATGCAAAACCATTAGTAGAACGAACCACTGGACCGAACAAACAGACTGCAAACATCTCCTTTAATCTCGCTGGAATGATAGGAAATAACGGTGCTCTGTGAGAAATAGTTGGCGGCTTAGCCTTTTGACATAATTTGCATTTACCAAGAACAAATCGAATACGTTTTTCCATATTACTGAAGTAGCAATTTTCTCGTAATTTATGAAAGCATTTTCTGGGACCAAAGTGTGCGTAGCTGAAATGTGTATACCAAATCGATTTATTAACCCACTCATCAGGAATGCAAACGAACCAAACAGAGTTGTCAACCGATTTTCGTTTAAAAAGAATGTCATTACGAACTAAATAATACTGTCTAATCGCTACGCTTTCCCCTCCACTTTTCCTTAATGTCCTTCCAGATTGGATCCTTGTTTTTCCCCCTTGAGATGTCCTGGAGCGAAGACGAAATGAAATTTTCAAACGCAACACCTTGAATATACATCAAACAATAATTCTTTTCTTTGCAGTCTTCCTCAGCACTTTGTTTCAAATCCATAGGAGAACGTGATAAAGCATCAGCAGTAATATTAGAAGAACCCTGGATGTAAACAATACTGAAATCAAATTTCTGTAGCTACAGTGCCCATCGTGATAATCTTACATGTGTTAATTTTGTTGACATAAGAAATTCCAGAGCTCGATGATCGGTGTAAACCTTAGTATGTCTGCCATTTAAAAAAATGTGAAATTTTGTGGAAGCTCAAACAACAGCCAAAGCTTCAAATTCTGTGATCGAATAATTCCTTTCTGATTTAGAGAGAACACGACTTCCAAATGCAATAGTTTTCTGTACTACAACGCCTTTTTCTTCTATCTCTTGAAGTAAGTGTGCACCTAGGCCTTTGTATGATGAGTCCGTTGCCAAACAAAAATCTTTAGATAAATCCAGGTGTGAAAGACGTGGAGCAGCAAACTAAAGCATCATGAAGTTGTTCAAATTCTAATTGAGTTTCCTCATCCCAACACCAGTTAGAATTCTTTCCAGAAAATTCACATAAACGAGGTGTGGCCAAATTGTCCAATCTAATAAAGCGTCTAAGAAAATTACAGACACCAGAGAAACTACGAACATCACGTTTAGTAGTAGGAACAGCATAATTACGAATAGCGTCTACTTTCTCAGGATCAGGAAGAATACCTTCTGTTGAAATAATATTACCAAGAAACTTCACCTGAATACGACCAAATTCAGATTTTTCAAAGTTCACTGTAATGCCAACTCTTGCAAAAATACGTAATAATGAATCCAATTTTATGCTCACTCCAAGAACGTTTATCAATAAGAGTATCGTCAACATATGAAGTAATATTGTTATGAAGATAAACAGGTAAAATTTCATTTAAACCACGAATGAATGCTGCTGAAGATACAGTAAGTCCAAACGGTAATTTCCGAAATTGATTACAGTTACCAAAGGCTAAAAAAGCAGTGTATTTTCTAGAATCAGGGTGGAGTTCAATTTGCCAAAACCTTGTGCGGAGATCAATTGTGGATAAAACTTTAATTACATTGAAATGTTGAAGATGTTCATCTAAATTTTGTGGACGGTCAGCTTCAGGAATGATGATATTATTTATCTGTCTGGAATCCAGAACCAAACGAATTGACTCATCCTTTTTAAGAACGACATGTAATGGGCTGGTATAAGGACTAACTGCTGGCTCAATAGTGCCTTGATCTAACATGGATTGAAGTTCATTCTTAACCTTGTCTCTATAAGCCAAAGGAATAGCGTACGTTTTCCCCCGAAATGGTGTGTGTTCTTTTACTTTAAATAAATATTGTAAGCCTCGTATAGTACCTGTGTGATGACTAAATATTGTAGCACGTGAAGTCAAAATGTGCTGTAATTCTTCTCTTGCAACGTCATCTGTTACTTCAGCTTTGTTAACGTCTTTGTTAACGTCTCTGTATCTATTGTTGTTGTCATGAATGAACACATTGTCGACATAATACTCAGCGGAAACATCAGAAGTAAGAAACCTTAAACAATTTGTGTCTGATTCAGATTTCGTTACACACTCGAAAATGTTCAAACATCTCAGCATTCCGGCAACAGTCAAGTTCACACTTTCTTCCTTAAAGTTTAAAATTGCATTATATGTGTTAAGAAACTCCATACCTAATATAATTTGTGTACTGAGTAATGGAACAATAATAAAATTAGCAGAAAATTCATATCCTTGACAAATGAACTTTAAGTTTGTCTGTTGTTTGCCTTCCACACTTTTTCCAGAAATAGCACCTCGAATTGTGGTTTTAGAAACAGGTGACACAGGACAAGCAATAGTTCTTACACATATACGAAAAACCGATTCACTAATAACATTCAATGGGCTCCCAGAATCTAAAACCGCAGTGAACTTATTCTTACTCACTCATACCTCAATAACAGGATGTAAAAATGCGTCTACATTATTTTCCTTTTCGTCTAGCAAAATATCTCTCATGTCTTCCAAACGTAAGTAATCTAAAGTCGTAGTATCATTACTTTATGAACCGTCTGTATTGCTGCCAGAAGCCGAAGCTACAAGTCATTGTCGATTGCTTGCGTCACGTCTTTGATTATTCGCGTCCCTTCACGGATCAATTTCTACGATTTGCACTTGTCTCTCTGAATTTCTGTCACGTGGAGGATGCCAATTAGGTTCTTCCTGTCTGTTAGATGTAAATTCTTGGTTGTGTCTGTTATTACAATTTCTATTTTCATGGCTACCTGCATGACTACTTCTTGTGTAATTTCGACTGTCGCTTCTGAAATTATTGTTCGGTCTACTACCCTGGTTATTTCTGTAGTCAGAATTTCTATTATTGTATGAATAATTTCTGTCTCGATGATACCGATTACTGTTTCCACATGATTGATCATTCCGGTAAGAATTTCTGTTATTATAATTGTCTGAGTAATTTCTGTTAGAACGTCTGTTATTGTCATAACGCTGATATCTATTGTCCTGTGTGTTTCGTCTGTCATTTCCAAAATTACCGTTATAGCGTCCCTTGCGATCATTATCCCTTTTCTCTGAAAATCGATTGTGATTACCGTTACTGAAAAAATTACAAGAAGTTCCGTCGTCGTTGTCATACTCAAGTTCTTGTAGCAAAGTCTTAAAAGTTTCAATGTCGTCTTCACATCTTTGGCTAAAGCAATGTGCCATATCGATTGTGGCAGCTTAGTTAAACAAATACGAATAAATTCAATCGGGCTATAAGGATTGGGAAGGAATTGATTCTTTCGAATCATGTCTTCAAAGTATTCTGCCGGTGTGCGGAACTCAGACTGTTCAAAATTACGCTGCATAATAAGACTATGTTTGTCTCTGTCTTGGCGTGTTTTCGGACCAATATGCCGATAGAAATTCATGATAAAAATCATTTAAATTATTACAATCTCTAATAAGTGCGCGCATGCGCCTCGCCCGTTCGTCTTCTAAATATCAACACATAAATTCCGGTTTGTGACTTAGTGGCCAATTTGGTGGAAGTGCGTACATAAATTGATCTAACCATGAACATGGATGTATGTCATTATTAGAATTGCGAAAGATCTTAAATTTCCGAACAGTTAAAAAGTGTTTATAGTCAAAGTTCTCGCCTCGTGGCGACAAAGACCTACCGCGTCTGTCCCAATCGGAATGTCGATTATTGTCAAGTTCGCGTGCCTGGCGCTCTCTTGTTGCATCTCGTAAATGAAATAAATTATTTTCTTCAAAACCCCCCGCTATCGGTGATTCTACATTTCTTCTACTGTCTTTTCCTACGATTTCGCTTTCAATTTGATTAACTTGCTTTCGTAAAGCCTAAAATTCCCTTTTAACGCGTTCATTAAATTTTCCCTGATTTATATTCTGGTACTCTTCTGTTTCTGCAAATGTCAATGGAGCTGTATCATCGGAATCTCTGTCCCCATATAAGCTAAGACATGTCAATTTATCTGAAATATCCTCAACTTTTTGCGTTAAGTCACCTATTTGTTCTTTCTGTTTATTTACATCTTCCATAAGTGTCGCCACTCGGTTTTCAGTATAAACAAATTTTGTACTTAACTGTTCATATTGCTGTTAGGTTATTTATTCTGCCATTTGGTACGGATTCCTCGATTCTTTTAAATATTTCTTCCTTATCGTGTGCACGTTGTAAATGTAACTCTGATAATTTTTGTATTATCACGTGATCTCTTTCTTCCTGTTCTCTATCCTGTTCCTTTTGTCTATTTTCTGTTGAAGTTAATCTATTATTGTGAGCATTCAAAATCGGTTGTACTTCTTCTCTAATTTCTTTCTTTAATTCAACTTTCATGTTTTCAAAACATGTCCCTATTTGTGAGTCTAACTGTGTTGCCATTGTTCCAATCTCTATTCTAAATTCAGATCCTAACTGTGTTTCCACTGTTCCCATATCAGTTTTAATTGTTCCAAATTTAATATTGCACTTATCAACTGCTCCATATTAACTGGTTCGAAACTCTTCTCACTCCTAACATTTTCCGTAAAACAAATTTCCTTCGTCATAGCTGTAAAGCTATCTGTGTTCGATACTATCCCAGAATCTTCTATCGTTAATCTCGTATTCTGACAATTTTCCGATTGTGAAAAAATTTGCACTGGTTCCGGACTATTTTCCCGGCTTATTAAATTGTTTTCTACTTCACTATTCACCATACTGTTCTCCTGTGTTGGCGAGTTCGCCATGTTAACAATTTCGTTATTCTGACTATCCATCATTCTTGCCTTTTTCATCGATCACGTAATCATTTACAAAACATACAAATCTCGTCACTATACGAAAATTACACACAACATAACACTTTATCACCAACAATACCATTCACACGAAATGCTTCCTGACAAACACTATTAACGAACAATTGAAACCTTCACAATTGCACAAAATTGTCAAATCCGTATATGACACATCAGAAATTAAATTCTGCAAAAATACCATTAGAAGAATGACAAGACAACTACAGATGTTCAATTACAAAATCTACACATGCAATATAGACTACGGTTACTAAAATATAAATTACTACACCAATACAACTGTCTACTATTTTTATTATCAAAAGAATTCCAAGGGACGATCCGAAGCAGCGGTCGCCACCTGCAAGGTGGCTTAATTAAAAAGAAAAGACTAATATTAATGAATAAATGCAATAATTTTACTAGCTGTGTGCCTGGTTACGAGGTCTCGTAACTGGGTGGCTCTGACTAGTATTAGCACGCAATCTGAGTGCATAAAATAAAAATAAAGAATGACAAGGAACTTCCATTAAGACAATTGATTAATTAAGTCCCCTGCAACTACAAAAGCTAGGAAACAACAAAGCACAAGTGTAACTGTTCTGTGTGTGGTCGTGTGACTCAACCTACATGTATCTGTCTCACTTCTTTCTCAATACGACAAAATATTTTGAGCACCATTTACAATGAACTAATTGAAAAACCAGAAATACTATAATTACATATAGAAACCAGAATTACAAGTCTAATAAATGAAAACGAGCCAGATGCTTTGTTGACTGTACCTGTGATCAAGAGGGATTGTTATTAAAGAAAACTGTAATACCTTTTTACCTCATTATATATTGACGAAAATATTCCATTACACCAGCTTCATAAGTCAAAAGCCCTCTCCTTTCTCAAATATATTCTGAGAATTGGATCTTCTTCTGTCTATGCATTACACCAAACGAACAGTACAACATTTCATTCAACACTCAGATCGTCCACTCTCTCGCCTAACAGAACGACTGCTCTTGACATCCTTTGAACTACTACTGCCCAAGTGGAGGCCGTGGAATAATAATCTTTGGTGCAATCTCTGGCGCTGTGAGTCAGTGTAGCCACCTTTCAATGTTCATCAAAATATTCTTCTAATAGCTAGGCAGAAAAGTGCTGTCATCAGCATCAGCACTTTTCACCCTGTGTGTCATTATACTACCGGCATAAAAAAATACTATTTTATAACTTTCTAATCATGTCTGCTGGAGCCAAAGCTTCTGAAATGGTAAAATGGTGCACTGAAAATTTGTACTTAACGATGAATTTACATTACGCCAGCCAGCATCAGATATCTATCAGAAAGAGCAGAACATTGAATGACAGCATTGTTTAGAGGCCAGTGACTGATCTAAAAATTATGAAGTTCGCGTAATTACATTCCTCGGATAGAAACAGAAAAGATCGGTAAAAGAGATCCCAGGGACGCTGAAATAATTGTTTGATAAAGTAAATGCCGATTGTACACTAGTAGCATTCGACTGTGACCACCAAACAATTCGTCAGCTACTCTATATCACAGCACCCTGAAAAAGTTTTAAAGTGCAACGTAATAAATTGAGATGTGGCATTAATGGAAGAAGAAAGTATGTTTCTTGATTCAAACATGCCTGTTATCATTAAAGTAACATAATTGTTTAGTCCAAAGTTACTATTACGAGAGCAACACTTACATTTTATCAGACAGCAATCGAAAACATGCGAGAGAGAAGGGGCGAGAGAGAGAGGGGAGGGGGGGGGGGAGCACAGCATGGTTGCCAAACTTAGAACATTTTTCTTCGCAGTTAAACAACAAAAAATCTCATACTTTGGATTTCAAACCTTGTAAATTTATCACGCATTTAAAATGTCATAAAACCCAAAATAAGATATATTAAATGAATGTGAATTTAGCATACATTTGTTCATTTAAAAATTTTGAATAAAATGTTAAGGTGGCTATATTTTCTAGACCTAAATTCTGGACACATTACTCATCTAGGCTGTTTGGGCTGGGGCAGTGAGATGAAACATGGTGGAATGTGTGAAGGTTTAACATCGATTAACAACTATGATATAGTTTTATTTCACTCTTGGAAGTTACAAGGATTCGCAAAAGTCCATTACACATTGAGGTTAAATGAGAATGAGCATTAATAAATAATTTCACCATGAGATATAACAATTAGGTGATAATTTATTAGTTCATAAAATTACACAGGTGCATGATATATTATTATTATTATGTAGACGATCTTCAAGGCACTTTAGTTAACTGTGTTGTTAACTGATTGGTATGTATTCCCCTCTCATTGGTTCCTTTGGCAAATATTTGGTGACGTTTTAGCGTTTTTCGTTCCTGGTCTGCCATTAGAGGTGCCACTTAGGTCGTGACACTGCCACAGATCACTCAATTATGGCGCCATCTAACCTACATTTGCATACAACTGTGAAATTATTTGTGGTATTTTCTGGTCCTAGTTTATGGCTCCTAATATAATATCAGGTAAATCCTCAGCCTCACTGACATCGGCCTTATTTATGTTGCTGTATAATTTTTCCCTAGTCATACGGCTATACATGTCTTTTGTCGGTTCAAAACTGACGCAATTTCCAGAACGTGTTGGTCCTTTTACGCTCTCTGCAGCAAAAAGTGTCCCTTTCACACAGTTAGTGTGTTTTTATCAAATGAACCTTACCGAAAACTCGCTCGCAGTCTGCATTTGTATGAGGTAGAGACAGTGCAGTTAGAGCAAAAAGAGCCAGCTCAGAAAAATCTTCAGTTTTTAGTAAAAGATCCCAAAACTTATCTGCCTCTCTAATTTCATTCAATCCTTCAGGATACCGAGCTTGTGCGTTTGGTAGCCGTCTCCATTGATCGTCTGTTATTTGTGTTTTTGTGTGATCCTCTGGTGCCATTATAAGCGGAACCACTTCAATAAGAGGCATTAGTTCTGGAAAACGGCTTCCGAAATTGTGAGAGAGCACACTGATTCTGGTTTGAAAACTTGTAACTTTGACAAGACAGGGTCCTCCATGGTTTATCGTTTCTTTATTTCCTGTGGCAGCAACTTTGTAGAAATTTTCGCAACATGAGAAGAATTGTTCAATATTTGCAGGATGTCTGACCACATCTGGATGTTTTAAGAGCTCGTACACTTTCATGTCAAGATACAGTTCAGTGTTATGGAGTTGTTGTCGCTGATTTTGAGGGTCTATTTCACCTAGGTTGGCCTCACGACATATTCGCTTTGTAAATAACGCAATGGGGTTCCCTCGTAGAGCCCAGATATTTCCTCATATAGATTGTGAATAACTACTTTCTCGTGTTGAGATTCCAGACTGAATTTATTAAATGAAGGGAGTGACCATTCAGAAAACAAAAATAAAGTTTGTAGAATGGGTTGCTGAGTTTTTCAGAAATAAATACTGTCCGATTTCGCACATCGGCTTTGGCTTAATGTGCACGATTTGTCGTGAAATCGAGAAAAAATTGACTTCCGATTGCTGCAATATTCTTTCAGCCATTGCTGTCAATGAAAGCCACCTTGTCTGAGATGGCTTAAGAATTTTGTGGGGCTCCACTTCAACAAAAGACTGGAAGTTACGAAAATCAAACTCGCGTCTATCACTGTGTTTAAAAAGTTTGTAAATATCACGAGCTAGTTGCTCTACGCTTTCAGGTAACTGTTTACATGCTTCACACACGGAGTCGTTTTCACACATCATGACGTTACACCTGTCTGAGCCAAAGCCTGTAACATTTTTCACTGGGACATTATAGCTGGTGAATGAATCGATAAGAGATCTGTATAAAATATCGGCACAGGCTGTGGGAATATCATCAGCATCGGTTCTTTCCCTAAAAACTTTGTGCAACTCCAAAACGTGCTACATTTTTTTTGAGCTTTTTGATCAAAATGGAGTATTACAACGCAAGCAGTTTCGACCGTTGACATGTCGGTTGTCTCGTCCGTCATAGCTGAAAATTTATTTATTTGTAGTTTTTGGGTTAATTCTGCATTATGATCTCCAAGAACGTTCTTTATCACTGGTGTTCCTTTAGTTCGTTTGAGCTCTATTTCCTTAATTAATTTAGAATCCGTCACAACTTCTTTTAATAAAGGTATCAAATGGTCATCAACAAAAAGTGCAATGTTACGCTCTGCAAAATAAGTAGCAAGTCTAATTCCTGCACGTGCTTTTCTTTATTTTGTGGAGTTGCACTTTTTTGAAATCCAAGCGGTGTTTGCGATTTTACGCTAGAACCAGGTTTTCTACTTGTATGTTGTTTGGTAGATTCTTGAGTTTTCAAATTACTTATTTCAGCTACCATCGATTTTCCCCGGCAAAATGCACACTTAGTTTTAGTTGAATCATTGGTGTCTGGCAAAAGCCAGTCCTTAAAAGACGGATTCTTTAACCAACGAAGTCTAAAATTTTGTGAGCAATGCTGAGATGATGTGTTACCTGCCTTTTTTCTTGTCCAGCCACCTTTTTTGGGTATTTTCTTGGTGAAGTAAGAGTACACGAACGTTAATTGTCTTCCTCACAATCAGTCATAATGATTGGTGAATAGGTAGCACAAATAACTACACAAGAGACACAATACTACAAGTATGATCCAGATAAAAATAGATACTACACACGGCGAGGTGGGCTATTGTAAGTGCCGGAAACACCTGCACTGAACTATTGATGCACTGTGAGCTCAGAGCGCGATACCGATCGCCTGATTTCGCTAAAGGGCGTTGCAAATGTGTTCATGTTCAAATGTGTGGCTACTTCATTACGAAATACCTACTGAAATAATACCACACCACGCATTATTAGACTGCATATGTTGGCAGCGCTAAGATTTCAGTTTGGTAATTGTTGGAGGAAGGGGCCATCTATTCTTAGCTGAGTAGTACTTTCGTTTTTGTAATAGAGACGACAAAGACGAAAAACGGAATTTGTTCCTAGCGGATTCCTGGCTAACTAACCATAGAGTAGACTTCTTTTTCTTTTAAATGACGACATGTTTATTTACAGATAGCTTAGACTAGAGTTTTAGCATACGATTGCAAGTTTTACGTCAATTTTTGTGTGACTGAAGGCCATTGAAACGAAAATTAATATCAATGAGAAAAAAAATATTTTATTGCCATTGGACTTTCTCATGCTCATTGTCATGTATTCTAGTGTGCAAAATTCGAATCTTAGTTAAAGTTAATTCTAGAGATAGGCTTTATCAACTAATTACTTTTTATTAATTGCAAATAAATAAAGATTCATTAATTTCATTATTACAATAAAACATTTAATTTCTTTAGTAACAGGAAAGTCATAGGCATGTTGCATTTATGTCGAAACTTTAGAAATTTAAATTGTAACTAAAAAGTACAAAAATCTACCAACAGAAGCCCAAATTTTAGAGAACATTGCAGCATATTTAGGAAATGAACGAGTCTAATGTATTACTACGGAGAATAGATCAATTCTGCTTGAGTATTACATTAACAGTTTTTGTATTGCTGAAAGACAATCTGTTCTGCATGTGTCATTTCCTTGCAAATTGTAGGTATAGCTTATAAAATGCATGTGCATAGTTTTTCTAGTTTCCTGGGATGGGGGGGGGGGGGGAAACGCGGCAAGGAGAAACGAAAGCAAAATCCAACGCATAACAGCACAAAAGTAAACACATTTGGTGAAAGAGAGTATTTGTGAAAGTTTATATTAAGTTATGGTACTTATTATCAATGGATATGAAATATAGAATAAAGTAAATCATGACGTGATACAGCTATTCAATGAATGAGACATGAATTACATTGAAACCCATTATTTTAATACTCAGAATGGATATAATCATTAACAAGTCGGTTGGAGCCACTGCACTCTTCTGGACTCTAGATTTCAGTGCCATCATCATCATTAACACTATCGCGCCCACTGTACACTGAACTTCTATTTATTGTAGTGCCACACATTGCAAATCGCATTTGTTGGCAGCAGTGCGTAAAACTGCTGAACGTTCCGGACTCTGCCGACGAGCTCCGAGGAAAACTGTAGGTCCTATGGTAACCAGGAAGACTTTAAAAGGTACATTAAAATGAAACCATCTGCGAACGTACCCCATGTGTCTACTTTTCATGTAGCACACCCAATGTAGTCAAAGTACAAAGACCCACTTACGCTATAAATTTTTGCCCACAAGAAAAAAAATCGTGTTATAAGATTTCCTATGTCAGGTCCTCGTGCATAATTGTACAAGCCTGACAGTGTCCTCCTATCTCGTACAGCAGACCACAAATCTCGTATTTGTACGAGGAACTTCGTACATTTGGCAACACTAGATCACAGCTCCTGGTTTTATACAGTCAAAACAAACTACGGATTCTGCCTTCAACCTGCTTTACAGAGTATCTTTTATCAAATTTCGCTGGATAAATATTCCTCTGGAATATTGTTTATATGAAAAGTGAAAAGTACATTTTTTTATATTAAATGATGACCTTTTCTCCTTAATTTACAGATTTATTTTCACAAAGAAAATTTATTCTTTATGTCTTTTAACATTAATTAAACATTTACGGCATATTTTATTGGTTATTCAAAAAAACATTTTATTGCCCCTTTGAACACTTGTCTTCAGAAATACAGAACAAAGGTTCAACTGTGGGAAGATTAGTGTACATTGTCTTACAGAGGAGTAAATAAACATCATATTCCAATAGAATCATTAACAAAATACACTGCCCATTTGGTAGTTCTTTCCAGGGAAAATTTTCAGTACATACACTTTACACTTCACTGTCTTTGTGTACCAGTTTCTTAAAGGTTGTTCAAATACATTATTTTGTCTTTATACCAAATGTTAATGAACTTTTAATAAATATACAGAACTACATTATTACAGACATAAGTTATTTCTGAGTTTGTATTCGCTTTTCTATCTTTTGTAGTTTTGCTGATATTTTTATAACAATACTGATGGATTTGTCCGCAACTATGAAACACTCGAGGCGCATCTGTTTGATACAACACTTAATTGGCGCTAGCTGTTGAGAAGGAGCCGAATCCGTCGGCTCGTGCCGTGATCTCTGGCGACGATTCCAGGAGACATGTCGCCCAGTTGGACGCCCATCGTTGCTGGAACACTTGCTAACGTCTCTGGCGACTGGCCCTGCCCTCACACTTGCATGCTCGATGCACGTGACGATCAGTTGTGGCCGTTGTTGATACATGAAAATCAAAGCAAAAAAGTATCAACCCTCCAAAGATTAGTTAAGCAACGCAGAGTTGCCCTAGGGAAAAATTTGAATGGTACAACAGAGTTCAATTTCGCTATTGTGTTTTGTGTGTATTGTTTTTGAAATTGAGATCTATCTTTAGGGAACTTTAGTTCTGACTAGTTTGTAGTTGGCACCACTGTCTGCAGGTCATGGCGGATTTTCAAACTGAGTGAGTCGAGTCTTGTCGGCTGTGTTCCTCAACAAGGAGTGGTCATATATGTTTTTAGTGTTCACCGCAGGCATTCCAGGAACGTCTCTGCAAAGTCACTGTTTAAAGTTGTTACTTTAAAAAATTCACTCAGAGTATCATCGCAAAGTTTGTGCGCGGCGACAATTAATCACGCTTTCACGCGGTGTTTGTTTATTGATGAGGCGTTTTTTTATTTGTCCATTACCTTGCCAGTACAATAATACTTTTTATAAGTACACTAAGTCACTTTTGTGTGCAGATAAATGTGTCAACGTGTATCTGCACATTGAAGACAAGTCATGTACATTGCTCGTGGCCTGATGTTCGCAAAATTCTTTACTTCCCTCTTTTTTATTTTCCATAGACTGAGTACAATTACCTAGGTTACCATTGTGTTACCATGTACCCGTGAAATAATCCAACTATAGGTACGGATCGGCAAAAAGCAGAGCAGAAAAAAAACAAAAAAATCGCATGTGACAAAAATGTAAACTCCTGCTCCACATAAACTCACGCAACTCATGGTCTCACATAATTTAACATATAATGGATCATGTTGATAAAAATGTGTCAGTAGATCTTTATACAGCAATTCTCTGTTTCAAAATAGAATTCACATCAATTCATATGAAACAATAAGTAAGAGATTAACATACACATAAATATGCATAATTACATACAGAATAAAACATCAGCCCAACAGCACCTAGTTCTAGCTCCTGCTTGACGTATCAGTTAGAAATGCTATATTTCATTATGCTTACGTACTGATATTCACAGTCTACGTATAGTTTTTGCATGGCTTGTACATCTTCCTTTCCATAAATGGTCAGTTCAATTTACTGTCACTCTGTATAGCGCAAGTGTTGCCAGAGAATGCACCCTGTTTACATACAGTTCACTACCAGGTTTACTAATTTTCTTTCCGTGGTAGTCTTCAGTGTATAAGTGTAACACAGGTCTAAGCCACAGAAATTCAACTTGATAAAAATGTTTACTACAAGATAACTATTTACACTGAATGTTAAACTGTCTCTTGCTCTATACACACTTAGTTGCAAGTAACAGTTCATCTGTTTGTACTAGGCATCAAATTATTAAAAAAAACCTTAGTTCTCTTTTGGCTTTTGTTCATGACTTCTCCTTATCCTATAATTTAAATGATCTGTACAGAAGTATCTTCCAGAGTAAACTTGTCAACTTCTAGAGTTCATATAACTAATGCTGAAAATAATCTGTTCACTGACAAAACACTCAGTCGTCACTTTCTTATTTCACAGTTCTAGTGCTGTAGTGAATACTTTCCCATTACACAGATTCACTTTTGACAACACATGGATAAACCTTCTAACTTCTACTTATATTCAGCAAATACTTAGAACTAAAAAATCATTACTGCTTCTAATATTAAACAGAGTAGTTTTATGCACCTTCTAGTGGTACACACACACAACACACAAACATACACACACACACACACACACACACACACACACACACACACACACACACACACACACACTGGTAATATTTATGTCCATTAATTTTGGTACACTAGTACTCATTCTTCATTATGCAATAAACTTTCATAATATGCCAGGTTCGGCTTAAAACTTCAGAATACGGAGTAGTAGATGTAATATACGAAACAATACTTAGATACCTAGGCAAACATCTTTACTGAACATATTTCTTCAGAGCCTTTTGGTGATAATAAAACGTCTGGCTTGGTTCTTACCGGAACAATTATTTTGTTGATAGATCGGGTATCAAGAAAGGGGAGGCTCAATAATACCCTCCTGTATCTTTGCTGGATCTCCTGTTTGACAGCGTCCCTTTTGGACTATGGGACGGAATAGGTTGCTTGGCAATAAGTTTTATGCGGCACGACTGTCATCCGATAAACATATCCATCATCACGCCGGGCTTTAATGAAAATGCCTGGATATATTTCTGCAGTAACATACATAATTCCGTTTTCTGTTCGAGAAGGGTTTCGCCTCGCCGTATTTGCATCGTATGAGGGAAGAATCTATTTCGTTTTGCCCACTGATCTTTATTTCAGGTGCAAGCTTCGTGTACTGTAAATGGTCTTGCACCCACGGCACTCTATTCTTAATAATTTTAACTTTTGTTCCTTGGCACAGTTTGCTGCGTTTCGCTTTTGTCTTTATTAGATTCAAAAAACTCCTCACCTTCTAACTTTAAATGGCATTTCGCATGCGGGAGGTCAACGTTTACCTCCCGTTCTCGAATGAATCCCATGCCTACGAGACAGGACAGACTAAATTTTTCAAAACGAGAAACGTAAATTGATCCGCTCCATTCTCGCATTTTACACCTGTCCGTGCCTGTAACGTAACAGTCTGGCCTCTGGCGCCAATAGCACTAGATACCACGCAGTTCTGAACTAGCAAAATCAGAATCCTTACAGATTGCGCTATTTTCTTGAGGAAATATGCTTGTATCAGTTTAGATTGCACTGGTATCGAAGATCAATGTCGTGGGAATACCTGCCTCAACTGTTTGAACAGCGGCTTGTACGTACCCCAAGGGACATTAAATATTATTGTCTACCTCATTAAATAACTCCTGACGGATGTGTCTCATCGCTGTATCAGAGCATGTTTATCTGCCCCCATTCCGCCCCGCGACTGCTGCCAAGGAGCTCGATACAGCGACTCGATACTACGGCACCAACGACAACGTCCGTGGCGTTTAGTTTGACGCTTCAACCACCTACACAATCCGGACGTCTTGACTACGGTTATCTCTGTTTTGGTTCACAGGCGTACCTTGTCCTTAATTATTTTGTGACCACTGATTATTGTGGCCTTGGTTGCTGTTGTTTTGTCGGTTCCCATTTTGATTATTTTGAAAACCGAGATGGTTCTGATTATTATTTCGTCTTTGAAAGAATTTCAGTCCGCTTTGTGGACCACCATTGTTATCGTTCTGTTTTGCGTGCCCGGTTTGCGACTTACCGCCTTTACTCTGCTGACCTGCCTTTACAGCCGTTATTGTAGCCGTGGCCATTCGTATTCGAGGACTGCTAGTCATTCTTGCCACGCTGCTTTTCATCTACTTAAATGTTAGCTCTATGGTATCAAGCACTGACAAAAAGTTTTCGAGGTCAAAATCATGGCCCCCATTAACTTTTCCCTTATGGGCACATGCAACCTTGCCTTCAAGATGCGTAATAGATCTTCGTGCGCTACCGGCTCGTCCCAGTATCTCCTTAAATTAATTTTTTTTTTTCAAAATACTTCCTCAGTCCACCCTGCTTTGGGTTGTGTAAATTTTTGGGCCAAAGGCCTGTTTCCTAAGGAGTTCTTGTAAGTGCACTGACCAATACTTAGCAAGAAAAGCCTTTTCGAATTGTTCATTATGTATATAGTTCTCTGCGGCTTCGGTAGCCCATACGACGCAGTCTCCTCAGTTATGTGAGGCAACCAACTGTATTCTCTACCTCTCTTTCCCTGGCCTGAGCAGTACGTTGCGGAATAAACGTATAAAAGCTACGGGATGAAGTTGTCTTTTGTCTGGGATAAGGACCTGAAATTGTCGGTGTTTTAACAGGCTTTCTTCCTGAAATATCTCTGTTAAGGTTGCACGTGCCCCCATCTCATTAAGCGATTGTTGTACTGTGCGTTTTACAGGCTGACACGCTTCAAAGTATCGCCGTGAGCTTTGTGCTATTGATATTGCTGTTTTCAGAAACACTATCATTTGCATAATCCATGTTTTCAAATTTACCTATCTTTGTCATAACACAAATTGAAAATATACTTCGAAATAAAGTCTCTTGATAACAAACTGAATAATTAGCGTAAACTGACCAGAAACTAATAGTTGTAACTAGTAGTAGTAGTAGCTTTATTCATGCATAGATATCTTTTTACAAGGATATAGGACATGTCTATAGATCAATTTAAAATAAGCTAATTCGTATACACATACATTTACAGACTTCTAGTTAGAGACCGTCATTAGATTTACTCCTGGTATACAATACATTTTTTTTGCAAATAACTTACTACATAATGTAATGTCACACTGTACACACATTGTTTCATAATACTTCACTCACTACACACACAAACACACACACTGGTGATCTCTGAGCCATTTTCTATACCACAATTCCCGTTTGCTATCCTGAAAAACTGAGTCAGCATCCCTCTATAATGAGTGAGATGAGCTCAGAAAGAGGAAGAGGTGTTAGTATTGTACAATGCATAGCTTGGGGGTAAGTTTTTCTAGAAAAGTAAAAAAGAAGGAAAAAAACATATGTGTAGGTGTTAAGTGAAATACTGGATGTTTTATAATTATTATTATTACTTATTTGTATAACATTTTTTACCAAACTCCTACTGTGTTTTATCTAAGTAATCCTCCAATGTGTAAAATGTATTGCATAACAGGCACTTTTTAGCTGCCTTTTTAAATAAGTGTTTTCTTTTGCAATTTCTTCCATCTCTTTTCGTAATTTATTGTACAGTTTTATTCCTTGATAGAAAAGGCTGTTTTGAGTTTTATATTTATTTTTTCTTGGCAAATGTAAGTTGATTCTAGCTGTTGTTCCATGGTCATGGACAGAACTGTTTGTGCAGTAATTATCAATGTTATTTTTGATGTGTACAACTGACTGGTAAATGTATTCACGCAGTGCACTTAAAATCCCCAGTTTTTTGAACAGATCTTTACAATCAGCTCGACTATCATTTTTGGTTATGATTCTTATGGCTCTTCTTTGGAGTTTGAAAATTGTGTTCATATTTTGTGCATGCCATAGCTAAGAATTGAGTGTACATATGAATAGTATGTAACTAAAAGACACTGCATGTTACATACTGAATATAGATTTCTAAGGGCATAACATGTTGATGACATTCTGTTTGCAAGTACCTTTGTGTGTTCACACCACTTCAACTGAGAATCAATATTCATTCCTAGAAATTTTGCGTTTGTTATACAGTCTATAGAGGTGCCATCTACATTTAATTTAACATTGTAATTTTCCCTCTTCAAATTGTAATTCATGGCATTAGTTTTCTTTGTGTACAATGTCACTTTATTGCTTACTGACCGATCGTAAACTTCCTTGAGAACTTCATTTGCTTTCTCTGCAAGGAGTTCTCTTGTTTTCTCAATGACTGTCATCAGCGAAGAGAATGTTTCCACCATGAGCAACACTACTGAGAAAGTCATTGATGTGTATCAGGAATAATAATATTGGTCTTAATATGCTATCTTGCAGAATCCCTATATGAATGTATTTTGGTTCTGATAAGTGTTTTACTAATGCTTATGTGTTATCTATACTCTTTGTACTCTTAACGTTTTGACGTACGACTGTGGGTCTGGGTCATACTGATTTATTTTCCCAAACCACATTCCACTTCCTTACGAGATGACTTACTTGGGGCTTGCAGAAACTCTCCTTTACTGGATAGCCAGCAGCTGGAAACTCTCTTGACTTCTTCTCCGTCGAATAACGCCAGGTACAGAAATTTTCAAGCCTCTTTCTATTAGTGAAATAAGTAGCCGAACAAACTTTACGTTTCGTCAATCAACGATGTATTTGACTTTCAAGTACAATAAAAATTATCACTTTCAACATTATATGTTACTTCAGTAAGTCTCCCGTACAGTCGTATGTTAGAAACAAATTGATTTACATTCGAAAGAAAGTCTGCTTAGACACCATGACTTTCAGAAAAGGAGATTGGAAAAACGTCTTGCCTCTAACAAGGCTGAGTCAAGAGTCTATATGAGTACTTTTTCAACTGTTCTTGTTTCACACAATAATAGTCAGTGACACAATAAGCACAAAGTTGCATATAGATTCCTTGATTCTTCCATACGCACTCACTAACACATCTATGAATTGTCGGTGCCGTTCGAACGCCACGTCTACTTTCTTCCCGCGACTGATTTTGAACCTGCACACATAAACATGTGACGCATAATATGTAGGATTTTACCATCTCACACTCCTATCTTGATAATCTTGTGTTCGAGACGGTAGAAGGCTGAGTGGTTCTACAATTTATACAGAAATTCTCGAATCACTACAGTACCCTATCTGTTAGATAGTCATTAGCAACCCCTCTTATTCCTAATGCTTCTAATTTAATTAATAGAATCTTGTGGTCAACTGTATCAAAGGTCTTAGAAAGGTCCTAAAATATGCCTGTGGCACACTCATCTTTGTCAAAAGCATCAAGTACAACCTTTGTGAATTCCACTATGGATGACTCCGCATTTTTGCCACTTCGGAAACCAAACTGTGATTCGCTTAGGAGATTGTATTTATTCAGGTAATTCACTAATCTGTCTTTCATATTTGCTTCTATTACTTTTGAGAATGCTGACAGCAGGGAAATGGGCTGGTAATTTTCTATGTCTTCTGCATTACCTTTCTTAAGCAAAGGTACAACTCTTGCCTGTTTTAACTGCTCTGGATATGTCCCTGATGTGACGGATTCATTTATTATATTTGTTAAGGGGCCCTGTATAATCTCTATGCATTGTTTCAGTACACACATTGGTACTTCATCTAAGCATACTGACATTATATTTTTTAGTCTCTGAACAGTTTTATTGACTTCATTCACTGTGGTTGGAAGTAACATCATTTTATTTAGTGCAACATTATTTACAGGTCCCCCCCCCATGAACCATGGACCTTGCCGCTGGTGGGGAGGCTTGCGTGCTTCAGCGATACAGATAGCCGTACCGTAGGTGCAACCACAACGTAGGGGTATCTGTTGAGAGGCCAGACAAACGTGTGGTTCCTGAAGAGGGACAGCAGCCTTTTCAGTAGTTGCAGGGGAAACAGTCTGGATGATTGACTGATCTGGCCTTGTCACACTAACCAAACGGCCTTGCTGTGCTGGTACTGCGAACGGCTGAAAGCAAGGGGAAACTACAGCTGTAATTTTTCCCGAGGGCATGCAACTTTATGGTATGGTTAAATGATGATGGCGTCCTCTTGGGTAAAATATTCCGGTGGTAAAATAGACCCCCATTTGGATCTCCGGGCGGGGATTACTCAAGAGGACGTTGTTACGTTATCAGGAGAAAGAAAACTGGCGTTCTACGGATCGGAGCATGGAATGTCAGATCCCTTAATCGAGCAGGTAGGTTAGAAAATTTAAAGAGGGAAATGGATAGGTTAAAGTTAGATATAGTGGGAATTAGTGAATTTCGGTGGCAGGAGGAACAAGACTTCTGGTCAGGTTAATACAGGGTTATAAATACACAATCAAATGGGGGTAATGCAGGAGTAGGTTTAATAATCAATAGGAAAATAGGAATGTGGGTAAGCTACTACAAACAGCATAGTGAACGCATTATTGTGGCCAAGATAGATACGAAGCCCACACCTACTACAGTAGTACAAGTTTATATGCCAACTCGCTTCGCAGATGACGAAGAGATTGAAGAAATGTATGATGAGATAAAAGAAATTATTCAGGTAGTGAAGGGAGACGAAAATTTAATAGTCGTGGGGGACTGGAATTCGATAGTAGGAAAAGGGAGAGAAGGAAACGTAGTAGGTGAATATGGATTGGGGGTTAAAAATGAAAGAGGAAGCCGTCTGGTAGAATTCTGCACAGAGCATAACTTAATCATAGCTAACACTTGGTTCAAGAATCATGAAAGAAGGTTGTATACATGGAAGAAGCCTGGAGATACTAGAAGGCATTGCATAGATTATGTAATGGTAAGACAGAGATTTAGGAACCAGGTTTTAAATTGTAAGACATTTCCAGGGGCAGATGTGGACTCTGACCACAATCTATTGGTTATGAACTGTAGATTAAAACTGAAGAAACTGCAACAATGTGGGCATTTGAGGAGATGGGACCTGGATAAACTGAAAGAACCAGAGGTTGTAGAGAGCTTCAGGGAGAACATTAGGGAACGATTGACAAGAATGGGGCAAAGAAATACAGTAGAAGAAGAATGGGTAGCTTTGAGAGACGGAATTGAATTGAATTGAATTGAATTTTATTTGATCCTGTAAGATTACATTATGTACAGTAAATGTACGTGTAATATAGGACATGTCAAAGTATTAAAATTCTTTATCACTTATTTTTCTACACCTTTAGCTTACATTTTTACATCACTGATAATGAGTAACAATATATACAAATTTAATGGCATAAGTATTCTGCAACACTGTAAAACTCTTTTACAATGAGATAGTCTTTAAGTTTCTTTGCAAAGTCATTGTGAAGTACACTGTCTTGCAGGGTTTTGGGCAGACTTCTTAGTAGTCTGATACCAGAGTACTGGGGTCCTTTTTCTAGCATTGCCAGTCAGTGGGGTATGCTCCGTACTTCATTCTTCTTTCTTGTATTGTGGGTGTGTACACCAGCATTTGTAATCCAGTCCTCACCACATTTTGTGATGTACATTATTGTTTTGTATATATACAACGATGAAAAAGTTAAGATACCTAAATTCTTGAAACAGTTTCTGCATGTTTCAGAGGTCTTTCTTCTTAAAATGGTCCTAATTGCTTTTTTTGTAATGTGAACACTCGTTTTGTCTCTGTTTGTTTGAGTTTCCCCACACAGTCACTCCATACTGTAAGTATGGTTCGAAAAGTCCATGATACACTGTACACAGAAGGTTCTTGTCTGAATACTGTGATAGCTGCATCATTAAGAATATGATAGAGCTCAGTTTCTTACAGACATTATTAATATGTTTTTTCCATTTCAGTTCATTATCCACAAGAATACCTAAGAATCTAGCAGATTCTACTTCTTCCAGCCTTGTTCCATCAACCTCTAAATCCATGTCTACAGCCTTTTCCTTGTTTTTAAACACTGCATACATAGTCCTTTTTAGATTTATAACCAGTTCATTTTCCAACAGCCATTGACCTGTGACATTTGCAGATATGTATGCTCTTCTCTCAAGCTGTTCCATATTTTGGTCACTATTTAGTATTGTCATGTCATCAGCATACAATATTTTCTTTTCATCCTCCTCAACACCTATATCATTAACAAATACATTAAATAACAATGGCCCCATTACCGAACCCTGCGGCACTCCATATTTGATGGATTTGGTTTCTGATTGATACGAGTTTCCTAATGATATATACTGCTTGTGGTTGCACAAGAATGATTTTATCCATTCACCTGGTTGCCCCCGAATGCCATAGTTGCTTAATTTTTGTATCAGCATTTCATGGTCAATGGTGTCAAATGCCTTTGAAAGATCCAGAAACATTGCAGAGACAACCTTTTTCTCATCTAAGGACTGTAAAATGTATTCTGTTAGACTGACAATTGCTGATTCTGTAGATTTACCCTTTATGAAACCATGTTGTGAGGTCATGAGAATGTTATGTTTGTCCAAATAGTTAACTAATCTGGTATACATAAGCATTTCTAGGATTTTTGAGAAACCTGATATCAGTGAAACTGGTCTGTAGTTGTTGGGATAATCCTTACACCCTTTCTTGTACACTGGCACTACCTTCGTTATCTTCAGTTTTTCTGGAAAAATTGCATCTCTGAAAGAACAGTTTGCTATGTTCAGCAGTGGTGTTATTATCTCCTCACATACCAGCTTTATTACATGATTTGATATTTCATCATCACCAGCTGATTTCTTGGACTTCAGTTTCTGTATAGTTTTCCGCAATTCATCTTCCATGACTGGTCTTAAGAACATAGTACTGCATGATCTTTTTGGTACCTTAATACCCTTCCGTTTTTGACTATTTCTTTACAATTTTAGGTTTTCTACTAAACTGATATAGTTATTATTCAGTATGTTTGCTATTTCCATACCATCTGTGACCACTGCGTTGTCTACTTTAATTGACCTAATACCTTCTTCTTTGTTTGACCCATCTTTCAGCATTGATTGCATTCCAAGCTGCCTTTGCCTTGTTTTTTGAGTTCGCTATAGTGGTGTCAATTGCTCTTGCATTCACTTCTCTTATTGTTTTTCTATACTTCTTTTTTAACATTTTATTGTTTTCAGCTTCGCCCATCCATCTCACGTCCTGAAGCTTCCTTCGCTGTTCTAGTATTTCACTCGTAATCCACTGTGCTTGATCTTGATGCCTTTCTTGTCTCTTTACTTTGGGAAATGCTACATTAAAATGGTACTTAATTGTTGAAATAAATGCATCATATTTTTCATTTACACTCTGGGCCTGTAGGATTTCATTCCAGGTTTCCTTACTTAACATTGTTCTAAAGATGTTGATATTTTGTTCACTGATGATCCTAATTTCTTTGGTTATTTGTTTTGGTTCTGATACTGTGTCATTACTTCTGCAAAAGCTGATTAGTTGTCCATGATGATCAGATATTTCTGTCTGAACTACATGTGACTCATAGTTACACATATTAGTAATTATGTTGTCAATAATTGTCTCACTTTGTGAAGTCACTCTTGTTGGTGCAGTTATTGTCACTTTCATGTTATGCTGTATTAACAATTCTTCAAAATCCTGTCTTATTTTTGTGTCTTTTCCCATGTCAATGTTGAAGTCTCCACATATAATAAGATTTCTCTTCATATTCATTCTCAATAAGCTAGCAACTTTTTTTAGAAAGATGCTAATATTGCCACATGGTGATCTGTACACACAAAACACTCTAAAATCCTCTGCCACTATACCAGAAACTTCAAAGTCTTTTTCTCTAGCTATGGGAAATGTAGCAGCTTCACCGTTTACATTCTTTGATAGAGTACCTGTTTTAATATATATACAAACGCCACCACCCTTATATTTAGATCTGCCAAAGTAACTAGCTAGTTTGTAGTCCTTTATTGCCACATTATGTATTTTACTTTCAGTTAGTCCATGTTCACTTATGCATAATATGTCTGGTTTTACTTCACTCAGGAGTACTTCTGCTTCTAATTTTTTGTTACCAAAGTGTTGAATATTTTGATGAAGTACTTTTATGTAATTTTTCTTTTGTTGGTTTACATGTTGTGAGCTGTATTCTGGGGCAAATTCTTTAGTATCGTCTTTTTTTGTATGGTGCTTATATTTTTCTTTTCCAGCTGGAGTGTATGATTTTTCATCCCCTTCAGGCCATATTAGTTTCCCTTGCATCTAATGATTTTGCAGACATCTGCAAACATTCGGCTGAACGTTACAGACCCCAGTCTATTTAAATGCAAGCCATCCTTCGCTAGTGAGTTTTCACATAGGAAATTGTTTGGGTCTTTAAAAATTGCCCCAAGACGATCACATTGTTCTTTAAGAGCACAGTTTATTTTGGCGATATATTTTTCACTCACCGACCTTCTGTTTATGATTCCGCTAAGTATCAGACGAGATCCTGCATACATATTTCTTGCAGAACGAATCATGTTTCTTGTTTCGCTTGCCATTTCTTCCTCACTGCTGCTCCTTAACGAATTCGTCCCAACATGTATAAACACCTCATTATAGTTATGTCTGGTTTAAGAATCTGGTTCTGTAGTATCTTGTCTTGCATTTGCCATATTTTTAAAATGTTTACCGAGTTGATGCGTTCTAATACCAGGTCGTACGTCGATCTTGCAATTGGGGACAGCGATATTCTTCAGCAGCGAATCACCAATTATTAAAAAGTCATTTTCCTTTTGTTGCGTATCTGTCGCCTTGTTTTTCCTTTTGCTGTATGTCACCACCTTCCATTTATATTTATCTTCCGGTTTTTGGCTTACTGAGTTTACCGAGACATCAACGGGAACACTTGAAATGTTGTTTTTAAAGTACGATCGGTCATTCGTATTTTCGCGATCTTCTTGCTTTTCCGTTTGATGGCTTTTACCCACACATGACTTCTTTTCTTGTATTAATGTATCGTTTTCTTTCTTGATGGTTGAAAGTTCGGTTTTTAATGCCTCAATGCCACTTCGTAGTAACTTTATAATTTCGTTTTTTGTATCAACTGCACATACAAGATCGGCCGTTTCGTCACATAAACAACCGTAACATGTCCACGGAAAATCATCGCTGACGAACTTTAGATTTACTTTCGCGCACTTTTCGTGTAACCAGAAGTTGCATTTGATACACAGAATACCCTTCATCACACGCTTTTTACATTCTCTACACGAAGAACTGTTCATTTTTTGCCTTTTTAACGAGAGAGAAGCGTCACTACACTTTCCTATCGGCGCCATCTTATGGTAGGTGGCAGAGGATCAAGTAGGTAAAAACACGAGGGCTAATAGAAATCCTTGGGTAACAGAAGAATTATTGAATTTAATTGATGAAAGGAGAAAATATAAAAATGCAGTAAATGAAGCAGGCAAAAAGGAATACAAACGTCTCAAAAATGAGATCGACAGGAAGTGCAAAATGGCTAAGCAGGGATGGCTAGAGGACAAATGTAAGGATGTAGAGGCATGTCTTACTAGGGGTAACACAGGTACTACCTACAGGAAAATTAAAGAGACCTTTGGAGAAAAGAGAAGCACTTGCATGAATATCAAGAGCTCAGATGGAAACCTAGTTCTAAGCAAAGAAGGGAAAGCAGAAAGGTGGAAGGAGTATATAGAGGGTCTATACAAAGGCGATGTTCTTAAGGACAATATTATAGAAATGGAAGAGAATGTAGATGAAGATGAAATGGGAGATATGATACTGCGTGAAGAGTTTGACAGACCTAAGTCGAAACAAGGCCCTGGGAGTAGACAACAATCCATTAGAACAACTGACAGCCTTGGGGGAGCCAGTCCTGACAAAACTCTACCACCTGGTGAGCAAGATTTATGAGACAGGCGAAATACCCTCAGACTTCAAGAAGAATATAATAATCCCAATCCCAAAGAAAGCAGATGTTGACAGATGTGAAAATAGCCGAACTATCAGTTTAATAAGCCACGGCTGCAAAATACTAAAACGAATTCCTTACAGACGAATGGAAAAATTGGTAGAAGCCGACCTCGGGGAAGATTGGTTTGGATTCCGTAGAAATGTTGGACCACATGAGGCAATACTGACCCTACGACGTGTCTTAGAAAATAGATTAAGGAAAGGCAAACCTACGTTTCTAACATTTGTAGACTTAGAGAAAGCTTTTGACAATGTTGACTGGAATACTCTCTTTCAAATTCTGAAGGTGGCAGGGGTAAAATACAGGGAGCGAAAGGCTATTTACAATTTGTACAGAAACCAGATGGCAGTTATAAGAGTCGAGGTGCATGAAAAGGAAGCAGTGGTTGGGAAGGGAGTGAGACAGAGTTGTAGCCTATCTCCGATGTTATTCAATCTGTATATTGAGCAAGCAGTAAAGGAAAGAAAAGAAAAATTTGGAGTAGGAATTAAAATCCTTGGAGGAGAAATAAAAACTTTGAGGTTCGCCGATGACATTGTAATTCTGTCAGAGACAGCAAAGGACCTGGAAGAGCAGCTGAACAGAATGGACAGTGTCTTGAAAGAAGGATATAAGATGAACATCAACAAAAGCAAAACGAGGATAATGGAATGTATTCGAATAGGGTCGGGCGATGCTGAGGGAATTAGATTAGGAAATGAGACACTTAAAGTAGTAAAGGAGTTTTGCTATTTGGGGAGCAAAATAACTGATGATGGTCGAAGTAGGGAAGATATAAAATGTAGACTGCCAATGGCAAGGAAAGCGTTTCTGAAGAAGAGAAATTTGTTAACATCTAGTATAGATATAAGGATCAGGAAGTCGTTTCTGAAAGTATTTGTATGGAGTGTAGCCATGTATGGAAGTGAAACATGGACAATAAATAGTTTGGACAGGAAGAGAATAGAAGCTTTCGAAATGTGGTGCTACAGAAGAATGCTGAAGATTAGATGGGTAGATCACATAACTAATGAGGAGGTACTGAATAGAATTGGAGAGAAGAGAAATTTGTGGCACAACTTGACTAGAAGAAGGGATCGGTCGGTAGGGCATGTTCTGAGGCATTTAGTACTGGAGGGCAGCGTGGAGGGTAAAAATCGAAGAGGGAGACCAAGAGATGAATACAATAAACAGATTCAGAAGGATGTAGGCTGCAGTAGGTACTGGGAGGTTGTAAGGTGGCTACACTGAGTCACAGCGCCAGAGATTGCGCCAAAGAGTATGATTCCGCCGCCTCCACTGGGCAGTTGTTGATCAGAGGTTGCCGTGGGCAGTGCTTGTTGAGAGGATGTCGATAGCAGTACTAGTTGAGGGCATGTCGTGTGCAGTTGTTCTGTTGGGCAAGACAGCAGATGTTGTTCGATTGGGGATGTTGCAATGATCTCAGTGTATTTTTCGCCATTATATATGAAGGTAACAAAAAATTTTTATTTCAAAATCCTAAATAACAATGCCTCTTGGTTACAGGTTCAGTCAACAAAGAATCTGGCTTGTGTTCACGTATTAGACTGTAATTCTGGTTTCTATGTGCAATTATAGTATTCCTATTTTTTTTAATTATTTCATTGTAAATTGTGTTTAAAATATCTTGTCGTATTGAGGAAGAACCGTGCCAGATATGAACGTTGAATCACACTTCCACACACAGAACAGTTACACTTGTGCTTTGTTGTTTCGTAGCTTTTATAGTTGCTGGGGACTTAATTAATTAATTGTGTTAACGGAAATTTCCTTTCATTCTTTATTGTTATTCTGTGCAGTCAGATTGCGTACTACGAGGTGCATTCAAGTTCTAAGGCCTCCAATTTTTTTTCTCCGGACTGGAAAGAGATAGAAACATGCGCATTGTTTTAAAATGAGGCCGCGTTCATTGTCAATACGTCCCAGAGATGGCAGCACCATACGGCAGATGGAATTTTACCGCCAGTGGGGAGAATGAGAACTGTTTTAAATACTTAAAATGGCGACGTTTTCCTTACTTGAACAGCGTGCAATCATTCGTTTTCGGAATTTGCGTGGTGTGAAACCAATTGAAATTCATCGACAGTTGAAGGAGACATGTGGTGATGGAGTTATGGATGTGTCGAAAGTGCGTTCGTGGGTGCGACAGTTTAATGAAGGCAGAACATCGTGTGACAACAAACTGAAACAACCTCATGCTCGCACAAGCCAGTCTGACGACATGATCGAGAAAGTGGAGAGAATTGTTTTGGGGGATCGCCGAATGACTGTTGAACAGATCGCCTCCAGAGTTGGCATTTCTGTGGGTTCTGCGCACACAGTCCTGCATGATGACCTGAAAATGCGAAAAGTGTCATCCAGGTGGGTGCCACGAATGCTGATGGACGACCACATGGCTGCCCGTGTGGCATGTTGCCAAGCAATGTTGACGCGCAACGACAGCATGAATGGGACTTTCTTTTCATCGGTTGTGACAATGGATGAGACGTGGATGCCATTTTTCAATCCAGAAACAAAGCGCCATTCAGCTCAATGGAAGCACACAGATTCACCGTCACCAAAAAAATTTCGGGTAACCGCCAGTGCTGAAAAAATGATGGTGTCCATGTTCTGGGACAGCGAGGGCGTAATCCTTACCCATTGCGTTCCAAAGGGTACTACGGTAACAGGTGCATCCTACGAAAATGTTTTGAAGAGCAAATTCCTTCCTGCATTGCAACAAATGCGTCCGGGAAGGGCTGCGCGTGTGCTGTTCCACCAAGACAACGCACCCGCACATTGAGCTAACGTTACGCAACAGTTTCTTCGTGATAACAACTTTGAAGTGATTCCTCATGCTCCCTACTCACCTGACCTGGCTCCTAGTGACTTTTGGCTTTTTCCAACAATGAAAGACACTCCGTGGCCGCACATTCACCAGCCGTGCTGCTATTGCCTCAGCGATTTTCCAGTGGTCAAAACAGACTCCTAAAGAAGCCTTCGCCGCTGCCATGGAATCATGGCGTCAGCGTTGCGAAAAATGTGTACGTCTGCAGGGCAATTACGTCGAGAAGTAACGCCAGTTTCATCGATTTCGGGTGAGTGGTTAATTAGAAAAAAAATCTGAGGCCTTAGAACTTGAATGCACCTCGCTGTACTACTCAGGGCCAACCGGTTACGAGACTTCGTAACCGGACATATAACTACTAAAAATTATTTGCATTTTATTTAATTAAGCTCCCATGCACGTGGCGACCGTTGTTTCGGATCGTCCCTTGGAATTCTTTTGATAGTAAAAATAGCAGACAGTAGTATTGTTGTAGTAATTTCTAGTTTAGTAATTGTAGTCTATATTGCATGTATAGATTCTGTAATTGAACATTTGTAGTTGTCTTGTCATTCTTCTGACGGTATTTTTGTGGAATTTAATTTATGATGAGTCGTATACGGGTTTGACAATTTTGTGCAATTTTGAAGGTTTTAATAGTTCGTTAGGCGTGTTTTTCGGGAAGCATTTCTTGTGAATGGTATTGTTGGTGATAAAGTGTTATGTTGTGTGTAATTTTCGTATAGTGACGAGTTTTGTATGTTTTGTAAATGATTATGCGATCGATGAAAAAGGCAAAAATGATGGATAGTCAGAATGACGAAATTGTTAACATGGCGAACTCTCTAACACAGGAGAACAGTATGATGAATAATGAAGTAGAAAACAATTTAATAAGCCAGGAATAGTCGGGAACCAGTTCAAAATCTTTCACAATCAAAAAATTCACAGAATACGAGATTAACGATAGAAGATTCTGAAATGGTATCGAACACAGATAGCTCTACGGTTATGCCGAAGGAAGTTAGTTTTACGGAAAATGTATGGGCGAAAAGAATTTCGAACCAGTTAATATGGAACAGTTGATGAGTGCAATATTAAATTTGGGAACACGGGTACACTCACAAATAGGAACAATTAAAACTGAGATGGGAACAATGGAAACACAGTTAGCCTCACTGGGATCACAGTTAGGATCTGAATTAAAAACAGAGATGGGAACTTTGGCAACACGGTTAGAAACTGATATGGGAACAATGGAAACACGATTAGACTCACGAATAGGGACATGTTTTAAAAACATGAAAGATGAATTAAAGAAAGAAATTAGAGAAGTACAACCGATTTTGAATGCTCAAAATAATAGATTAATTTCAATAGAAATCAGACAAAAGGAACAGGATAGAGAACAGGTAGAAAGAGATCGCGTGATTGTACAAAAATTTTCAGAGTTAAATTTACAACGTGCACACGATAAGGAAGAAATATTTAAAAGAATCGAGGAATCTGTACCAAATGAAAGAATAAATAACCTAACACAACAATATGAACAGTTAAGTACAAAATTTGTTTATACTGAAACCCGAGTCGCGACACTTACGGAAGACGTAAATAAACAGAAAGAACAAATAGGTGACTTATCGGAAAGAGTTGAGGAGATTTCAGATAAATTGACAAGTCTTACTTTAAATGGGGACCGAGAGTCAGATGATGCTGCTCCATTGCCATTTGCAGAAACCGAAGAGTACGAGTCAGTGTCGTCGTAGCCGGCCGTAGTGGCCGTGCGGTTAAAGGCGCTGCAGTCTGGAACCGCAAGACCGCTACGGTCGCAGGTTCGAATCCTGCCTCGGGCATGGATGTTTGTGATGTCCTTAGGTTAGTTAGGTTTAACTAGTTCTAAGTTCTAGGGGACTAATGACCTCAGCAGTTGAGTCCCATAGTGCTCAGAGCCATTTGAACCATTTAGTGTCGTCGTAACTGCCGTCAGCTTCACGTCTGCTGTGCAGCGAGCTACGTTTGTTCTCAATACAGTCGAGAGACAGGTAGTGCTATTTTCATTATTTTCTACAAGAAATGGCTAGCAACCACAGTTTTGTCAACAATCAGCCGCCTTTAGTGAATTAGCAGTCTAGTTAAAAGTTGATTAACTTTCTACAGTAAATTGATTTCTCAGGATGGATAGGATGTGTGACTGCTGTGTACGGACGCAGGAGGAGCTGGCCACTGTTCGCGAACAGCTGATCGTGTTGATGGCCGCGGTCAGCCGTCTTCAGGCTGCTGCCTCGGAGTGTAGCGGCAGTGGGGACTGGTTTGGTTTGTGGGATTAAAGGGACCAGACTGCGACGTTCATCGGTCCCTTTTTCCAAAAAAATTAAAACCATCCAAAGAGAATAAAAACGAACAGCAGCAAAGACGTCAGACGACACAGGACAAGAAATACTCCGACAGAGATCAGACAAAACAAATTAAAATCACACAGAGTGTGACGGTGGTTGGCCGACCATAGAGGAAAAAAAGAGGAAAATCCAACCACCAAGATCACATAAAAAACTCAGTTTAAAATCCTAGGCTAAAAGCCAGAATCAAATTAAAAAAAAACCACTCAGATTAAACGATAAAAACCCCCTGCCCGAATAAAACGCAAAACTAAGTCCACCATGGCAGAGTGATCTATTAAAAGGGCAGAGAGTGTGTCAGGCAGCGCAAACGTCTGCCGGAGCACAGATAAAAGTGGACAGTCCAACAAAATGTGGACCACTGTCAATGCCGAGCCGCAGCGACAGAGAGGGGGTCCTCATGGCGCAATAAGTGGCCGTGGGTATCCGTGTGTGCCCAATACGCAGTCAGCAGAGGACGGTAGACTCCTTGCGAGAGACTCGCAAGGAGGAGTGCCACACAGTCGTCGTCTCCTTGCCGGCACGGAGTTTGTTAGGGGTGGCCAGACCGCGCCATTCAGCGTCCTAATGCAAGATAACTTTGCGGCGTGAGACTGCCCTCAAATCAGTCTCCGGAAGGCCAATGTCTAGAGTGGGTTCACTGGTGGCCTGTTTGGCGAGGCGGTCAACACGTTCATTGTCCGGGATACCGACATGACCGGGGGTCCACACAAAGACCACAGAGCTGCCGCAACAGGCAAGAGTATGCAGGGACTCATGGATAGCCATCACCAGACGAGATCGAAGGAAACACTGGTCGAGAGCTCGTAAACCGCTCGGGGAATCGCTACAGATAATGAAGGACTCACCTGAGCAGGAGCGGATATACTCTAGGGCACGAAAGATGGCGACCAGCTCAGCAGTGTAAACGCTGCAGCCGTCCGGCAAGGAACGTTATTCGGAATGGTCCCCTAGAGTTAGCGCATAACCGACACGACCAGCAACCATCGAACCGTCAGTGTATACAACTCCAGAGCCCTGATACGTGGCCAGGATGGAATAAAAGCGGCGGCGGAAGGGCCTCTGGAGGGACTGAGTCCTTCGGGCCCGGTGCCAAGTCGAGCCGAAGGCAAGGGCGAGGAACACACCATGGGGGTGTACGCAAGTGGCCCGAAAAGGAGTTGGAACAGTGAAAACCCTAAGCCCGAAGAGAAGCTCTTTGACGCGTACCGCGATCGTACAACCTGACCGGGGCCGACGTTCTGGCAGATGGACGACCGATTGCGGGAACAGGAGACGATAGTTTGGATGCCCGGGCAAGCTACAAACATGGGCAGCATAAGCGGCCAGCAAACGTTGGCGCCGTAACCGCAGGGGAGGGACACCTGCCTCCACTAGTATGCTGTCCACAGGGCTGGTACGGAAAGCACCAGTGACTAGGCATATCCCGCTGTGGAGGATCGGGTCCAGCACCTACAATGCAGATGGAGATGCTGAGCCATAAGCCAGGCTCCCATAATCCAGACGGGACTGGATTAACGCCTGGTAGAGCCGCAACAGGCTAGATCGGTCGGCGCCCCAGCGGGCGTGGCTCAAGCATCTCAGAGCATTTAGATGCCGCCAACACGCCTGTTTAAGCTGCCGATTATGAGGCAGCCAAGTCAGCCGGGCATCAAAAACTACACCCAAATCCTGTGGGTCTCTACCACAGCAAGGAGTTCGTCGGCAAGATAAAGCTGCGGCTCAGGATGGACTGTTCGGCGCCGGCAGAAATGCATAACGCGGGTCTTGGCAGCCGAAAACTGAAAACCATGCGCTACAGCCCAAGACTGTGTCTTGCGGATTGCGCCCTGTAGCTGACGTTCAACAGCTGCAATGCCAGTAGAGCTGTAGTAAAGGCAGAAGTCGTCAGCATACAGGGACGCTGAGACAGACGTCCCCACCGCCACAGCGAGCCCGCTAATGACTATTAAAAACAGGCAGACACTTAAAACAGATCCCTGGGGCACACCGTTCTCCTGGACGCGGGAGGACCTATGGGAGGCCGCGACTTGCACGCGGAAGGTACAAGACGACAGAACATTGCGGATAAAGATCGGCAGAGGGCCCCGAAGACCCCATCCATGAAGCATAGAAAGGATGTGATGACGCCATGTAGTATCGTACGCCTTCCGCATGTCGAAAAAGACAGCGACCAGGTGCTGACGGCGGGCAAAGGCAGTACGGATGGACGACTCCAGATTATCGGCGGCGGAGCGGCCTTTACGGAACCCACCCTGAGATGGAGCCAGAAGGCCCCTTGACTCCAGTACCCAGTTCAACCGCCGGCTCACCATCCGTTCAAGCAATTTGCAAAGAACGTTGGTGAGGCTAATGGGACGGTAGCTGTCCACCTCCAAAGGGTTCGTCCCAGGTTTAAGAATGGGGATAACAATACTTTCTTGCCATTGCGACGGAAACTCACCCCCGACCCAAATGCGGTTGTAAAGGTCGAGGAGCCGTCGCTGGCAGTCCACTGAAAGGTGTTTCAGCATCCGACAGTGGATGCGATCTGGCCCAGGAGCGGTATCAGGGCAAGCGGCAAGCACACTGTGAAATTCCCACTCACTAAATGGAGCATTGTAGGAGTCAGAATGGTAGGTGCGAAAAGAAAGGCTCTGACGTTCCATCCGCTCGTTAATGGAGCGGAAGGCCAGTGGGTAATTGGAAGATGCGGAACTAAGAGCAAAATGCTCTGCCAAGCTGTTGGCAATTTCGTCGGAGTCTGTACAAACTGCTCCATTCAGTGAGAGCGCAGGGACGCTGATAGGGGTCCGATAGCCATAGAGGCGTCGGATCTTGGCCCAGACCTGCGATGGAGAGACATGGAGGCCAATGGTGGATACATACCGCTCCCAGCACTCCTGCTTGCTTTGGCGGATAAGGCGGCGGGCTCGCGCACGCAGCTGTTTGAAGGCGATAAGGTTTTCGATGAAGGGATGTCGCTTGTGACGCTGGAGCGCCCGCCGGCGATCTTTAATCGCTTCAGCGATCTCAGGCGACCACCAAGGCACAGTCCGCCGCCGAGGGGGCCCAGAAGAACGGGGAATGGCAGATTCGGCGGCAGTAACGATGCCGGTGGTGACCGATTGAACCACCGCATCAATGTCATCACTAGAGAGAGGCTCAATAACAGCAGTGGAGGAAAACAAGTCCCAGTCAGCCTTATTCATGGCCCACCTGCAAGGCCGCCCAGACGACTGACGCTGTGGCAGTGACAGAAAGATCGGAAAGTGGTCACTACCACACAGGTCGTCATGCACACTCCAGTCAACAGACGGTAAGAGGCTAGGGCTGCAAATCGAAAGGTCGATGGCGGAGTACGTGCCATGCGCCATGCTGAAGTGTGTGAAGGAACCATCATTTAAAAGCGAGAGATCGAGCTGTGCCAATAAATGCACAACGGTGACGCCTCGACCTGTCGCCACCGACCCACCCCACAGAGCGTTATGGGCGTTAAAGTCGCCCAGTAACAGGAAAGGTGGCGGCAATTGGGCTATCAGCGCAGCCAGGACAGGCGGCGGGACATCACCATCCAGTGGAAGGTAAAGACTGCAGACAGTAACAGCCTGTGGCGTCCACACCCAAACAGCGACAGCCTCTAAAGCTGTATGTAGAGGGACAGACTCACTGTGAAGAGAGTACAGGACATAAATGCAGACGCCACCAGACACCCTTTCATAAGCTGCCTGGTTCTTATAATAACCCCGATAGCCACGGAGGGTGGGGGTTCGGATTGCTGAAAACCAAGTTTCCTGAAGAGCAATGCAGAAGAAAGGGTGAAGGCTGATAAGTTGGCGGAGCTCAGCTAGATGGTGGAAGAAACCGCTGCAGTTCCACTGGAGGATGGTATTGTCCATGTCTGAGAAAGGCGTGACGGGACGTGGAAGGCAGATTACGCTGCTCGGTCACCTGCTGCCTCCAATTGAGCACCGGTGCTAGCGCTATCCATGGCGTCTGAGGGACCGGCGAGATCGAGGTCCTCAGTGGACGCCAGAATCTCCACCTCGTCCTCAGACGCAGAGCTTGTAGGAAGCGGTGGGACGGGTGCCACCGCAATGTCGGTATTCTTGGGGACTTTCTTCTGTTTCTGTTTCTGTTTCTCTCGTTGTGCCTTCGGTGGTGCAGGCATGGAGGGCTTCACAGGGTCAGTCTCAGGGACGGACGGCGACAGTGAGGCCCTACGACCAGGGACTGGTGGTTGTTTGAGCCACTTGCAGGTGTCTGCTGTGCCGCTGGTCGGAACTTGCGAAGGGAGGTCCCCAATGGACCCCTTCCTTGAAAGAGTAGCCGAAGAAGTCTTACGCTTCTCCGACTGGGAAGGGGGAACTGATGTCCCCGATTGTTGGGGGGGGGTGTTGCTCCTGAAGTAGATGGAGCAGGAGCAACAGGTTGTGAAGTGCCCCCCACAAGCAAGGGGGCTGATAAATTCTGACCGATCTTAGAGCCGATTCGTGACGATGGGAGAACCGTCGTTGCAGCAGCGGCGTAGGTTGACGTGATTGCCACAGGATGGAGCCGCTCATATTTCCGCCTAGCATCGGGGTAGGTCAGGCGGTCCAGGGTCTTATATTCCATTATCTTCCTTTCTTTCTGGAATATCCTACAGTCTGGCGAGCAGGGGGAATGGTGTTCTCCACAGTTAACACAGATAGGAGGCGGGGCACATGGAGTATTGGGATGCGAAGGACGTCCACAATCCCGACAAGTGATGCTGGAAGTACAGCGAGATGACATGTGCCCGAACTTTCAGCATTTAAAACACCGCATCCGAGGAGGGATATATGGCTCCACATCACAACGGTAAACCATCACCTTAACCTTTTCGGGTAAGACATCATCCTCAAAGGCCAAGATGAAGGCACCGGTGGCTACCTGATTATCCCTTGGACCCCGATGGACGCGCCGGACGAAGTGAACACCTCGTCGTTCTAGGTTGGCGTGCAGTTCATCGTCGGACTGCAGAAGAAGATCCCTGTGGAATATAATACCCTGGACCATGTTGAGACTCTTATGGGGCGTGATGCTAACTGAAACATCCCCCAACTTGTCACAAGTGAGCAACCTCCGTGACTGGGCAGAGGAAGCTGTTTTGATGAGAACTGACCCAGAGCGCATTTTGGACAAGCCCTCCACCTCCCCGAACTTGTCCTCTAAATGCTCCACAAAAAACTGAGGCTTGGTTGGCATAAAAGATTCACCATCAACCCACGTACAGACAAGGTACTGGGGTGAATAATCTCCACTGCTGTCTTTAGCCATGCGTTCCTCCCATGGAGTGGCTAGGGAGGGAAATGATCTTTGATTGTATTGCTTGCCGTTGAGGTTAGCCCTCGATCGCTTAGAGACTGCTGGTGGAGGCCCACCAGCGAGAGATGATGTACCACGCTTCATTGCGGGTCATCTGCCCTGATGCCACCCACTCCGACCAGGGGCTCTCCCCACGGGCGCCACCCAGCTGCAGCAAAGACCACCTGGCAGGATGGCCTTTGCCGGGAGTCCCGATGCCCCAGAGGGATAGGCATCTACTCCTCAGCAGACGTGGGGAGGTAGCAGCTCAGGCATCATCAGTGCGATCCCTGTGTAGTCAGGGGGCTACCACCAAGAGGGTACATGACGACCCCACCACAACGGACTGGCTACCGTGCTGGATGTCGGGTGTCAAATATCCAAATGTGTCATGAGTGCGAAGATGGAAGTGCATAATGGAGGGCATGTATGCCACCTGGAACTTACTGCAGCTGACGTGGCCGGATGCTCGGTGTAAGACCAACACCATGACCATATCGGTTGTGCCAGATCTTAGGGCAAGATGGATATAGGATGCACCACGTAAGGCGTCCTTCCCCTGTAAGTAGGCTGTTTCTGTTTTCTTATTGGTAACGCCACGTAGCGCTCTGTATGAAAATCACTGGCTGTGCTGTGTGCAGTCTGTGGCTAGTTTGCATTGTTGTCTGCCATTGTAGTGTTGGGCAGCTGGGTGTTAACAGCGCGTATCGTTGCGCAGTTGGAGGTGAGCCGCCAGCAGTGGTGGATGCGGGGAGAGAAATGGCGGAGTTTTGGTGTAACTAGAATTTGCATATTCAGAAAACGACGGTAAAAATTTGCGAGACCTAGAAAACTGCGGACTTGTTTTTTTGTGGATGGAACTGGAATGGCTCTGATTGCTTCTAACTTTTCAGGATCAGGCTGAATGCCTTCAGAAGAAATAATATGTCCCAAAAACTTCACCTTTGACCTACCGAACTCAGATTTTTCCAAGTTAACTGTAATTCCAGCACATTATAGGGACCGTGTTAGAACAGAAATACAATCTATGCTTGACGAAGGCATTATTGAGCCTGCAGTAAGCTCATACAACAGTCCATTACATGTTGTTGAGAAGAAAAATGGATCGATCAGACTTGTCTTAGATTCGAGACAAATCAATACTATCATCATTCCTGAAACAGACAGGCCGCAAACGATGGAAGAACTTCTTCAAAATTTTAATGGCGTAAAAGTGTTGTCTTCTATTGATCTCAGATCCAGCTTTTATCAGATCGAACTTCATCCAGAATGTAGAAAATACACAGCTTTCCTTTGTTTCGGCGTTTGTTATCAGTTTCGGAAAGTTCCTTTTGGTCTGAACATTTCTTCGGCAGCATTCATTCGTGGGCTAAATTCCATATTACCTGAGTTCTTAAAACGTCACATCACCTTATATGTGGACGATATTCTGATAGCAGAAGCCTCATGGGAACAACATAATCGCATCAACAGCGTGTTACATACTTTTGAGCCGGCCGCGGTGGTCTAGCGGTTCAGGCGCTCAGTCCGGAACTGCGGGACTGCTACGGTCGCAGGTTCGAATCCTGCCTCGGGCATGGATGTGTGTGATGTCCCTAGGTTAGTTAGGTTTAAGTAGTTCTAAGTTCTAGGGGACTGATGACCACAGATGTTAAGTCCCATAGTGGTCAGAGCCATTTGAACCATTTTGAACATATTTTTGCAGAATCTGGAATTACAGTTAACTTGGAAAAATCTGAGTTCGGTAGGACAAAGGTGAAGTTTTTGGGATATATTATTTCTTCTGAAGGCATTCAGCCAGATCCTGAAAAGTCAGAAGCAATCAGAGCCATTCCAGTTCCATCCGCAAAAAAACAAGTGCGCAGTTTTCTAGGTCTCGTAAATTTTTACCGTCGTTTTCTGAATATGCAAATTCTAGTTACACCCCGAATGGTACACACTAACAGAAAATTTTGAAATCTAGTGGTCAAACCCCTTAGGGGACCATCACATTAAGGCCGAAAAGTTTGAGACTCCTTTTAGTCGCCTCTTACGACAGGCAGGAATACCGCGGGCCTATTCTAACCCCCGAACCCGCAGGGGGGAGGCAGTGGGGAGTCTGGTGCGTCGCACGGAACACCCCAGGTGTTACATGCTTCACCCACTGTCCCTGCTGTCGAGACATCTTCGTGGGTACCGGGGGCGGTTGGGCCACCCTCTCTCCAAGGGGAGTGGCGGGTTCAGCGGCGCACGAGGCGGAGGGTCAATGTGGAGGCTGGCCATGTGGCATCGCCCGCTCTGACTGTGAGTGGACGTGTGACCGCTCCTTCAGCAAGGTCCGAGCAGGCACACGTGGGGAGGGCTTTACTAGTTATTGGGAGCTCCAACGTTAGGCGGGTGATGGAGCCCCTTAGGGAAATAGCGGAAAGGTCGGGGAAGAAGGCCAGTGTTCACTCTGTCTGCTTGCCGCGGGGTCTCATCCGAGATGTGGAGGAGGCCCTGCCGGCGGCGATAGAGAGCACTGGGTGCACCCGACTGCAAATTGCTGCTCATGTCGTCACCAATGATTCCTGCCGTCTAGGTACAGAGGTCATCCTCAGTTCGTACAGGCGGTTGGCGGAATTGGTGAAGGCGGAAAGCCTCGCTCGCGGGGTGGAATCAGAGCTAACTATTTGTAGTATCGTTCCCAGAACCGATCGCGGTCCTCTGGTTTGGAGCCGAGTGGATGGCTTAAACCAGAGGCTCAGACGATTCTGCGGAGATCTGGGGTGCAAATTTCTCGACCTCCGCTATCGGATGGAGAAATGTAGGGTCCCCCTGAATAGGTCAGGCGTGCACTAAACGTCGGATGCGGCTACAAGGGTAGCGGAGTACGTGTGGAGTGTTCATGTGGGTTTTTTAAGTTCGAGAATTCCCTCCCTAGGTCCGACAAGACGCCTCCTGAGACGCGGCAAGGTAGGAGTAGGCAAAATGCAACAGGGAATAGCAATATTAATGTGCTAATAGTAAACTGCAGGAGCGTCTATAGAAAGGTCCCAGAACTGCTCTCATTAATAAACGGTCACAACGCCCATATAGTACTAGGGACAGAAAGTTGACTGAAACCAGATGTAAACTGTAATGAAGTCCTAAACTCAGACTGGAATGTATACCGCAGAGACAGGCTGGACAATGAAGGGGGAGGCGTGTTTATAGCGATAAGAAGTGCAATAGTATCGAAGGAAATTGACGGAGATCCTAAATGTGAAATAATTTGGGTGAAGGTCACGGTTAAAGCAGGCTCAGACATGGTAATTGGATGTCTCTATAGGCCCCCTGGCTCAGCAGCTGTTGTGGCTGAGCACCTGAATGATAATTTGGATAATATTTTGAGTAGATTTCCCCACCATGTTATAGTTCTGGGTGGAGATTTAAATTTGCCCGATATAGACTGGGAGACTGAAACGTTCATAACGGGTGGCAGGGACAAAGAATCCAGTGATATTTTTTAAGTGCTTTATCTGAAAACTACCTTGAGCAGTTAAACAGAGAACCGACTCGTGGCGATAACATATTAGACCTCCTGGTGACAAACAGACCCGAACTATTTGAAACAGTTAACGCAAAACAGGGAATCAGCGATCATAAAGCGGTTACTGCATCGATGATTTCAGCCATAAATAGAAATATTAAAAAAGGTAGGAAGATTTTTCTGTTTAGCAAAAGTGACAAAAAGCAGATTACAGAGTACCTGACGGCTCAACACAAAAGTTTTGTCTCAAGTACAGATAGTGTTGAGGATCAGTGGACAAAGTTCAAAACCATCGTACAATATGTGTTAAATGAGTATGTGCCAAGCAAGATCGTAAGAGATGGAAAAGAGCCACCGTGGTACAACAACAGAGTTAGAAAACTGCTGCGGAAGCAAAGGGAACTTCACAGCAAACGTAAACATAGCCAAAGCCTTGCAGACAAACAAAAATTACACGAAGCGAAATGTAGTGTGAGGAGGGCTATGCGAGAGGCGATCAATGAATTCGAAAGTAAAGTTCTATGTACTAACTTGGCAGAAAATCCTAAGAAATTTTGGTCTTATGTCAAAGCGGTAGTGGATCAAAACAAAATGTCCAGACACTCTGTGACCAAAATGGTACTGAAACAGAGGATGACAGACTAAAGGCCGAAATACTAAATGTCTTTTTCCAAAGCTGTTTCACAGCAGAAGACTGCACTGTAGTTCCTTCCCTAGATTGTCGCACAGATGACAAAATGGTAGATATCGAAGTAGACGACAAAGGGATAGAGAAACAATTAAAATCGCTCAAAAGAGGAAAGGCCGCTGGACCTGATGGGATACCAGTTCGATTTTACACAGAGTACGCGAAGGAACTTGCCCCCCTTCTTGCAGCGGTGTACCGTAGGTCTCTAGAAGAGCGTAGCGATCCAAAGGATTGGAAAAGGGCACAGGTCATCCCCGTTTTCAAGAAGGGACGTCGAACAGATGTGCAGAACTATAGACCTATATCACTAACGTCCATCAGTTGTAGAATTTTGGAATACGTATTATGTTCGGGGTATGGCTCTGAGCACTATGGGACTCAACTTCTGAGGTCATTAGTCCCCTAGAGCTTAGAACGAGTTAAACCTAACTAACCTAAGGACATCACAAACATCCATGCCCGAGGCAGGATTCGAACCTGCGACCGTAGCGGTCTCGCGGTTCCAGACTGCAGCGCCTAGAACCGCATGGCCACTTCGGCCGGCCCCATGTTCAAGTATAATGACTTTTCTGGAGACTAGAAATCTACTCTATAGGAATCAGCATGGGTTTCGAAAAAGATGGTCGTGTGAAACCCAGCTCGCGCTATTCGTCCACGAGACTCAGAGGGCCATAGACACGGGTTCACAGGTAGATGCCGTGTTTCTTGACTTCCGCAAGGCGTTCGATACAGTTCCCCACAGTCGTTTAATGAACAAAGTAAGAGCATATGGACTATCAGACCAATTGTGTGATTGGATTGAAGATTTAGTAGATAACAGAACGCAGCATGTCATTCTCAATGGAAGAAGTCTTCCGAAGTAAGAGTGATTTCAGGTGTGCCGCAGGGGAGTGTCATAGGACCGTTGCTATTCACAATATACATAAATGACCTTGTGGATAACATCGGAAGTTCACTGAGGCTTTTTGCAGATGATGCTGTGCTGTATCGAGAGGTTGTAACAATGGAAAATTGTACTGAAATGCAGGAGGATCTGCAGCGAATTGACGCATGGTGCAGGGAATGGCAATTGAATCTCAATGTAGACAAGTGTAATGTGCTACGAATACATAGGAAGATAGATCCCTTATCATTTAGCTACAAAATAGCAGGTCAGCAACTGGAAACAGTTAATTCCATAAATTATCTGGGAGTACGCATTAGGAGTGATTTAAAATGGAATGATCATATAAAGTTGATCGTCGGTAAAGCTGATGCCATACTGAGATTCATTGGAAGAATCCTAAGGAAATGCAATCCGAAAACAAAGGAAGTAGGTTACAGTACGCTTGTTCGCCCACTGATTGAATGCTGCTCAGCAGTGTGGGATCCGTACCTGATATGGTTGATAGAAGAGATAGAGAAGATCCAACGGAGAGCAGCGCGCTTCGTTACAGGATCATTTAGTAATCGCGAAAGTGTTACGGAGATAATAGATAAACTCTGGTGGAAGACTCTGCAGGAGAGATGCTCAGTAGCTCTGTACGGGCTTTTGTTAAAGTTTCGATGACATATCTTCACCGAAGAGTCAAGCAGTATATTGCTCCCTCCTACGTATATTTCGCGAAGAAACCATGAGCATAAAATCAGAGAGATTAGAGCCCACACAGAAGCATACCGACAATACTTCTTTCCACGAACAATACGAGACTGGAATAGAAGGAGAACCGATAGAGGTACGCAGGGTACCCTCCGCCACACACCGTCAGGTGGCTTGCGGAGTATGGATGTAGATGTAGATGAACAAAAATAAACATGTTGAAAATCAGGGAAAATTTAATGAGCGCGTTAAAAGGGAATTTGAGGTGCTACGAAAGTAAGTCAAACAAATTGAAAGCGAAATCGTAGGAAAAGACAGTAGAAGAAATTTAGAATCACCGATAGCAGCGGGCTTTGAAGAAAATAATTTATTTCATTTACGAGTCGCAACAAGACAGCGCCAGGCGCGCGAACTTGTCAATAGTCGACATTCGGACTGGGACAGATGCGGTAGGCCTATGTCGCCACGAGGCGAAAACTTTGACTATAAACACTTTTTAACTGTTCGGAAATTTAAGACCTTTCGCAATTCTAAGAATGACATACATCCACGTTCATGGCTAGATCAATTTATGTACGCACTTCCACCAAATTGGCCACTAAGTCACAAACTGGAATTTATGTGCGGCTATTTAAGTCCTCAGGCAATTCGCTACACTAAGTGAATATGTGCCGTAGCGTGCACAGGGCCCCGAGCTGTAGTGGTGCTATTTCTCTTTTAGTTTTCTGCACCGCTGCCTACTCTTCTACTATTCTTTGTATCTATCAAAACAATTTTTCAACTATCAATCTATCTAGAGAGTCGGTAAAGAATAACCAGAAACGACTATTTTACCCAAAAGTGATTTCGGAAATTACCGTTTGGACTTACTGTATCTTCAGCAGCATTCATTCGTAGCTTAAACAAAATTTTACCTGTTTATCTTCGTGACAATATTACTTCATATGTTGACGATATTCTTACTGCTAAACGTTCTTGGAGTGAGCATAACAAAATTTTGGATTCATTATTACGTATTTTTGCAAGAGTTGGCATTACAGTGAACTTGGAAAAATCTGAATTTTGTCGTTCTCAGGTGAAATTTCTTGGTCATATTATTTCTACAGAAGGTATTCTTCCTGATCCAGAGAAACTAGACGCTATTCGTAATTATGCTGTTCCTACCACAAAACGTGATGTTCGTAGTTTCCTTGGTGACTGTAATTTTCTTAGACGCTTTGTTAGATTGGACAATTTGGCCACGCCTCGTTTATGTGAACTATCTGTAAAGAATTCTAATTGGTGTTGGGATGAGGAAGCTCAATCAGAATTTCAACAACTTCGTGATGCTTTAGTTGCTGCTCCACTTCTTTCACATCCGGATTCATCTAAAGATTTTTGTTTGGCGACGGACTTGTCATACAAAGGCCTAGGTGCACACTTATTTCAAGAGATAGAAGAAAACGGCGTTGTAGTACACAAAACTATTACATTTGGAAGTCGCGTTCTCTCTAAATAAGAAAAGAATTATTCGATTACGGAACTTGAGGCTTTGGCTGTTGTATGGGTTTTCACAAAATTTCGCATATTTTTGTATGGCAGACATACTAAGCCACTAAGGTTTACACCGATCATCGAGCTCTGGAATTTCTTATGTCAACAAAATTAACACATGGAAGATTGTTACGATGGGCGCTGTATCTACAGGAATTTGATTTTAGCATTGTTTACATACAGGGTTCTTCAAATATTATGGCCGATGGGTTTGAAACAAAGTGCTGAGGAAGACTGCAAAGAAAACAATTATTGTTTGATGTATATTCAAGGTGTTGCGTTTGAAAATTTTATTTCGCCATCGCTCCAGGATATCGCTAAGGAGGAAAACAAGGATCCAATCTGGAAGGCCATTAAGGAGAAGTGGATGAGAAAGTGGATAGTTTGCATTTCCGATGAGTGGGTTAATAAATTGATTTGGTATACACATTTCAGTTATGCACACCTTGGTCCCAGAAAATGCTTTCATAAATTACGAGAAAATTGCTACTTCAATAATATGGAAAAATGTATTCGATCTGTTCTTGCCAAATGCAAATTATGTCAAACGGCTAAGCCGCCAACTATTTCTCACAGAGCACCATTGTTTCCTATCATTCCAGCGAAATTAAAGGAGATGGCTGCATTCGATTTGCTCGGTCCAGTGGTTCGTTCTACTAATGGTTTTGCGTACATTTTGGTAGCAGTGGAATTGACGTCCAAATATGTGTGTTTTACACCTTTACGCAAAGCAACAGCTCGTTCAGTATCTAATGCTTTCATCAAACATTTTCTTAAAGAAGTGGGTCATGTTGATACGGTTATATCAGATAATGGATCACAGTTTCGCTCTAAAATTTGGCTTCGTACTCTACGGCGTCGTAAGATTAAACTAATTTTCATTTCACTTTTCCACCCTCAATCTAACGCTTCAGAGAGATGGATGAAGGAAATCAATCAATTGTGTCGTCTTTATTTGTCACCAGAATCACAGAACCACGTATCAGTATCCTTATATTTTTCAAAACAATCTGAATGAACTCCCTAATGATTCAACTTCTTTACCGCCTATATTGATATTAAAAAATAAAGCAACGACAAATCGCATTTCTGAAATCGTTCCTTTTCTGCCTTCACGGGAAGTGCGGCATTCTGAAGTTGTCAACCTGGTCTACAAAATATTGCATCTGCGGCTGCTAGAAGAGAGAAATCAGCTAAACGCCTTGGTCGTTTAAAAACCTTGTCAGTTGGTCAAAAGGTGTTAATTAAGTCTCACCGTTTGTCTCACAAAGGAAAAGGCTTGTGTCGCAAATTTTTTCTGCTTTATAACGGCCCATATAGAGTTCGCAAAATTATTCATGATAACACTGTCGAAGTAGAAACTCTTAAATCTCGGCGCTCTAAGGGAATACATCATATATCGAACGTTAAAATTTTCGTGGAATGACATACTTTTGAGAAACTAACAGTTACACGTAAACACGCAGAGAATACAAGGATACCGCGCCGTGTTCTGGCGGCGGCACATACTCAAAGCAACAGTCAAGTCTGCGCGCCGCACAAGGCAGTCGTTGACCGCAAACAATTACTTCCTACGTCACGCGTACCTACAGCTGATCAAGCGTAAACAAATACACAGTCTAATTTCAGTATAAAGTTATAGTGGTTTGATAAATTATGTTATTAACGTTCAGTTTTTTTCAGGATACAGTTGTATAAAATATTTAAGAACTTCAGGTAAATTCTGTGTGTGTCCGACGTTAAGAGGACTTGCTATTGAGAAAATTTCAGGGAGAATGTAATTTCGAAGAAGAAAGTAATAAACTAAAAGGGTAACTATTAATTCAGTTTATTTTTCAGGTATCATATTTCCACTTAGGTACGTACTTTAAATGTAATTTGCTGCTTGCGATTACGAGATTTATACTGTGTGTTAACCGATTTTGACAATGATTGATTAATGAACAGGGTTGTTACCTATGTATATTATGCATCGCTTGGCTGCACTGCTTTTTCACTGATGTCACATTTTTTTATTATGTGCCTGCTGTGCTTATTTATTTAAATTATAATTGTCACCTGATTAGTTGTGCTGATATGGTTATGTATGTAAGTTATACTTTGTGATTTATCTGCTTGCGCCTTCATGTTTACTTATTAAGATTACACATGAACATTTATTTGCATTTGCTGATTTGATGCTAATGACCTGTTTATTATGTAAGATATATATTTGTTGCTTTGCATATGAATTGCATATTTACACATTTCTGTTTTGTTTTCATAACTACTCTTTAATTTGGTATATAGAAATGCTGATATTCGGTGTACGAACATGGAGTTTAGGTCACACTATGGTATTAATTATAGATTGTTCGCTTGGCAGAGCCTCGTTATAGGGATTGTGCTACATCCACTTGTTAACATTCTGTTCTCTACTTGTATATTTACTCGCTGTTGCATGTTTTGCTTACGCTCAGTGCCTTATATTTTAAGATAAGAAAATGAACTGCTCTAATTCTACGAACGACATTGGTACAAAAAACTTCATTGAAGTCACATGAGCTAGAGGTTTTATGGAAGCTGTATAAACTTATGCTAATAGGAAGGAAGCTAACGACATGACGTAGCAACACTAGGTTTAGACCATTGACAGTTATTACACTGCATTCTTCGTGAGCAATTGCAATGGCAAGTGACACTTGACACAAGAAATACTCCACATGTTTGCTTCTGTTTTGCCATGATTCTTGAAGTGGTGTACACACTATGAAATATTACGATCATTCACACTCTGTGCTCGTACTTACTTACTGAGAGTTATCCAAACTAAAGGCTGTATGAGGTCGTGTTGTTGTTGTTGTGGTCTTCAGTCCTGAGACTGGTTTGATGCAGCTCTCCATGCTACTCTATCCTGTGCAAGCTTCTTCATCTCCCAGTACCTACTGCAGCCTACATCCTTCTGAATCTGCTTAGTGTATTCATCTCTCGGTCTCCCTCTACGATTTTTACCCTTCACGCTGCCCTCCAATACTAAATTGGTGATCCCTTGATGCCTCAGAACATGTCATACCAACCGATCCCTTCTTCTGGTCAAGTTGTGCCACAAACTTCTCTTTTCCCCAATCCTATTCAATACTTCCTCATTAGTTATGTGATCTACCCATCTGATCTTCAGCATTCTTCTGTAGCACCACATTTCGAAAGCTTCTATTCTCTTCTTGTCCAAACTATTTATCGTCCATGTTTCACTTCCATACATGGCGACACTCCATACAAATACTTTCAGAAATGACTTCCTGACACTTAAATCTATACTCGATGTTAACAAATTTCTCTTCTTCAGAAACGATTTCCTTGCCATTGCCAGTCTACATTTTATATCTTCTCTACTTCGACCACCATCAGTTATTTCGCTCCCCAAATAGCAAAACTCCATTACTACTTTAAGTGTCTCATTTCCTAATTTAATTCCCTCAGCATCACCCGACTTAATTCGACTACATTCCATTATCCTCGTTTTGCTTTTGTTGATGTTCATCTTATATCCTCCTTTCAAGACACTGTCCATTCCATTCAACTGCCCTTCCAAGTCCTTTGCTGTCTCTGACAGAATTACAATGTCATCGGCGAACCTCAAAGTTTTTATTTCTTCTCCATGAATTTTAATACCTACTCCGAATTTTTTTTTCCTTTACCCCTGCCACCTTTAGAATTTGAAAGAGAGTATTCCAGTCAACATTGTCAAAAGCTTTCTCTAAGTCTACAAATGCTAGAAACGTAGGTTTGCCTTTCCTTAATCTTTCTTCTAAGATAACTCGTAAGGTCAGTATTGCCTCACGTGTTCCAGTGTTTCTACGGAATCCAAACTGATCTTCCCCGAGGTTGGCTTCTACTAGTTTTTCAATTCGTCTGTAAAGAATTCGTGTTAGTATTTTGCAGCTGTGACTTATTAAACTGATAGTTCGGTAATTTTCACATCTGTCAACACCTGCTTTCTTTGGGATTGGAATTATTATATTCTTCTTGAAGTCTGAGGGTATTTCGCCTGTTTCATAAATCTTGCTCACCAGATGGTAGAGTTTTGTCAGGACTGGCTCTCCCAGGGCCGTCAGTAGTTCCAATGGAATGTTGTCTACTCCGGGGGCCTTGTTTCGACTCAGGTCTCTCAGTGCTCTGTCAAACTCTTCACGCAGTATCGTATCTCCCATTTCATCTTCATATACATCCTCTTCCATTTCCATAATATTGTCCTCAAGTACATCGCCCTTGTATAGACCCTCTCTATACGCCTTCCACCTTTCTGCTTTGCCTTCTTTGCTTAGAACTGGGTTTCCATCTGAGCTCTTGATATTCATGCAAGTGCTTCTCTTTTCTCCAAAGGTCTCTTTAATTTTCCTATAGGCAGTATCTATCTTACCCCTAGTGATATATGCCTCTACATCCTTACATTTGTCCTCTAGCCATCCCTGCTTAGCCGTTTTGCACTTCCTGTCGATCTCATTTTTGAGACGTTTGTATTCCTTTTTGCCTGCTTCATTTACTGCATTTTTATATTTTCTCCTTTCATCAATTAAATTCAATATTTCTTCTGTTACCCAAGGATTTCTACTAGCCTTCGTCGTTTTACCTACTTGATCCTCTGCTGCCTTCACTACTTCATCCGTCAAAGCTACCCATTCTTCTTCTACTGTATTTCTTTCCCCCATTCCTGTCAATTGTTCCCTTATGCTCTCCCTGAAACTCTGTACAACTTCTGGTTCTTTCAGTTTATCCAGGTCCCATCTCCTTAAATTCCCACCTTTTTGCAGTTTCTTCAGTTTTAATCTACAGGTCATAACCATTAGATTGTGATCAGAGTCTACATCTTCCCCTGGAAATGTCTTACAATTTAAAACCTGGTTCCTAAATCTCTGTCTTACCATTATATAATCTATCTGATACCTTTTAGTATCTCCAGGGTTCTTCCATGTATACAACCTTCTTTCATGATTCTTAAACCAAGTGTTAGCTATGATTATGTTGTGCTCTGTGCAAAATTCTACCAGGCGGCTTCCTCTTTCATTTCTTAGCCCCAATCCATATTCACCTACTACGTTTCCTTCTCTCCCTTTTCCTACACTCGAATTCCAGTCACCCATGACTATTAAATTTTCGTCTCCCTTCACTATCTGAATAATTTCTTTTATTTCATCATACATTTCTTCAATTTCTTCGTCATCTGGAGAGCTAGTTGGCATATAAACTTGTGCTACTGTAGTAGGTGTGGGCTTCGTATCTATCTTGGCCACAATAATTCGTTCACTATGCTGTTTGTAGTAGCTTACCCGCATTCCTATATTCCTATTCATTATTAAACCTAGTCCTGCTTTACCTCTATTTGATTTTGTGTTTATAACCCTGTAGTCACCTGACCAGAAGTCTTGTTCCTCCTGCCACCGAACTTCACTAATTCCCACTATATCTAACTTTAACCTATCCATTTCCCTTTTTAAATTTTCTAACCTACCTGCCCTATTAAGGGATCTGACATTCCACGCTCCGATCCATAGAACGCCAGTTTTCTTTCTCCTGATAACGACGTCCTCTTGAGTAGCCCCCGCCCAGAGATCTAAATGGGGGACTATTTTACTTCCGGAATATTTTACCCAAGAGGACGCTATCATCATTTAATCATACAGTAAAGCTGCATGCCCTCGGGAAAAATTACGGCTGTAGTTTCCCCCTTGCTTTCAGCCGTTCGCAGTACCATCGCAGCAAGGCCGTTTTGGTTATTGTTACAAGGCCAGATCAGTCAATCATCCAGACTGTTGCCCTTGCAATTACTGATAAGGCTGCTGCCCCTCTTCAGGAACCACACGTTTGTCTGGCCTCTCAACAGATACCCCTCCGTTGTGGTTGCACCTACAGTACGGTTATCTGTATCGCTGAGGCACGCAAGCCTCCCCACCAACGGCAAGGTCCATGGTTCATGGAGGGGGGGGGGGAGAGGTCGTGTATGCATTTCTTTTATTTGATGATTGACAAGGTAACCAAAATGTATTTTATAATTCACAATGAGTAGAAGATTGGGTCAGATGGATTACACAGAGGTTGTGTGTGGACATTGTGTCTTCGGATTGTATGGGATGATGAATTGAAGTTTGCACTAGTATTTTATCTGTACTTGTTCGAGGAGACTGACTAGAGGAAAGAGTTGTTATGGAAGTGAAATGATATTGGTGATAAGGTTTATATGTATCGACGTATTGAAGAGGTATTATTGAGGTATTTAGGTTGTGTGAAGTGGATGATTATTGGAGTTTTGGTGGACAATAGCTAAGGTAAATGATATTGATGATGATTTTTATATGTATCGACGTAAGAGGTATTATTGAAGTATTGAGATTATGTGATGCTGATGTTTATTGGCGTTTTGGTGGATAAGAGGTAAAGTAAGTGAGGAGCCTTTTTTTTTTGTTTATATGGAACAAGGAGGATGAAGATGGCAGACTAGAACACTCAAGTGGAAGGAAGATTGTCTACACACACACTTTGTTAAATCAATAAGCAGTATATACTTTTTTTTTTTTTTGGAGAGAGGAAGTATTTGCAAATCTTGGCACTCTGACAGTTATTCAGCAACTGTACATTTGATTTGCCTTGGCAAACATTGGTCTTGACATGATGACTATGATGTTGACTAACTATTATTGACTGTTATACACTGCTGCCACTACTACTTGATACACATGTTGAACATCAAATTTTTGACAGAATTGCATTTACACAGTCAACACTATTCAATTAGAAAGATGAGTGAGTGTGTTTTGTGTGTTTTCCTTTCCTAATCCCAAATAATTGGTACCGACCTACCTCCTAAATATTATTTTACTTGTTTGTTGTGGCTTGCACTGCCACCCATAAATATTATAGGTTTACTGATATTTGTGTATTTGTAATAGTTAATATGACAATTATCTGTTATCATTTGTGTGTTTATCATAATTTGTATGTATAGTGTAAGGGCATTGATTATAATTTTGTAAAAGCAATTGTGTGTGCATTCAAACTGTTGTTCGTGCTTACACCTATCAACATGATGGGTGCCACTTGTAAATGTTTAATTTCTGCTGATAAACTCTGATGAACTGTCTGGTTAGTGATAGTGAATATTATGGACTGTTACCTGCACCTGTTCAACATTGCTGGGTGCCACTGATGGAACTGCTTATACTGACATAATGTCACTTGTTGCTGTCTGCGCCTGTTCAACATTACTGGGTGCCACTAATGGAACTGCTTCTACTGAGATAATGTCACTTGTTGCTGTCTGCACCTGTTCAACACTGCTGGGTGCCACTAACGGAGCTGCTTCTACTGAAATGATGTCACTTGTTGGTGTCTGCACCTGTTCAACATTGATGGGTGCCACTGATGGAACTGCTTCTACTGAAATGATGTCACTTGTTGGTGTCTGCACCTGTTGACTATTGCTGGGTGCTACTGTTGGAACTGTCAACTACTCTGAGGAGTGCTACTTGTTATTGAACTATTGAAAAGATTTCATGTGAATATTTGTATATACTGATTTTTTGTGTATTTACTGTTTATGAAATGTTATAAGACTCTTACCAACTCCTATTCGTCATTGCTGCTGCCATTGATTGAATGATACTTGTGTAAACTATTATGTAAAATCACATGTATGCAAGCATTTGTATTCCTTACTGTATTTTATATATTAGGTTATTGAAGGGTCAGTGCAAAGTGAAAATTTATTTAGTATGTGATATTTACTTATTAATATTATCTTTTATTTTTGTCTGTATTTTTTTGGACGAATTTGGTGGTATTTTCACCACCAATGCTGGCAAAAATACCATCAAACTCTAGCCCGTGGAGGAGGGGCATATGAAAGGTGGCTACACTGAGTCACAGCGCCAGAGATTGCGCCAAAGAGTATGATTCCGCCGCCTCCACTGGGCAGTTGTAGTTCAGAGGTTGCCGTGGGCAGTGCTTGTTGAGAGGATGTCGATAGCAGTACTAGTTGAGGGCATGCCGTGTGCAGTTGTTCTGTTGGGTAAGACAGCAGATGTTGTTCGATTGGGGATGTTGCAATAATCACAGTGTATTTTTCGTCAATATATATGAAGGTAAGAAAAAAATTTTTTATTTCAAATTTCCTAAATAACAATGCCTCTTGGTTACAGGTTCAGTCAACAAAGCATCTGGCTTGTGTTCACGTATTAGACTGTAATTCTGGTTTCTATGTGCAATTATAATATTTCTGTTTTTTTAATTACTTCATTGTAAATTGTGTTTAAAATATCTTGTCGTATTGGGGAAGAACCGTGCCAGATGTGTACGTTGAATCACACTTCCACACACAGAACAGTTACACTTGTGCTTTGTTGTTTCGTAGCTTTTATAGTTGCTGGGGACTTAATTAATTAATTCTCTTAACAGAAATTTCCTTTCATTCTTTATTGTTATTCTATGCAGTCAGATTGCGTACTAATACTACTCAGGGGCAACCGGTTATGAGACTTCGTAACCGGACATACAACTACTAAAAATTATTTGCAGTTTATTTAATTAAGCCACCATGCAAGGTGAAGAACCTTGCACAGGATAGAGTAGCATGGAGAGCTGCATCAAACCAGTCTCTGGACTGAAGACCACGACAACAACAATATTTACAGGTGTTATATTATTTGTTTTGCTGAATTTTTGCTGTAACTTCTTGCAACACTTGACAACTGCTCATTTACATAGTTTGCTAAGTGTTGTGGATCATTTATTACCTTATCCCCCTTTCTTAGCAGTATGTTATACTGGGTTTGTTTGCCCCTCCCCTTTTCCTTTTTTATAACATCCCAGACTACTTTGCTATCATTCTCTGCATTATATATTATTTTTCATTAAATGACTTTTTTGCAGCAATCAGCACCTTCCTATAGATCGTTTTGTATCTATGATAGAAACTTAAGAATTTTGGATCATTGCGGCTCTTTTTTGTGGAACTGAGGTATTTAAGTGTTTGGTAGGACTTCTTAATACCTGCGGTCATCCATCTGTTTTTGTAAGATGTCGATACAGACATGCATGATTTTGGAAATACCTTTTCAAAGTTCAATTTAAATATTGTGGAGAATTTAGAGAATTTCATATTCAAATTGGTTTCGTTATACAATTCATCCAAGCTTCGTTTTGTCAGTTCCTTTGAAAAATCTTTCTGATAGCTGTCATGTGTAGGCTTGTAGTTTAGGGAATGATTCGATGCCTGTGTTTACTGTTGTTATTTGACAGAGATGATCTTATAGTCTGAGATCTTTTACAGCTAAATCACTTTTTTCCCTGTTCATATTTGTGGCCACTGACGCAGCCATTGTAGTAACCCTTTTTGCACTATTGCCCAATAGGGACATGCCAAAACTCTGAAGGATAATTATGAGTGTGCTGCTGAATTAATTTATGATATTAGTGTTGATGTTAACGTCCCCACACAGAATTATGTTGACCTTTGTACCTGAGACCTTATCTAGAACTTCTGTTAGTTCATTGAAATATTTGTCCACACTACCACTGGGAGATCTATACAAACACAAAATGATTAATTTCTTGGTGATATCAAGGCCTGTTAATTCAACAGATGATATTTCAAAGTGTTTGTCTTTATTTGCTGTACTGAGGTCGTTCTTCATTTGAACTGTGTTCCTTTTCTGATATAAATGCATGATCCTCCACCCCTTGAAGCATTTCTGCAGTAAGAGTTTGCCCTTTCATACGATGATAGCTCTACATGTTGGATTTCTGTCTCTCTACACCAGTGCTCAGTAACACAAACTACTGTGCAGTTCAAAGATTGGAGCTCAGCTTCTAATAGTTGGATTTTTTATTTATTGCATGTTTTGATGGATCCTGTTGTCTGGATTTATCCCAAAAAAGACTTACTTTTCCTACCCATGACAACAGGTATTTGACCATGTGTGGCCCGAGATCCACCCCCTATACTTTCATGAATCAGCTGTACCAATCTTCCCTTCCCAGTCCTGTTTAGGTGTCGGCCATGCCTAGTGAAACCCCACTTGCTGATAGTCCCGACGGGCATAGAGAAACATGAGCAAAGTTGGCTGCCCTCAGAGCCATCCCTAGCCCCACACTGATTCGCCTCACAGCTCCATAAAGGTGTGTTCGACCATGACGCCGGAACAGCGCAACAAGGTGTACGTTGGTGCTGAAATGACAAGATGGATGTTTGAAACTAAAACAATCCACTATCACTCGTTTCCATCTTGCTTGCGCGCAGAGAAATAATAGCCATCTTAGTATAGCGCTTAGCAACAATACCTACCACAATTACTAAGTTGCAAACTACGCAAAATGCAGAAAATGCAAATTTGACCATGAATTAAATGCGCTACGCATTGCGGACTACAAAAGTCGTTGATAACAATATATTTTTTTCGTGTTGCTGTTTGGAGTCTGCTTTAATTCCCGTTACATCGGTTAATTTCATTTATGTTTCGTCTAGCCGTCATCAGTTTTCTCTTGACTCGAATAATACAGCTGATTCATGAGGTATAAATCAGAGAAGCATCAGTTAACATCATAGAATTTTTTCGTTCGAGAATCACGTTGGTTGCTCTAATATAATATTACTGTTAATTAAAAAATAATATTATATAACTTTTTAATCACGTCAGCTGGTGACAAAGCTTCTGAAATGATAAAATGGTGCATCGAAAATGTTTACTTTTTTTAACAATGAGTCCGCATCTCGTGGTCGTGCGGTAGCGTTCTCGCTTCCCACGCCCGGGTTCCCGGGTTCGATTCCCGGCGGGGTCAGGAATTTTCTGTGCCTCGTGATGACTGGGTGTTGTGTGCTGTCCTTAGGTTAGTTAGGTTTAAGTAGTTCTAAGTTCTAGGGGACTGATGACCATAGGTGTTAAGTCCCATAGTGCTCAGAGCCATTTAACAATGAATTTGCATTCCGCCATCCGGCATCAGATTCCATCACACTGACGAGATCGTTCGGCTGTGGTCACCAAACAATTCGTCAGCAACTCTCCTTCGCTGCAGCTGAAAAAGTTATAAAATGCAATGTAATAAATTGAGTTGTGGCATTAATCGAAGAGGAAAGTGGATTTCTTAATTCAAAAACGGCTTTTATCATTAAATTAATGTAATTATTTAACCAAAAGTTACGGATATGAGAGCGACACTTTCATTTTATGAGACGGTAATCAAAAATAAGCGAGAGAGAGAGAGAGGGGGAGGAGGCACAGCTCCTGCTTCTATACAGTCAAAACAAATAACAGCGATTGAATTCAACTTACTTTACAGAGCATCTTTTATCAAGTTTCGATATATAAACATTTCTCTGGAACATTCTTTGTATGAATAGTAAAAAGTACATCTTTTTATATTAAATTATGACCTTTTCTCCTTAATTTACAGATTTATTTTCACCAAGAACAATTATTCTTTATGTCTTTAGCATTAATCAAACGTTTGGCCCATATTTTATTATTTATTCAAGAATTGCTGAGCTGGTGCTCAAACATTAGGTTCGGATGAACAACATTATATGCATATCAAGTGCCTGCTGCTGCAACGACTTCACCTCACTTGCAAGGGAAACGCACATTATTAGTTACGCTTATATGCTCCTCCTACTCATTACCATTGGATTTAGTAGTTACACTGCCTCACAGCAGGGAGTGTTGATAAAGTATGATATCAGACAGGAAGTTCTACCTTGTGGTAGTATTTGAAAACCCTCGATTTAGTGATGCCAAAGTAGTATTATCCATGGATGAATGGCGTCGACAATGCAATGCGTCAATTACGACGTCGGCCTTGTTCCACGGAAATACTTACTCTACCTCGATGAGTCTGGGTGAACGTACAATCTCTGTAGGGGACTTCCTTGGTACAGTTAAAATATTTAACAACAGAGAGTGCATGTATCTACAGTAGCAGACTTTTAAGAGTTTAGTGAATGCCAACTATTCAATACAGTATGAGATAGAATGTCGACAAAGATGGCAGTCATAGGTTTGCCAGTTCTATGGGGCATTGGGGAGTGATCTACTGGAGTTAGCTGCACGAACTCTCCGTTAATTGGAAGCTCAACTCTACAGCACATACTGTGCCTCAGTGGTGATGGAAGTATATGATTCAACGTTACCAGATGTGGACACTGAACTATTGTCGTACTTAAATTTGTTTATATACGTAAGAGTTTATGAAACACCCTGCATTCCGATGTAAGCGAACAGTTACCACCATGACCAAGTAGACGAAACAATTTCACCACAAAGATATTGTAGTAAGCGACTGGTCCTGTAATGACGCAGCTAGAAACTAGAAGAACAAGACGAATGGATCATTACGTGCTCAATTACACGTGCTTTGGTTATTGGGCCTTTGGGCTGTTGGAAAACTAATCTAGTTCTGACGCTCCTAACGCATCCTGAGGAGTCTGCTTTTTTTAAAAAACTCTGTGTCAGCCAAAATACCAGCTATTGCAGGAGATTTTGCGTGGCACTGAGGGAGTAACACACAAAAGGTTCATCAAAAGCGATGGTATTCCAAGCCTGAAAAAGTAAAGCCAAACAGCGAATCCATATTTGACAAACCTCATAGTGGAAAATCATCATGAGGTCTCCAGATATATCGGCTTTGGTCGTCATATGAAGTTAACATATTTTATTTGTGCCAGACACACTCAAAGATCCCGAAGCAGTTGTTCTGGGACAGTGCAAACCTTATTATCACTTTCAAACAGTCTGGCTGTTTATCTGATTGAACATTGATCGCACTTACGGACCCTTAGTTGATTTCGAGAAGACGACCCAGTCTTACACCAACGTCTGGAGAACGGGTCGATAGATGGCAGTCTTGCTCTATCGAACGTGGGGTCGTGAGCAGGTGTCGCCCCCGACACGAATTTCATTTCATTGCTAGAGGAGCATGTTTCTTTTGTATTTGTACTATCCGCGATGTCTTCATGTCTTTTTCATTTGGACATTTTCAGTTTTATTCATTTCCTTACTTAACTAATTTTCTAATTTGTCTACATTTGGACATTGTAGACACTATTTATGCGGTAGTATAACAAAATGTATGTCAGCAAAGGTTGTAAGTCTGACACTGGAAAAAAAATTGGAAACGTGTTTGCTTACCATGCAGCGAGCCCAGGTTAGATTCCCAACTGGGTTGGAGATTTTTTCCGCCCATGGACTGGGTGTTGTATTGTCCTCATCATCATCTCATTATCACGACAAGCAAGTTTCTCAGTGTGGCGTCACCTGCTTGGCGGCCGAATTCTCCCAGAAGGGTCCTACCGGCCGTCAATGCCACACGATCATTTCATTTAGTTTCAAACAGAGTAATCTGAATTTAAAGCATATTTACCAAGCTTATGTACGAACTAACAAGTCATTCAATGAATTTGTTGCCATGTATGGGCATTGCTGGAATGATTTGCAATATGGTTTCCTGGTTATAGGTAAAACTTGGAAACTGAATTAGGTTACGTTAGGTTGAAACTTCAGTGATATTCTGCATAGGAGGCAGTGTACCAGTATACTGTGAAGTATGGACAAATTTGCAAGTGTATCACACACTCACTCAGAGGGCAAAGCCACAAGCTTCTATTTGACAAAAAAATGAGGTAATCAACGCTAAGTTAATGGAACTGGAAAGTCTTATAGAGGTGGAGACGATAGATGTCGAAGCATTGAATGCTACAATACAGAAATGTGAAATGTGAACTGTATGTCAATGAGAAAGCTGAAGAAGTCAACGCTAAACCAACAGATACGGGCGGATAAGTCAAGGCGATACATAGAGCACTTGACTCTCATCATCAGCAACAGTCTCAAAGTATATATAAGCTGTAACCTATCTCAGAAATCGCTCAGCATACAGCAGCATGTCGTCGGCAAGTGTAGGGTTATCGAGGCCCAGGAGGCTATTTGACAGAAGTTACGATCGTTAAAGTTGGGGCAGTTGCAATGAGATCAGCATCTCACGCACACATTTAAGCCAGTAACCGGCAGTTTGAAATGGCGCTCACTCACTATGGAAGAAGGCAGAAAAGAAGAAGTAGAATAACAGAAGATGAGGAAGCAAATACTACTACTGATTTTATTAATCTGAGATAGACAGAACATACGGGGCCAGCAGGGTGAAACTGTATATGTTAGTTAAGCACCGAATACATTTAACCGAGAGTGCAATAAGAGTTGGGCATAAGGCATATGAAAGAACGTCTGATTTATTAGAGCTAATATCCTTAGTAACGTTGAACATAAAAAGTATACTCTGAAAGCTATAAAAGTGTATGTTCAAATGTTATGCTGACCAACGCATATAGGACCCCAAAAGGCTGAATGAAAGTCTCAAAGAATGACTAAATACAAAAATATAATTAAACCAGTGGCAGCAGCTGCACGTTGCGCTGATAAAGGGATTGAAGATAAGCAAAAACACTGAAAAATCTACTTCTATATTATATATGTTATGATGACCTAAATTAAAGTATAGATCGATTGATTACAACCTCTTACAGCATCAGTTGTCACATGGAATACACGTCACACAACAAAATATAATCAATCATATCTGAGCTTGGAGAAAAAGCCATCACGGAGTAATTACGGATACAGTTGTTCATGAGCTTCACAGATCTGCATGCAGAAAATTTCTGTGCAGGCATATGATGATAAGAGGATTGGATGATTTATGGCAGGCTGATATCGTAGATATGTGAGACTACTCACGATAAAATAATGGTTTTAAGTACATTCTACGTTTCATAGACAGGGAAGGAGGTTTCAGAGATTTTTGAGAAACTGTTGCAGAATAGAACAAATCAGTGTTCCAACAACCTTCAGACCGACCATTTCTATGGCAGTCAATTCCTTCTCGAGAGCCAAAACCAGAAAATGTAATGTTGTCAGATGCTGGGGTCTGTAGCGAAGACAGTGTTCAAACTCATCCCAAATCTCTTCCATTGGGATTACATTTGAACTGTGGTCAGCGCTGTCCATTTTAGGTATGTTATTGTTCACAAACCATTGTTCAAAAATGGTTCAAATGGCTCTGAGCACTATGGGACTCAACATCTTAGGTCGTAAGTCCCCTAGAACTTAGAACTACTTAAACCTAACTAACCTAAGGACATCACACACACCCATGCCCGAGGCAGGATTCGAACCTGCGACCGTAGCAGTCCCGCTGTTCCAGACTGCAGCGCCAGAACCGCTAGACCACCGCGGCCGGCACAAACCATTGTTTCACCGATGCTGCTTTATGAGATGGTGCTATGTAATGCAGATACAATCATTGTCTCCGGACTGTTCCTCTACTGTATGCAGCACACATTGCTGTAAAATGTGTTCATATCCACCAGGGTTTAGCGTTTTCGTTAGTGTAATAAGGGGACCACACACTAACCACAAAAAACACCCCCATACCGTAGTACCACTTCGTCTGCAATTTCCTGTTGGCACTACACAACATTGTAGATAATGTTCTCCAGGCATTCAACAGACCCATATATTTTAGTCGGATTGCTCATTACTCCAAATTACTCGTTTCCCGTCATAAACAGTCCAGTGGCATCGCCCTTTACACCAACTCAAGTGTCAGCATTGGTTACAGAAACATAGAGCTCAACTGTGCGAGGTTGCGCAGTGGTTAGCTCACTGGACTCGCATTCGGGTGGCCGACGGTTCAAACCCGCGTCCGGCTATCCTGATTTAGGTTTTCTGTGATTTTCCTAAATCGCTTCAGGCAAATGCCGGGATAGTTCCTTCGACAGGGCACGACCAACGTCCTTCCCCATCGTTCCCTAATTCTATGGGACTGATGACCTCGCTGTTTGGTCCCCTCCCTCAAATCAACCAACCAACCATTGAGCTTATTAAGAGCTGCTCGACCATTGCATTCCATTCTTTTTAACGCCCTACTCATAGTCGTATAGCTGGACTTTGGTAGCACTTTGGTACTCGTGAGTTATTCCTTCCACTGACTTCATGCGATTTGCTGCAACCGTACTCCAAAATGCCCGATGGTCACTGTCCATTTGTACATAAGGTGTGCTGGTATTGTTTTAGCTGCGGGTGTTTCTTTGCATTTCCACTTCCCAATAATATAGCCAACATTCGGTATGGGCAGCTTTAGAAAGGATGAAATGTCCCTGACGGATTTGTTACTCAGGTGACATCCAGTGAGTAGTCCACGTTCTAACACACTGAAGTCTCCTGGCTGAACCATTCTGCTGTCATTGCTCCTCCACTGACAACGCAGTACTCCTCGTCTCCTTTTATACTGCCGGGTCCACCTCTTCTGACATCTGGTGGCACTTTAAATAGGAATGGCCGGATACTTTGATTTTATAGAGTGTATTGTGATACATAGTTTAGTAATTAGTTTCTGGCATCTCTTAAACCTCATGAAATTGCCACAAGATCTGTAAATTGCCCACTTTAAAGGCTAATAAAAGGCAACATCTTCTGGCCAAATCCACTAAGATGTGTGGCTTGAAGCAGAATGAAAATCATTCTCTCTGCAGAGTAAGTAGTTCTCAGTCTAGATGTGGAGGCTATCATTATTCAGTGTTAGCAACGCAGTGCCAACTGCTGTTGGATTAATGTTCTCTTTCAAAAATTTTGTGCAAAGATTTTGGTTTGGCCAGCAAGTAAAGGAGCATCTTCAGAGGTAACCAACCAGTCCATCCTTTTCCAACACAGGTATACACTGAGGTGACGGAAGTCATGGTATAGCGATATGCACACACACAGATGGTGGCAGTGCATTGGCAGAGCTGTCATTTGTACTCAGATGATCCATGTGAAACGGTTTCCTACGTGATTATGACCACATGACGCGATTTAAAAAAGCTTTGAATGCAGAATGGTAGTTGGAGCTTGACGCATGACACATTCCATTTCGGAAATCTTACGGAATTCAATATACCGGGATCCACAGTGTTAAGAGGGTGCCGAGAATACCAAATTTCAAGCATTACCTCTCACCACGGATAACGCAGTGGCGCTTATGTAGAGTTGTCAGCACTAACAGACAAGCAACACTGCGTGAAATAACAGCAGGAATCAATGTGGGACGTAGGACGATCGTATCCATTATTTGGCGTTAATGGGCCATAGCAGCAGATGATTGACGTGAGTGCTTTTCCTAACAGCACATCGCCTGCAGCACCTCTCCTGGGCTCATGACCATATCAGGTGGAATCTAGACAACTGGAAAACCGTGGCATGGTCAAATGAGTCCCGATTTCAGTTGGTAAAAGCTGATGGTAGGGTTTGAGTGTGGTGTAGATCCCACGAAGCCACGGACCAAGCTGTCAATAAGGCACTGTGCAAACTGGGGTGGTGGCCCCATACTGGTGTGGACTGTGTTTACATGGAAGGAACTTGGGCCTCTGGTCCCGCTGAACGGATCATTGACTGTAAATCGTTATGTTCAGCTTCTTGGGGACCATGTACAACGAAATAACGATGGAATTTTTATGGATAACAATGTGCCATGTCACCAGGCCACAGTTGCTCATGATTGGTTTGAAGAACATTCCGGACGATTCGAGCGAATGAATTGGCCTCCCAGATGACCGACATAAATCTAATCGAACATTCATGGGATATAATCGAGAGGTCAGTTCCTGCACGAAATCCTGTACCGGCAACACTTAGGTAATTATGGATGCCTATAGAGGCAGTATGGCTCAATATTTCTGCAGGGGACTTCCAACGAACAGAGTCCATACCACGTCGAATTTAAACTCTGTTAATTAAATTAAAGTTTAATTACCATTTTGTGCTACTCCATGAATTGCAGCTGAAACCTTTGTGTTGCAAAGACAAGTGCTCTCCGACATTTTTTTTAAATTTTTTGTCTTCTTACTTTCGATCTGTTTCTTCGTCGTCCTTTTTTTTTTTTTTTCTCCTCAGTGGTTTCGTGCGGATGCCGCGTGGCACTGAGGAAGGTGAGCCCACTGACACGACAAGCGAGCTAGCGTGCCAGCGACCGACTGAGCTACACTAGCAGGACACACGGCTCGCTTTCAGAGCTCAGCTTCCGCCAGTACCTCGTCTCCTACCTCCCTACGTTCACAGTTCTTCTGCATATCTTGTGGGCTAAACGGAGTGAGGTACTGGCGGAAGCAGAGCAGTAAATGTAAATAGTAAGTCGTGCTGAGACAGCTGGCTCACTTAGTAGAATATTTGCTCATGAGGCGCTTAAGATGGCAGCACTGAGAAGTGACACGACGCCTATCGATTTCTTCCGACACCTACTGAACGGAACTATAAGTCTACAGACAATGTGTCTGACATCCATTGGTCCCAAAACGACATGTACGTTTTCTTGGATAGTGGTCACGCAAACATAAATTATTTTCGCAACAAGACAAAATATAAACGCTACCTTACAGAATTCGCATTTGTAATAGAAATTCACGTCAATTAAATTTGTGCAAAATAATAAAGTTAATAGAATGATTGAAATGAGGCATTTAAGGATCAGAAATTATATTTAAGAAAAGAATGATATTTAAAACCAAATTAAACGACTAAAAATAAAGACTACAATAATTTTGATAAGAATTTTTTTTAAAGTTACTGTTCTGTGAGTATTGGACTCGCGACATTTATCGTAAAAGCCTAGAGCCTCAGATATTACGCTGCAGAGCTACTGTGTAAACTCCTCTTACCTTTGATGGTTTAGTGCCTCACGAGAAATAATTTTCGTCACATTTTCACAAATGAGGTCCCACCAGAGTGCATAGCGGTATGGTGTGAAACCTGGCACCCAGTCCTAGACCACTGTATGCGTGGATTCAAAACGTAATTCCACTCCTGGTGTCTTACTGGCAACAAATTTTTACTCTGTTAGGAAGTAAATGAATTATATTTACTTATACTGGCCACACAAACCACAGCCGGTCCTTGGCCTCACTCAGTCCAGCCTTCCACACTTTCCTGTCATCTGCATCTTCATCTCTCACATCCAATATCTGCTTGTCTCCCATGGTATTATCCTTCTATCTCATTCTCGTCCGTCCCAGTGGTCTCTTTCCTTCAGCTTTTCCATCCATTACAGCCTTTATTACCGTGTCCTTCCCTCTCCTCCTACATCTCCATACCGTCTTAGTTTCTTTATTTTCACACTTGCTACTACGTCACGCAGTGTGTATCGTTGTCTGAGTTCTCTGTTTTTCCTTATTCTCCACTGTTCATTTTCTTTCACTGGTCCATAGATTTTTCTCAGTACTTTATTTTCAAAAGTGATGAGATTTTTCTCGCTTTCTTTGTCAGGGTCCGTGTCTCACTTGCATAGCACACTACTTGCTTGATGATGGTCTTATATATTCTTATTTTTGCCTGCCTAGATAGTAACATCGATCTTATGATGTTGTGCATAGCTCCTAGACATCTTCCCCCAGCTTGAATTCTTGTTACTATCTCTTGTTCTATAAAGTTTTGCTGGTTGATGTTGACACTGAAGTACGTAAATGTGTCTGTCTTCTATATTGTTAGATTTCCGATTTTTAGAGGGTTTGGTCCTAAATGAGCTCTTCTCCCTACTACCATGAACTTGTTTTACTTTCATTTATACTTAGACATATTTTCTTAGCTTCTTGCATTGGCACAATCCCCTTTGTCTCAGGGTCTTCCATGTTCTTTCCTATCAGCACAATATCATCCACAAAGGCCAGGACATTTATCTTTTTTCCTATGGTGACTCCTGCACTTTTACATGTTATTTTCCTCGGGGTGTTGTTGAGGGCCAAATTGAACAGGGTTGGTGATATAATATCTCCCTGTCTCACTCCCTGTGTACTTTCACTCTACGCTTTGATTCCATCACAAATATTTTAGTTAGCTGTAACAGCTTCTCAGGTGTCCCATACTCTGCCATTATCGCCGGCCGGGGTGGCCGAGCGGTTCTAGGCGCTACAGTCTGGAACCGCGCGACCGCTACGGTCGCAGGTTCGAATCCTGCCTCGGGCATGGATGTGTGTGATGTCCTTAGGTTAGTTAGGTTTAAGTAGTTCTAAGTTCTAGGGGATTGATGACCTCAGAAGTTAAGTCCCATAGTGCTCAGACCCATTTGAACCATTCTGCCATTATCCTCCACATTTCCTCTCTTACTATGCTGTCATATTCTTTGTTGAAATCTATAAACAGGCAAAAGGTATCATGATTGTGCTCCCAGTTCTTATCTAATATTTGTCTTAGTGTGAATATTTGGTCGATTGTTGGTTTACCTTTTCTGAACCCTGCTTGTCCTGTGTCTAATATTTCGTCAATGTATGGGTTGAGCCTGGTCAGTATAATTCTTGATATTACTTTATAGTATGTTCATAGTACTGTGTCAGCATTTTGTCTCCTTTCTTGTATATGGGACATACAGCATCAGTTTTCCATTCCTCCGGCATTACTTCTTTTCTCCATACCTCTTTTATCAGTTTGGCTAACCATTCATGTATCTTCTCTCCCCCTTCTTTGATGAGCACTGCTGATAGCATGTCTATGCCAGGGACCTTCCCATGTTTTAGGCTTTTTATTGCCTCTTTCACCTCCATCAGAGTTTGTTCCTCGACTAACGGTTGTACGTTCTGATTGTTTTCTGCATTTTTTCATTGTTCTAGGTATGTACCGGGTTGTTCAGTAGTTCTTTGAAGTATTTCCTTCAGTTCTCTGAATTTCCTTCGTTCATAGTGATCATTTTCCATTCTCGTCCTTCATTATCACAGACTTAGCTCTTTACTCATTTGTAAAGCTATTCATTGTCATGTAAAACTGTTTACTATTGTTCTGGTTATAGTCCTCCTCAGCCTTCCCTATCTGTTTATATATATGAATGCTCTTTTCTCTCATCTTCTTATACGCTTCATTTCTCTCGTAGCTTTCCTGTATATTGTTTGGTTTTCATGGTTGTTATTGTTAATCATTGCCTGTCTGGCCCTCTTCCTGTCCTGTACTGCTTTTCTACATGTTTCATTGAACCATGAACCATGATTCGCGTTATATTACTATTATTACTATCTCTTAGTAGTTCATGCGCTGTCTCCCTCATAACTGTTGTCATCTTCTTGCATTTTGTGTTGACATCTTCATCTAATTTTGTATTATTGTCATTCTCTAATTCAGCGATTCCATTTTTAAGCTTAATCTTAAACTGTTTATTCACCTCCTCCTCTTTTAACCTACTCACATCCACTCTCTGGGTCCTTTTACCACTGTTGTTCTTACTTGGTGGTTTTGGTAATGATTGTTTCATCTTTATTAGCACAAGAGAATGGTCTGATCCTATCTCAGCCCCTCTCCTTGTCCTAACATTTGTTATTGTCTTTTTATATTTTTTCTCTATCAACACATAATCTATTTGGTTTCTAATTAATCCATCCGGTGAGGTCCATGTTCCTTTATGTATGTCTTTATGGGAGAATAACGTACTTGCTATTTTCATGTTTCTAGCTGTGACCAAGCTGATAAGCCTTATAGCATCATCATTTGATTCAGTGTGAAGGCTGAACATGTCTATATATGGTTGCCTTTGCTGTTCTTGTTCTATTTTGGAATTTAAATCTCCCACACAATTTTGATGTCATACTGTGTTAATCTGGAGTACATCTGGTCTAAGGTGACATAGAATTCGTCTTTTATGTCTTCCTCCTTGTTCTCAGTTGGTGGATGGTCACTTGTTAATGAGAAATTTCTACATTTACCTTTGATTTTGATGTAGCATATTCTTTCACTGACATTTTCTAGTGCATCACATTGGCCATTATCTTATTATGAACCGCAAATACTGTCCAAAGTACATAGTGACCATGCTTGTTTCCACTGCATATGATCGTGTAGTTTTTTCTCTCTTTGCATACCTTGTCCAGGCCATCTTATCTCCTTATATCCAACTTGTACTTTGTAAGTTCTTCATCAAGCATCTTTGTCTGTCCCGCAGCGTACAGTGTTTTTACGTTCCATTTACCTGTTCGTAGTCCTTGATTCATAATCTTGGGTCGTTTTCCATTAGATCAATCCCAATCCGAGGCTGGGTGTAAGTGTATAGGAACCCGTCAGTTTTTTACAGTGTTGGATGGTTAGCCCAACGATTAATCCTCGCACTTTATCCAGGCTTGGGACTGGCTGGAAGGCTAGTTCTCTTCCAGACATGGTTAAATGAATTATAACAGTGACATTTTACTACTAAGTTTTTTTAAAAAAACTATATAGATCCTATGTGCAATGTATATGATATCTGCTTTGTTATATACATTGCACATAGGACTTATATGGTTTTTCATAAATGAATTATAACGGTAACATTTTACAGTCAGATCAAACACTGGTAACTGATATTTACTTTGTTATATACATCGCACATAGAGTCTACATGTTTTTTTTTAAACTTAGTTGTATGTATTAACGAAAAAATAAGCTTACCTTATTCTTCACTGTTTCTCGTTTCCATGTTGACGAATTTCGCAATCAGTAGATAAAATTATATCTCAGTCTCTTAGTATTTTCCACTGTTGTTAAACAGTAATATTGCCAGGAGAGACAGCAGTCCATAAATGATTCTTGTGACTAAGGCTCTCTCCTAGGGTTGCCACATGTCCCAGTTTTCCAGAACATTCCCGGTTTCAGATTAAAGAAATCGCCCGTTCGGACGCCAGTTCGTCCCTGATTTCGGATTTAAGAGAAATTCTCATACTATACATTTTTTCTCCAACAACTAGCGAGCATGTATATTTCAACTCCAGCTCAACCCATAGACTACCGTTCATTGTTTTTGCTTTTCAATATTGTTTTCTTCATGTACATGTTAGTGGGTACTGTAGAGGTCGGCTATGTAAGGTCATACGCATATGATGTGAGTGAGGGCAAATTTAGGCGTTGTGACATACATTTCAATCCAGTATTTTACATGTCCCGCCGGTATTCCAACCATGAAATGAAAAAAAAATACAACTAATGAGTACAAAATGTTTTATTTTGACAAAGTTTACAATGAATGTATGTAGGAAGAGGTGACAATGAAGTTACGTGTGATAATGTGTGAAACATTGTTTGCTGAGAGGTGTTTAACACATGGAGCAAACTGTTTTTGTCTTGTTTTCCGTTTTCTTCTGTGCACATTGTCTGCACCGACTCCTTGTAGTACCCTCAATGGGCAAGACGTCCCCTACATTCAACATCACCTTTGTTGCTTTTTTATTTTGACAAAGTTTACAATGAATGTATGTAGGAAGAGGTGACAATGAAGTTACGTGTGATAGTGTGTGAAACATTGTTTGCAGAGAGATGTTTAATACATGGAGCAAACTGTTTTCGGTTTTATTCTGTGCACATCGTCTGCACCGACTCCTTGTAGTACCTTCAATGGACAAGTCGTCCCCTACATTCAACATCAGCTTTGTTGCTTTTGATGGCTTGCTTCCGAATCTCTTGCGTTTGCCATGGCTATTTTTTTTTATATCCCTGCCGCCATCAGTTTTTCGGCAAGTGGAACAACTAATTATTTGAGTTTCCTTCTGGTGTTTTCCTTATACAAAATCCATGCATTCACAATAGCAAGCATACGGAAATTATAAAAAACTTTCTTCCATCATTTTCTTGAGCGCGGGGCAAGTCGTGTACACTAACATTTTGGTCGGAGAGATATACCCCTCCCTTGTATTTATTGTAGAAACAAATTAGGTCTGCCGGCCAATGTGGTCGAGCGGTTCTAGGCGCTACAGTCTGGAACTGTGCGGACCGCTACGGTCGCAGGTTCGAATCCGGCCTCGGGCATGGATGTGTGTGATGTTCTTAGGGTTGTTAGGTTTAAGTAGTTCGAAGTTCTAGGGGACTGATGACCTCAGAAGTTAAGTCCCATAGTGCTCAGAGCCATTTGAACCAAATTAGGTCTGGGCTGCCTACCTCCAACTTGCTTCCATCTTTCTGTTTAGGACGAGATTTCTCTACTGTAGCACCTTGACAATTACTGAGAGCGATAGTGTCTTTACTGTCTTGCCACCTTGTTCCTATGTTTTCGTGATGGTTGACAAAAAATTCAAATTCGCCTCTTTTCATTTTCCCTTGAAATTTCGGCACATCGTTCCTGGTACTAATAGCAGTATCCACCTATGGAAATCTAATGCTATTTAGCACCTTGACACTAGTACAAGTCTGTCAAAAACAAGTGTCACATCTGTGGTTTTGATTGTTTCTGTCAGTCTAAATAGGACTTTTCCGTAGGGTGTCTGTCACCGGAAGGCATTGCCCTGTTGGTTTTCTTGAATATGCATTTAGATTTATAGATGGTCACCATTTAAATTTTGTCGTTGACTCATATACAGCGTCAAAAGTATTTAAACCGACAAACTCTGGGAGGTTGTAGGGCACATTAAAACAAATATTTTCCCCTAATATCCTTTTTTCCTATGAGAATTATTTAAACCGGTGGAGGCCGTATTAGGTACTACATAGCGCACCACAACGGACGAGCTGCACAGTGGGTTTATCAACAACAACATCCTAATCGCCGTATCCCGCATCATACGACCTTTGCTGCTGTGTACCAACGTCTGCGTGAGACCGGGTCATTTAGCAGATTACCTGGACAGGGACGCCGTCGCACGGTAAGAACGCTGCAATTTGAGGAAGCTGTCATGCAGCACTTCAATCCGCACTCGTGCAATTGCACGTAACATGGGGACGAATCAGACGAATGTAAGAACGACAGCAATTGTTACGCCCATTTCACTTACAACGTGTTCACAACCTGGACCCAGTTGATTATCCACCCAGATCACAGTTTGCGCCGTGGTACCTGGAACAGTGTGAAATGCATCCTTCATTTCCATCCTCTGTGTTGTTTACCGATGAAGCAACGTTCGGGCGTGATGGAGTCTTCAACATGCATAATTTGCATGTTTGGAGTGAGGATAACCCACATGCCACAGTTACTAGCGCTCATCAAGTGCGGCTCTTTGTTAATGTGTGGGTCGGTGTTGTTTGGGACTGTTTAATTGGGCCGTATCTGCTACCTAGGCCATTAAATGGCAGGCACTATTACAATTTTCTCGCCAGAGCTTTGCCAGAATTGCTGGAAGACGTCCCGCTCCCTACAAGACAACGCATGTGGTTCCAACATGACGGGGCGCCGGCCCATTTCAGTCGTCGTGTGCGTCGATTCCTGGACCGAGGGTTCCCAGAAACGTGGATTGGCAGAGGTGGTCCTGTACCATGGCCTGCTCGATCCCCAGGTATGTCCCTCTGGACTTTTTTGTGTGGGGAGAGATGCACAACCTTGGTTACGCAATCTCCTGTTGCATCAGAAGAGGATCTGGTTGCTGGATAGTAGCAGCAGCAGGAACAATTCAGGGTTCTCCTGGGGTTTTTGCCCGTGTCAGACAGAACATGATCCGACGGAGTAACCTTTGTTTACATGTCAATAGAGGCATTTCTGAAAATCTACTGTAATAGAAATTGGGTTGTGCTAATGTGTTGTCTCTTGGTCATAAAAAAATGGAAAAGTGTTTGTTGGTTTAAATAATTTGCCACCAGAGAAATCTTCCTCTACCGGTTTAAATACTCCTCATAGGAAAAAATGACATTAGGGGAAAATATTTGTTTTGATGTCCCCTACAACCTCCCAGAGTTTGTCGGTTTAAATACTTTTCACCCTGTATATTCTAGGAAGGGGTTTCTTCCCTACTTTTGGAAAGGATTGTTTCAGGCAAGCTAGAACTTCATCCACATAACATGCTTATGAAGCATCAGGAGGTTGCTGAGGGTCATTGAAATATAACTTCGACAGCAACAACTGGAACATGTTGCGTGCAGTGGCCCCTTCTATTACGAAATAGCAGTGCCCGCCTTATTAAGAAGTACGATGCAATGTTCTTCCGGATGTACATGTATGCATGTCCGAATGAACATTGCGTGCACTTACTGTCTTTTTTATAGTTTCACAACCCAAAAAGAGCGATTCTGGGGCCGATAATCAGACGCAGAGCGTACCTTATTGTAGCTGATTACAAGCATGCGACTAAGGAACAACATTACTTCTCCAGGATCTATACCTTCGAACACTTTTTCTTACTTCTTCGTAAAATCCTAGCACTTGTTGGTATATAAACAAACTGCGAGGAAACACTTGTAGGAAACAGTCCATTTCGTGAAGTGCCCTATTCAGTTTGTATAATTGTGACCGTTGTGCGATCTTGAGTGACAGTGTGTCTAGGCACAAATGAATTGTTTGGCGTGGACAATACGAAAGGAATATTTTGAGGTGGTATTTGACGTAGACGTTCCGTCTGAACTCACTTCATCATTGGTGATGATAACAGACTGACCATCACTTTTAGGTGAACGAGCTGAAGAGATTCCATCTTCTCTGTCGTCGGAGTCGTCCTGATCGGACTGGTATTATTTGTCTGATAAATCATCTGTAGATACGTCACAGCCAGTTTGCTTCAATATCCGCAGCAATTCTTCGTGCGTCACTTTTCTTTTGTTGCTCATTTCAAGGGCCTACAAATAAGTAAAACATCAGTGATAACAGCCACTTTTTTTCTCATTCACGGACCTCGAAACATGCTAAACGACGGTGGCAAAAGCCAATTTGAGGATGAAGTACAACTTCCCTCCAGTACCGTTGGGACAGATACAACACACCAGAAAATACTGGTGAAACTGTGCTAAAATATTAATATATATTTATTTTCATATACTTATTTTCTATTTCATGTAGGGCATGTGTTGAAAGGAATTTCCGACAATGGATCACAGTTTCGATCTGCTATATGGACACGTATGTTACGAGCTAGAAACATTTCTCCGATCTATATAACCAGATACCATGCTTCTTCGAACCCTTGTGAACGATTAATGAAAGAAATTGGTAAACTGTGTAGAAACATATTGATTGGGACACACACATACTCTAGTTCCAGGATGTAATTAATTCCATACCAAATGAATCCGTCTGTTATACTGAAAAATGTTGAACCACCTAACAAAATTAAAGAATTAGTAACCTTTCCTACATCTCGTCGACTACGACACCATGAAATAATTGACATTGCGCTGAACATCATCAGACGTGCCGCAGAGCGCCGGAGAAGACAGCAAAAACAGGTTTGTACACGCCGTGACTTTCACATTGGACAGAAGATATTAGTACGCACACATTATTTATCTAATAGAGGAAAAGCTAGATGTAGTAAATTTGAGCTTCTCTACGCAGGTCCATATCGAATTCGCAGCATTCCTCACCCCAATGTAGTACACGTCAAAACTTTGAGAACGAGAAAAACCAAAGGGAACCACCACGTCTCCAACGTCAAACCTTTTATTGAATGAACATACTTTATGATTTATCACACTGTAATACCATTTCCTGATTTTTTTTTATGACCACTTATGCAATTATATTCACATGAACACTTACTGATGATTATCGTATTTTTTCTTGGCAAGTGTCAGGCAAGGTAAGGTTAACAGGTCGCTTTTCTTGTCGTTACACATTAGACCGTGCACATTTTTCCAAATAAACTTACATATTTTATGACCATTTATGCAATTATATTTATGTGACTACTTACTTATGATTATCGTATTTTTTCTTGGCAAGTGCCCGGCAAGGTAAGGTTAGCAGGTCGCTTTTCTTGTCTTTACACATTAGACCGTGCACATTTTTCTAGATGAACTTACATATTTTATGACCAATTATGCGATTCTGTATAGTGACATATTAATTTTATGAAATTCTTTCTCCATTACAGTCTTCAACTCTCGCCTCTATCAGCTACACAACATACAAGCTGAACAAAGAGAGGCATTTGTTGTTGTTACACATCAGACCGTGCACATTTTCCATTTTTCATGTATATATGATTGTTTTCTTGTTTTGTTTGTATGCACTATGTAATCTTTAAGATGTAAGAAACACCAGTTGACTCTGACATTTTGCCTTATGATATCTGAACATCGTGACCATTTTTTACATTTTTTTGCTGCTACATTGTGATATTCTGTGTCCTTTTTTGCATCTGAACACTGTCTATGGTTTTTGACATATTACGTTTTCTGTCATGCTACGCTGTTTGCTCAATTATATCACTGGAAACCAGCTTTTATTTAATGAGTATGTGATTAAAATGCAAAATATTAATCCTTATTCATCATTTTCAGAAAGAAATAACGTGTAAAAGAAATAAATTAAACAGAAATGGGAATTTCACCTTCCGAATGACCGAAAGAAGATGCAATACCTCCTCACGAAGAGTAAATTTTATCAGAATAAACAAGCATTAATAAGAATATACTATACACATCGTATGATAACAGTCTTAACTAATTTTTTTCTTTCAGAATAGTAGGCGATTGATGCAGACTGTCAGACAGAATTACACATCTTAGTTTTAGTGATGAAATATGCTAGAATGAAGTTTATATATTTACTGTTAGTTTGTAAGACGTATGCGTTGCCGGCGATGGGCGAGGCATGGCAGAGTCTCTGACCAGAGAGTAGTATGTCGTTAGTTGTTGCTTGTCGCTAGTCTGCGCTTGTCAGCGCGAGTCGACAGTAGTCTTGAGTAGTCTGCGTGAGTCGGCGGGAGTCGGCGTGTGTCGGCTGTCTGCTCTGCTCGGGTCTCTGGTCAGGACTCTGCAGGATGGGTATTATTGTAGAAGGTAAAGAAGCAGCCTTGCGCATATCTAGTAATGTATATTAACTGTCATTTAATTTCTTTCAAAAAAAAAATGCCCCAATAATAATTGTTATAATATAAAGTAACTTTTTTAAAGAAAAGCATTCATTTCAATTTAAAGAATATTTCCAATGCATGATCTTTCCTTCCAAGAATCAAAAAACAAAAAAAATATACGGCAGCATTGCACGAAGCTGTGTCAAAAAATTTCTACATAAGAGCAGACATATTGGCAGTTTTTTTTTTTTGGGGTAAGAATTTTTGCTTTTTTATTCAGAATACAGGGCCGAAGGGCAGCGCTGCTGTCCTCATAAAATTTACCAGGTTACTAATTTTTTTATTATTATTTCCGGATTTACGAATTGAATTTTGGGGTTACATTAAATGTGAATGTATTTTTGCACACAGATTATGAATGGGAGCCAATTTTGTTCAGAGGTTACATTAAAACCAATTTTGTTCTGAGGTTACAATATTAACAAATTCATTTAGTTATTATTTGTGTGGGGAGTTTACGCTTGGTTCATGGTTCATTATTTTCATTATTAAAATTCTGTGGGGAGGTTACACTTGGCGACCCTGCCAGGATCGTATTTCTTTGTGAATCTTCTGAGAAGTAGTCATATATCTGCTCTTATTTACTTAAACGTAGTTTGCATCTGGCGCAACGCATTTACTAATTTGTCACTCTTTGTTTCACAGATCATCGGTAATTTGTTGCTCTTTGTTGTAATTGTGTTTGTTGCATTTTGCATTGTACTTGTTTCATTTGTGCTTAATTTTGATTAGTGAAAATGACACGAAAAACTGTTAACAGTACATCGTGATGTGTAATGAGCGAAATAACCGACTCTAATAATTTGACCGATAATATTTGCGACACTCTGTGTAATGATGACAATTCTCCATTTACAGACAATCAGTGCATACTGATCACTAGTAATGATTTTAATGCTAATGATGAGCAAACAAACTCAGTTGTGTCCTCTGTTAATTTAAAGACAACTGATGATGCAGGACGTTCTGTTACAATGAACGCTGCCCAGTTTAACACACCCGGTTTGCAAAATTTGCATAGTGAACAGATGATTTTTTCTAACGAAAATGAACAATATACTCAAAATAGGACAGATTTATTTGATTCCGAGGTAGTGACTAACAGTGCACATCCGATTGGGAAACCTTTTCGAGAATCACAGAACGACCAAATGGTTACACAAAACGTGACAATTGCATGTGCGCCATCAAACAGCACAGAGAATAGAGTAGGTAATATTGGGCTGGATCAAATTATGGCAGTATTGCTACAACATAGTGCAAATTTCAAACAACTTAATGAAAATAATGAAAATTTCAAACAACAACTTAGTGAAAATTTCAAACAACAACTTAATGAAAATTCCATACAACAGAATGAAAGGCAAGACAACAATTTCAAACAACTTAGTGAACAGAACAAAGAGCTTAATGAAAATTTCAAACAACTTAATGAAAAACAAGACAACCTTAATGAAAATTTCAAACAACTTAATGAACACAACAAACAACTTAGTGAACAGATTACAGCCGTTGCCGCGCAATGTCATGATACAAAAGAACAATTACGTGAAGAAATTAAGGCTTGTGCTAAGAAAAGTAGTGAAGAAATTAGATCTGTTGCACAAGGATTAAGTAATATACATGCAGCCACAACAGAATCACTTAGACACGAAATTAGTGCAGTCGCTAAACAACGCTCTGAAAACACAACACAGTTACGCGAGGAGTTTAAATTAATGTCAGCGGAACTTTCGCGCACACTGGATGCAAAAGTAGACGCGAAATTCGACCAACAGAACAGTCACATTGACGAACGTTTTAATCACCACCTACAAAACAGTGAAACTCGATACCGTAAATTCATACAGGAACAGAATAAAGTAAAGCGACAAGTCATGGAAACAATTACCGCACAGAGACAGGAAGATAAACGTAAATTGTTTACGAAAGCAAAAACATACATAGACAACAATATTGCTACAGTATCAGACGAAATTAACACTATCAAACAGTTGAACACCGAATTGCGTGATGAAATTTCCGATCTTAAAACAAAAACAGATCACATACAGTAGACTTTCAGACAGTGACCGACAGACTCGAACAAATAGAACTAATACAGGATCCCGATGTCATCAAAGCAGACATTAAAAAATTGAACGAAACCACACGTAAAATACAAAAACAGATTAATGCTTGTGACACTAAAAACGATGATCAGGTAAAAATACTGACTGAAAAATATGATAAATTGGCCAGTCGTATTGTCGTTATTCAAAGTAATAATGACAGCAAATCCGACGATACTTCACCGATTTCGTTTAATCAAACACCCGAATTCCAAAATTTACAGCAGACGATCCATGAGATAGATTCGTCCAATAATACATTACGTAGAAAATTGTCAACTCTACAGCAAGAAGTGACAGAGTTAAAAAATGTTTCGGTCAATAACACGTCACAGCATACGCCACATTCCGAACATTTCTCACACTCACACAGCCTGTATAATTTAGGTAATTTACAGAGAGTACGTGACTTAGATTCCGAACAATCACAGACAAATAGATTCTCATACAATCTTGAACCTGTTCAGACATACAGAGACGATAATTTTGATTACAAACATTTTCTATCAGTGAGAAAATCTAAGGTATTTAAAAATGACAGAGGACAGGTACACGCTTTGAACTGGATACGTCGATTTATTTTTGTACTTTCACCGCCATTACCTTTAATGCAGAAACTAGCTTTGGACTGGATACTACAATTTTCTTTCGAATTTTCACCGGCATTGCCTGCAACGCAGAAGCTAAGATTTATTTGTAGCGCGTAATAGACCTCAGGGGATTCATTACGCTTTAATGAATATGTGCCGTAGCGTGCACAGGGCCCCGAGCCGTAGTAGTGCTATCTCATCTTTAGTTTTCTGCACTGCTGCCTTCTCTTCTACTATCCTTTATACCTATTAAAACAGCTCTTCAACTATCGCTCTACCTAGGATTAAGAATGAGTGAAGGAAACCTGATACGACAAGTTATACCGAAAGTGACATTTACCATTAGATGCTCCAGAAATGACAACCATGAGAACTTTAATACCAGACAAAAATTTTATCATCAGTATGTGTAAAATTATAAAATTATCAGCAACAGGAACCACATTTTAGTAACAATAGAGGTTTTTCTCCGCAACAGCATGAAAGCCAACCGGTTATCATACCTAACCAACAATGTAATGTACAAGGTCAACCAAGCTTTAATGTTTCGCCGCCTACACGTATAGCGTCAGCTCCAACAAATAGTAATGCACAGCAACAAGGAAATCAATACGTAGAGAAAACACATCATTTCAATTCCTATTGCAATGCACCGTATAGGAATAACTATCACGACAGACGTAAAAGTAATGAGCACAATTTTCAGCGTACATTTAATAACAGTCGGTCTTATCAGCAGCAAAACCATCTGCAACAACATATTATCATGAATGAACCAGACAGTAGGTATCATCCCGAACGTAATACGTCAGGAAGAAATAACAGAACATTACAAATAGTGGAAACGCCACAGTATCCTCCTGCAAATAATAGCACGTCAGATAGAATTTGACTAGATACAGTACAGGTTGCATCTTCCAGCAACGTAAGCAATACTTCAGATACACAGAATCTTGTTCACGAAAATGTTATTTGAAACATGCTTTGTTGAATGCACCACTTTTATCGCACCCAGATCTTACTAGAAAGTTTTCCATTGCCACCGACAGTTCTAACACCGCTTTAGGCGTACACATTTTTCAGGAAATTGAAGAAGATGGCACCACCGTAATTAAAAATATAGCCTTTGCGAGTCGCATTCTGTCACCTGCTGAACGCAATTATTCTGTTACAGAACTTGAAACATTATGTGTTGTTTAGGCATTTACGAAGATTCGGCACTTTCCTTATGAAAGACACACTACCGTTTACACAGATCATAGAGCGATACGATTTTTACTTTCGGCTAAATTTACACACGACAGATTAAGTAGATGGAAACTTTATTTGCAGGAATTTAATTTTACAATTGTTCACATTCCCGGTACACAAAATATTGTAGTAGACGCACTACCCCGTTCTCTTAGCAACAATCAGCAAGACATCGCAACCAACTTCTGCAAAGCAAATTTCAGCGTCATGTACATTCAAAAAGTTGCATTTGAAAATTTCATTTCGTCGTCATTACAAGACATAGCACAAGAGCAGAGTAAAGACAACGTGTGGAAAGAAATTAAACACCTTTGGCAAGATAGGAATAATGTTACCATTAGAAACCATTACACTGTACGGAATGACATTCTGTTTCGCCGCTCCTGACAGCAACAATTGGTTATTATGCATTCCTGACGAACTTGTTAACAAATTAATCTGGTATACTCATTTAAGTTACGCACATTACGGAGCCAGAAAATGTTTTCTTATACTGAGACAGAACTGTTATTTTACCAACATGGAGAAACGTATTCGACGAGTTTTAGCGTCATGTAAAATCTGCCAGAAAGCTAAATCAGACACGACTTCACATATTCCTCAATTACATCCCATTGTACCGATTAAATTGACACATGTGGCCGCTGTAGACATTTTTGGTCCGATTCCCAGAACTAATAGAGGTTTTTGCTACATCTTTGTCACTGTTGAACTGTTTCGAAAGCATTTGTAAAACATTTTTTATTTCATGTAGGGCATGTGTTGAAAGTAATTTTCGACAATGGATCACAGTTTCGATCTGCTATATGGACACGTATGTTACGAGCTAGAAACATTTCTCCGATCTATATATCCAGATACCATGCTTCTTCGAATCCTTGTGAACGATTAATGAAAGAAATTGGTAAACTGTGTAGAATATACTGCCATAAAAGAAATATTGATTGGGACACATACATACTCTCATTCCAGGATGTAATTAATTCCATTCCAAATGAATCTACTATGCTATCTCCGTCTGTTATACTGAAAAATGTTGAACCACCTAACAAAATCAAAGAATTAGTAACCTTTCCTACATCTCGTCGACTACGACACCATGAAATAATTGACATTGCGCTGAACAACATCAAACGTGCCGCAGAGCGCCGGAGAAGACAGCAAAAACAGGTTTGTACACGCCGTGACTTTCACATTGGACGGAAGATATTAGTACGTACACACTATTTATCCAACAGAGGAAAGAGTAGATGCAGTAAATTTGAGCTTCTATACGCAGGTCCATATCGAATTCGCAGCATTCCTCACCCCAATGTAGTACACGTCGAAACTTTGAGAACCAGAAAAACCAAAGGGAACCACCACGTCTCCAAAATCAAACCTTTTATTGAATGAACATACTTTATGATTTATCACACTGTAATGCCATTTCCTAATTTTTTTATGACCACTTATGCAATTATATTCACATGAACACTTACTGATGATTATCGTATTTCTTCTTGGCAAGTGACCGGCAAGGTAAGGTTAGCAGGCTGCTCTTCTTGTCGTTACACATCAGACCGTGCATATTTTTTCAGATGAACTAACACGTTTTATGACCACTTATGCAATTATATTTATGTGACTACTTACTGATGATTATCGTATTTCTTCTTGGCAAGTGCCCGGCAAGGTAAGGTTAGCAGGTCGCTTTTCTTGTCGTTACACATCAGACCGTGCATATTTTTTCAGATGAACTAACACATTTTATGACCACTTATGCAATTATATTTATGTGACTACTTACTGATGATTGTCGTATTTTTTCTTGGCAAGTGCCCAGCAAGGTAAGGTTAGCAGGTCGCTCTTCTTGTCGTTACACCTCAGACCGTGCATATTTTTCCAGATAAACTTACGTATCTTATGAATAATTATGCAATTCTATCTAGTGACATATTAATTTTATTAAATTCTCTCTCTATTAAAGTCTACAATTCTCGCCTCTATTAACTACACAACATAAAAGCTGAATACAAAGACGATCACATTTCTTGTCGTTATATATGAGACCGTGCATATTTTCCATTTTTCATGTATGTATGATTGTTTTCCTGTTTTGTTTGTAAGCACTATGAAATATATAAGATATAACAAACACCAGTTGACTTTGACATTTTTGCCTTATGATACCTCAACATCGTGACTATTTTACACTTTTTTTTGCTGCTACATTGTGATACTCTGCGTACATTTTTTCTTGCACCTGCACACTGTCTATGTTTTTGACATAGTAGGTTTTCTGTCATGCTATGCTGTATGCTCAATTATGTTACTATAAACCAGTTTTTATTTAGTGGGTATATGATTTAAATGCAAGACATTAATCTTCGTTCATCATTTTCAAAAAGAAATAACGTGTAAAAGAAATAAATTAAACAGAAATGGGGATTTCACCTTCGGAATGAACGAAAGAAGATGCAATACCTCGTCACGAAGAGTAAATGGATCAGAATTAACAAGCATTAACAAGAATGCACTATACACATCGTAGAATAGCAGTCTTAACTAATTTTTTCTTTCAGAATACGAGGCGATTGATGCAGGCTGTCAGACAGAACTACACATCTTAGTTTTAGTGATGAAATATGCTAGAAATAAGGAATAGTTGTATAATGAATAATGAAGTGACTTTTTTGCAGATGATAATGAATGGTGATGGATAATGATGAAGAATATGCTAATATGGATAATGAAGTTTTTCTTTACAGGTGATGATAATAATGGAGTTATGATGATATGGATAATGAAGTTTTTCTTTGCAGATGAGGATAATGTTGAAGTTTATGTATTTATGCTATGTAGTTATTTAAGTATTTGTTGCAGTTCGTTTTGACAGTATGTCTTATGTCGCATGGTATGATGACTGAAGGTTTTGGAAAGGACAGCTAGAGAACATATATATTTTATACACATTTCACTACCTGTTAATTCGAAGTTCACTACTGTTCAGCATAATATGCGTTTCTTCTTTCAGTTTAATAATCCATTTTGTATTTTTTGCAGGAGAAATTATTCATGAAATTAATGTGCTATAAGCAGTTGGTCATTAAACCTGTGTCATTTATGAATGTGATCACATATACTCTACTTGTTTCATAACCTTGCTACAGCTGACTCATGACGAATGACGTTACACATCTTCATTTGCAGCAATAACTCAAAGGCAAATATTGTTATGCCCCAGTAATTGATTGTCGATCTCAACGCAATGCATTGCTGGCACAAAAAAAGGGAGTTCTGAGTAATTCTGAGTAATGTTTCTAGTCACAGACGTTGAATTATGGTTACAGTATGTTTCATTTTCAATATGTTCTATGTCACCTGAATGATCAGTTCTGAGTAATACTGAATAATGTTTTCTAGTCACAGACCTTGAACAATAGATATAGTATGTTATATTTTCAATATGTCCTATGTCACTGGAATGATCGGTTCTGAGTAATATGTCATTTGAATGATCAATTCTGAGTAATACTGAATAATGTTTTCTAGTCACAGACGTTGAATAATAGTTACAGTATGTTAGATTTTCAATATGTTTTATGTCACTTGAATGATCAGTTCTGAGTAATACTGAATAATGTTTTCTAGTCACAGACCTTGAATAATAGTTATAGTATGTTACATTTTCAATATGTCCTATGTCACTGGAGTGATCAGTTCTGAGTAATACTGAATGATGCTTTGTAATAATGCATAAATACTATGCCTATAATTTCTGTAAATAATATTTTGTTATACTCTATAAATGCTATGCCAATAATTGACTCTCATTTTGAATGATAAATTCTGAATAACACTGAATAAGGTTTTATAAAAATATAAGAATACTTTGTAACTGGTCTAATGAATGCGAATAATTATTTTAAATATGTCGTATGTCACTTGAATGATGAAAAATGTTTTATACTATTCAATACTTGCTATATGTTTCGTAACTGGCCAATGAGTGCCAATAATTATTTTAAATATGTCGTATGTCACTTGAATGATAAAAATGTTTTGTACTATTCAATACTTGCTATATGTTTTGTAACTGGACAGTGAGTGCCAATAATTACTATAACTAAGTGAATTATGTTAAGACTATGCCATTCATTAGCTCCTGTTTTGAATGATGACTTCTGATGGTTTGTAACTGGTCAATGAATGCCAATAATTATTTTAAATATGTCGTATGTCACTTGAATGATGAAAAATGTTTTGTACTATTCAATACTTATTACATGTTTTGTAACTGGACAATGAGTGCCAATGATTACTATAACTAAGTGAATTATGTTAATACTATGCCATTCATTAGCTCCTGTTTTGAATGAAGACCTCTGATGGTTTCTAACTGGCCAATGAGTGCCAATGTTCTCTGTAAACAGATAATTTCTGAACATTATTCTGTAATACTTCATACATGGTACAGAAATGTTCAGTAACTGGGCGATGAGTGCCACCAACTACTCATATCAGTTGTTAGACTAGTGTAATTCTCAATGAAGACTAGTATGTGACTTAATGTCCTTCACCTCCTGACCTAATTACCAGAAATTACTGCAATATCCGTTTGTCCTGTCTATCCTCATGATCATGGAGCACTGTATTTGGTTTTTGCACTAATTCTACGTTGGTGTACTTTACAAGAGCGTGGTGTTGACACGACATGCTGTCCACCACCTTGAGCGATGGAGATGTTATTATGATCCCACTGTTTGGTGTGCCTAGTGGACTACCAAAATGATAGCATGGAATATTATTACATTTCAGTGTCTTGGCTACACTGATTAATACTTCAGGGAAAAGAACTTCAAATTGTCTCACTTGGTGTTGTGCTTCTGTAGAAAGATATGGACTTTCAGTGCAGATGTGTGCAACCTAATGTGCTACAACCATGACGCAATCCTTCCCATTCCTTTCCTAGTTCATGTAAAATGGTAAACACTTATACAATGCGTTTAAATTCTTGTAAAATGATAAAGACATATACAGTGCGTGTGCACTTCATTTCATTTGTTAACAAGATCAGTTGTCCTAAATATGCTAAAGACTTATACAGTGCATGTGCACTTTATTTCACTCCATGATATGTTATGTAAAAATGCTAAAGACTTCTACAGTGTGTGTGCACTTTATTTCACTCCTTGATATGTTTATTTGTTGCAAAAATGCTAAAGAGTTTTACAGTGTGTGTGCACTTTATGCCATTTGTTAATATGATTTGTACTCATTGCCTATACATTTGTGATTTCCTGATATGTTCACTGCTACAGTGCATGTGCACTTTTGCCATTTGTTAATATGTTTTGTACTCATTGTGTATACATTTTGTCACAGCCTGATATGTTCTGTACTCAGTGCATGTGCACTATATTTTATTTCATGTTCCGCACATATATATATGTATATATTCTGTGATTGTAAACTTAATTAAGAAAAATTTGTTGCTCATGGCAAGTCCAATTGACTCACCATCGCTGCCAAATTTTTGCCCCCCCCCCCCAGTGGTTGTGTAAGACGTAGGCGTTGCCGGCGATGGGCGAGGCATGGCAGAGTCTCTGACCAGAGAGTAGTATGTCGTTAGTTGTTGCTTGTCGCTAGTCTGCACTTGTCAGCGCAAGTCGACAGTAGTCTTGAGTAGTCTGCGTGAGTCGGCGGGAGTCGGCGTGTGACGGCTGCCTGCTCTGCTCGGGACTCTGGTCAGGACTCTGCAGGATGGGTATTATTGTAGAAGGTAAAGAAGCAGCCTTGCGCATATCTAGTAATGTATATTAATTGTCATTTAATTTCTTTAAAAAAAATGCCCCAATAATAATTGTTATAATATAAAGTAACTTTTTTTAAAGAAAAGCATTGATTTCAATTTAAAGAATATTTCCAATGCATGATCATTCCTTCCAAGAATCAAAAAAAAAAAAAAAATATACAGCAGCATTGCACGAAGCTGTGTCAAAAAATTTCTACATAAGAGCAGATATATTCGCAGTTTTTTTTTTGAGGTAAGAATTTTTGCTTTTTTATTCAGAATACAGGGCCGAAGGGCAGCGCTGCTGTCCTCACAAAATTTACCAGGTTACAAATTTTTTTATTATTATTTCCGGATTTACGAATTGAATTTTGAGGTTACATTAAATGTGAATGTATTTTTGCACACAGATTATAAATGGGAGCCAATTTTGTTCAGAGGTTACATTAAAATCAATTTTGTTCTGAGGTTACAATATTAACAAATTCATTTAGTTATTATTTGTGTGGGGAGTTTACGCTTGGTTCATGGTTCATTATTTTCATTATTAATATTCTGTGGGGAGGTTACAAGTTAAGAAATGCTATGTAGTTATTTAGGTATTTGCTGCAGTTCGTTTTGACAGTATGTCTTATGTCGCATGGTATGATGACTGAAGGTTTTGGAAAGGACAGCTAGAGAACATATATATTTTTTTACATGTTTCATTACCTGTTAATTCGAAGTTCACTACTTTTCAGCATAACATGCATTTTCTTTCAGCTCAATAATCCACTTTGTATTTTTTTTCCAGGAGAAGCTTTTCATGATACTTACTAAACCTGTTACTTGTTAAACCTGTTCTAGTACTTGCATTTTTTTTACCCAGTTGTGTCTATCATTTATAAATGTGATCACATATACTGCCTTTGTTTCATAACCTTGCTACAGCTGACTCATGACGAATGACGTTATTAATCCTTATTTCCAGCAATAAGTCAAAAGGAAAAATATTTTCAAGCCCCAGCAATTAATTATCGATCCCAACACAATGCATTGCTAGCAGAAAAAAAATTATTACCAGTATACAACCAAATAATGCTACCAGTTTAAGATATATTTCTAGTTCTAAATATAATACAAATTTCTCTGTTGTATTGGATCCATTATGTCTATGTATTAGTCGACTACAGACCTTGAGTAATAATTACAGTGTGTTACATTTTTAATATGTCCTATGACACTTGAATGATGAGTTCTGAGTAATACTGAATAATGACTTATGCATAAATGCTATGCCAATAATTAAATATTGTTTTGAATGATGACTTCTGAATAATACTGAATAATGTTTTGTAAAACTATATGAATACTTTGCAACTGACCAATGAGTGCCAATAATTATTTTTAAATATGTCATATGTCACTTGAATGATGAAAAATGTTTTGTAGTAATCAATACTTGCTGAATGATGACTTCTGAATAATACTGAATAATGTTTTGTAAAACTAAATGAATACTTTGTAACTGGCCAATGAGTGCCAATTATTACTGCAATCAGTTATGAATAGTGTTCTGTAATATTCAATACTTGCTACATGTTTAGTAACTGACCAATGAGTGCCAATAATTATTTTTAAATATGTCATATGTCACTTGAATGATGAAAAATGTTTTGTAATAATCAATACTTGCTGACCAACGAATGCCACTGTTCCTTATACTTTAAATTTATATTATGTCACTTTCATGCCATATATGTGAATTAGCTCCTGTTTGAATGATGACTTCTGATGATTTGTAACTGGCCAATGAGTGCCAATGTTCTCTGTAAACAGATAACTTATGAACATTATTCTGTAATACTTCATGCATGGTACAGAAATGTTCAGTAACTGGGCGATGAGTGCCACGAATTACTTAAAATCAGTTAATAGACTAGTGTAATTATCAATGATGACTGGCATAAGATTTAATGTCCTTCACCTTCTTCCTAATTACCAGAAATTACTGTAATATCCGTTTGTCCTGTTTATCCTCATGCTCATGGAGCACTGTATTTGGTTTTTGCACTAATTCTACGTTGGTGTACCTTACAAGAACGTGGTGTTGACACGACATGCTGTCCACCACCTTGAGCGATGGAGATATTATTATGGTCCCACTGTCTGGTGTACCTAATGTACTACCAAAATGATAACATGGAATATTAATACGACATTTCAGTGTCTTGGCTACACTGATTAATACTTCAGGGAAAAGAACTTCAGATTGTCTCACTTGGTGTTGTGCTTCTGTAGAAAGATATGGACTTTCAGTGCAGCTAGGTGCAACCTAATGTGCTACAACCATGATGCAAACCTTCCCATTCCTTTCCTAGTTCTTGTAAAATGATAATGACACATACAGTGCGTGTGCACTTCATTTTCATTTGTTAATATGATCAGTTGTCCTAAATATGCTAAAGACTTCTACAGTGCGTGTGCACTTTATTTCACTCCATGATATGTTATGTAAAAATGCTAAAGACTTATATAGTGCGTGTGCACTTTATTTCACTCCATGATATGTTATGTAAATATGCTCAAGACTTATACAGTGCGTGTGCACTTTATTTCTCTCCATGATATGTTATGTAAATATGCTAAAGACTTATACAGTGCGTGTGCACTTTATTTCACTCCTTGATGTGTTTATTTGTTGTAAAAATGGTAAAGAGTTTTACAGTGCGCGTGCACTTTATGTCATTTGTTAATATGATTTGTATTCATTGCCTGTACATTTTGTGATTTCCTGATATGTTCTGTACTACAGTGCGTGTGCACTTTTTGTCATTTGTTAATATGTTTTGTACTCATTGTGTACACATTTTGTCTTTGCTTGATATGTTCTGTGGTTGTAAACTTAGTTAATTGGGAAAAATTTGTTGCTCATGGCAAGTCCAATTGACTCGCCATCGCTGCCAAATTTTTGCCCCCCCCCCCCCCACCCCCCCAGTGGAGGGTTATGTAAGAGGTGAGGTATGCGCTATATGCGCTGCCTGCAATAGGCAAGACTTAGGAGAGTCTCTGACCGGAGAGCAGTATGTCGTTAGTTGTTGCTTGTCGCTTGTCTGCGCGTGTCGACAGTAGTCTTGAGTAGTCTGCGTGAGTCGGCGGTAGTCGGTGCGTGTCGGCTGTCTGCTATGCTCGGGACTCTGGTCAGGACTCTGGAGGATGAGTATTGTTGTAGAAGGTAAAGAAGCAGCCTTGCGCATATCTAGTAATGTATATTAATTGTTATTTAATTTCTTTCAAAAAAATGCCCCAATAATAATTTTCATAATATAAAGTAATTTAAAAAAAACATTCATTTCAATTTAAAGACTTTATCCAATGAATAATTAATGCCTTTCCCGAGTCACAAAGCAAAGGCCAGCATTACACGGAGCTGTGCCGAAAATTTTTATGTAAGAGCAGATATATTTGCAGTTTTTATTGAGGTAAGAATTTTTGCTTTTTTTTTATTCAGAATATAGGGCCGAGGCGCAGCGTTGCTGTCGTCATAAAATTTACCATGTTACTGAATTTTTTTTTATTATTTCCGGGTTTAGGAATAAAATTTTTTGGGAACATTAAATGTGAATGCATTTCTGCATGGAGACTATAATTGGGAGCCAATTTTGTTCAGAGGTTACAATATTAAAAAATTCATTTAATTATTATTTTTGTGAGAAGTTTACGCATGGTTCATTTTCATTTATATAAAATTGTGGGAGGTTACACTTGGTTCATGGTTCATCATTTAATTAATATTTTCGTGTGGGGAGGTTACAACTGATCACCCAGAACATTATACCCGCCTACCTAATGGCCGGTATGTCCACCTTTAGCAAGGAAAACAGCGATGACGCGTCGTAGCATGGAAGTAATGTGGGCTTGGTGGGACGCTGAAAGAAATTGGCACTACATCTGCATACATAAGTCACCTAATTCCCGTAAATTCCGCGGAGAGATCTGTGAGCTGTGACGTCACGTTCAATCACATCCCAGATGTGTTCGATCGGGTTCAGATCTAGCGAGTTTTGGGGCCAGCACGTCAATTGCAACTCGCCACTGTGTTCCTCGAACCACTCCATCACACTACTGGCCTTGTGACATGGCGCATTATCTTGTTGAAAAATGTCACAGCCGTCGGGAAACGTGATTGTCATGAAGCAGTGTATGTGGTCTGCAACCAGTATACGATACTCCTCGGCCGTCATGGTGCCTTGCACGAGCCCCTGGGTACCCACGTGAATATTCCCCAGAGAATAATGGAGCCGACGCCAGCTTGTCTCCATCCTGCAATAAAGTTCTCAAGGAGCTGTTCCCCTGAAAGAGACGGATTCGCGCCCTCCCATCAGCATGATGAAGAAGGTGTCGGATTCATCAGACCGTGCAACGCTCTCCCTCTGCGCCAATGCCCAGTGCCGGTGGTCACATGCCCATCTCAATCGTAGATGCCGATGTTGTGGTGTTAACATTGGAACATGCATGGGTCGTCGGTTGCGGAGGCCTATCGTTGTAAGTGTTCGGTAAACTGTGTGTTCAGACACACTTGTACTCTGCCCAGAATTAAAGTATGATAGTTCTGCCACAATTCGCCGGCTGTCCTGTTTTACCAGGCTGTCCAGCCTACGGCGTCCGACATCCTTAATGAGGGGTGGCAACCCAACCCCCTGTCATCTGGACTTGGTTTCATCTTGGTTCCGCCAACTGTTGGAGATGCCACAGCACTCCTCGAACGCCCGACAAGTCGAGCAGTTTCTGAAACGCTCGTGCCGAGCCTCTGGACCATCACAATATGCCTTCGGTCAAATTCAGATAGATCGCGAGCCTTCCTGATTCTACAAACGGACAGCACGCTCACTGATACTACGAGGGGTGTTCGAAAAGTCCGTGCAAAGTCCTAGAGATGGCATCACCGGCCCGTATCGAGGTCATGTTTAGTTAGTAGCATCTTTGGAAAGAACGCACACCAAGTTTCAGCCATATTCGTCTAGGCGCTACAGTCGGGCCGAGCGACCGCTACGGTCGAAGGTTCGAATCCTGTCTCGGGCATGGACGTGTGTGATGCCCTTAGGTTAGTTAGGTTTAATTAGTTCTAAGTTCTAGGCGACTGATGACCTCAGAAGTTAAGTCGCATAGTGCTCAGAGGCATTTGAACTATATTCGTCTATTTCTTTGTGTCTGGCATTCTTGTGAATCAAGGAAGTCGAGTGATTATCAAAAAATGGAGGAAGAAGATGATTAAACAGTACTTTGTGAAAGGCAAAACGCATCAGGTGACTAAAGAGAAGCTTGATAAACATTACGGTGACTCTGCACTTTCAATCAGAACAGTTTATAAGTGGTTTCAAAATTTTCGGAGTGGCGATATGGGCACAAGTGATGGTGAACGTTCTGGACGCACTGTGGAGGTTACGACTCCAGAAATCATTGATAAAATCCATAATATGGTGATGGATGACAGAAGAGTTAAGGTGCGTGAGATTGCTAGTGCTGTGGGCATCTCAAATGAACAGGTACGTAATATTTTGCACAAACATTTGAACATGAGAAAGCTATCTGCAAGATGGGTTCCACGATTGCTCACGCTTGACTAAAAACGGAATAATGTGAAGTGTTGCAAGGATGGTTTGCAGATGTTCAGGAAGAATCCGCAGGACTTTAAGAGTCGTTTCGTCACTGTGGATGAAACATGGATACATTACTATACTCCTAAGACCGAACAACAATATAAACAATGGGTTACGAAGGGAGAATCTGCACCAAAAAAGGCGAAGACCAGTCCGTCGGCCCGAAAGGTTATGGCGACTGTCTTTTTGGATTCGCAAGGGAAAATCCTCATCGACTACCTGGAAAACGGTAAAACTATTACAGGTGCATATTATTTATCGTTATTGGACCGTTTGAAAACCAAGCTGGAAGAAAAACGCCAGCGATTGGGCCGCAAAGAAGTCCTTTTCCATCACGGCAATGCACCGCATACACCTCTTCAGTTGTGGTTGCAAAATAGAAATAGGACTCCAACTCGTTTTACATCCCCCTATTCTCCAGACTTGGCTCCCTCACACTACTATTTGTTCCCCAATTTGAAGAACTGGCTGGCGGGACAAAGATTTTACTCAAACGAGAAGGTGATTGCATCAACTAATAGTTGTTTTGCAGACTTGGACAATTCCTATTATTCGGAAGGGATCAACAAAGTAGAACAGCGTTGGACGAAGTGTATAACTCTAAAAGGAGACTATGTCGAAAAATAAAAAAGGTTTACCGAAACACGTAAGTAGTTATTATTTTTGCACGGGCTTTTCAAACGCCCCTCGTACATGCAACGTGCGCGTGCCTAAAGGTCCTTCCTCGCCTGGTGACACTGGTATCTCCTGGACGGGTTTATATCGACAGTAGGTCAGTAGTCGTAATGATCTGCTGATCAGTGCATGTACCGTTGGTAGTCTGAGGGCTAAGCCGAATAATGAGTTTTTATTATGGCAGCTGACTGCAGAGTATTATTGCGCCTAACCGTGCTGAGTTTTCATTATTGTCTCTTTCTCAGTTCGGTTTAAGCTGTGTTGCAACGCAGCAACGTGAGTCTCGGTTTGTCTCTCAGAATCGTATTGCGGTTAATTTGTTATTAAAGTGTTTGATTGTTTCAGGTGAACTCAAAAGGCCAATGAGGAGGTGTTCATTCCAAGAAAAATATTCAGAAAAATGGTTCTTCATAAAATGAGGGAGAAGTCACAATGAAGTAAAATGCAGAAATTTAAATGTTATGTTTCCTTTGCATGTAGGGGAAGAGAAGGTATTGAGGATCATTTAGCCTAACGTAAGTCATAAATCAAACGAGTACTCCGCAAGCACCTAAAAATGGACAGAACAAAGTCTACAGCAATTGTGAAATCATTGACAGGGCTCGACACTGTCAAATAAATGTGATGATCTACCAAAGATCCGTTATTTTGCCATAGCTACAGACGCGGGTAATCACTAAGTCGAGAAAATGTTTTCATTAATTGTTCAGCATTTTACAGCGAAAAATTGCTTTCGACTGAAATTACTTAAACTGACTTACAAAATTGTTAAGGCTTTCGTGGCCACTTGTTGACAAACTGCCTATTGGCTTCTGTCTCGGGTTCTTCGGCCGACGTTCATCTAATGATTTTTCTGACGTTTCGCCAGCACGAGTGGCTGGCATTGTCAAAGCTTCACCCTCCATTGCCGGTGGTGAACTGGACTCGGCGACTTGCAAACCTAAGGTGTGGTACAGGTACGTCGATGATACTTTCGTGGTGTGGAGCCATGGTGAAGAACAGCTCGGTGAATTCCTGAGACACTTGAACAGCCTCCATGCCAACATAACATTTTCCATGGAGGTAGAAAAGGACAGGAAACTGCCATTTCTAGATGTGCTGGTCACAAGGGACGGCGAAAACCTGGGACACAGCGTGTATCGAAAACCGACACACACGGACCGATACCTCCACAAACTGTCAAACCACCACCCGAGCCAGAAAAGAGGCGTGATTAGTACGCTCGTAACGAGAGCAGGACGAATATGTGAGCCTCAACACCTCAAACGAGAAATGCAACACCTGGAAACTGTTCTGAGGAGCAATGGGTACTCCACAGATTACATTAGAAGTGTAACAGAGCCAAACACTCGGCGAAGCAAGGAACCAGAAAAAGAAATATCGGGTACGGCCTTTCTGCCATACATTCCCAGAGTGACGGACAGAATCGGCCGTATATTGCGCAAACACGGCGTAAAGACGATTTTCAAACCGACAAGGAAGATCAAAGAGTGTCTTAGATCGGCGAAGGAGAAAAGAGACCCACTTGCAATGTCGGGAATATACCGTATACCTTGCACATGCGGAAAAGTTTATGTCGGAATGACTGGACGATCCATTAACACCAGGATCAAAGAGCATAAGCGACATTGCAGGTTGGGGCAGGTGGAGAAATCGGCCGTGGCAGAACACGCACTGAATGAGACCGACCACGTAATAAAATTCGCCGACACGGAAGTTCTGGCTGTAGAGAAGCACTATCATACGCGCTTGTTCAGAGAAGCTGTAGAAATCCAAAAACACGCGAACAGTTTCAACAAGAAAGAGGAAAGCCTTAAGGTAAACGGATCCTGGCTTCCCGTACTGCAGCGAACGACCGTCGCAGGTAGCAAGAGGAGAACCGCACCGGAAATGACCGCGGAGAAGCCCTCGGACGTTGGCGCGCCAGGTACATATAGTCTGCGGCCGCGAGCTCGCCTCCAGTTCACCACCGGCAATGGAGGGTGAAGCTTTGACAATGCCAGCCACTCGTGCTGGCGAAACGTCAGAAAAATCATTAGATGAACGTCGGCCGAAGAACCCGAGACAGAAGCCAATAGGCAGTTAAACTGACTTCTCTGACAAATGAAACTGCCTCTATAATAAGTACGTTTTGTCATCATTGCGTTAGAGAAAGACAAAATTGATGAAACTAAGTGCATAGCGTTTTGTAGTGACAATGCCAACACTAATTCTGGAGTAGTACAACAACCTAGGACAAAAAAATGTGCTCGCGAAATTGAAAAATGAAGTAAACGAAATAGATTACTAGTATTAACAGGTGAGGCAATAGTAAAATGTATTTTTGGTTGTGAAATGAGCTGCTCTGAGTCCTGTGATTGCGCCCTTCAGCGGTAGGATCTCTCTAAAGCCCAAAAATCCGATAAATGCCAAACGTAGAAGAGAGCAGAAAATTTGAAGTGGAATTTTGTAAGTTGTAACCGCCAGAACTCTGCATATCAACGTATTTTAAGTATTCAATTTTGTGTCTCGTAATGCAAACATGTTAAGAGAAGTAGCTGCCTGTTTTATTACGTTGTCATAAGTATTGTTGTTATAATCTTCTTTCTTTGATTGTATTAAAATAATTATATGTAGTATTAAGTATGATTTATTCATTTTAGTAAATCAGGAGAATGGCGCTATGGGTCCTTCAAGCGACAAAAAACCGGCCGGCTGCAGTTAGCTGAAGCGATCCGCAACACCTGACAAATGAGAGCGTTTAGACAAGCGTGCGTCGGGCCATGCTTCGGCTCTGTAGCTGACTCGGAAGCTGTAAAAAGCGAATTGCCTGCTACACTACGGGCTTGTAATCGGCTGATCAGAAGTTACAATGCTGAGCATCTACCCATTCTACCGTATGAGCGAGCCCGCTAATATGAACGCGGCGCTCGTATGGAGACGCGGTAATTCTAACAAGAAAGGGATAGAGCCATTTCATAATTCCGTCCGTTTTGGGTGACAGATAAGTGACTGTATTGCTTCTAGACAGCCACATTACAATGCGTAAAGTTTTATGTGTCTGATTAGTTAGGTTTCTTCTGTTTTTAGGAAAAGAATTGAAAAAATACGCTTTGGCACACTGGTTCGCAAAAAATTTTTAAATTTGTGTGTCGTGAATTTCAACTGTTTAGAGAACAGTTGACGGGCAAAACAGTAAGCCCACAAATATGCATTTGCATTAAATTTTTTATTCAGCTGCATCCTGTGCAGTCTTGTGACAATAAGGTCGTGACTCTGCAACTTTCTTCTCCTTTATTTATTTATTTATTTTGAAATACGGTCACAGCCACAAAAGCGGCTACTTCTCTCTCGAACATAGTAGTCCAATGAAACTATCAGAAAAAAAGCCTGTACCTTGCAAAAGGTGGGGTAGAAGATTATATTTTTTTAACTCGTTCATATTGTTGGAAAAGTTAGAAAACCAAGTTTTGCCAACAAAATTTCTTTTGCGAAAACTTTCTGCAGTCAAAAAACTTCGAAAATTTCGGACTGTTTTCAGTTTTTTCAAAATATCTCAGGTTCATTTGCTCCTATCGCTTTAACGTCTATTTTCTTTTTTAAAGAGCACAAAATTGTCTACAAATTTGATTCTTACCATTTTTTTTCTACTCCCAGTATCTAAGGCGCTACAGCGCGTCAAAAAATACCAATTTTTCAAATTTTGAGGAAAGTGGCAAATTACCTAATTTTTGAACACTGTTATTTCAGTTTCTATTTGTGTAGTATAAACATATTACTCATCATGTTATTCATTGCAGTTTACCATCTCACTCTGCTGCAGGGCCAGGACAAACAGCATCATATTCAGTAACTACGAACACATTCACGTCGGATTGCGTGAAGTTTATTTATGTTACAATATGTAATACGATTGCATGCAGGTGCCGTACATTTTCTAAAGTTGATTGACGTTAATGATCAGTTATAAGAAAAAGTATGTAGGAATTGTTCTTTAGCGGACAAAAGCGTATTTATTCTGTGGCGAGCGGAAGGCGATTATCTCTGGTGAGTGTTCACAGCGCGCTGACAGCTATTAGCACACAACAATAAGGGTCCTACAGTTTGGAGTCGCTTCCATTCAGTATATGTTGTGGTGCTGAAAATGAGTATGTCTGACATGAATTTATGTTTCATTTGCGAAAAAACTGGTGAGTGGTGGACGCAATGTGAAAAAGAAGCCGGCCGTTGTGGCCGTGCGGCTCTAGGCGCTTCAGTCTGGAACCGCGTGACCGCTACGGTCGCAGGTTCGAATCCTGCCTCGGGAATGGATGTGTGTGATGTCCTTAGGTTAGTTAGGTTTAAGTAGTTCTAAGGGACTGATGACCATAGATGTTAAGTCCCATAGTGCTCAGAGCCATTTCAACCATTTGTGAAAAAGAAAGGACTGAGCACACTTATCGATTGTTGTGCTAAACGCAGGGAGTCTGCCCACACCCGTATTTTGAAAACGCTCAGTGAAGTGATGTTGCATGAAGCATGCTACAAGAAGTACATTAATGAGAGAATGATAGCAGCTAGCCTTCGACATCCTCAGGAACCAACAGGTGTGCTACGTCGGTCGCAGGAAAAAGGTCAGTTCAATTTCAGAGAGAAATGCTTCTTATTTGCAAAAGGGAATTCTGATGACTTTTTAACCAAGCAGTTAAGATTGCCAAATGCCAAACGAGATTTTGTTTACAAAGTAATGAAATTGGAAGTGCAATCGACAGTATTAGAACAGGCTAAACGACGCGGTGATGAATTTCGTCAACACGTGATAGAGCGGATTCAAAATGTAAATGATTTGGTTGATGCAGATGGGTGATACCACAGATTTTGCTACACAAAGTTCTTTCACCGTGTTTCAGCTACTGGACAGAAACGAGGTTACCGACCTGCAACACAAGTAGATGAAGGCTATATTTGCCTACCTGGAAACCAATACGGAAGAATGTCAGTCTTCTATGGACGATCTGTTGGAGCAAATACCCACATCACCTCATCCTGATATTCGAACTGTCAAGGCTCGCCTTTTCCAGAAATGTGGTGACGACGTGGTGATAGCTGAAACAGCTTCAAAGCCAGGTACAAGAAGATGCTGACGTTATGATTGTAACATCTGCCATTTCAAGAACCAAAGATTTTGTAAGTGTTGTCATTGTAGGAGAAGATGTTGACCTGCTTTTGCTCATGACCGGTTTTGGGCAAGGTATTGAAAACTTATTTTTCTTAAAGCCAGGGAGATGAAATGCAGAAGACAAGTGGTTTTCCACTGCATCTTACAAGTTTGACAGTGAATATGTTCTGTTCACTCACGCCTTTAGCGGATGTGATGCAACATCCGCTTTTTTAGGTCAAGGAAAAATTAAGTGCTGCAATATTGTTGCGAAAAATGAACACCTAACCTGAGCGCTTTGCACGTTCAATAAACCACCCGTGAAGAAATAATAACAGCAGGAGAACAGGTTACTATCGCATTGTATAGTGGAGGTGTAAGCAGTTCCCACACACTAGCCCATTTGCGGTACAAGCTATTCGCCAAGTCTGCCACAAAAAGCAAACTGAATCTTGCACGGTTGCCACCTACACAAGATGCTGCACAACATCATTCGTTGCGGACTTACCATCAAGTCCAAAGTTGGATGGGAAACTGGAAACCCCTGAGAAATGGGGCTGGAATCACAGTGACCACGGTCCAATATTCGTTACAATGAGCCAAGATCCAGCACCTGAAGCACTTCTTCACATTGTTTCATGCTCATGCAAGCTGAACTGTGGCGGAGCGTGCTCCTGCAGAAAAGCGGGTTTGAAATGTTCTTCAATTTGCAAGAAATGTATTGGGATCAACTGTGAAAAAGTGCCAAATTTTTATATGAAGACAGTGAAGAAGATGTTATGGAGGATGTTGAGGAAACCGCTGACGAAATCAACGAACTTGCTGAGGCTGACTCGCTGTTTAAAGAAGAGGTCAATCTGGGATCAATTCTATGTACAGGCCCTGAATCCGTAACTCAAGGTATTTCAAGTGACACTGAGGAACCTGGCCCATCAAAACGTTGGAAGTGATGCACATACCTGTCTCAAGTGCGCTAAAGTGCGATATTACAAGTTTTACACACCCAGAACTGTCAACATTTTTTAGTAACTGACAATGCATTTTAATTGTAATAAAGCTACTTATTTTTTATGTCAACTCTGTGGCCTTTATACACAAGAATAATTACCTACTTAATTAGGTTGCCTATTGCACTAATAATAGTTCAGTTTCCTGAGAAAATTTATTGTGTGTGTGTGTGTGTGTGTGTGTGTATGTCTCTTAATGATGTATTTTTATATTTATAGTTTTACAAATACCAGGGCTGAGGTGGCCCATAGTGAACTTCAGGTAGTGATGTAAAAATCACAATAGTTGGGTGCCCAGCAATCCTCATGTTGCATACAGAGAAATTGAATACCTGAAAGTGAGGTGGTAAATTCCAACATATAGCATGATGAATAATGTGTTTATACTACACAAACAGAAACTGAAAAAATAGTGTTCCAAAATAAGGTAGCTTGCCACCGTGCTCAAAATTTGAATTTTTTTTTTTTTTTTTTTGAGGTGCTGTAGCGCCTTAGATATTGGGAGTAGAAAAAAATGGTAAGAATCAAATTTGTAGACAATTTTGTGCTCTTTAAAAAAGAAAATAGACGTTAAAGCGATAGGAGCAAATGAAACTGAGATATTTTGAAAAAACTGAAAAAAGTCCGAAATTTTCGAAGTTTTTTGACTGCAGAAAGTTTTCCCAAGAGGAATTTTGTTGGCAAAACTTGGTTTTGTAACTTTTCCAACAATATGAACGAGTTAAAAAAATAAAATCTTCTACCCCACCTTTTGCAAGGTATATCTGCTATTTGACTGGACTGTAGTGTGACTCACTGACTGAAGGGCAGTTCGTATTTGAGGAGCTTGGGCACAGGACCTGCTTGTGTGAGCTGCTCCATGCAGCGGTTCGCAATTTCCTTACTGAAGTGAGCCACTTTAGTAATCCTAATTATCCGGGTTTCTGATTACCAAGTTACGTCCATTTTAGTCAGTTTAAAAGTTAATTAGACAGAACTTAGTCAATAATTGTTCCATAGTTTTAATTAGTGAAAGGATCTCTTCGCATAAACTATTTAAGTTACTGGTACAAATTGAATTCTGAAATTATCGAACCACTTGGTGCCGAACACCGAACACTGGGCTGGAATCCCGAATCGTCCGACAAGAAACCGAACACCTGGCAACACAGCATATATAACAATACTTCATCTTACATTAATTTCCTGTCGGCAAAGCGTTAAATGAGAGCTCTGTATCGTATTTTGAAAAATATGCAGCAAATTTTAGCGCCAAGTACACTGATGGAAAAAAAATCGCAACACAAAGAAACAATTATCTAAGTAATGAAATTTCTGGAATACAGTTGTCTGGATAACGTATTTAAGTGACTATCAGTTTAAGGTTAATGTATGCGCGAGATAAGCCATTACAAATGTGAAATGCCGGTACATTAGTAACCGGTGCAACGATAAGAAAGTTGAATGCACAGGTGCTGGATGTCAGTTTTGGGGGTCGAGTTCCATGCCTGCTGTACTTGGTCGGTCAGTACTGGGACGGTTAATGCTCGATTGGAGATAGATCTGGTGATCGAGCGGGCCGAGACAACATGTCGATATTCTGTAGAACATGTTCGGTATGTGAGCGAGCATCATCCTATGAGAAAATACCCCCTGAAATGCCTTTCATGAATGGCAGAACAACAGATCGAATCACTAGACTGACGTACAAGTTTACGGTCAGGGAACGTGGGATAACCTTGAGAGTGCTCCTGCAGTCACAAGAAATCGCACCCCACATCATAACTCAACGTATAGGCACAGTGTGTTTTAAATTTTCTTTTTTATTATTAATTCCGACGAGTTCGTGCATGGATAAATGCTAGGGAATGAGCCACATTTATTAAAATAATTAAGTAATTCCTTAAATAAGTAATGTTTGTTAATACATTACGCTTGACAATGGCTTTCTGTGTTAGGTCCGCCCTGATTCTTTTACTCGACCGTGGATATCTCTTCAAATGAAAACTTCTTTTATCGGATGTCGAAAACATTTATCACCGAAGATATGGTTCGCAGTGTACTATTTATATGCGTTTAATTAACACTGAACGTGGCCGAGCGGTTCTAGGTGCTTCAGTCTGGAACCGCGCGACTGCTACGGTCGCAGGTTCGAATCCTGCCTCGGGCATGGATGTGTGTGATGTTCTTAGGTTAGTTAGGTTTAAGTAGTTCTAAGTCTTAGGGGACTGATGACCTCAGATGTTAAGTCCCATAGTGCTCAGAGCCATTTGATTTTTTCGGACACGGAAACTTTCGCCATGTCAAGACGCAGTATAGTTGAGGACGACTTTTAACATAAAATGAAACAAATATCAAATGATACCACTTTATTCAATTATTACACATAAACAATAAATTTCCAATGAGACTTACATTAAGCAAAATATAAATCATGATGGCGGTGTGCCGTATAAATCTGCTGTAATCAAAGTAAAATGTCCGTCTTGGCTCGCTTCTAAAACAAAAAGGTGCCGTTCTCTTCATAAAAATAATTGAGGGACATAATTCTACATTTGTTTCTGCGGTTGTATCCTACAGCCTATACTTCCTTTCGTGGTAGTTAATTTTTAATTGATACGTTATTTATTCATTTATTACGTTTCAAATATTTCGTTCGTAAAATCTGCTGTTGCCGCAATGCTACCACGCAGACAGCTTAGTTGCAGCCCCTCAACTGGCCTCGTTCTAACCAAAACACGGACGTCACTGTCACCAAGGTAGAACCAGCTTTCATCAGCAAAAGCAACCGACTTCCACCCTGACCTCCAAAGAGCTCTCGCTTGACGCCACGAAAGTCGCAAATGGAGGTGGTTTGGGGTCAGTGGAATGCACGTTATAGAGCATCTGGTTCAGAGTTGTCCTTTTAGTAACCGATTCGTAAGAGTTCGTTGTGTCACTGTGGTGTCAACTACTTGCTCAGATGGTTGCTGCAGATGCAGTACTATGCGCCAGAGCCATAGGCCGAACCGATGGTCTTCCCGGTCGGTAGTGAAACGTGGCGGTTGAGCCTGGTCTTCTTGCGACCTTGGATTCTTGTGACCATCGTTGCCAGTAGTCCTGGACAGAGGCGACATTCCTGCCAACTCTTTCTGCAGTATCGCCGAAGGAACATTGAGCTTCTCGTAACACGATTACACGGCCTCTTTCAAACTCATTGAGATGCCGACAATGGCGTCTTTATCGCGTTAAAGGTGTTCTTGAGTAACATTGACTCACCGCGTCCAGTCTGAAAGGTAACTAACGCTCACAACCGTTACAGCATATATTTAAAACAAACCTGACTTGCATCAATTTGAACAGACATCATCTTTCAGATGTAGAAACACGCCTGCCAACTCTCGTTACATATATATGTAAAATCTCCTGCTTACATTGCAGACGCTCTTCTGACTGAGCCACTGAGGATCTATATGAAGATGATATCTATTCTTTCGGACATGTCCAAAAGAACAGATATAATTGGCGATCTTGCAGCTGTCGAATAATGAAATTACAATGAAATCCAGATCTTTAGGTGCTTACAGGTGTTGACTGGTGATCTTGCAACTGTCGAAGAATGGAATTGCAATGAAATCCAGACCTTTAGCTGCTTACAGGCGTTGATAATTACTAACGGGGATAGGATTTCATTGTAATTTCATTCTTGGACAGCTGCAAGATCGCCAATGGTATCTGTTCTTTCGGACATGTCTGAAAGAACAGATACCATCTTCATATAGATAAGGCTTTCGAAAAATGGCTCTAAGCACTATGGGACTTCTTCTGAGGTCATCAGTCCCCCAGAACTTAGAAATACTTAAACCTAACTAACCTAAAGACATCACACACATCCATGCCCGGGGCAAGATTCGAACCTGCGACTGTAGCGGTCTCGCGGTTCCAGACTGTAGCGCCTAGAACGGCTCGGCCACCACCGGCCGGCCAAGGCTCTCCGGCCAATGATCTTTCTTCAGTGCGGATGCACTCACATTGCCCGAACTCTGAAGGGAATCGGTAGATTGACTGCCGCGAGTAATAAGTATAGTGAGCAGGGGCACTACAAATGCAGTGTGTGGACAGAAAGTTGGAAGTGTGAGTCTCATGGGGAGCATGTCAGAGATAAGTCCCTGCAGTCGCATTCTACTCCGTATCCCTGGTGGCTCAGTTGGATAGTGTGTCTGCCATGCAAGCAAGAGATCCTGGGTTCGTGTCTCAGTCGGGGCACACATTTTGAACTGGCCCCGTTGATAATTATCAACGCCTGTAAGCAGGTAAAGGACTGGATTTCATTGTAATTTCATTCAACTTTCGTTTTAGTGTATAAGAAAAATATCGATACCCCAGAGTTAGTTAATGAAAGACCTGCTTTCATATTCCATTAGGAAGAGATAATGAAGAGCACTGACGTAGATTTCCATTTGGATACTTTGAATATTTTTCTCTCTTTGAATAGAAGTATGGGCTACGGGATGCTTATCCAAGTACTGAAATATTGGATGTATTTTTGAAAGTGTCAGTGTAGTTTCAGCAAATTAGAAACTACATAAGGACTAGTATAGATGTGACCTTAGTTCGTCTGGCACTCAGTACTGGTAAGTAGGAATTGACTCAACAAGTCGTTGGAAGTCGCCTGCAGAAATACTGAGTCATGCTGCCCTTATAGCCATACATAACTGCGACCATGTTGCCGGTGCAGGATTTTGTGCATGAACTGACCTCTCGATTATGTCTCATAAATACTCAATGGGATTCATGTCGGGAGACCTGAATGGCCAGATCATTCGCTCGAATTGCCCAGAATGTTCTTCAAAGCATTCACGAACAACTGTTGTCCAGTGACATGACGCATTGCCATCCATAAAAATTCCATCTTTGTTTGGAAACATGACGTCCATGAATGGCTGTATATGGCTTCCAAGTAGTTGAAAATAACGATTTCCAGTCACTGATCAGTTCAGCTGGACCAAAGGACCCAGTCCACTCCACGTAAACAGAGCTCACACCACTATAGAGCCACCACCAATTTGCACAGTGCCTTGTTGACAACTTGGGCCCATGTTTTCGTGGGATGTGTGCCACACTTGAACCCTACTATCAGTTCTTACCAGCTGAAACCGGGACTTACTTGACTTACGGTTTTCCAGTCGCCTATGGTCCAACGGATATGCTCACGAGGCCAGGAGAGGCACTGCAGGCGACATCGTGCTGTTAGCATAGGCACTTGCGTTGATCGTCAGATTCCGTAGCCCATTAACGCCAAATTTTGCCACACTGTCCTAAGGGATACATTAGTCGTACATCTCAGACTGATTTCTGTGGTTATTTCACGCAGACAACTCTACACAAAAACTGCTCCTCTCAGTGGTTAGGTGAAGGTCGTGGGTCACTGCATTGTCCGTGGTGAGAGGTAACGCCTGAAATTTGGTATCTCCAGCACACTCTTGACACTCTGTATCTCAAATGTCCATAAACTCGCTAAAAGCCTCGTGCCTTCACAAATATGTTTTGTAACAGAGTCTGGACGTCTGGGTGCCAGTGAACTGTCCACGGAAATTCGCAGAAAGCTCACAGTCGCCTCGTTGGCTTCCTTCCTCACAAGGGCCCATCCTCTGCTTTATTGCTGGTCTTCAATGCTCTGCCCATTGCAGCGGCGTCTCCTCGGCGCCAGTCAGCCTACCTGGACGCGTTGCCGACCAACCAGAACCATCCAACGTGTCTGCACAATACCATGGAACTCGACAGTTCGCAAATGTTTTCACACAGGTTCCGCAGAAAAAACGCTCTCCTTGGCCCTCAGTCGCTGTGCGCTTTTACTGCAGTCGTTTAAATTGGCACCCTATTCCTTTGAACGCAGGTAAAGCTTACCCCTATTCCTTCACTAGAGCACACAAGCAAGAGCGTTAACTGCTGCCCACCATTTCATCATGATGTATGAAGTCAGATCGTATCCAGGTATAGCAACCAAGTAATAAAGATCATCTTCCCTAAGAACATTAAGTAGCATGACACGTAATCATAAGTAAGAGTGCCCTGCAATCTCTCATGTTTCTGTTTAAATAATGTGTCATAGTTTGACCTCATAAACAGCTTTTGTTTGGTCCAATGACTTTTAGTTGCTTCACTGGAACAAGCAATCGATATTGTTTTTCAGCTTCTCCTTCCATTTCCCGTTAGTCCCTGCATTCAATAGTGCTGATGTACATTGTGCAACTAAAACACTTCATCAGAAAAGTCTGTAGAACAAATTACTTTAAGATACTCGTAGAAAAACTGTATGGTCGCTCTACAAGCTGCGTGGAAAAACTTTAAGAATTTATACTCCCATTTTGTCATGGCTGAGAATGATGTTACAAGATATCAGAAAGAAAGAGCGAAAAATTTCGGTTTACATACCCTCCACTCTTAATGCTGTCATCTGCCATCTGTGAGTGGTTCCTGCACATCCACGTCAAACATACACTCCTGGAAATTGAAATAAGAACACCGTGAATTCATTGTCCCAGGAAAGGGAAACTTTATTGACACATTCCTGGGGTCAGATACATCACATGATCACACTGACAGAACCACAGGCACATAGACACAGGAAACAGAGCATGCACAATGTCGGCACTAGTACAGTGTATATCCACCTTTCGCAGCAATGCAGGCTGCTATTCTCCCATGGAGACGATCGTAGAGATGCTGGATGTAGTCCTGTGGAACGGCTTGCCATGCCATTTCCACCTGGCGCCTCAGTTGGACCAGCGTTCGTGCTGGACGTGCAGACCGCGTGAGACGACGCTTCATCCAGTCCCAAACATGCTCAATGGGGGACAGATCCGGAGATCTTGCTGGCCAGGGTAGTTGACTTACACCTTCTAGAGCATGTTGGGTGGCACGGGATACATGCGGACGTGCATTGTCCTGTTGGAACAGCAAGTTCCCTTGCCGGTCTAGGAATGGTAGAACGATGGGTTCGATGACGGTTTGGATGTACCGTGCACTATTCAGTGTCCCCTCGACGATCACCAGTGGTGTACGGCCAGTGTAGGAGATCGCTCCCCACACCATGATGCCGGGTGTTGGCCCTGTGTGCCTCGGCCGTATGCAGTCCTGATTGTGGCGCTCACCTGCACGGCGCCAAACACGCATACGACCATCATTGGCACGAAGGCAGAAGCGACTCTCATCGCTGAAGACGACACGTCTCCATTCGTCCCTCCATTCACGCCTGTCGCGACACCACTGGAGGCGGGCTGCACGATGTTGGGGCGTGAGCGGAAGACGGCCTAACGGTGTGCGGGACCGTAGCCCAGCTTCATGGAGACGGTTGCGAATGGTCCTCGCCGATACCCCAGGAGCAACAGTGTCCCTAATTTGCTGGGAAGTGGCGGTGCGGTCCCCTACGGCACTGCGTAGGATCCTACGGTCTTGGCGTGCATCCGTGCGTCGCTGCGGTCCGGTCCCAGGTCGACGGGCACGTGCACCTTCCGCCGACCACTGGCGACAACATCGATGTACTGTGGAGACCTCACGCCCCACGTGTTGAGCAATTCGGCGGTACGTCCACCCGGCCTCCCGCATGCCCACTATACGCCCTCGCTCAAAGTCCGTCAACTGCACATAGGGTTCACGTTCACGCTGTTGCGGCATGCTACCAGTGTTAAAGACTGCGATGGAGCTCCGTATGCCACGGCAAACTGGCTGACACTGACGGCGGCGGTGCACAAATGCTGCGCAGCTAGCGCCATTCGACGGCCAACACCGCGGGTCCTGGTGTGTCCGCTGTGCCGTGCGTGTGATCATTGCTTGTACAGCCCTCTCACAGTGTCCGGAGCAAGTATGGTGGGTCGGACACACCGGTGTCAATGTGTTCTTTTTTCCATTTCCAGGAGTGTAGATGGTGTTCCATTAATGGAACTAGAGCATGTAAAATCTTTTCTTGATCACATATCATGATAAAATAAATGTACGCTAGCAGCCACAAATAATGAGACATAGATTTTGTTTCACTTTCAGCTTCTTTAGAAATTTTGTACGTTTTGTAATTTATTCACTACAATGATTCATTTAATTCGTCTTTGTAATATTTTTCGTCTATATAGCTCATGTAAGCAATATTTTTCAGTAACGCTTCATTTTTATTAAAGCTAATTTACAAATTACCAAATTACTTACATCTGTGCAGAAAACTCCCACCTGAGCTACCCTGTGAACTGCAGGAACAGAGGCGGACTCTTCCAAAGAGAACCGGACCTGTCAGTTCTCGAAAAAGGCGGGATTATCGCGCTTCCTTACTGTTTACGTCTAGCAGCGAGTGAAGTAACTGCTGTTGTCTGTACGTTGTGTGCTGTGGCGAATTTTGAGCTCGGGTAACAAGGGAATACGTGAAATAACGAAATTGGTAATTACTTTGCCCTATGAACCCTTCCATTTACACAAATTTGAAGGAAAATTAAAAATCAAGAGGCTAGGTAATTCCGCAGATACACTCCTGGAAATGGAAAAAAGAACACATTGACACCGGTGTGTCAGACCCACCATACTTGCTCCGGACACTGCGAGAGGGCTGTACAAGCAATGATCACACGCACGGCACAGCGGACACACCAGGAACCACGGTGTTGGCCGTCGAATGGCGCTAGCTGCGCAGCATTTGTGCACCGCCGCCGTCAGTGTCAGCCAGTTTGCCGTGGCATACGGAGCTCCATCGCAGTCTTTAACACTGGTAGCATGCCGCAACAGCGTGGACGTGAACCGTATGTGCAGTTGACGGACTTTGAGCGAGGGCGTATAGTGGGCATGCAGGAGGTCGGGTGGACGTACCGCCGAATTGCTCAACACGTGGGGCGTGAGGTCTCCACAGTACATCGATGTTGTCGCCAGTGGTCGGCGGAAGGTGCACGTGCCCGTCGACCTGGGACCGGACCGCAGCGACGCACGGATGCACGCCAAGACCGTAGGATCCTACGCAGTGCCGTAGGGGACCGCACCGCCACTTCCCAGCAAATTAGGTACACTGTTGCTCCTGGGGTATCGGCGAGGACCATTCGCAACCGTCTCCATGAAGCTGGGCTACGGTCCCGCACACCGTTAGGCCGTCTTCCGCTCACGCCCCAACATCGTGCAGCCCGCCTCCAGTGGTGTCGCGACAGGCGTGAATGGAGGGACGAATGGAGACGTGTCGTCTTCAGCGATGAGAGTCGCTTCTGCCTTCGTGCCAATGATGGTCGTATGCGTGTTTGGCGCCGTGCAGGTGAGCGCCACAATCAGGACTGCATACGACCGAGGCACACAGGGCCAACACCCGGCATCATGGTGTGGGGAGCGATCTCCTACACTGGCCGTACACCACTGGTGATCGTCGAGGGGACGCTGAATAGTGCACGGTACATCCAAACCGTCATCGAACCCATCGTTCTACCATTCCTAGACCGGCAAGGGAACTTGCTGTTCCAACAGGACAATACACGTCCGCATGTATCCCGTGCCACCCAATGTGCTCTAGAAGGTGTAAGTCAACTACCCTGGCCAGCAAGATCTCCGGATCTGTCCCCCATTGAGCATGTTTGGGACTGGATGAAGCGTCGTCTCACGCGGTCTGCACGTCCAGCACGAACGCTGGTCCAACTGAGGCGCCAGGTGGAAATGACATGGCAAGCCGTTCCACAGGACTACATCCAGCATCTCTACGATCGTCTCCATGGGAGAATAGCAGCCTGCATTGCTGCGAAAGGTGGATATACACTGTACTAGTGCCGACATTGTGCATGCTCTGTTGCCTGTGTCTATGTGCCTGTGGTTCTGTCAGTGTGATCATGTGATGTATCTGACCCCAGGAATGTGTCAATAAAGTTTCCCCTTCCTGGGACAATGAATTCACGGTGTTCTTATTTCAATTTCCAGGAGTGTAGTTAAAACGAAAATTCGTCAGTTCAGAAAAAATTTAACTATGAATGATACAGCAAGCGTGAGTGGCTGAGGTCTGAAAAACTCCTTATTTTGTTTTCCCTTCTTTTATTATTTGGAATAGGGCTTTCTTAGGCTAAACACGAAGTCTATGACATTCAACTCCTCCATGAAGAAATTAGGAAACGCAAACTTTTTTCAGTCCTTGTGAATATGTTCAGAATCTGGCAAGCCTGGGCAAATTAAATATAGGTGGTCAATTATACAGTCGGTACGGTAGGTCCGTTGCATTTCACAACCAAAAAGTTACCGATAATGGGTACATATTAAATCTAATTTCTAACTTTATTCGTTTCTGTGGTGCGTTGGTACTTTCCCTCCGAGACTGAATCATCTTCCAGTCTTGGCGTTCTTCGTACATTGATCGATTACAGAGCAGAATTAAAATTGTTATTACATCTTTATTTAGAAAAAGCAACAGTTTTCAAAGGCACCTCTTAAATCACCCAGAATGAACGGTCTAATGCATGCTTCAAGTTTGCCAAGTGGAAATTACAAAGAAAATTAAGAGTACGGGGTTTTGGCTGTAATAGCTTACGAAACCAGTGACGTAGCCTGTGTTTTCTAGATGATTCTAGAATACAGGTACATCATTAATGGATGCCCAGTTGAAAGATTTTGGGACTTCGTAGCAGCAGAAAAGCAAGATACCCCAGTCTTTGGTAACGTACATAACAGAACAGATAAATCGACATACGGAGAATTGTCCATACAAACTAATAGCACAAACATATGATGGTGCACTAGTCAGTCACGTGCGGTTCGTCATGTGCGGTCCAGGTTAAGGAAAAATTTTCCATTGCTTCATATATCCATTCTTACGCCCACCAGTTGAACCTGGAGCTTCCGGTGGTAGCGGTCATGTGTGCGGGAGGTTTGTTTGCTTGAGTGAATGTGTGTATGTTTTTTTTTTTGAAGAATGGTATAATGTGTCTTTTCGTTGTGTCTGTCTGCAACTCAATGGGTCATCTTGACGGTGAGTAGCAACCTATCCTTTTCATAATATTGTTTTAAATGTAAGTCCTTCAGACACTCGATGAAATAATTCTAAGTGTCGACAACTGCTAGAATAATCCGTCCCTCCCCCCCCCCCCCCCCCCTCCATAAACAGACTGAGATAAAGTCCAACTTGGTACGAGCTGTCTCTAAGTGCGAATGAGCTGAACACACATAAATTACAGATTCCAATAAACTGCACGCAAAATAATCCAAAGTGTTGACCACTCCTTCATTACTAGATGGACATTCTGTTAGTAAAAGGGTGAAAGGCCTTTCAGACCACGACGTACAAATTTTAACATTAAAAGGCTGTTGTACTCAAACAAATGTCATATATAATTACAAACTATGTAGGAAAGATCATCCAACAGCAGTAGAGAGTTTTTTAAATCTTATCACGTAACAAGAGTGGCAGGATGTTTATAGTGCCAATAACATAGATGATAAATATAATGCTTTCTTTAACACATTTCTCATGGACTTTGAGAGTTGCTTTCCATCAGAACATTCTAAACTGGGTACTAGCAGCAACAGGCAGCCTGGGTGGCTGACTGGTGGGATCAGGATATCATGTAGAACAAAGTGGGAATTATATCAAAATGTTAGAAGTAGTCACAATCAAGCTACAGTAGCCCAAATGCAAACGATATTGTAAGATGCTTAAAAATGTTATAAGGAAGGCAAAGAGTATGTGGTATGCGAATAGGATTGCTAATTCACAGGATAAAATTAAAACCATATCGTCAGTTGTGAAGGAAGTTTCTGGTCAGCAGCACAAGTCGACGATATAAAGTCAGTTTGTAGTAAAACTATTTCTGTTACTGATAAATCAGATAAACTTACAGTATTTAACAAATATTTTCTAAGCTTTGCTGGTGAATTAAATAAAAATTTAGTTTCTACAGGGAATCATATAACTTTCTTGGCAAATGCCTTTCCGAGATTTATGTCCGAAATACCTCTCTGTGATACAGACAAGGGTGAGACTGAGTCGATAACTACATCGCTGAAAGCTAAGGACTCTCATGAATATGATGGAATGCCTAGCGGACCATTAAAGTACTGTGCTGCACATGGTAGCCCTGTATTTAGCCGTATTTGTAATTTTTCCTTTGGAAATGGTCAGTTTCCTGAACGATTAAAGTACTCAGTAGTAAAGCCACTTTATAAAAAGGGAAAAAAGTATAATGTAGACAATTTTAGACCTATTTCTATGCCATCAGTGTTTGCTAAAGATATTGAAAAGATTGTGTATGTAAGTTAATTGATCACTTTTTATCACACGATTTGCTATAAAATGTACAGTTCGGCTTTAGAAGTCGTTTAACAACTGAAAATTCTATATTCTCTTTTCTCTGTGAGGTACTGGATGGGTTAAACAAAAGGTTTCAAATGCTAGGCATATTTTTTGATATAACTAAGGCATTTGATTGGGTTGATCACAAAATTTTGCTCCAGAAGTTAGACCATTGCGGAATTCAGGGAGTAGCTCACAATTGGTTCACCTCTTACTTTAGCAACACACAGCAGAAGCTCATTATTCACAATGTTGAAAATGGCTGTGGTGTGGGTTCTGAGTGGAATACAGTCAAGTGGGGGGGGGGGGGGGAGGGGGGGGGGCAGCGATCCGTGTTGGGGCCCCACGCCTATTCCTTATTTATGTAAATGATATACCCTCTAGTATTATGGGTAACTCTAAAATAATTATGTTTGCTGATGACACTACCTAGCTTGGTAGTAAAGGATGTTGTGTGCAACATTGGCCCTGTTTCAAATAGTGCAGTTCATGACCTGAGTTCACGACTTGTAGAAAATAAACTAACGCTAAATCACAGTAAGACTCAGTTTTTATAGTTTCTAACACACAATACAACAAAAGCTGACTTTTTTATTTCACGGAATGGGCATATGATTAGTGAAACTGAACAGTTCAAATTTCTAGGTGTTCAGGTAGATAGTAAACTGTCATGGAAAGTTCACGTTCAGGATCTTGTTCAAAGACTTAATGCTGCCATTTTTACTATTCGAATGGTACCTGAAGTGAGTGATTGTTCGACACGAAAATTATTCTCCTTTGCTGATTTTCATTCGCTTATGTCATATGGTATTATATTTTGGGGTAACTCTTCCCATTCTAAAAGGATGTTTTTGGCGGAAAAAAGGGTGGTTTGGGCAATAACTGGTGTAAGTTTAAGAAACCTGTTGTCTACCCCTGTTCACGAGTCTGGGTATTTTGACATTGGCCTCTCAGTCTATATATTCCTTACTGTCATTGCTTGTTAAAAATATTAGCTTATTCCAAAGAATAAGCAGCTTTCACTTAGTTAATACCCGGCAGAAATGAAACCTGGATTTGGATCGTACTTCCTTAACTCTTGTACAGAAAGGTGTGCAATATACTGCTGCATCCATTTTCAATGAGCTTCTGCTCGAATTCAAAAATCTTAGCAGTAATCCACGCACTTTCAAATCGAAACAAGAGTTTTCTCATGGGTTACTCCTTCTATTCTATCGAGTAGTTCCTTGAAAAATTAAGCTGATTCTTCTTGTATTGTTCATTGCTTTTACTTTGACTTATGGATTGACTTTTCTTGGGTTCATAAACATTTTATTTTTATCTGTTCTTTTATGTTGTAATTTCATGTACTGACATGTTCCATGACCTTGGAGGTTTGCTCCTCAATTTGGTCCTACGGAGCTCGACCTGTAAATAAATAAAATAAATAATCAGACTTGCTGCTGAACCATCGTGTGAGTGTCGTGACTGTCGCCTGCAAGAACTTCTAAATTCTTAACCCGTGTTGCTAAATCACCCACCCAGAGCAGCACAGATCCTGTCTATTCAAATGCGTCCATCCAACAGAGTGTGAGGTAAAGGGCGAGTTGTGGTGCCCCGAAAATATTCTAGGGTCGTAGTTGGCGTGGGCTGCTCGGCAGGCCGACCACGTGGTGCCGGACGATGGCCGAAGCAAGAGGGGTCCAGCCCGAGGGCGTTCCTGGGAATTTCATGGTGATCCTATGTCGATGAAAGAGACTTATATGCCGGACTGCCAATGATGGCGGTCTTTGTGAAACCATCATGGCAGACACTTCACAGTTCACATAGAAATTAATAGTAGCCAGATGAATCATGATACCTCAAAAAGAAACATTTACATTACTATTATTCGCACGACGATTCTGATGGAGTAGTCAGATTTTCAATATATTTATTAGTTTAAAGTTTAATATCTGATAGTAAATTATACAAGTAACACACAGCAACGCATTTCCAAAATCTAAACGGTTCATCCGATTTCGTCGATCGACAAGTCTTTAGAAATCTATTAGCGTAAACCTAAATTGGTAGAAATTACAGGCATGTAACTTGATTAGTACATGAGTTATTTGAGGTCAAAGTGGCCGATTACTATCGGTCGTGTCAGACCATAAGTACTCCACAGTTACACGAGAAAAAGGTAACAGCACGCTTATAAATATATTTATTCATCTATGTCTTTGTTTATATCTTATATATACTATTCATGAAGAAATTGATCAAATATTTACTGTGTTTTAGAAATCACAGAGACATTAGACTACTGGCCTACTTTTGCTTGCTATTCCTTTGATATATGTTTATTTAATATGTTTGTGTATTTAATAATGTATGTTAGAGCGTGTTTATGGTCCAGCTATAGGAATATTTATTTAATTCCAAGTTATTTAAATGTAAATCCAGTATTTTGAATGTGTTTCATTATGTTTGTGAATGTGCGTTGGCTTGAAGACATGGTGGAAGCCCATCACAGCGCTCGTGAATGGGAAGAGTGGATGGAAGTGGGAGAAAAGTACGACGATGGACGCGGAGCCGCGGGAAAGACTTGGAGTGGAACAGTTTGCGCGCGGTCGCGGGAGATAGTAACATTTCGTAGTGCCGACTTGTGTACTTGTGAGATTTCCGTGGCTTCTGCAATGAAGACGTAGTACGCATTTGGAAGTGAATATTTCGCGAGCTATGTTGTTCTTCATAACTAATTACGTGAAGTAGGAATCTATTGTTTCCCTGTTATTCAATTTGTATTTTATTTAATTGTAGGACCATCGACACCAATAAGTGTTTTGAAGAAATATACCACATTCTCAAAAGCTCTTCTGCTGCCATACTCATCATTTTAAGTCGTTAAGAAAGTACCTGCAGATTTTCTTTAATTGCAATCTTTCATTTATAAATTTCTACATTACATTCGCAATTGCCGAGTGATAGGAACCTTCGACCATTCGATTCATGTGTATATTCATACTGTATACTGTAGACTCAGCAGTATTTGGCTTGTAATGCGGCAGCTACGTATCCCAGCCCCTAGACAACGAAACCAGCCAAAACTTTTAATATTTCAACTCTGAGTCGGAGGTTACGTAGTTGAGGGCCACATCACACCATCATTTTGCTAATTTGAAAGCCTGCAAGAGAAACAGCCAAGATGGCCTCAATCTTTTATAATTTCTGTCCACTTACCCCTGGAAACTCCGAGAATTCACGCCACCCAACATATCAGTGAAACCACATTTACACTTTTTTATATAAAAATCAAATTTTAAAACTGAGTGACTCATTATAAGCACAGTAAAAATGTGATGAAAATTACACATTACACTTAATAACATCTAAGGTAGTTTGGTCACAAACCTACCTTGAATAATTACAAATCATACATACAATGCGGTGACAAAAAGTCATGGGATACCTCCTCATATGGTGTCGGATCTCCTCCTACCAGGCGTAGCTCTGCAACCCGACATGGAATCGACTCAAATCATTGGACGTCCCCTGCAGAAATATTTAACAGTGCTGCCTTTGTAACCTCGTAATAACGGAAGTGTTGTCGGTGTGGATTTTGTGCACGAACTGATCTGTCGGTTATGTTCCATAAATATTCGATGGGATTCATATTGGCCAATTTGTGTGGCCAACTCATTCTTTCGAACTGTCCAGAATGTTCTTCGAACCCATCACCAACAACTGGGGCTCAGTGACATGGCGCACTGCCATTCACAAAAATTTCATCTGCTACAATCTGTATTCACATAACTTTAACGATATTTGAAATACAGGCTGTACTTACGCAAAACTCTGAATAAATAATTGAAATTGATGACTACACAAATAAAGCTTATATTCCAAATGTTGTTGGTGATGTATGTATACGCTTGCCAACACAAAGTGCCATGTTGAGCGTGTAAATATTTTGATTCACTAATTAAACCGACATAACTAAGTGTCCCATTAAAATGTCTCTCATAGGTTAGTTAAGAATGTAATCAAGCATATAGAAGGCTCAGTCGATAAGTATCGATTAACATTTCAATCTGATGGGTCGATCTCTATTGTAGGTACATCATTATATATATTTTATTAAATACATCGTGTAAACCCTTTACAGAAACCTTCTCGTGTCTATAACTAATTACGCATATCACTTTCATAATCTGTCTATATACAAGCCGTATCTTCTCTCTCTCCTCTTTAAAAACGTACATCGTACGTCACCGTAAGTACTAGGGGTTAGTCCTTTGTGCTTACTGCCGAACTGGACACTACGTCCCACCTGGGCCCTTAAAGATATTCACAGGTCCACATACTCTCAATGCCCCATCTCATGCGCCACCACACAAGGACGTAGCCTAAGGGGACGTCCATCTCCCTATCACCTAAAAGAAGTTACACACGATTAGGTTGCCGTTAAGTGAAACTGAAAGATATATTTTTTGTCATACCACGAAAAAAGGATACGCACTATCGACAGTCAACAAGGCCAACGATAAATTTAAACAATCTATATATCCATAGCACTATCGGATATCGCCCATCCCTGTTTTAACCAAGACTAGTTACTGAACATTGTTGGCTTCGCCAGAGCTCAATTGTTTTGTTGATCAGTTCAGTTCTTACTTGCAGTTGAATTTAATGTGAGTGGTGCCGTTTATTGTTTTTGTGTTGAGTGCTGTTGTGATACAGTTTCTAACTATTGGTAAGTTTGTAACAAGAAAGAAGATTAAAACCGATTCTGATACGTCTACTAGCGTTATGATAAAAGTACGTGCGCGTTACTATAACAACGAAGATATCTGTCGATAGCAGTTTCATTTTAGCACCCGAGTCGTTACTTGGAGAATTGTAGAAAGGTTGCTATATTTTACAACTTCACAAGGCAACGGAGCGGTAAATACCATTACAATTAACATTAAATTAAAATCAGTCCATAAAAATACACTTGGATTTGCCTGTGTCGCACAATGTGGTGTTGATCAACAGAAATATCGCCCAAATGTCGACGGCTGCAAATGCCAGTGGCAACAAACGTCGATGGACGTATTTCTTTAAAAAATAATGCTCAGTATTCTATCATTATTAGCCGTAATGGCAAAATATCGCACTGTCGAACAGGTATCTCTTTATTCATAAAGCCCTGTAAGTAATAATCACATTGTCCCGAAAATTCTCGTTCGTCTATTCCGCACCACTTCCTCACCTCCGTGTAAAATGACCTTGTAAGGTGAAGAGAGATGGAGCATGACTATATCTTAGTGTTTTGCCAAAACAGAGCACACCTAAGTAACGAGATTATATCTCTGTTTGGCGAAAATTTCGAGATCATTGTCGAATAAAATGGTTTATCGTTCTTTATAGAAATCTTCAGAATAAACTGAAAACATGGGTCTTTTTAAGGTACTCTTTTTACACTCCTTGACAAAATCCTGGCTACAACCCTGCATGACCCCCTTCCTTTCTCTGAACTGTCAGTGTGGCGCCGGCTGATCTTCAGCACCATATCGCGCGCAAACCAAATGCAGCATATGGTCAAAACCAATCACTTCTGATCTCTTTATATTGCGACGTATTACAAAAATCATTCAGGTGATTCTAAAATAAAAGATACTGTCAGAAGATCTGTGAATACACCGTAGAGAAGCGGTTACTGGTATGCGGTTACGAAGTCAAAAGGAGGGGGTTCACGTCCTGCTATATTCAAGTATTTTTCATACATCTTCGTGTTTATGAAAGATTGAGGCTTTCTTATTAGATTAATGGAAGTATGTTCTGCAATGTGTGATGTTATATACATATGAGATCATTCTGTGTCAGGAATGAATTTGTTCGATTTAGTTAATATGCCAGAGAATATGGACAGACGATTTGCAAGAAAAGTCATGTGAACTACATGCACATTAACTGCAGAGATAACGTGAAAATGAATCTTATAAACGACGTGCTGATATAAATAGGTTCATATATTCACTAGTAAACATAAGAAAAGTACAAATGTTTGAAAACATGTGTTTTTTACTCAGACTGAATGTATACTTTGTAAGAAATTGCCTTGCTCCTTTTTCTGTTAAAGCAGTTGCACACATGTTTAGATTCTCCACACACTATTTCTGGAATGTGTGTTCTAAAGCTGCGTTTCATCACTTAGGTATAGAGGGCACGTAATAAGGATGTTTACAAATTAGTTATTCAAAAACAACCTTTAATGATTTACAGGCATACTTGATACAGCACTGAATGCCGTATTCTTCAAGGTTAATTCTCGCCTAAGACTGTTATTTCCCAATAGGTGGCATGCACGAATAAGTTATTCCAACAACCATCACTGATAACAGGCAGACTGTGCGCAGTTTATTTATGGTTTGACGAATCCAAATCTGCCACTACAGTTCAGAGACAATTGAGGACTAAATCTCGCAAGCTATCACCTCAAAGCCAAACTATTATTAATTGGCACCATCGTCTCACCGAAACTGGCTGTGTATCACATAGGACGTGGGTCAGGTCGGCTAGCAGTCTCTGACGCAGAAGTTAAACAAATTCGGCAGTCTTACATTCGTAGTATGGGTAAATCGACGAGAAGTGCCATCTTAGAATTGAATATGTTTAATGTTACAGTTTCGAAGGTATTACGAAAACCTCATGAAAACCAATGCAGCTCACATTATACTAGGTACAGAAACCTTCTTGAAACCTGAAATTGACAGCAGTGAGATTTTTGGCGAAAATTTAAGTGTATATCGAAAGGATAGGCAAATGGGAAATGGAGGTGGTGCAGTTTGTCGGAGTAGACAAGAAACTCAAATCCACCGAGACAGAAATTGAAGATACATGTGAGATTGTTTGGGCAAGACTCAGTATCAGGTGTGGGCATAAAAATGATGATTGGATCCTTCTGTCTCCCAAGAGACTCATCTCCTGAAGTAACCGAAAACTTTAGGGGAAACTGGATTTCATTTGCATGTAAGTTCCCCAATCATAGTGTAATTATTGGTGAAGATGTTAATCATCCATCAGTTGATTGAGAAAATTACAGCTTTGTTCGTGATGCGCGTGGTAAGACATCCTGTGAAAATTTGCTAAATGCCTTCTCTCAAAACTGCCTAGAGCTTGATAGTTAGGGAACCCCACTCGTGAAGCAAATATATTGGCTCTAAATGCAACAAATAGACCTGACCTCTTTGAGGAGTCCATGTCGAAACTGGTATTAGTGACCCTGATGCGGTTGTGGCAACAAAGATAAAAAAAAATCGGTAGTGTCATAACTCAATGAAGAACCTAAAACTTTCAGCACTGGGCAGTGACATGTAGAGGAACTCTGGCTCAAATTTAAAAGAATAGTTGACCATGCACTAGATAGACACGTATCCAGTAGAACCGTTCATAATGGAAGAGAACCTCCATGGTATACAGTCACTGTAAAGAAACTTCTAAAGAAACAGAGATTACTGCTTAATAGGTGTAAAACAAAGCGTAGGGCTATAGATGTAGAGATGCTGAAAGAAATGCTTTTGGCTGTCAGGAGAGAAATGCGTGATACTTTTAGTGACTGCTGTAGCAGAATATTGTGAAGTATTCTTTCACAGAACCCAGAGAAATTCTGGTAGTATACAAAGCCTGTCAATGGCAGAAAAGTTAGTATCCAGCCCATAGTGAATGAGAAAGGAACTGAAATTGAGGGTAGGAAAGCGAAAGCTGTTGCAAATGTTCTTTAACAAAAGAAAACCCACGAGAATTGTTCCAACTTAATCCATTGAAAAGATGAATGAAGTTAAGTGGTAGTGGTGTTGAGAAACAGCTGAAATCATTAAAATTGAACAAATCTCCAGGGTCAGATGGAATCCATGTCAGATTCTATACTGAATTTTCGGATGAGTTAGCCCGTCTTCTAACAATACTCTATCGTATATCAATCAAACAAAAAACCTTGCCCAGCTCTTGGATAAAGGCACGTATCACACCCGCCCACAAGAAGTGTAGTAGAAGTGATGCACAAAACTGCTGTCTAATATTCTTTACATCGATTTGTTGTAGAATATTAGAACTTATTGTCAGCTCAAACATAATTATGTATCTTGAACAGAATGACCTCCTCAATACCAACGAACATGGGTTTCGAAAAGATCGATCACGTGAAACCCTATTCGTACTTCTCTGACTTACTGATTGCTTTGTATGAAAGGAGTTAGGTGGAGGCTATATCTCTCGATTTCCGAAAACCATTCACTCAGCACCACACCTACGCTTTTTGTCAAAAGTACGACCAGATGGGGTATCAAGTAAAATTTGTGACTGGATTGAGGATTTTTTGGTAGGGAGAACACAGCATGTTATCTTGGATGGAGAGTCGTCGTCAGATGTAGAAATAACTTCGGGTATGCCCCAGGGAAGTGTGTTGGGGCCCTTGCTGTTCTTGTTGTATATTAATGACGTTGCAGACAACATTAATAGTAAATAATAGATTTCAGCTCTCAGTCGTCCTTTGGAATTTTTATTGGCAGATCTAGATTTCAGCTAGAAACTAGCCATTCTCAATGCACTATCCTTTTTTGGTCAATTCATGTAATGCCTATTGGTCTGGCTTTATACACAGTTCATTGAATACTCCAAAAAGGATAGTGCATTGAGAATGGCTAGTTTCTAGCTGAAATATAGATCTGCCGATAAAAATTCCAAAGGACGACTAATAGCTGAAATCTATTACTTACAAATCAAAATAACGGTCGCTGCGTGTAACAGCCTCTGAATGGAGGGTGACCTGATGAACATTAATAGTATCCTCAGACTATTTGCAGATGATGCAGTTATCTATAATGAAGTACTATCTGAAACAAGCTGCATAAATATTCTGTCAGATCTTGATAAGATTTCAAAGTGAATCAGGGATTGGCAACTTGCCTTAAATGTTCAGAAATGTAATACTTAGCACTTCACATAACGAAAGAACGTAGTATCCTATGACTATACTATCAATGAGTCACTACTGGTATCGACCAATTCTTACAAATACCTGGGTGTAATATTTTGAAAGGATACCAAACGGAATGATCACATAGGTTCAGTCGTGGGTAAAGCACGTGGGACACTTCGGTTTATTGGTAGAATACTGGAGAAATGCAATCAGTCTATAAAGAAGATAGCTTACAAATCATTCGTGCGACCGGTTCTAGAATACTGCCCAAGAGCGTGGGACCCGTACCTGACAGGCGTAACAGGGGATACTGAACGTATGCAGAGAACGGCAGCACGAATGGTCACAGGTTTCTTTAATCCGTGGGACAGTGATACGGAGATACCGAAGGAACTGAACATAAAGTCTCTTGAAGATAGACGTAAACTATCCGGAAAAAGTCTATTAACATAATTTCAAAAACTGGCTTTAGATGATTACTCTCCGAATATAATACAATCCCCTGACATGCATCTCACGGTGGTCTGCAAAGTATAGATGTAGATGTATATGTAGATTCTAACCTTACATTGTGGAAGGCATTACGGAAACCCTACAAACTGGAACTATTGCAAGCTTTAAGAGAAAGTGGCAATAAAAACAGGCTGAATAATGATTAGAAATTCTTATAAAATGTAAACAGTAGATGACTTTCTTAATGAAACAGTGTTCAGTGACAATGCCGCTTTCCATATCTACGATAAAGTGAATCGGTATGATGTTCAGATATGGGGTGAGCAGAAACCACGTCACGTGACCGAACATGTGCGGGACTCGCCTAAGGTAAATGATTTTTGCGCTTTAAGCTGTAACAAGATTTGCAGTTCTGTCTTTTTGCCGAGTCACATCGTCATCTAGTACATGGACATTCTTGAACATTATGTAATGCCTCAGTTTTAACAGGATATGGGCACAGATGTTATTTTCTAGCAAGATGGGGGGCCACGACGTGATTGTCGTGAAGTTGTCGCGTACCTCCCTAGGAATGTGCCGACTTGGATTGGACATGATGGAATAATATCCTGGCCACAACTATCACCTGATTTAATCTTACTGGACTTCTGTGGTTGGCGTTACTTAAAGACAGAGCTGCGACAACGGTAACGCAAGCTGTTACCACCATACATCAAGAATTGCTTGATAGAATTTAGCAGGATACTGATTACAGATGGGACATCTGTCATGTTGCAGACGGTAGCCACACTGAACGTTTGTAAATAAAATTTGAAGATATACTGCATACAGTGCTGTACCGAACATTTCTGTAATTTATTTGCCTTTTTCACAATTAAAGGTTATTTTTGTATAACTAATTTTATAAACATGTCGTATTGCGTAAATGTAACTGGAAGGCGTATAAAGAACGCGTGTTGTACCACGAATGAATCCGCAGACACAGTGTAATTAATTAGAATACGAAAACAGAAAGCTTAATTATTTATCTACGTATTAACTACATGTTTTGCTGTCTGAATTTACGTCAATGTGAAACAAGCGTAACTTCAAAATGGTTCAAATGGCTCTGAGCACTATGGGACTTAACATCTGAGGTCATCAGTCCCCTAGAACTTAGAGCTACTTAAACCTAACTAACCTAAGGACATCACACACATCCATGCCCGAAGTAGGATTCGAACCTGCGACCGTAGCGCTCATGCGGTTCCCGACTGAAGCGCCTAGAACCGCACGGCCGGACCGTAACTGCTCAGGCGGAAAAAGTCAAACAGTTTGTTGCAAAGCACACGCTTCTGTCTGGTTTAAAAAAAAGTGTGATACGGCTTATTCACTGGTACGTAACCTATGAACACGTTTCCAGTTCTTTGCTAGTGTTTGAAATGTTGATTGTGGAGTAGACTGATGCAAAGGGAGCACACTTCGCATCTTTTGTTGTAACTGTTAAATAACAGCAACTAGTCATGTTATTCACATTCGCAGCACACTGCAGCAAGCATACTAGACGCAATATTACTATCACATTATGGTGGGACTAAATAGAACCGCTATTACAAAAACGATCCCTAGGTGCCGACGTAGTATCAACACGATCACGATGCGATGCCGTATTGTTAGGCGGGAGAATACCGAGTAAGCTTCTGGTGAAAATCCTCCTCCCCCCTCCGCCCCCCCACCTCATCCCAGCACACACATTCGCACATCTTAATTCGGTGAAACTCGATGCTACCACGAAACTAGATAGCAGCTGAAAAATGTCCTTAATAAGTACACGTGATTTTGACATCACTTCTCAGTAAGCTTCGGGTATAGCTTCTCCTGTGTTTACAGAGGCCACACTATTACCGCGATTTGGACGAAGGCGAGTTACTGGAGGTAAGTGCGGCTCTCCTGCTTTTGCATTACACAAAGAAAAGTTAGTAACGAAAACAGAAACCAGACTTTGTGGATGTGTTCTTTTTTAAGCAAGCGAACTGCTTCCGGTACTTAAATCGCAGATACGTACTTCAGAATGCTGAAGGACGATTTTGAATAACAGTTTTGTCTGTGAGGTCACCTTCCACATCAAGTATATAAATATTCATTTTTATCTTGAAAAACACCTGATAGCTTCTGTCATATAATATTTATTTGTGCTCCACACGTATTTCACCTTTTATGTTACGAGGTGCATTCAAGTTCTAAGGCCTCCGATTTTTTTTCTCCGGACTGGAAAGAGAAACATGCGCATTGTTTTAAAATGAGGTCGTGTTCATTGTCAATACGTCCCAGAGGTGGCAGCACCGTACGGCAGATGGAATTTTACCGCCAGCGGCAAGAATGAGAACTGTTTTAAATACTTAAAATGGCGACGTTTTCCTTACTTGAACAGCGTGCAATCATTCGTTTTCTGAATTTTCGTGGTGTGAAACCAACTGAAATTCATCGACAGTTGAAGGAGACATGTGGTGATGGAGTTATGGATGTGTCGAAAGTGCGTTCGTGGGTACGACAGTTTAATGAAGGCAGAACATCGTGTGACAACAAATCGAAACAACCTCGGGCTCGCACAAGTTGGTCTGACGACATGATCGAGAAAGTGGAGAGAATTGTTTCGGGGGATTGCCGAATGACTGTTGAACAGATCGCCTCCAGAGTTGGCATTTCTGTGGGTTCTGTGCACACAATCCTGCATGACGACCTGAAAATGCGAAAAGTGTCATCCAGGTGGGTGCCACGAATGCTGACGGAAGACCACATGGCTGCCCGTGTGGCATGTTGCCAAGCAATGTTGACGCGCAACGACAACATATTTGGGACTTTCTTTTCGTCGGTTGTGACAATGGATGAGACGTGGATGCCATTGTTCAATCCAGAAACAAAGCGCCAGTCAGCTCAATGGGAGCACACAGATTCACCGCCACCAAAAAAATTTCGGGTAACCGCCAGTGCTGAAAAAATGATGGTGTCCATGTCCTGGGACAGCGAGGGCGTAATCCTTACCCATTGCGTTCCAAAGGGCACTACGGTAACAGGTGCATCCTACGACAAAGTTTTGAAGAACAAATTCCTCCCTGCACTGCAACAAAAACGTCCGGGAAGGGCTGCGCGTGTGCTGTTTCACCAAGACAACACACCCGCACATCGAGCTAACGTTACGCAACAGTTTCTTCGTGATAACAACTTTGAAGTGATTCCTCATGCTCCCTACTCACCTGACCTGGCTCCTAGTGACTTTTGGCTTTTTCCAACAATGAAAGGCACTCCGTGGCCGCACATTCACCAGCCGTGCTGCTATTGCCTCAGCGATTTTCCAGTGGTCAAAACAGACTCCTAAAGAATCCTTCGCCGCTGCCATGGAATCATGGCGTCAGCGTTGTGAAAAATGTGTACGTCTGCAGGGAGATTACGTCGAGAAGTAACGCCAGTTTCATCTATTTCAGGTGAGTAGTTAATTAGAAAAAAAATCGGAGGCCTTAGAACTTGAATGCACCTCGTAAATGTAACTTCTGTGGATATGTTCTGGAAAGCATTTCATATCATAACTTTTTACATGACTGAAATGTTACTTGCGCTCACTCTTCTGTCTTGCTATAATCTGCATTTTCTCTCATCTGATCGTGGGTTATCCTCACTTCCTCTACATGCACCCATTTTTCGTTACTGAACTGGAAGCCCACCCTCTAACTTATGACCATGGGGGGAAATGCAGATTTTCGTAAGACAGACGAGCAGCTTTAAGTAACATCTTATTTATGAAAAAGTTATAGCGTGGACGGTTTGAATCTGTAAGTAGATCAAAATTATATTTGTATTAATGTGGTGATACACACAAGGCTCGCACTTTACAGGAATCGGCGAAAAGCCGCGGGTAATGAGACTAATAGGCAAGGTGCACTACATTAGAAGTATGTGGATAAGCTGAGAATCTGAGTTCGACTGGAGGCGTGCTAGGGTAGTCCGTGCAGTTGCACTGACCACGATGTCCGCATCAGTCTGCCTTCCGCAGTGGTAAGGCGATCGCGCCTTGTCTGCTTTTCAACAATTGTGCTGCTAGGGAGCAAGCGCGCGCTTGTTTACTTCCGTGTAGCGGCTTGTCTTAGAGTCCGACTTCAACGACCATCACGGCGTTTTCTTACCGCCAAGCGACAATTAAATTAACTTTTCCTTACGATTATCAACTACTGAAGGCGTATGACGTAGAACGGTTTATACGGGACGAAATGTGTCTCCCGCCACAAGATGTTCTCGGAATACAATCCACAGTACTACTGTGTACATAAGGCTGGCAAATGAAGAGCTGTGCGCCGAAGTTATGCGGCGCCATGCTAACGATTTGAAGTTCCGATATTCTGACGGACATATAGGGAGTGTCGTGGTTGCTCACGCCGGTTTTGGACTCCGAACGTTGAGGGCTTACGAACTCCCGTTTGACGTACCATCGGACGTTGTGGTGGACGCCTTTGAATCTTACCGCAACGTCGGCAGTTACGTTGCTGAAACACGGAGGACGTTCAAAACCTACCGTGTCCTCAACGGCGTCCTTAAGATATAAGCTGAACCACGGAAACACGTGCCTTCCTTCTTGGTTATTGCCAGCTGCAGGGCTGTCGTCATGTACGATGGCCAACCACGTCCTTGTTCATGTAGGAGCCAAGATGGCGCTGACCGTTCTGAATGTCTCCGATGTGGGCTGGTTCAAATGCATATCGTAGGCGTCGCTTTTCCTGCGGCGCCCACTGTGTTACCTTTATTTTACGCGTCCGAGGCGGGGCTGCCTGCTCCCCCCCCCCCCCCCCCCCCCTTAACCAATCGGTACCGGCGTTCGACTCCTTTCGACGACGCGATGGGCGTTTTGCCTGTCTTTCCTACACTCCTGCCAGAGGCAGTACAAACAATCGATTATGGTCAGCAGGCGCATGCTGTCTGTCCTGATCCCATGGTTGTTGATCATGGAGCACTACCGACCTCCGTCTTTCTGCCATCTGTCCACATGTCGGACGACAGCCTTCCGACAAGGAACAGCATTTTAGGAACCAACTCTCACCGAGGTACTGGAAGAGACAGTGGCGTACACCTTCTGATGCCTGCCTCTCTCGGATATGTGCACAGGATGATGATCTTCCTACCGATGATGTGCTGTCCCCTGACGCCCTGACACCGAATGATGCGACGTCTCTCCGCTCCTCCTCCTCCCCCTCCCGTCAGTAACCACCTACGGACAACGAGATTCCCCCACCTGTGTGCGATGCTGTTGCCTCCCTCTCTGGGTCTGACTGGTGAGACGTCTGTCTCCTAGACAGACGATGTTGATGCAGAGGACGGAAATTTTGGAGGTATACTGAGCGATGGAACCCTCTTGGTGGGGTCAGCTCTCTCCCCGTCACAGTGATGTATTCTTCCACAGGGACCTAACAGGGAGCTCTGTATGGTCCCCCCACGTTTGCATCACTCATCCTCCTGGTGATCCTCCAAACTTATCGCATAGCTAAGGTCAGTGTCAACACTATTTGCACACGTCATAAACTGGCTTTACTCCATGAAATACTCTATGCTGCGGATATTGACGTTGCCCTCCTTCAGAAGGTGCATATTGCAACATTTTGTGCTCCATATGGACTCACAGCACATGCTTCCCCAACTGGCAGCGAAGTGGCGATCCTCCTACAAGATGGTATCCATGCTGATAGAATAGCCTATCTCCCTGATGCCAGATTCATGGCTCTCACGTTTAGTGGCGTCAGGATCGTCAGTGATATTGTGCCATCTGGTTTGAGTTGCTACCATAAACGCTCCACTTTTTTCTCTGAGGCAAGTATGCCTCCGTTCCTGGGTCGCCAGGATGCATTGATCATGGGAGGGGACTTCAAATCCACAGAGAAATCTAACGACCTACTGCCACTCCACTCTCCATGCATGGTGCTAGCGACAATTCTCCCACACCTCAACCTTGTGGACTCTCAGGAGCTTGTTCATAGTGATCGTCGGGGGTTTACGCATTTCACAAGCCGTTCTTCCAGTTGCCTCGATCATGTTTATTGTCAGTTGTGTGCAGGCTACTGAAATCTGGTCCATTGCATTCTTTGACCATGACACATGCATCTGTGCCATCTATGTCTGGCGCCAAAGTGTGTGGCGCGGCTGGGGTCCACTGAAACTAAAAATGATTCCTCTTACTTCACCTGACTGCTGGCAGCTCTTCGAGACCACATGGACAGCTTGTCATCGATGCTGTGATGCATATCAATCTGCCCAGTCATAATGGGTCCCCTGCACAAAGCCTGCCCTCCAGAAGGCATTGATTGATTACAGAAGGGAGGTAGCGACCTGGCAGCAACAAACACAACATTCCTACTTCATCATTCTCTGGGAATATACTGTGATGCCATATTCACCAGAGCGTCAGGCGATGGTGAATCGTGCCAAGGAACAGAGCATGTCCATCTCACAATGTCACCTTGAAGGAGCTATGGTCTGGTTGCAGGAGCATCCGTCTATGTACCATGTGATAGCAGGATGGCGCCACCGTTGAGGGACTTTGATTAAGATTCTTACGACTAATGATGGATGGTTATTAGGTCTGTCGTCCATGAACATTACGTTACGCTGTACTCTGCACAACATCACCACCCTACCAACATTATGGCAGTCTCCCAACTTTAATTTGGCTCATTTCCTGGTGATGTAGTGACGGATCTGCTTGCCGACTTCACGGAAGACGAAGTCCATGATGCTGTTCAGGCAGGTTCTACAAACAAGTCGCCTGGCCCTGACGGCCTGCCACTAGAGATTTACGTGATATTTCGTCCCCTAAAGACGACTTTTTGGACGGAAATTTGTCAGGACCTAATGTCGCCTCTCGTGCATATCCCAGATGGTGTTCTTGACATCCTCCTCATTCCCATCGACAAGCCTCAGATGTTGCTCAGCAGCGACCTGAAGATCTTTACCCAGATGTTGTCTGCACTGCACAGCTTAAATGGACGGCCTGGTATGTGGTTTCCCTGATCAAAATTCTTCAGGAGGTACCAATAACATCCACACTGCCCTCTGTCACTATCGGGACTTACTCGCTCTTGCTCAAGCTTGTCGTGTTCATGGACTTTTACAGCTCTTGACTTCAGCTGGGTGTTTCAACAGACCAACCACGATTTCCTGGAAGGGGTGCTCCTCAATATGGGATACACTGATACTATCGTGCAAGGTCGTGATGCATCTCCTTCATGGAGCTAGATGCCATATATTCTACAATGGCCATCTCACGCCTCCCATCTTGACCTGTTGACTGGTGCATCAAGGATGCCTGCCCTCTGCACTGTATGCCTTCACCATAGAACCATTACTCTGCAGCCTCCCCCAACATCTGTAGGGGATGTCTCTCGGTGACTTATGTAGGTGATCTCGTCATCGTTCTTTAGAGCACTGCTGAGATCAGGGAGTCACAGGGATGGGATACCATCTATGGTGTAGCTTCTGGTAGCTGCCTTAACGTCCACAAATCGAGTGCCATGACTATAGGTGTGGGGCTTCCTGCAGACAGCGCTGCTCCATTATGTGTAGCTGATACTATCCAAAGCTTAGGACTCGATTCCATAAGTGATCTACAGTGCACGATTGCCCTCAAGAGCCAGTACCTAGTGTCTTAATTATGAGCTGAGCTCCTCGATCACCATAAACGAGCACTCGATCTTCTGTATCTGACACAATGGCGTCACGTAGCCCCCATGTGGCACAGACACTTTCTATTCCGCCATCCTTGGCCCACCGCATCCTAGTACCATTGGGTTCATATTTTTGCCGCAGCTTGCTGTTCAAGATAAGAGACCCTCATCCTCCCGTGGTGTAGGGGAGATTTAGGGCTTTATTATGCCCCTGAAGGAGCGATAGCCCTTTGCATCAGCTCTCAAATGGTGCTGTGGCACAGTTGCCCAGTGAGCCTTATCAGCCTGTTGCTGGAGGCCCTCGCCCCATGCTCTCTCTCAGCCCTATACAGCTTTTGGACGTCCTATCTCTCTTCTTTTATTTCCGCCATTTTTTCATCGAACTGAGTTACATCCATACTGTGACATTGTCAGTGCGCTTGACATTCACGAAGGTGATCCATGGCTTTCTTCAGCAGTACGGGTCACTGAATGTGGTTGAAGGGAAGCATCCCCACGTCAGCTGGTGTGCCATCTGCGGATTGCTGGATGCTCCTTATGTTGCCACTGTTGTCCAGTCTGCCTGATACCTTATAGTCATTGGGAAGCAAGTCTGCCAGTCATGCCTTCATGGTATTCACCTCAAAGGCACCCCATTGTGCGTCGCCTGTGGTGTTACGGACATGGGTGATAATCGTCTGGTATACGGATTAGTGATAGGTCCTCTTTCTGGACTCGGCATTCTTCCCACAAATGAAGGTGAACCCTATGAAGTGAATTTGTCGCCATGCAGTTCACTACTTGTTTGCTGACAGAGAGAAAAATGTCCTTAATTTTTGGCACTTCCTTAACTAACACCATTGTGAACTTTTCTGTAACACCAGATACAGAAATTTGTCTCCAGTTTTCTTTGTAGGGTCTTCCTTAACCCACCCCAGAGCTGGGGTGTTCCTGCCATGAGTTGATCCCTGTATCTCCCATTATTAGAACCGGTATATTCTCTGCCCGTTGGAATGTTCTTCTCCAAAAGAAAAAAAAAACTCTGCGTCAGTTATCTCACTGAGTCTGGTGTCCTGCTGTGCCCTCCTCCTTGTGACATCAGTTTCCTGCAGTTCTCAGTAATATTAATGATAATTTAATAAAATAAAGGAAAATAAATAAATAATTTATTGATGTTCATTGTACCTATATTCCACATTACTTAGGCTGTCCTTGGTTCCTGGGAATTGGTAATGGTATGTGGTGGCCAGGCCTCGTGTTGCAATCCCTGTCCACTTTGCCCCCACCTCACCCTTTTGGGGCCAGGGAGGTTTTTTCACTTTTTAAAAATAAGACATGGCGCAGTGGTCGGTGCATCTGCCTAATAATCAGGAGAACTACGTTCAAATCCCACTCTGGCATAAATTTTCAACTTCCCTGTTGATTTAAAGCAATGTCCACTTGCAGCCAATGTCTGTAATCATTTGTGACCTAAAACTGTCTTTCACAGGAAACATGTATCAAAGACATAGCATAATGTTGCTGGAACACAATAAATACAGTATTGTAGCAAAGCAGACGTTCTCAAGCTCAACAACAAACAATTTTGAATATTTTGTAAAAGCAACTTGTTCGAGAATTGCTAAGACAAATATTAACTTAAAAGACTGTATAGCTACCAGCTTATCGCCAGATTGGTGATCACCCTGCGGTGTCTGGCTATCTTATAGTGGCAGCATTAAAGTGATGGGCTGACGTCTAGCTGCTGACCGATGTTGGCTCAAAAAATGGGTTTAACAGTTATACATTTGAAAACCTCCTTCAAAGAAGGTTGTACATCACAATTTCATAGTTTTCAGATTGTAAAAATAATTGCTGTTTTCGTTTGGTACTACTTATTTATATATTTTATTATATTTGATGAAGTGATACAGCATGCATTATAGAATAGCAACGCATATTTACCATATTTTACTATATTTAGAAAGGTATATTATTTTCACGTAGTTTTCTGTGTAAGAATGTTGCATATCCTGTAAAAGTACATTGTTAAATAACGCTGTACATAAAAAACAATAATTTTCTGTTACAGTGGCAAAAATAATGGAAAGAACATATCTTACATTCTGAAATCATACAATGTATTCATTTAATTAACTTCCAAACTGAAATAAAAGTAGTTGGATATAGCAAAGAAACAACAACAAAAAAACCTTAAACAGAGGAAAAATAAACTGAACTGTTCAGTCAGAATTTCACATAAAATTCCTGGTATTGTACATCAAGGTATTGACACATATCCAACAAAGCCTTGTTATCCCAACCAATAAGGAAGAAGTTCTTTGTACAACAAAGGTTGCAGCCACCACATCAGCCCCAACAACTTTCCCACGACCAAACTGACTGAGCTCTGACATAATGCACTCACAAATACACAGAACAGTGTTCTGATCACGACTGACACTTGCAGCGTAATGAGGAGACTGGGGCTGATTTTTTCTTTTCTTTTTAGGGGGTAATGATATACCCACGGTTGAATGACATTACGACTAAGACACAGATACACTGCATTTGGATCATCTACACTGATATTCAACCAATTAACTAGCAATTTTCAAGTGATGGTCAGACGTCAAAATTACTTCAAGAACATTGACAACAAAAACATTCTGGCTCATTTCCTTTGTAATGAAAGGTGTACTTAACAAGCTTCAAATATTACATACTTCCATTCATTGGTAATCATAAAATCCATTGCTCTTCTTTTTTCACCGGTTAATGTAAAAGTACAGGCCCGAGGCAGAGAGCTGCACTCTGAAATAATAAACATTCGCTCTACTGTTTTAAAATACCCTGTCAAAACAAGGTAGCTGTACAAAAGTATCACTGTCCAGTTGGCTGTTTGCCCCAATCAGAGGGCTAGACCAAGCAAATTATTCTAGTGAACTGTTTTTACGTTATGATGACATACAACGTTCTTATACACTGAAAAGCCAAAGAAACTGGTGTACCTGCCTAATATCGAGTAGGGCCCTGCAAGCACGCAGAAGTGTGTCAAAACGTCATAGCATGGACTCGACTAACGTCTGAAGTAGTGCTGGAGGGAATTAACACCATGAATTCTGCAGGGCTATCCAAAAATCTGTAAGAGTACCAAGGGGCGGAGATCTTTTCTGAACAGCACATTGAAAGGCATCCCACATATGCTCAATAATGTTCTCGTCTGGGGAGTTAGGTTGCCATCAGAAGTGTTTAAAGTCAGAATAGTGTTTCTGGAGCCATTCTGTAGCAATTTTGGACGTGTGGGGTGCCACATTGTCCTGCTGGAATTGCCCAAGTCTGTCGTAATGCACAATGAACATGAATAGATGCAGGTGATCAGACAGGGTGTCTACGTCACCTGTCAGAGTCGTATCTAGACTTATCAAGGTTCCCATATCACTCCAACTGCACGTGCCCCACACCACCACAGAGCCTCCACCAACATGAACAGTCCCCTGCTGACATGTAGGGTCCATGGATTCATGAGGTTGTCTCCATACCTGTACAAGTTCGTCCACTCAATACAATTTGAAACGAAACTTGTCTGGCTAGGCAACATGTTTCCAGTTATCAACAGGCCAATGTCAGTGGTTGATGAGCCCCTGCGTGGCGTAAAGCTTTGTGTCATGCAGTACACGAGTGGAACTTCAGCTCCAAAAGCCCATATCTATGATGTTTCGTTGAATGGTTCACATGCTGACACTTATTGACGGTCCAGCATTGAAATCTGCAGCAATTTGTGGAAGGGTTGTAATTCTGTCATGCTGAACGATTCTCTTCAGTCGTCGTTGGTCCTGTTCTGCAGGATCTTTTTCCGGCCACAGCAGTGTTGGAGATTTGATGTTTTACCAGATTCCTGATATTCAAGGTACACTCGTGAAATAGTCGTATGGGAAAATACCCTCTTCATCGCTACCTCGAAGATGCTGTGTCCCATCGCTCGTGCGCAGACTATAACACCACGTTCAAAACCACTTAAATCTTCATAACCTGCCATTGTAGCAACAGTAACTGATCTAACAACTGCGCCAGACACTTGTCTTATATAGGCGTTGCCGACCGCAATGCCGTAATCTACCTGTTTACATATTTCTGTATTTGAATGTACGTACCTACCTATACCAATTTCTTTGGCACTCCTGTGTATGTACCACTTCTGACGTAGTTTTTTAAGGCACATCTTTACCAGTCGCAGAAATACTGAATTTTCCCATGTTCCTCCTACTTTTCTAGACATTCTGCTCCCAATTTCCTGGATCTATTTCCCTTTCTACGCTTTTATTTAATGAAACAACATCCTTTGGAGTGAATCTCACATCAGCCACATCCGACATTTTCACTGTTATGCAACATTCTTCCTGGATGGCCAAGTTTACAACTACAAATAGCTCAACTTGTAAACAGAAAAAAACACATCTATTGCTCTGGTAGGGTGTCTCATGTGATGTATCACTGTATCCCAGTGAAAACTCAACTTGCGAAAAATATGATATAGAATCTTCTTTGAGGGAAATCTTCATTTTATTAGCAAACAAGCTGCAGCACTCGTAGCGTCGTTCCAGTAGTAGTTGCGGGCGCTGGGCATACGTCGACATCAGCGTGGCTGGTGGTCGTTGGGACAGGAAGTGGCCAGTGGCCAGCTTGACATTAGCAATGGAGGAGGACTGCTGACTCGAGACCCTCGCAGTCTCACGAGCGCCGTATGTAACCCTTTGCTGTAACGTCCATACCGTTCGGTTCCGTAGGTTAGCCCCAATAGCGAGGTCATTTTAAGTTTAGTAGCTGAAGTTTTTATTTTGTTGTCTACTGAGTTCTGTTACCGATTGGTTCACCTGCCGATTTTTCGTCTATTGTGCTGGGAGGTGATGAGATGTCGGTAAAGTTGTCCATTTGGTTCAATATGCTTGTCTCCACAACTTGTTATTTCAGAAATTTTGAGTGATTCTTAGTTTTGGATGTAGTGAATATGTTTTATTGAAGAATCACCGGGATGATTACAAGTGGAAAGAGAGTTCATAAATGGCATAATGCATGCATTTCAGCTGAGAATCATAGAGGTGCACCTGGAACTGCTAAGGTGAAGGTAAGAGCAATGAAGGCTGACAAACAGCTCGAGGAAATGCATTGCCATGCGATTTATCAATGTATGTGTGGGACGAGATGAATCCTTTTGAAATGCATGTAAACAACTCTGTGCTGAGGTACTGACTGAGCAGGAAGGCGGACCATAATTTTGTTGAGGAGCTGCAGCTATACATGAGAGCTCTTGAAAGAGCTACAGCCATCCCTTTGCACCTGAACGTACTAACCTTTCCATTTTCTTCCGTCATTCCTACTGACATCTTACATGGCCAACACTATTCACTGTAAACACATTTACGTGACCAACACTACTCACTGTAAACACACTTTTCGACAAGAATATTGGGAATTGTGTGCCTGGTAGCTATGTCGTCTGGTCGCTTCAGGCGCAGGGCGCTGTGCACGCTGCAGTGTGCTGTGCCAGGTGCGCAGTCATTGGGTGAACATGCCCGCAGCTGTGGTCACTTGTTCCAGGGTCAAACAAGGTTCCATTTTGGGGCCCTTACTTTTTCTTGTGTATATCAATGACCTTTCATCAGTAACATTACCAGATGCCAAGTTCGTTTTGTTTGCCGATGACACAAACATTGCAATAAATAGCAAAACAAGTGTAGTCTTAGAAAGATCAGCTAATAAAATATTTGTGGACATTAATCACTGGTTCCTAGCCAATTCTTTGTCACTCAACTTTGAAAAAACACACTAAATGCTGTTCAGAACTTGTAAGGGGTGTCCCACGAGTATATGTCTAGCATACGATGACAAGAAGATAGAAGAAGTGGACAGTGTTAAATTCTTGGGATTACAGCTAGATAATAAATTCAACTGGGAGGAGCACACCACAGAACTGCTGAAGCGTCTTAACAAATCTCTGTTTGCAATGTGAATTTTGTCAGATGTAGGGGATATAAAAATGAAAAAACTGGCATACTATGCTTACTTTCATTCCATAATGTCATATGGGATTATTTTTTGGGGTAATTCATCAAGCCAAGCTAAAGTTTTCCGGGCACAAAAACGTGCAGTAAGAGTTATATGTGGTGTGAACTCAAGAACATCCTGCAGAAGCCTGTTTAGGAAACTAGGGATACTAACTACTGCTTCCCAATATATTTATTCCTTATTGAAATTTGTCATTAAAAATATATCACTTTTTCAAACCAACAGCTCAATTCATGGAATCAATACTAGAAATAAGAATAATCTTCACAAGGATTTAAAGTCCCTTAGTCTTGTAGAAAAAGGTGCGCATTATTCAGGAACACACATTTTCAATAACTTGCCAGCAGCCATAAAAAGCTTAACAACCAATGAAACTCACTTTAAGAGAAGCCTAAAGGATTTATTGGTGGCCAACTCCTTCTACTCCATTGATGAATTCCTCAGTAAAACCAACTGATTTATATATATAGTAATGTGTTCATTGGAAATATGTGTGTGTGTGTAAGTACAATCTAACTTCTGCACCATTTCAGTGCAGTAATTTGTTCATTGTAAATAACGATTATAGTAGTTGTATTACATGTTTATTACCTTATAAATAAATAAAAAACCTTTTAATTTTAAATTCAGTGCATTAGTTTTTGTAAAATGACTCTTTCATATAGTGTTCACTAAAAAATGACGATCATTCCACTTGGGACCTTTGGAACGGTACATTAGCTTATTTGTTTTAGTTGTAAATATTTGTCATGTATTGTTGTTTTTCTGACATATTCCACATCCTGGAGGAGCTCCTCACTACGGATCAATTGGAATGAAAGTAAATCTAATCTAATCTAATTGGCTGGCGCGAGGAGCACCGCACGGCCCATCTCAGTACCTCTGGAGTCGTACCGACGCTACCGAACGGCTTATAAAATTGCACGGAGGCTCAGCTGCAGTAACTCTACCGCTTGGTGCGCTCAGATATGGAACTGATCTGAAAGCGACCAAACGATACACAATTGGGTTCAAATGATTCAAATGGCTCTGAGCACTATGGGACTTAACAGCTATGGTCATCAGTCCCCTAGAACGTAGAACTAATTAAACCTAACTAACCTAAGGACATCACACAACACCCAGTCATCACGAGGCAGAGAAAATCCCTGACCCCGCCGGGAATCGAACCCGGGAACCCGGGCGCGGGAAGCGAGAACGCTACCGCACGACCACGAGCTGCGGACACACAATTGGGGTGCTGGCGCAGTTCTGCTATCCAAGGCAGAACCCGCCTGGAGACACGGAAGTCCTTCGTGATTCTTGTAGGGGGAGACAGCCCCTACAGAGCCAATTCGTCTTCCTCTGTATATCTGTCTTATGACAGATTTCAACTAGAGGCTCTCCATCGCGTCCTGTTCTGAGTATCTTCCTTCATCTGTTTGTACCTTTATCCTCTTTTAAAGTCGCCCGTTCTTCCAATTCCCTTCGTAACTCGTCCTCTCATTCAGTCTACTTTTCTCTTTGTTGCAGACAATTCCTGCGCAGTACGCAGGGTGATTCAGCACCACTGGCGTTGTATGCATCTGCAACGTTATATCCGGCTTTCATAAACCAGGCAGGAGATTTTCAAATTCTCCCGCTCGCTAGGCGGAAACTGTTAGTCCTACAAAAAAAAAAAAAAAAAAAAAAAAAAGGACGAGCAGGGCATTTTTGTAGGAGAGTGAATGCAGTTAAATTTTGTACCGGGATACATTTTCGCTTGGGACCACGGTTTTTGAGCTATCTAAGGAAAACAAACAAAAGTTACCTTCAAACAGACCTCCACCCCCCGCCAGCCAGGATTTCTAGAATGTTTTTCGTAGCGCTCCTTTTTACCACCGTACAAAAATTTCTGAGTACACAGACTAGACCCGATATTCGACCATTTTTGGTCTTTATTGATTGGGCTATTACGCCGCCAGCATAGTCGGCTACTTCGTCAGCATTATTAATTTAAACGTGCTTGTGAGAATAAAGATCAAAAAACGACGTTACGCTACAACCAAATTAATTTTACAATTTGAAAGCCCTGACGAATACAACGGTGTAATTGTTTATTTTAAGCTTTTAAATTCATAAAATTGTTAGATAAAATTTACACGTAAGTCAGTTTTACAATTTCCGAGAGCACGACTAATCTGCAGGTGTAATAGGGCCAGTCAATGCAGACCAAAAGGTGAGAAATATTTGTACAGTACTAGGGTAGAGTTCCATGAACAACGTACCAGAAATCCCGACCAGCGGGGGTGGAGTGGGAGTGTGTTTGAAGGTCCTTTTGTACGTTTTTCTTGAATAACTCGAAAACTACAGCCTGTAGTGGAAACGTTTTCGAGTACAAAATTTAACTAAATTAAATTCCTTACAAAACGGTCCTGTTCATTTTTTTCTGTAGGACCAACAGTGTGCAAGAAAATGTGAAAAACTCGCACGTGGTTTGCGAACGCCACCCATAACACTGCGGGTTGCATAAAACAACAGAGGCAGGGGTATCTGAATCACCCCAGAGTCCCAGCCAAGATTTTTTCCTCTTTCTGATCACTTTCAATGACCTTTTATCTCCTCCTAGTTTGTCCATTACATCTTCTTCATTCTCAAGCCTGTCGGTCCACTTCACCTGAAGCATTTATCTCCACAGCTACATTTCAAAACTTTCTAAATATCTTTGTTCTTTCTTTTTAACTATCCACGATTCACTGCTGTATGACACTACACTCCACACGTTACGTTTCCAAATGCTCTGTTTCCCTAATATATCCTCCTCCTTATATCTTCTGTACAGCCACTAATCAATGTCATTAAACTTCCCAGATACAGAAACAATTTTACTTGTTCTGTCTTTTCTCTGTCTAGAAATATGTTAACTGGAGCTTCCTTCTAGCTTATTCTCATCGCTTTTGTAGCTCCACCCCTGATTCTGCCAGCACTTCTTAATCATCTGTGTATTTAAATTTATCCTTTCTTTTACCCTTTCTCCTCCAATAACAATGCCTCTTGCATTCTCTATGGCCTTCCAATGTTAAACAGCTGCAGTGACAATGAGTATCCTTGCCATACATCCCTTCCAATGCTCATCGCTTCATCCCCTCATTCCCTACTCTTTCAGTTTTGTATGCATCTCCGCTATCACCCTTTTGTCTTTCCAGTGTATACCCAAAGCTTTTAAAATTCTCATCAATATTCTTCAGTTGGCTCTATAAAGCCTTCTCCCAGTCAATAAAATAAATGTACACCTCTCTGTTCATTTGTATTATTCTTTCGCCAATCATCTCCAATCAACCTACAGCATCTCTTGTTTCTTTCTGAACCCAAATTGGTCTTCCCCAGTATTTGCCTCAGTTTTCTTTTCAGTTCTCCTTAATGTGACTCTCGTTACAGCCTTTGTAACATGATTGACAAAGCTAATTGTCCCATAGTCTTTGAATTTTATGTGTTGCACTTTTTGGGTAAAGAATAGTCTTAGTATAGATCTTGAGGTCAAATTCCTGTGAGTAATAAATCCTGTTTAGTGTCTCAGTCAATCTGGATATTCAGTTTGGGCCTAAGACTTCATTGTCTCAGATGGTACTCTGTCACAGCCCAATAATTTCTTTTCCTGGAGCTTCTGAATTGTTTTCTCCAATTCCCATTTCAGTATCTTAGGACCCCTGTCTTCTTCCTTTTTTTCCTGCTTCATCTTCCAAAACCAGTCTGATGTTATCAGCCTGTGCACCATATACTCTTCCACACAATACATCGAAACTTCCTACTCCTCTTTTATACCGGTACATACTATCTTCTTCCTATGATTATTTTACATTCTTTCTTTACTTATCTTCCTTACTTCTCTTCTTGTCAAGGACTTTACTGTTTTGTACATTTCTTCCAATTCTCCGTTCTTTTCCAATTCTTCTATTTCCTCACATTGTTTCCTCATCCAGTCCTTTCTAGACTGGTCAGTTAACTGTCTCAGCTCATTGTTCAGTTTTTTGTACCGTCTTCTGCCTTCTTCCGAATTGTCATTTTTCCGTTTCCTGCGCTCATCCATTTTGTCCAAGCCTATATCCAAGAGCCTATCCCTCCCCCAATTAAACAGCTGGCGCTTCTCCCGCGCTGTAGCGACCACATGACACGCGCATTTCCCTCAATCCCCACCACGCCGTTAATTGCTCTGCTCGCGAGCAAGAGCGAGAGCAAACGAGAGCGTTCACGCTCAAAGTCACCGAGTTGTTAAGCCCAGCCCTAGAACGCGAGGACTTGCGCACATCACGTCGACTTCCCTGCAGTCATTTGTAATCATGATGTCGTCTACGAATCCCAGTCACTTCTATTACTCTAGTCAACAGCTTTTTTTGTCAAAGTAAATGTGCTCCTGTACAGGAAAAGCAAGCTACTGCCTTTCAGACTCAATTTTCTCGGTCACACTATCTTCAGTCTCTCGAGACCGTTAAAAACACAGCATTTTGTTTTTCTACTGTGACTCATTTTAATTGTTCTACTGATGTAATTGTTGCAAAGAACCGAACAGTTCACTAGACGTTCTCATAAAAATCTACCCCCAAGAAGCGATGGAATTTTATCAATATTTCTTGAACTCGTAGAATCACGTTGTGATATGCTACCATGTGCGTCCCAGTTCTGAAAACATTGGTCGAAAGTGACTGCTTGTTGTTATAGTTTCGTGAGTATTCTTATTTTCTGTTAATTCAGAAGAAACGCCCTGCAACTATATAAGCACAAATTATTTTTGCCATATCTGTGAAGAGTTAACCATCATATCACCAACACGAAAACGTAATACTCTTGCAATGAACAAATTTAATTCTGTTCTGATTGCTCATGCATTGATCAAACAGGAGGTGTATGAGAACTATAAACTTGTATTCACATCCAATATGAAAAATACTAATGACATATTACGGAGATCTCAAAGTAATTACAATTCTGGACACACGACGAACTGCAGGTGGCTTCGACAGTAGGACAGCAAACATAGGGGGAAAAATACGATTCGGAGGGAAATGAGTTTACTAGGACTGAACAACTGAAATTCAATAGCTCATTCTTCCTACTATACTGCATAAGCGTAATCAGTAATATTTCGATATTTGCTAGCCTTCCTGGAGCGGCAATTTTAATGGGCGGCATTGCATCTGTATTTCACCCTCTCTAGAATACCTTTTCTTCTAGGAGTACCTACTAGCCCCATTAGGTATGCAAGAGAACTTCCGTGAAGTTTGGAAAGTAGGAAAGGGGCACAGAGGGAAAGGAAGCTGTGAGGATAAGTGACGAGTCGTGCAGAAATAACTCTGTTGGTAGAGCATTTATTTCTAAAGGCGAAGGTTCCATGTTCGAGTCCATGTACGGCGCACCGTTTTAATGTGCCAGGATGTTTCAAATCAGATCACACTCTGCTTTGGAGTGAGAATTGATTCACATTCAATTTTATTCGCCACGGTTATCAACAATCATTTTCTGTTGCAATGACGTCAAATGTCACAATTGCGCTACCGGGGAATAACGTCTGAACGGCTACAATTTGTTTAGTGAGCTAAGATAATCTTGAGCTTGAAATCTGTCTATATGGTTTTGAAAAAAAAAAAAAATTGTTCGTAGCATCTTCTTTGACTTTGTATTGCTGTCAAGGTTCAGAAATATTGGTCGGTTTGCAAAGCATAATTACTAATGTACATGAAGCTATAGCGAAAATTCCACAATTTTCAGAGCTTTAGCTCCTTTCACCCTCTTTTTTCCAAAATACCTAATCGCAATTCAGAGCAACATTTCGTTGTTTATCTACTGGTTAATCACTTCGGATATTGCATTTCAATGAAAAATATTGTTTGCCATTTCTTCCTCGTTATGTTTTGATGTGAACTTTTGGCAATTACAGTACATTTAATGATATTAATTTGTGTTCTTTTCGGTTTCATGAGTTTCGGGTAATACAGTCATGAAAACATACCGTATTTAAGCATGTCTTAGAAACGTGCCATAGTCCTGATCTGAATACAACGTTGGCCTAAAAAACATTCAAGTTCTATTTCTTGGCCACGGAATACGTAATTAATAAGCAAAACAGGAACAGAGTACTGTCACGCGCTTACACTTCCATCGCCAGGATCGCATTTAAGCTGTATGGTATTTTTCTACGACGGGTGTTGGTATCCGTGTATGAAACGTCGATAGCTAGGCCCTCTGATGTAGGGTTGAAAAAATTCAAATCTCTGCCGCGCAAGTGACAGGTGGCGATTCACACATGTAGCAAAGACGTCGAAGATGTCACTAAAGAAAGCACTAAGCCCTATGAGGCATGTTGCAAGCCCGAGGCGGCACGCATCAGTGCAATCGCCACTGATCTCGTACAGAAGAGAAGCATCTTCATATGACGAACCTCAGATAAACAGTTTGACAAGAAAATTTGGGTAATTCCGGAATCAAACATTAATTACAATATTCTTAATTTGTAATAGCATATTACTGAAACAAAATTTCATTAGAAATGCCTTATTAAAAATGGAAATATTTTTCCATTCCATTTCTGCATTATGTTTAAACAGAAATCTTCTCACTGCTGACCGTCAGAGTATAAACATACAAATTGGTGAACGTCGGCGATTATTTGGGGGCTGGTATGAAGTTAAACTATTGAGAAGTGTAGAGGAACAATATGAAAAAAAGTTTGCTATCCCTTGCCTGGATACAGACACGATTAATACTTTCCTACAAAGTGACTTGGATAAAGGATTTTCTTTCAATATTTTAGGCAGAGGAAGTTTTGGAACAGTATTGGAAGCAATATATAAAGGTAAGTCTTGCCCTCATGTTTCAGTCTGTGTGTGGTAGTCAAGTGACATTGAGAACAGTTCTTCATTTGTGTTCCTTTTATTCTGATACAGGCTGAAATAAATGCAACTGAGAATGAAACTTTCTTCAGGTAGTGCTCAAAGAAATAATCTTACTATTTATACTCTTTGGGACTTTTAATGGTTGTGCCAGCATATTATTACCATGCATAATATTTTTTTATGCCTAAACAAATGCTCCAATTTATTTTCCTGTTACTCTGTTATCTCACTGTGATGTTAGGCAGCTAGTGTGATTGCACTTACTCCAGAGACCAGTGATAATTGGAAGTAAATCTGGATATTTTTACATTACATTCTTGTAGTCAAAACAGAAGACTTGACCTGTCACCATACCAAACTTTCCACCCGTAATGTAGGCTGGGAGATATTAAACACTCCATGTTCTAAATTTCTTGAACGTGCATAAGGGTGAGGATAAGCATAAATGATGCCTATTCGAAACACCAGCATTGTCACACCAGTCGTACACTGACGAGATCTCAAAGAGAACAGACTGGGACACTTGTGTTTAGACTTCACACCTAACTTCATTACTAGACTCACATTTAGCTTTGCCAGTTATCATGGTATTTTCAAAATAATAAGCCTATGATGATGCAGCAGCTGAAAAACCCATAACAAGAATTTATCACCTTTTTGTTAATTGGAAGGAAAGTTTAGGTGCATTACACATAAATAAAATTATTTTCTTCAGAAATACAGCCTGGTATATACTTTCTTATTATAATAGCTAGGATATGTTTTCTGCTATGTTTAGTAGCTTACTAGGTATGTAAGCACAATTTGTTAATCGTAAAAAGCTGTAATATTAATAATCAGTAAGTGGATAAAAGTTATACGTCTCATACTAAAATTTGAAATTTTGTTTGACTGCTGGCTGTTAGGGCAGGCATGCATATATGACAAACAATATTTAATGAGCACTTTTAACACACGTCGCATCAATCACATTGTTCGGAAGCTTGACTCCCATATGGCTGCAGTCCTGTTAAGAAAAATGATTTAAGTGATGTGTTTTTATACCACCTCAGGTTTTGGTTTTGCTTGTCTAGAAGGCCATAAAGTGGGAGGTCACAAAGTTGGGACAGGGGGGTGCTGGTAGGTAATACCTGCTTTTCTTTCCAGTATATCTCTTACTCTTCCTTTAAGTATAATTTGAGTCACGCAAAATGTAGTAGGTCCATATTTTGTAAAAATATATTTTTCTATAATGTTCTACTTTAGGAAATTTGTCTTCTACAATTATTTAATTGACTGAAGTATTATTAGGTGCAATTTGTTTCTTGATTAAAAACTGGGTCAGTTGTGTGTCCTTAATGATTTTCTCAGGACAGCAGGACATACATGTGAAAAGCAGGTCTATCCTGGTAAAAGAGGATGTCTGGTCAACCTACACAATAGGCAACTATGACAGTGTTGTCCTAGACATGTATTATCTTAATTGTATGCTTCTGGGCTCTCTGCTATGTTGGTTTCCATTTTAAGCACAATATTTTGAAGACTATCCCAGTGGTCTTTATCGGGTGCTACAAATTTTGCTGTGATCTGATGATAACAATACTTTAATCAACACTGAATGACTCATTGCATATGTACAAAAACAGATTACAGTTTTCGATACATAACACAGTAATATATTCTTCTGAATAAGTCATTGATTAACAAAATGATTCGATTACAAATAAAATGGTTTGCTTGACGCACTCCACATCTATATTTCAAAGCACTTCTTATTCTCCATGTAATTATGATATTCTTTTAATGTGTAAAATGGATTTTGTAACAGGAATTTCTGTAGCTGGAATTTGTTTTATTGTGGAAAGGATACTAACTGTACTGGGCAGTGCATTGGCTAATTTTAAACATGCATATTCTCGATCAGTATTAGAGTGCTGTTCTATGGTTGCTGATGTAAATTTTTTTCTTTATTTCTGGCATTTCACTGATGCAAATCCCAACAAATGTTGTGCTGCAGTCCTTTAACAAATAGTATCACTTTTAGAATGGTTTATTTTGGTTAACACAGCAGTTTTTGGAAACTCACTGCTTTGATACCAACCAATCTCAGCATTAAATGGAAACAACAACTCGCCTGAGTGCCCAGAAGCACACTATTAATCACTCACATCAAAGAAACTTCAGAGATCATATAATATCTTGTCTGAAGGTATTGGTGTAATGGATGACTGGTTCTTGATATTTATCAAATCAGAAAATGTCTTTGTTCTGCCTCCATTCGGAATACAAAACGTGAAAGTCGATAGGAATGTTTGATACAAGTTATTGGCTTCGGCCAGTGACTTAATATTAATGGTAGCCGTCACATCATCTTTTGGTGCATGTATTCAGTTTCTTTGTTAGATGGCAAAGACAATAAACATGAAAGCATAAAAAACTTGTGGTGACAATCAAAAAATGGAAAATACAGGATGGAATGCAACAGTATTATGAAAAGGATAATTGCTACTCGTCATATAGCGAGACGCTGAAATACGCAGATAGACACAACAAAAAGACTCACAAAATAAGCTTTCAAGAAATCCTAGTATTGGCATATGTGTTTTATTCTTTATTCAGAGTACTGCTGCACCTTCTCTGATCATCTTGTGAAGAGCACAGAATTTAATGGTACACATTTTGATTTAGCGAATCAGTAAAGATAGCTGATAACAGCAGATTTCCAAAGGATGCCCCTTTCCAACAATCTGTGAACCATTGGCCATTAGTACTGAGCAGTATGTACTGGATTTAAAGAATAATTATGTACATAATGAATGTTAACCAGTGTGATCTTCCACATGATCAGGAATACTCTTCTCAGTTTTAAAGCTTAGGTAGATCAAACTGTGTTACATTTGCCAAACTTTTCATTTAGAAAATCAATCTTGTGTGCTCCTCCAGGACATTTTACTTACACCCCTTGCACTGAAGTGGGTGATATGCCAGCTCTTTTGGCTCCAGGTTATGGTATCATTCATTGTTCAATGTTGCAGGCAACTCACTATCTAACTAAAACAATCGAAATTCCAGGATGCCATGTTGTTGTTGTTGTTGCTGTTGTCGTTGCTGTTGTCGTTGTGGTCTCCCTGAGACTGGTTTGATGCAGCTCTCCATGCTACTCTATCCTGTGCAAGCTTCATCATCTCCCAGTACCTACTGCAGCCTACATCCTTTTGAATCTGCTTAGTGTATTCATCTCTTGGTCTCCCTCTATGATTTTTACCCTCCATGCTGCCCTCCAATACTAAATTGGTGATCCCTCGATGTCTCAGAACGTGTCCTACTAACCGATCTCTTCTAGTAAAGTTGTGCCACAAGCTCCTCTTATCCCCAATTCTATTCAATACCTCCTCATTTGTTATGTGATCTACCCATCTAATCTTCAGCATTCTTCTGTAGCACCACATTTCGAAAGCTTCTATTCTCTTCTTGTCTAAACTATTTATCGTCCATGTTTAACTTCAATACATGGCTACACTCCATACAAATACTTTCAGAAGCGACTTCCTGACATTTAAATCTATACTCGATGTTAACAAATTTTTCTTCTTCAGAAACGCTTTCCTTGCCATTGCCAGTCTACATTTTATATCCTCTCTACTTCGACCATCGTCAGTTATTTTGCTCCTCAAATAGCAAAACTCCTTTACTACAGTAAGTGTCTCATTTCCTAATCTAATTCCCTCAGCATCACCCGACCCTATTCAACTACATTCCATTATCCTCGTTTTGCCTTCGTTGATCTTCATCTTATATCTTCCTTTCAAGACACTGCCCATTCCGTTCAACTGCTCTTCCAAATCCTTTGCTGTCTCTGAGAGAATTACTACGTCATCGGCGAACCTTAAAGTTTTTATTTCTTCTCCATGGATTTTAATACCTACTCCAAACTTTTCTTTTGTTTCCTTTATTGCTTGCTCAATATACAGATTGAACAACATCGGGGATAGGCTACAACCGTGTCTCACTCCCTTCCCAACCACTGCTTCCCTTTCATACCCCTCGACTCTTATAACTGCCATATGGTTTCTGTACAGATTGTAAATAGCTTTTCGCTCCCTGTATTTTACCACTGCCACTTTCAGAATTTGAAAGAGAGTGTTCCAATCAACATTGTCAAAAGCTTTCTCTAAGTCTACAAATACTAGAAATGTAGGTTTCCCTTTCCTTAAGCTTTCTTCTAAGATAAGTCGTACGGTTAGTATTGCCTCACATGTTCCAACATTTCTACGGAATCCAAACTGATCTTCCCCGAGGTCGGATTTTATCAATTTTTCCATTCGTCTGTAAAGAATTCGCGTTAGTATTTTGCAGCTGTGACTTATTAAACTGATAGTTCGGTAATTTTCACATCTGTCAACACCTGCTTTCTTTGGGATTGGAATTATTATATTCTTCTTGAAGTCTGAGGGTATTTCGCTTGTCTCATACATCTTGCTCACCAGATGGTAGAGTTTTGTCAGGACTTGCTCTCCCAAGGCCGTCAGTAGTTCTAATGGAATGTTGTCTATTCCTGGGGCCTTCTTTCGACTCAGGTCTTTCAGTGCTCTGTCAAACTCTTTACGCAGTATCATATCTCCCATTTCATCTTCATCTACATCCTCTTCCATTTCCATAATATTGTCCTCCAGTACGTCGCCCTTGTATAGACCCTCTATGTACTCCTTCCACCTTTCTGCTTTCCCTTCTGTGCTTAGAACTGGTTTTCCATCAAAGCTCTTGATATTCATGCAAGTGGTTCTCCTTTCTCCAAAGGTCTCTTTAATTTTCCTGTACGCAGTATCTATTTTATCCCTAGTGAGATAAGCTTCTACATCCTTACATTTGTCCTCTAGCCGTCCCTGCTTAGCCATTTTGCACTTCCTGTCGATCTCATTTTTGAGACGTTTGTATTCCTTTTTGCCTGCTTCATTTACTGCATTTTTATATTTTCTCCTTTCATCAATTAAATTCAATATTTCTTCTGTTACCCAAGGGTTTCTACTAGCCCTTGTCTTTTTACCTATTTCATCTTCTGCTGCCTTCACTATTTCATCCCTCAAAGCTACCCATTCTTCTTCTACTGTATTTCTTTCCCCCTTTCCTGTCAATTGTTCCCTTATGCTCTCCCTGAAACTCTGTACAACCTCTGGTTCTTTCAGTTTATCCATGTCCCATCTCCTTAATTTCCCACCTTTTTGCAGTTTCTTCAGTTTTAGTCTACAGTTCATAACCAGTAGATTGTGGTCAGAGTCCACATCTGCCCCTGGAAATGTCTTACAATTTAAAACCTGGTTCCTAAATCTCTGTCTTACCATTATATAATCTATGTGATACCTTTTAGTATCTCCAGGGTTCTTCCATGTATACAACCTTCTTTCATGATTCTTGAACCAAGTGTTAGCTATGATTAAGTTATGCTCTGCGCAAAATTCTACAAGATGGCTTCCTCTTTCATTTCTTAGCCCCAGTCCATATTCACCTACTATGTTTCCTTCTCTCCCTTTTCCTACTGACAAATTCCAGTCACCCATGACTATTAAATTTTCGTCTCCCTTCACTACCTGAATAATTTCTTTTATCTCATCATACATTTCATAAATTTCTTTGGCATCTGCAGAGCTAGTTGGCATATAAACTTGTACTACTGTAGTAGGCGTGGGCTTCACGTCTATCTTGGCCACAATAATGCGTTCACTATGCTGTTTGTAGTAGCTTACCAGCACTCCTATTTTTTTATTCATTATTAAACCTACACCTGCATTACCCCTATTTGCTTTTGTATTTATAACCCTGTATTCACCTGACCAAAAGTCTTTTTCCTCCTACCACCAAACTTCACTAATTCCCACTATATCTAACTTTAACCTATCCATTTCCTTTTTTAAATTTTCTAACCTACCTGCCCGATTAAGGGATCTGACATTCCACGCTCCGATCCGTAGAATGCCAGTTTTATTTCTCCTGATAACGATGTCCTCTTGAGTAGCCCTGCCCAGAGATCCGAATGGGGGACTATTTTACCTCCGGAATATTTTACCCAAGAGGACGCCATCATCATTTCACCGTACAGTAAAGCTGTGTGCCCTCGGGAAAAGTTACGGCTGTAGTTTCCCCTTGCTTTCAGCCGTTCGCAGTACCAGAACAGCAAGGCCATTTTGGTTAGTGTTACAAGGCCAGATCAGTCAATCATCCAGACTGTTGCCCCTGCAACTACTGAAAAGGCTGCTGCCCCTCTCCAGGAACCACACGTTTGTCCGGCCTCTCAACAGATACACCTCTGTTGTGGTTGCACCTATGGTATGGCTATTTGTATCGGTGAGGCACGCAAGCCTCCCCACCAACGGCAAGGTCCATGGTTCATGGGGGGAGGCAGGATGCCATGACAATTCGAAAAGGATAGATTGCTTATCGCCATATAGAGGAGCTGCTGATTCACAGACAGGCACAACAAAAAGTCTGCTACATGTTTTAGCTTTCGGCCAAAAGGCCTTCTTCTGAAGGAGGAACCATGCACACAAGCACTAGTCATGCACATGACCACTCTCTGACTACTGGGGGTGGACTGATTCATAGTAGTGCCTGATGAAAGCAGCAGTCCAGTGGTGGGCTCGGGAGGCTGCATGGTGTGGGAGGTGAGGGATAGTGAGGGGGATGCTTAAAGGTGTAGTGTTGCTTGTGGGAGAATGCAGGGGTGTGGTGGATATAGGAGGGCTGCTAGGTGCAATTGGAGGGTTAAAGGGAGGTGGGATTGGTAGAGGAGAGTAGTAAAGAAGATGAATACAGAAGTGAAAACAGACTAGTGGCCGTGTTGATGGAATAGGAGTGAGGGCAGGGAAGGAGATAGGAAAGTGAAGGGTGGGGACAGCAAAGGTTGAGGCCAGGGCGATTACAGGAACATAGGATATATTGCAAAGAGTTTCCACCTGCACAGTTCAGAAAAGCTGGTGTTTATAGAAAGGATCAGATGGTGCCAGCTGTAAAGCAGTCATTGAAGTGAAACATGTCAGGGTGGCCAGCATAATTAGCAACTGGGTGATCCAGTTGTCTCTTGGCCAAAGTTTGTTTGTGAACATTCATGCTGAAACATGGGATGTTAATGACAATGCCCTCATAGAAAGCAGCACTGTGGTTACAGCTTAGTTTGTAAATCGCATGAGTGCTTAGACAGGTAGCCTGCCTTTGGTGGGATAGGACATGCCTGTGACAAGACTGGACTACAAACTAAGCTACAACCACATGCTGTGGTGGGAGGACATATGGGACATAACTTGCATCTAGGTCTAAGACATGAAGGAAAAGGTGGGGATCATGGATGGAGCTGGCTGATGAATAGACTTTGATGCAAGACCTATCCCATACATCCTCCCACCACAATCACCTACTCCACTACAGCCACAGGCATCTCCCATCCCATCAAAGGAAGGGCTACCTGCAAATGCAGTATGTGATCTACAAACTAAGCTACAACCCATGCTGCTTCCTATATGGGAATGACTTTTAAGCTGGCTGTCTGTATGAATGGATGCCATCAAACTGTGGCCAAGAGACAGTTGGTCCACCCAGTGGCTGAACATGTTGCCTTGCACAGTGTGCTTCACTTCAATGGCTGCTACACAGCCTGCACCATCTGGACCCTTCCTACCAACACCAGCTTTTGTGACCTGCACAAGCGGGAACTCTCCCTGCAATATATCTTACATTCCGGTAACTCCCTGGCCTCACCCTTCAGTAGTCCGTGTCCTCCACGTACCAGTCCCCTTCCCTACTTCCACTCCAGTGCAACACAGCCTTATAATCCACCAAAGCAGGCACTTGTCCTTTTGCCCTTCTTTACTTATTTCCTTTTCTGCTTGCTACCCACTCCCCACCCAAAAAAAGACAACTCTTTAACTGCATCTATCAACACTGCCATGACCCCATCATGTCCCTGCACATTCCCACAAGCTGCACTACACCTTCCTGCTCCTCACCCTGCCCTGCTATCCACCCCCCCCCCCCCCCCCCCACACACACACACCTCCCAACCCCTGTGTCTTCTCCTTATCCCATCCGTCAGATTGCTACTCCCATCAGGCACAGTTATGACTCAGTCCATCCACAGTGGCCAGATACAGTGTGTTTTTAGTACAAACACAGCAGCCAGAGATATGGGGACTCAGTGTCTCCTCTTTACAGTGAGTAGCAATCTATCCATTTTATAATGTTTGCACTTGCTAAATAGATTAGGCTCACAGGATGGAATTAATAATATTTGGAAACAAATGAGTGCATCTTAATCATATATCAAAACAACAAAATATGAAATTGCAGTCCTTCTGATCTGATTGTAAATAAGGACTTCTGTAACACTTCATGGAATAAAAAAAAATGAATTCAGGATGAACTGTGCAATTTAGAAACACGAAATGAAAAGCGAAAATATTTTCTACATATGCTATGCATTCCTTTCTAGCATTCAAAAAATGTAACTTCATATTCTGGTGTAAATATCTATTATAGGTTGCTGGTGGTCATTGGGTATGAAACCTACCATTCTCACATATTCAAAACTAAAGTAAGCTTGTGCCTTACTTGCTATTCTTTCTGTAATATTTCAGAATCTGCTCAGGCCCTGTGACATTCTTGCGGATGTAGTGATGGCATCACATGGGCAGTGAAAATAATAAATGTCCTGTGTGTTATGGTTTTTGATAGCAGGAAAGATATACATGGCTTATGTTTGGTGACTGCAGAGCACCGTTGTTGTTCATGATGATGGACGATGATTGCTAGACTTCTTTTGCACTACATGCTCGTGGGTCATTCTTCCTGTTGTCACAGGAAGGCATGCAAACCACTGATGGTTCTGTTCTTCACCAGGCTAAAAGAATGGGCACAAGTAACACTAAAATTAGCTGCATTTTGCAATGACCTTTCTGTTCCATGGATCTGAGTTGAAACATACAATCAGTGAAAATAGTTTAGTGATAAAACACTCATTCTATAATAAATTCCAGAGGAATCATGCCTTATTTCAAAAATTTCATTGTTTTTTGCCTTATCATAATTTAAAATGAAACATCATAGGTAGTTTTAGAAATACCTTGTTTCCTGGGCCATATTTTTGAAAAACTTCACTGGCTACCACTCATAATAGATCTCAAAATAAGATGAAGCAAATTACTAACTATTCTTAAGTGCTTCAGCAGATGGACATCGGCAACTGACAATGTTTTCTAATGTTGAAAAAGATGGGCTATACAAGTTCTGGTTTAGCAATAAAATCCTGTATGAGATTAAACACTGTTCATCATTTGAAAAATTAGGTTCTTATGTGTGCATTCCTGGCCAAGGTAAGTCCTCTAATATCAAATATAGGCCTTAATTTTAGGAAGAAATCTAAGAGAATGTATGTTTGGAGCACAGCATTGTATGGTAGTGAAACATGGACTGTGTGAAATCTGGAGCAAAAGAGAATTGAAACATATGAGATGTGATGCTACAAAAGAATGTTGAAAATTATATGGACCAGTAAGATAAGGAATGAGGAGATTCTCTGTAGAATTTGTGAGGATATAAATATATGGACAATGCTAACAAGAAGGGGCAGGATGATACAATGTGTGTTAAAACATCAGGGTATCTGTAGAGAGAAAAAACTGTAGAGGAAGACACAGTTGGAATATATCTGACAAATAATTGAGGACATAGGTTGCAACTGCTATTCTGAGACGGAAAGGCTGGCAGAAACAAGGAATTCATTGTTGGCCACATCAAACCAGTTAGAAGACATGAATAAAAAGAAAAATGTGTTTGCGTAGTGGCGGGCATTCAAAATGTAATGCAACATATTTTTTTGTCAGCCAATGTAATTTGTAAATATGCAGAACTCATTGTGAGATATTATAGAACATTCCTGCTCCATCCCCTATATTCTTGTGAATTTCCGATCGGTTGCTCCGCTGTATGTAGCCTTGGTTTCTGCATTTCAAGCAGAGAGGTGTCATAAAGTTTCTTTTGACAGAAAAATAAAACACTTCAGATACTCATAGGTGCTTGGAGAATATTTACAGAGACTTGGAATTGAACAAAGCATGGAGAGTCATTGTGTGATGTGTTTGTCATCATCAGAACAAGGTCATGCAAAGTTGTCTGATCTCCAATGTGCTGGGCAGCAACACACATCAGTGACTCCTACGATGTTGGAACATAAGCACACTCTCATTTCAGGTGACTGACATTCAAATGCCTCACTGCGCAGCCGGATGTCTCTGTTGGTAGTGCTGAGACACTCATCCCTCAGTTGGGGTGCTCAAAGTTGTTTGTCACCTGGGTCCCTTGCTGCCTAAAAGAAGACCATAGAGCAACAAAGGAACGTCTGGGCAGAACTACTTGTGCTTTACAAGGCTGATAATAACAATTTATTTTATCACTGTAACAGGCAATGAAAGATGAGTTCATCACTTTGAACCAGAAACAAAGTGGCAATCTGGAGTGGTGCCACACATCTCTCCTCCAAAGAAAAACTTCAAAGCCGTACCATCAGCTGCTAAAGTCATATCAAGCTACTACTCCTCCATGACAACACATGGGCTTACACAAGTATCTGCAACCAAGAGGAGCTCACAAAACTTCATTGCATTGTCCTTCATCACTCTACAACCCATAACTCACACCTTCGGATTTCTATCTGTTTGGCACAATGAAGGATGCACTACATGGGAAGGAGTATATGGATGATGGGGAGGTTGTTGATGCTACAAGATAAAGCTCCAACACTGACCAGTAGATTTGTAACATGTGGGCATACAGGTCCTCCTATCAAGTTCACATAAGGTCCTTCCATTGAAAAATAGGCTTTTGTAGCCAAAAGACTGGTGAATAATATGATGTATTGGAATCCTGAATAAAATCAACCTGCTTTCAGAGAAAAGTATTGCATTATGTACTGAATGTCCCTTGTAAGCTGCTTCGCTGCACCGAGGGTCTCTGCTTCCAAATTACTCATGTTGGCAGCTGTATGTAGCGATACTGACCTGCTTTTCATAGTTTCTTCCTCGGCAGCATCACTCTTGATCACCACAGAGATGAAAGTCTAAATTAGTGGGGGTGGTGATTGCTCAAAAATCTACTTGGCACCACCATATAGATTACACACGCACATACACACACACACACACACGCACATACACACACACACACACACACACACACACACACACACACACACACACACACACACACACACACACACACAAAATATTTATTACTTGGGAAAATTGCATCTCAGAAGGTAGTTAGATCAGCCTTAATGAGCATCACAATCATTAGTTCTGATGGTAGTAACATACCACACTCTTACTTATCACAACAAAGTTCAACAGTGTTCCTCACTTTGAGGTACTAAAGTCATTTGAAAGTCTTTAAACATTAATATTAATGAGTCGCATAGTTGTTGGTGCATGTATAAAATGTGCATGATTGTAGCATGAACTAACGCCAAGGTTGTACTCGACACATATATTACTCAAGATCTGTCTAATCGCAAACTGCCAATTTAAGTGATGTCTGATTACTTATAATTAGGCATAAGAATAAACTTTTATATTGTAAACTACATTATGCTTTGAAAATAACTTAAGTTCGATTTTACTGTTTTGGGTGAACAAGAACTAACGTCAGTTTGGCTTATAGAAAATGTTGCTGAACAAAAATTTTTTTTAAAATACATTTACATTATTGTTTTTATGCAAAGTGAATCCCTTTGTTTCCATTTCCATGTAAGAATACCATATTGCAATTTAGGGCAAATTACATGAAATTATTAATTAGTGAGTTAATAAGTGCTGTGTGTCATTTTGTACAGAAAAATTAAATTAACAAAAGTATGTAGTCAAAGTTCAGAATCTAATAATAATAACTACAACAAAATTTGCAATGGAAGTAGTTCATGGCTCTGAACTTAAAGTTTAATTACTGCATAAGATAATCAGTTTTAGGTCATTTAAAGGATGTTACTGGAAACTCGGAATGCTTAGCTGTTGGATGGTATGTAATATGGATTTACAGTGAAACCTTGCTTAACAAGCACCTCCCATAATGTGCAACTCGCGTAATGAGCAAAACAAATTACAAAAAAAATGACTCACTTAATGAGCAATGTTTTACATAAGGAGTGAGGATGATTTAGTGTGTCATCTACAGATGTTATGTGCAGTGGGGGAAATGTTCAACAGTATGAACATCTTTCATTGTCAGCAGCGGCACACGAACAATGTCTTCAGTAGCTACTGCGGTCTGGGTTTAATGCTCTTTCTATCACCTTAGTGCAGCTTGTGATTACACATTTTTCTAAACTTGTGTTCAAACAGTGCTTTCTTTATGTGCAAATTTTAATAACCTTTGTAGAAATGTTCCCAATCATAAAGCTGCAAGAAGACACCCATAAGAGAAAGAAAATGTTTGAATACACAGTGTCTGTTCCTTCAAAAGAACAGATGCCATGCAGATCCAACAGCTGTGAAACACTGTATTTGAACTGATGAGAGAGTACTGCTATCAACTGCAGAGAGATATTAAGTGGAATTGGTGGTGACGAACAAAAATGTGTACCGGACCAGGATTCGAAACTGGGATCTCCTGCTGATTTCGCTTAATATCCTGCTGTAGTGATCCTCCTTCAATTTACATATAGAAATGAAATGTAAAATTATTGATGAATGTGAACATGGTGTGTATGATGCTGATGTAGCGCACATACTTACAAGCAGTCTATATCAACGTTTTGCACTATCCTCATAAGCAAGGACAAGATTGAGGAGACAGATGCTTCTAAGGGAGTGACCAGAGTATCTAGACAATGGTTTTGTATTCTGGGTGATGTTGAAAGGTTGCTCTTCACGTGTATAAATGAAAAGCAATTGCAAGGTGACACTATTAATGAGATCATCATTCATGAGAAGGTGAGAATAATTTTCACCAACCTCATTAAGAAGACACCAGGATCATCAGTGGCCAAAGAAGTGTTTAACAGAAGTTGTGGGTGGTTCGAGAAGTCTGAGAAGAAGCAGCATCCACAGCACTCTGAGACATGGTGAAGCAGCCAGTCTGACACAGACAGCAGAGAACTTCATCAGCAACTGAAAGATGCTCGTAGATTCTGATGGTTATCTGCTGCAGCAGGTTTTGAATTGTGACAAGACAGGTCTGTTCTGGAAAAAGATGACCATCTTACACCGCTATTCTGTGCCAATGTGAGTGGGTTTTTGAAAATTAAACTGTTGGTTGTTTACCATTCATAAACTCTAGGAGTCTTCAGGAAGTGTAAAATCCAGGAGAGAGGTTAAATGTGATGTGGATGCTTGGTTGAAACATGAGCTTTTTTGTGATTGGATCTATGGAGTGTTTGGTCCTTCAGTGAAAAAATATTTGCTTGAGATGAACTGCCACTCCATGTCTTGCTTGTTGTGGACAACACTCCTGCCCATTCTCCGGGCCTACAAGACCACCCCCTAGAAGAATTTCAATTCATGAAGATCCAATTTCTGCTTCCCAACACCACTCCGTTACTCCAGCCTATAGACCAACAGATTATTTCTAACTTTAAGAAGTTGTACACTAAAGCACTCCATGGGCATTTCTTTGAGTTGACTGAAGCTACCAATCTTGTCCTCAGAGCATATTAGAAGTATCACTTGAACATCATTGCCTGCATCAAGATGAATGAAAAGGCATGGGAAGGAGTTATCAAGAGAACTCACTTCTGCTTGGAACAAGCTTTGACCAGAGTGCATGGTTGAATGTGCCTGAGGCTTTTGAGTCAGTACCTGTGGAGCGTGTAATCAACAAGACTGTGTGTTTGGCCAAGAGTATGGGAATGTATTGGATAACAGTGACATAGATGAACTTGTGGAAGATCACAGCCAAGAAATGACCATAGAAGTGCTTATGGAGTTGCAATGTGTTTCACAGCAGGAAGTTGTGGAGATGATTTCAGAGGAGGAGGAGGAGGAGGAGGATGTGGTAATGGCAAAGTAGAAATCTTCTGGAGCAGTAAGAGAAATGAAATGATGAAAGCCTGGGAATAAGTTGCATTATACATTGAAAATAATCAACCCCAATAAAGCAGTGGCTATGCATGCAACAAATTTGAAGATAATGCTGTTTTACATTTTTGCCAAGTGTTGAAGCATCAGCAGAAAACAATGAGACTGGATAACTTCCTAGTAAAAGAAGTAGTAGTTATGTATTGTGAATAATAAAGTACATAATACTCTATGTACAATTTTCTTTAAATAAATGGCGTGAATAAGATAAAAATTTCAATACTTTTTCTGCATGGAACACATTATCATATTTTACATTAATTTATATGGGATAAATTGTTTCATTTAATGAGTGTTCTGCACTAAGAGTAAGATTCAGGGATGGATTATGTTTGCTGTGTGGGATTCCACTGAATGCTGATTAGCTCACAGTTTTACACATATCAAGTTGTAGTGCTAACTTTAATTAGCTGTAACTTTTAATTAACCTACTCTATAGCCACACTAATTTTACTGGTGGAATATGCCTAGCCAAAAGAATATCCAACCAATAAATTTAAATGGTGGGAAAACTTATACTTTTAGATTATCAGTACAGATAACACATACTACCTTTGTGACAGCGTTAAAAACATGGGAACTGCATGACAGAGGGTACTTCCCAATGTACCCAGTTATTAGTGTGCTCCTTCATGTTCCATTTGTGTATGGGGTGCAGGGAGAATGATTGCTTCAACATATCTGTGTTAACTGCAGCTAATCAAATCACGTCTTTGCAACCCCTAAAGGTATAGGGAGTTGTACTGTCTTCATAGATTCCTCACTTAAAGGTGGTCCTTAAAACTTTGTAAGTACGCTTTCATAGTAGAGTTTGTGCCTGTCTACAAGCAACTGGCAGCTCATTTTTTCATCATCTTGGTGACACATTAGACAGGTCTAACAAGCCTGTGCATTTTTGCTGCCCCCAGTGGGCTCGCATCTCATTTTTGAATAAATGTTTAATGATCATGGGGCTTGAAGTCATTTCAGTACTTCTTCTTTTCCCAAGCTAAAATGTTAATATCTGACTACATCGACTGATTTGGTTTCTAGGACAGTTTGCTAGCTGACAACTTAGCTTGTTCATAGCACGGTAGTTATGGCTTTTTGCACTTTGTTTCTTGTTTTTACACTGCCCATTTTAGTTAATTCATTTACAGTCCCCATGTCTGCATTTGATCTCCAATGTTTCACATGATGGCATTGCCCTGACTAAGCAGAGAATGCACTATTGAAGCCTGAGCTGTTAACTTCACACACGTCAAGTAGTAGGTCCCTTTCAATTTTGGGGCACTGGGATTCTGAGCAGCGACAACCAAGCTAGGTGGCCATTCCTACAGCTAGGTGGCACTCATCATAGGAGCCCTCATATAAAGGCAGTATAATGATGAGTACTTCGGCACATACCAATCGCTAAATCAGAAAAAAAACCAAACATCCATTAGCAGCTACTGATCAGTTAGCCTCACTATTGTCATCTGCAAACTGCTCAAAAGGATGGTATACCAATTTTTATACTGGGTTATTGAATGATGGGAACTGTTTTCCTCCGGTCATTGTGGTTTTTGTGAGACATAGCCTATAGTTAGGTTGGAAACATTGATCCAAAAAGATTTTTTTCTACATGCCAATATCTGATGCAGTCTTATTTGAACTACATAAGGTGCACCATGCTGCTTGGTGCCATAACGTTTTAATTATGCTCCATTACTTGGGCTTTTACCCCACTGATAATGACTGATGGTTAGAGCTGGTATGGCACCCAGCTCCTCAAGGGTTGAAGAGAATGGTGTCACTCAAAGCATTGTACTGTTTCACACTCATCCTTATCATCATCATCAGGGAATTAGTGATCTCCATCAGACCAGTAATTACTGCCATGCTATATGTTGGTGACTTTTGTATTTGGTGTAGCTCCCAGTTTGTAGCTGTGACTGAATGCCAGTTCTAAGGAGCCATCCAAAGTGCCTTCACTTGGACATTTTCCCACAGCTTCTAATTTTCTACCTCAAAAATGGGAGTCATACATTTGTCATTTTACCACAGTCAGTCCTGACCCAGATCTGTACTTGGTACTCTGTGCTTGGTCATTGTTGCACAGTCAGTTTTTGCAACTCCTCTTCAATAAAATGCTGATCTATCTGCTCTATATTCATTAACTATAGACTAACTGCATGTGGAAGCTTAGCAATCTGTATCCTTGGCCACAAGTCACGTGGTGCAGATTGCTGTACTCTACTCAGTATTTCTTAGCCCTGTTCTCATCATGACTGGACTTTGGTTGCCAGGTTTACGGATCAGCACCATCTTCGACTTTGACATTATTGGGTCCAGTACATCATCGTGAAGAAAAACTGGCCACTGGCTCCTCCTGGACTAGTTTCCTCATGAAAGTAGTGCTCTTATCTCTTCAGTTTAGACGGTACAAACTCTTGGTCATTCACACAATCACCACACAACAGTTTACTAGTTATCAAAATATTTTTTCATATGGAAGGTGTCAACCCCAAGACACTCTTTCTCGAGTGGTATTACCAGTTGGATTTGAAATGTTCTAAAGATCCTTTGCAAGGACATCCACAACCAACCAGCCAGGAACAACGTTTGTTGGTAAGTGTGTTTAGTGTTAGCAAGAGAAGCTGACAGCCAATTACAGAGCTGTAAATTTTATTAAATTAACCTGGTTGAAGTGCTCTACCAAATGAGCTCACCAAGCATGACTGACTTCCTATAGTACCTCATCTCCTACTTTTCGAACTTCACAGAAGCTCTCCATGAAACTTGCAAGACTAGCACTCCAGAAAGAAAGGGTACTGTGGAGACATAGCTTAGCTGAGTTTGAGTCTTGGTCTGGTGCACAGTTTTAATCTGCTGGGAAGTTTCTTATCAGTGCACACTCTGCTGCAGAGTGAAAAATCTCAATCTGGAAATAATCCCCCCGTTTGTGGTTAAGCCATGTCTGTGCAGTATCCTTTCATACAGGAGTGCTAGTCTTGTAAGTTTTGTAGGAGAGCTTCTGGGGAGTTTGGAAGGTAGGAGATGAAGTACTGGCAGAAGTAAAGCTTTAAGAACATACGTGAATCATGTCAGTAGAGCACTTACTGAGCAGAGTAGTGTAGTGGTTAGCACACTGGACTTGCATCTGGGAGGACAATGGTTCAAACCCACGTGTGGCCATCCTGATTTAGGTTTTCCGCAATTCCCCTAAATCACTTACAGCAGATACCAGGATGGTTGCTTCAAAAGGGCATGGCTGCTTTTCTTCTTCTCCTTTCCGAACCAAACTTGTGCTCAATCTCTAATGACCTCATTGTTGACGGGAAATGAAACACTAATCTTCTCCTCCTCCTCCTCCTCGTACTACTGCTTCTACTTCTACTTCTACTTCTTGGTAGAGCACTTGCACTGAAGTTGTGAGTCCCTGGTCCTGAGTTTGAGTCGTAGTCTAGCACACAGTTTTAATTTGCCAGGCAGTTTCATCATTTATTCTGTTAATGTCTTAGTGCTGCATCAGGTTGGCAGGGAGGGGAGGGGGGAGTTCTGCTTTCAGTGCCTTGATTTTACCAATTCTTTGTACCTTCAAATTCGATCAAATTCCTGGCTGACATATGACTTCAGATGGATCTCTTGACCAAGGGATTGGTGTCACTGTTTGTTTCCTTAACCCCCCCCCCCCTCAGCCAAAGATTCTTGGTGCTCTTCTTTGCTTATGTGCAATAGCTCGTGTCAGTCCTATTTGGTGTAGGTCCCATGCTCTTGAGCAGTATTATAGATTGGGTCACGTAAGTGTTTTGTCAGCATTCTCCTATACAGATGGATTTATTTTTCCTTGTATCCTACCAATGAACCAAAGTCAATCACTTGCTTTACCTGCAATTTAATGTACCTGATCATTCCATTTCATATTCATAAAAATGCTTAGTCAGGTATTTGTATGGGTTGATGTATTTCAATTGTAACTTGAGATTTTAGACAGCGGTCACTAAATTTTTGTTTCATTTTGTGAAGTGGGTAATTTTAACTTTATGAAAATTAAATACAAGTTGTGAATCTTTGGTTGCACCACTTCAAAATCATAAGAACTGAGTCTTTATGCAGCTTTTTTCAGATAGTTATTCAATATGCATCACTTGTGAAATGCATGGGATTTCTAATAATATTGTCAGCAAGGTCATTAATGTTAGGTATATACATGAATGATCCCAGCCCACTTCCACAGGTCATGTCTGAAATCTATTCTGCATCTACCAATGATTCATCATCCAAGATAACATGCTGCATTCTCCCTTTATAGGGACTCCACAATAGTTCCAAATTTTGCTTGATATTCCATAAAATCCTGTTTTAGTTGCCCTTTGCACTTAGATAGTTGTTGTTTCTACAACAGCCTCATGATCACTGATAAGTTTAAATGTGGACACCCTCAAAGAGGTTACCTGTATTTGTTATCCGTAGGTCAAATATAATTCCATCATGGGTGGTTTCCCAAACTATCTGTTCTATGTGGTTTTCAAAGAAGGCATTCAATAATGTTCCACAGGACACCTTGTCGTGTCCACCTCTTAGAAATTTGTACAATTTTTGTGTTACTTGTTTGACGATTAAAGTTTCCTCTGATGGTGACAGGGTGTTAGGTTAGTATATGCACTAGCAATTGAGTTTTGTCAAAAGTTTTTGGCTCTAAATGATTGCAATTACGGTAATAGATATAAAGATGCAATTAAAGGTTTGTCCCAATGACTACTGAGTCTTCCCCAATTAATTTCACATACCGCTTAATTTCTTCCTCAGCAGATTTTAATTTCATCCAAAAAATCAAAAGTATCTGCAATTTTATATGTAAGCTGGTTTAACTTCCTTTAAAGCCACTACTGAGAGAGTGGAATATTTAAAAGATGATATTTAGTATTGTTTTATTCCCCCCTGCGGGTTCGGAGGTTAGAGTAGGCCCGCGGTATTCCTGCCTGTCGTAAGAGGCGACTAAAAGGAGTCTCAAATGTTTCGGCCTTATGTGATGGTCCCCTCTCGGGTTTGACCTCCATCTTTCTAAATTATTCCGAAGAGCGAGCCAATTGGGGAAGGGCACCTTACATGGTGCACTGTATCCATCGTGCATTGAGACCTTTAGCCGGCTTTTTCGTCGTTGCAATGGTGTCCCGCTCGTCTTCCATCTCTTGGGCGAGGATACGTCCCTGGGTGCGATTACCATGCTGCACTCTGCAGTGTTCCTTTTACCTGCGACGACAACCTTGGACATTTTTGCACCTAAGATCCAGCACGGTAGTCAGTCCGTTGTGGTGGGGCCGCCATGTACCCTGTTGGTTGTAGCCCCCTGACAACACAGGGATCACTCTACTGATGCCTGCGCTGTTAACTCCCCATGTATGCCAAGGAGTAGATGCCCATCTCCCTGGGGCATCAGGACTCCCGGCAATGGCCATCCTGCCAGGTGGCTATTGCTGCGGCTGGGTGGCGCCCGTCGGGAGGGCCCTTGGTCAGAGTAGGTGGCATCAGGGCGGATGACCCGCAATGAAGCGTGGTACATCATCTCTCGCTGGCGGCCAGCCACCAGCAGTCTCTAAGCGTTCGAGGGCTCATTTTAAAGCTAACGTTTATGACCCGAAATCGTTCCCATCCCTGGCCACTCCATGGGAGGAACGAAAGGCAATGAATGACAGTGACGTGTATTTGCCCAGGTATCTCGTCTGTACCAGAGATGGTGACTCGTTTCTATCCGTGAAGCCTCAGTTCTTTGTAGAGCATTTAGAGGACAAGTTTGGGGAGGTGGAGGGCTTGTCCAAAATGCGCTCTGGGTCAGTTTTGATAAAAACGGCATCCTCTGCCCAGTCACGCAGGTTACTTGCTTGTGACAAGTTGGGGGATGTTCACGTTACCATCACCCCACATAAGAGTTTAAATATGGTCCAGGGTGTTATTTTCCATAGGGACCTCCTTTTGCAGTCTGATGACGAGCTGCACGCCAATTTAGAGCGCCGAGGTGTACATTTCGTCCGGCGTGTTCATCGGGGTCCGAGGGACAATCAGGTAGCTACCGGTGCCTTCATCTTGGCCTTCGAAGGTGATACCTTACCAGAGAAGGTCAAGGTGATGGTCTACCGGTGTGACGTCAAACCCTATATCCCTCCCCCGATGCGGTGCTTTAAGTGCTGGAAGTTCGGTCACATGTCCTCTCGCTGCACTTCTAGCCTCACATGTCGAGATTGTGGACGCCTATCTCATCCCGATACTCCATGTGCTCCGCCTCCCATCTGTGTCAGCTGTGGAGAGCCTCATTCCCCTTGCTCGCCGGACTGCAGTATCTTACAGAAAGAACGCAAAATCATGGAATATAAGACCCTGGATCGACTGACTTACACTGAGGCTAAGCGGAAATTTGAACGGCTACATCCCGTGCGCATGATGTCATCTTATGCCTCCACTGTCACTCCTGCTCCAGCTCCTTCAGCTGCAAGATATACAGTCAGCTCTCAGAGTCAGAGGATCTCATCTGCCCCCTTGATGATGGGGGCCCCTTCTCTCGCTGTTGCTCCCACACCATCTACCTCTGGAGCAGCACCCACTAAACCACCGGGGACACCAGTCCCCACCTCTAAGCCGGAGAAGCGTAAGTCTTCTTCGGCTTCTCTCGCTCGGAAGGGATCCCTTGGGTCACTCCCTTCCCAGGTTCCTACCAGCGGCACAGCAGACACCAACGGCAACCAAAGGAACAGCGAGAGAAAACTACTTTGAAGACCCGTAAGTCCAAGACACCTGCGGTGGCACCTACTCCACCGCTACCTAAAAGCTCTGCGTCTGAGGATGAGGTAAAGATCCTTGCGTCCGCTGAGGACCTCGATCTCGCCGATCCCTCAGATGCAATGGATAGCACTTGCACGGGTGCTCCATCGGAGGCAGCAGGTGACCCAGCGGCGTAATCTGCCTTCTCAGTCCCGTCACGCCTTTCTCCGCAATGGACAATACCATCCTCCAGTGGAACTGCTGCGGTTACTTCCACCATCTAGCTGAGCTCCGCCAACTTATCAGCCTTCACCCTTTCTTCTGCATTGCTCTTCAGGAAACTTGGTTTCCAGCAATGCGAACCCCCGCCCTCCGTGGCTATCGGGGTTATTTTAAGAACTGGGCAGCATATGAAAGGGTGTCTGGTGGCGTCTGCCTCCATGTCCTTCACACTCTGCACAGCGAGTCTGTCCCTCTCGAAACACCTTTAGAGGCTGTCGCTGTTCGGGTGTGGACGCCACAGGCTGTTCCGTCTGCAGTCTTTACCTTCCACCGGATGGTGACGTCTCGCAGCATGTCCTGGCTGCGCTGATAGCCCAATTGCCGCCACCTTTCTTGCTATTGGGCGACTTCAACGCCCATCACCCTCTGTGGGGTGGGTCAGTGGCAACAGGTCGAGGCGCTACCGTCGAGCATTTATTGTCGCAGTCCAATCTCTCGATTTTAAATGATGGTGCCTTCACACACTTCAGTGTGGCGCATGGCACATACTCCGCCATTGACCTTTCAATCTGTAGCCCTAGCCTCTTACCGTCTGTCCAATGGAGTGTGCATGATGACCTGTGTGGTAGTGACCACTTTCCGATCTTTCTGTCACTACCACGGCGTCACTCTTTTGGGCGCCCTAGCAGATGGGCTATGAATATGGCTGACTGGGACTTGTTCTCCTCCACTGCCGCTATTGAGCCTCTCTCTAATGATGACATTGATGCGGTGGTTCAATCGGTCATCACCGGCATCGTTACTGCCGCCGAATCTGCCATTCCCCGTTCCTCTGGGTCCCCTCGGCGGCGGACTGTGCCTTGGTGGTCGCCTGAGATCGCTGCAGCGATTAAAGATCGCCGGCGGGCGCTACAGCGTCACAAGCGACATCCCTGCATTGAACACCTCATCACCTTCAAACGGCTGCGTGCGCGGGCCCGCCACCTTATCCGCCAAAGCAAGCAGGAGTGCTGGGAGCGGTATGTGTCCACCATTGGCCTCCATGTCTCTCCATCGCAGGTCTGGGCCAAGATCCGACGCCTCTATGGCTATCGGACCCCTGTCAGCGTCCCTGCGCTCTCACTCAATGGAGCAGTTTGTACAGACTCCGGCGAAATTGCCAACAGCTTGGCAGAGCATTTTGCTCTTAGTTCCGCTTCTTCCAATTACCCACTGGCCTTCCGCTCCATTAAAGAGCGGATGGAACGTCGGAGCCTTTCGTTTCGCACCCACCACCCAGAATCTTACAATGCTCCATTCAGTGAGTGGGAATTTCGCAGTGCTCTAGCCGCTTGCCCTGATACCGCTCCTGGGCCAGATGGCATCCACTGTCAGATGCTGAAACACCTTTCAGTGGACTGCCAGCGGCGCCTCCTCGATCTTTACAACCGTCTTTGGGTTGAGGGGGAGTTTCCGTCACAATGGCGGGAAAGCATTGTCAACCCCGTTTTGAAACCTGGAAAGAACCCTCTGGAGGTAGACAGCTACCGTCCCATTAGCCTCACCAACGTTCTTTGGAAGTTGCTTGTGAACGTATGGTGAGCCAGCGCTTGAATTGGGTACTGGAGCCTCGGGGCCTTCTGGCTCCATCTCAGAGTGGGTTCCGTAAAGGCCGCTCCGCCACCGACAATCTGGTGAGCCTGGAGTCGGCCATCCGTACTGCCTTTGCCCGCCGTTAGCACCTGGTCGCTGTCTTTTTCGACATGCGGAAGGCGTACGATACGACATGGCGTCATCACATCCTTTCTACGCTTCATGGATGGGGTCTTCGGGGTCCTCTGCCGATTTTTATCCGCAATTTTCTGTCGTATTGAACCTTCCGCGTGCAAGTCGCGGCCTCGTATAGTTCCTCCCACGTCCAGGAGAACGGTGTGCCACAGGGTTCTGTTTTAAGTGTCTGCCTGTTTTTAATAGCCATTAACGGGCTCGCTGCGGCCGTGGGAAATTCTGTCTCCGCTTCCCTGTATGCTGACAACTTCTGCCTTTACTACAGCTCTACTGGCATTGCAGCTGTTGAACGTCAGCTGCAGGGCGCTATCCGTAAGGCGCAGTCTTGGGCTGTAGCTCATGGGTTCCAGTTTTCGGCAGCCAAGACCTGCGTTATGCATTTCTGCCGGCGATGTACTGTCCACCCGGAGCCGCAGCTTTCTCTTAACGGCGAACTTCTTTCAGTGGTGGAATCACACAGATTTTTGGGGGTGGTTTTCGATGCCTGGTTGACTTGGCTGCCTCATATCCGGCAGCTCAAACAGGCGTGTTGGCGGCATCTCAATGCTCTGTGATGTTTGAGCCACACCCGCTGGGGTGCCGACCGATCTATCCTGTTCCGGCTCTACCAGGCGTTAATCCAATCTCATCTGGATTATGGGAGCCTGGCTTATGGCTCAGCTTCCCCATCTGCGTTGCGGGTGCTGGACCCAATCCTCCATAGCGGGATACGCCTTGCCACTGGTGCTTTCCGCACCAGCCTTGTGGACAGCATACTAGTGGAGGCAGGTGTCCCTCCACTGCGGTTACGACGCCAACAATTACTGGCTGCTTATGCTGCCCATGTTTTTAGCTTGCCCTGGCATCCAAATTACCGTGTCCTGTTCCCGCAGTCAGTCGTCCATCTGCCAGACCGTCGGCCCCGGTCGGGTTGTCCGATCGCCGTACGCGTCAAGGAGCTTCTCTCCGGGCTTGGGTTTTTCCCTGTTCCACCTCCTTTCCGGGCGCCTCTGCGTACATCCCCGTGGTGTGTTCCTCGCCCTTGCCTTCGGTTCGACTTGGCACAGGGCTCGAAGGACTCAGTCCCTCCAGAGGCCTTCCGCAGCTGCTTTTATTCCCTCCTGGCCACGTATCAGGGCTCTGGAATAGTTTACACTGACGGTTCGATGGTTGCTGGTCGTGTTGGGTATGCGCTAACTCTAGGGGACCATTCTGAACAACGTTCCTCTGCCGGATGGCTGCAGCGTTTACACTGCTGAGCTGGTCGCCATCTTTTGTGCCCTAGAGTATATCCGCTCCTGCTCAGGTGAGTCCTTAGTTATCTGTAGCGATTCCCTGAGCGGTTTACGAGCTCTCGACCAGTGTTTTCCTCGTTCTCGTCCGGTGATGGCTATCCATGAGTCCCTGCATACTCTTGCGCGTTGCGGCCACTCTGTGGTCTGCAATGAACATGTTGACCGCCTGGCCAAACAGGCCACCAGTGAACCCACCCTGGACATTGGCCTCCCGGAGACTGATTTGTGGGCAGTCTTCCGCCGTGAAGTTCTCTCGCTTTGGGACACTGAATGGCGCAATCTGCCCAAGCCAAACAAACTCCGTTCTCTCAAGGCGACGATGCGTGTGTGGCAGTCATCCATGCGAGCCACTCGCAGCGATTCAGTTGTTCTTTGTCGGCTCCGCATTGGCCACACCCGACTGTCTCACAGTTATTTATTGCGTCGTGAGGACCCGCCTCTCTGTCGCTGTGGGGCGGTTTTGACAGTGGTGCACATTTTATTAACTTGTCCGCTTTTAACTGTGCTCAGGCAGACATTTGCGCTGCCTGATACGCTCCCTGCCCTTTTACTAGATGACTCTGCCATGGTGGACTTAGTTTTGCGTTTTATTTGGGCAGGGGGTTTTTATAGTTTAATCTGAGTGTTTATGTTTTTTAGTGTTGATTCTGGCTTTTAGCCTCTGATTTTAAACTGAGTTTTTAATGTGTTCTTGGTGGTTGGCTTTTCCTCCTTTTTTTTCTATATGGTCGGCCAACCACCGTCACACTCCGTGTGTTTTAATTTGTTTTGTCTGATCTCTGTCGGAGTCTTTCTCGTCCTTTGTCGTCTGACGCCTTTCCTGCTGTTCGTTTTTTATTCTCTTTGGGCGGTTTTAATTTTTTGGAAAAAGGGACCGATGACCATCGCAGTCTGGTCCCTTTAATCCCACAGACCAACCTATTGTTTAATTGAGAACATTTCACCATGATTAGACCTGACATTTTTGTTCTTGGTGTACAGAATGTTTGAACTCACCTCAGTTTGTCTAAATAACTTCCTTTCTATACTTGTTTTGCAAATTAAACCACCTTTTCCTGCTGCTATTTATTTTATTTCATCCATACACGTTTCGCCTTCTACTGTTTTAAGGCATCATCAGTGGGAGCTATAATGATACAGTTTTGTTAGTTACAGATTATCAAACAGTTCACTTCACGATTTTTTGTAAAAAATGTAATTACTTACGATTTGCTGATTTGCGTTTCCTCACATCTGGTCTGGAGGTCACACTATCAGTGATAAAAGTGATAGTGCAACCTCCAGACCAGATGTGAGGAAATGCAAATCAGCAAATCGTAAGTAATTACATTTTTTACAAAAAATTGCGAAGTTAACTGTTTGATAATCTGTAACTAACAAAACTGTATCATTATAGATCCCACTGATGATGCCTTAAAATAGTAGAAGGCAAAATGCGTATGGATTAAATAAAATAAATAGCAGCAGGAAAAGGAAGTTTGATCTGCAAAACAAGTATTTATATGCTTGCTGCGGAAGATGGCCACACAAACAAACATGAACTTGAAACTTTCTGGCAGATTAAAACAGTGTGCCCGACCGAGACTCGAACTCGGGACCTTTGCCTTTCGCGGGCAAGTGCTCTACCAACTGAGCTACCGAAGCATGACTCACGACCGGTACTCACAGCTTTACTTCTGCCAGTACCTCGTCTCCTACCTTCCAAACTTTACAGAAGCTCCTTCCTTTCTACTTAGGATATATGTACTGACACTTAAATTTAAATAAATGATGAGATAAGCCTCTCTTACTGTTTTTCACAACACCAATATTGCAGTAGTGGTAGTTTATTCAACTATTGCAGATACGTTTGACCAGTAAATACTCTAACAGTGGGTAAATTAATTCATTCTATTTAGTATCAGTGCCCATGTTAACAAATAATTTTTGATCTAAAAGCAATACATTTATTTACAGGAAACTACATTGCAGCAAAACTGGTGGACAAACAAAGACATCCAGATGCAATTTTCACACTTGAAAATGAATCAAATGGTATGGGTCTATGCCATCCTAATATAATACACATAATTAAAGTTATAAATCCCAATAAACAGTTTGGAATTATTTTAATGGAAAAATGTTGTGGTACGGAACTTCAAAAACTCTTGGATGATCCACAATATCCCATTACTGTGGCAAGAAAGATAAGGTAAGCAATAAACCCAATAATTTTCATTTAACTTCTAAAATAGTTCCCAACCTTACAAATACATCCATAGTGTAACATTATCAGCGCTTCGCCACAATACTGCACTTACACTTGCAATTTTACGTAAATTCCTTTGCTACTAGCCATTACATACACATGTATATCTCTACTCTGCAATTCACATCTGAGTCACAAAGAAATTAAAGACATTCCCTGCCAGTGGGCATTGATTTATATCAATGGGGCAAGTTGAAAATGTTTGCCAGGTCAGGATTCGATCCCACGTGTCCTGCTTACTAGGCAAATGCAACGACCACTATGCCATCTTGACTCGGTAGTCACCGCAACCACACAGCCTACCCTAGCACACCTCCCGTCAGACCCAAATTCTCAACTTGTACCACATACTACTGATGGACATAATGATGCTTGAAACTTCCTGGCAGATTAAAACTGTGTGCTGGACCGAGACTCGAACTCGAGACCTTTGCCTTTCGCAGGGAAGTGCTCTACCAACTGAGCTACCCAATCACGACTCACACCTCATCCTCACAGCTTTACTTCTGCCAGTACCTCATCTCCTACCTTCCAGCTCAGTTGGTAGAGCACTTGCCCGGGGAAAGACAAAGGTCCCAAGTTCGAGTCTCGGTCTGGCAACAGTTTTAATCTGCCAGGAAGTTTCATTTCAGCACACACTCCGCTGCAAAGTGAAAATCTCATTCTGGATAATGATGCTTGTTGATGAATAGTCAGTTACATGGTGATTGTTGCTTATATTTTATTACATTTGCAGTCTTCCGTGATATTTGAATTACATATACACTCCTGGAAATTGAAATAAGAACACCGTGAATTCATTGTCCCAGGAAGGGGAAACTTTATTGACACATTCCTGGGGTCAGATACATCACATGATCACACTGACAGAACCACAGGCACATAGACACAGGCAACAGAGCATGCACAATGTCGGCACTAGTACAGTGTATATCCACCTTTCGCAGCAATGCAGGCTGCTATTCTCCCATGGAGACGATTGTAGAGATGCTGGATGTAGTCCTGTGGAACGGCTTGCCATGCCATTTCCACCTGGCGCCTCAGTTGGACCAGCGTTCGTGCTGGACGTGCAGACCGCGTGAGACGACGCTTCATCCAGTCCCAAACATGCTCAATGGGGGACAGATCCGGAGATCTTGCTGGCCAGGGTAGTTGACTTACACCTTCTAGAGCACGTTGGGTGGCACGGGATACATGCGGACGTGCACTGTCCTGTTGGAACAGCAAGTTCCCTTGCCGGTCTAGGAATGGTAGAACGATGGGTTCGATGACGGTTTGGATGTACCGTGCACTATTCAGTGTCCCCTCGATGATCACCAGTGGTGTACGGCCAGTGTAGGAGATTGCTCCCCACACCATGATGCCGGGTGTTGGCCCTGTGTGCCTCGGTCGTATGCAGTCCTGATTGTGGCGCTCACCTGCACGGCGCCAAAGACGCATACGACCATCATTGGCACCAAGGCAGAAGCGACTCTCATCGCTGAAGACGACACGTCTCCATTCGTCCCTCCATTCACGCCTGTCGCGACACCACTGGAGGCGGGCTGCACGATGTTGGGGTGTGAGCGGAAGACAGCCTAACGGTGTGCGGGACCGTAGCCCAGCTTCATGGAGACGGTTGCGAATGGTCCTCGCCGATACCCCAGGAGCAACAGTGTCCCTAATTTGCTGGGAAGTGGCGGTGCGGTCCCCTACGGCACTGCGTAGGATCCTACGGTCTTGGCGTGCATCCGTGCGTCGCTGCGGTCCGGTCCCAGGTCGACGGGCACGTGCACCTTCCGCCGACCACTGGCGACAACATCGATGTGCTGTGGAGACCTCACGCCCCACGTGTTGAGCAATTCGGCGGTACGTCCACCCGGCCTCCCGTATGCCCACTATACGCACTCGCTCAAAGTCCGTCAACTGCACATACGGTTCACGTCCACGCTGTCGCGGCATGCTACCAGTGTTAAAGACTGCGATGGAGCTCCGTATGCCACGGCAAACTGGCTGACACTGACGGCGGCGGTGCACAAATGCTGCGCAGCTAGCGCCATTCGACGGCCAACACCGCGGTTCCTGGTGTGTCCGCTGTGCCGTGCGTGTGATCATTGCTTGTACAGCCCTCTCGCAGTGTCCGGAGCAAGTATGGTGGGTCTGACACACCGGTGTCAATGTGTTCTTTTTTCCATTTCCAGGAGTGTATATACGTGTGTGCTGTGTGCGTGCGCGTGTATCTGTATGAGGGGGTGGGCTGCAAATCTGTTTTACAAGAAAACTTTTGTTTAAAGACTTCAGCTAGGTTAAATTGTGTACCATTTGTTGTGTAGATCCATTGCAAAGAGAGAACCTCGATGTGGAACATGACAGGAAGACAAAAATATCCAATACATATTTACGAAAGAACCGATACATTAGTGTCCCTTCTACAGATCATAATGAGGTGATACTCTGGGATATGAATAAAATAAATCACACATTTTTTCATTTGCTCATTAATCAAAAAGCTAACAACAAACGTTTAGCTGTATATGTACTAAAGTGCTTGAGTTCATGTGAAGGATGTTGTAGAAAAGCATCATACAATAAAAAAACAATACACAAGAATTGCTGCACTGAAGGTGTGTCAAAGGCAGCTGTTAAAAAAATATTGATGTTATGTGATGCAGCTAAAAATATATGTATTGACTGGTACTGCTAATTATTTTATTGCAAGCACTGTTGATCCTAATAGCATTATAGTTGCTAGGATAAGGGATGAGGCAGTGCTTCTTACAATATTTACCTTGAAGGATTTTCATAAAATTTATGTTAATGGTTACAGTAGAACACAATATGGTAGATTCACAATAATATTCGTATCAATTAATTTACATCATAATACATGACAATAAAATCGCACATACTATGGAAAAAAATTGGAATTAATATCTACAACTACCCTATAAGACACTTGTATTAGTAATATCTTAATACGAGGGTTGGAACTTTAATAGCACTAACTGTTTATTTACAGCTCGTACAAAATATACGTGTTTAAAAGTTTTACTGACCTTCAAAGTAGTGACTGGCATTGTGTATAACCGGTTGCCAGCAATGAGGAAGCCGTAGGATACTCTTTAGCAGTGCCAGTTGTGTTGACATTTCGAGTGGCGCGGTCTATTGCCCAACAAATTTGTAGCAGTTCTGAATCAAATGCCGTTAAGTGTTTCCTTCAGTTTAGAAATAGAGTTGAACTCACGAGGGCTTTAGTCAGGGAGTCCAGTAGGTGGTATAGCAATTAGCATCCCTATCAGTCAAAGAAATCAGTAACAGCTTGCACGGTACATGCTTGGGCAGTGTCCTGCAAAATGATGGTCAGGTCCGGCAGAAAGTGTCATCACTTGTGTCTCTCAGCTGGTCGTAGGTTGTGTTCAAAAAATGAACAGCATAGAGACAGAAGTGATGACACTTTCTGCAGGACCTGACCATAATTTTGCAGGACAATGCTAAAGCACGTACAGTGTAAGCTGTTACTGATTTGTTTGACTGATAAGGCTGCTAAGTGCTATAACACCTACTGCACTCCCTTGACTTAAGCCCTCGTGAGTTCAACTTGGTTTCTAAACTGAGGGAAACCCTTCACGGCATTGGGTTTAGAACTGCTACAAATTCATCGGGCAACAGACCACGCCGCTCTAAATGTCAACACAACTGCCACTGCTAAGAGTATCCTAAGACTTCCACAACGCTGGCAACGGGTTATACACAATGCTGGTGACTATTTTGAAGGTCAATAAAACTTTGAAACATGTATCTATTTTGTATGAGCTGTAAATAAATGGTTACCACTATTAAAGTTCCGACCCTCTCATATTTACACACACACACACACACACACACACACACACACACACACACAGAGAGAGAGAGAGAGAGAGAGAGAGAGAGAGAGAGAGAGAGAGAGAGAGAGAGAGACTGTTACAGCTAAAGCAGCTGAGGATATCATTAAATACACTATATTGCCAGAAGTTTTCAGATTTTTCCTTGGTGTTTTATCTGCTAGGAGAGAAGTAGGCCTATCATCTGCCAAGAGGATGGACTTGCTCACTGTAGTGGTACAGAGTGGAAGGTCATTTATAAATATGAGTAAAAGCAGTTCATCAGTAGGATAGGAGAAGTTAACCACCAATAAACCATTTAGGCTCTTGTTAAACTATGCTTTATTTGAAGTGAAATTTTTAATGATGGCTGTTTTACTACTTAGATTGTTGGCTTAAATAATGGACACTTGGTGGACTAAAATGAGGAACTTTGTCTTCACAACAATTTTTCCTACATCTGATGTTAATTCAATAAAATGAGCTATTGAGTGAAAGAGGTGTATTTCTTATGACAAATTTAAATACATGTATTGAGAATTTGCGGTTTGTATATCTGGAACATTTTGGTTTCACTTGAAGAGTTTCCCCAAAATATGGTATCGCACTGTAAGACATGGAAATAAACAAATGAAAGCCAGATATTTTATTTTTACTTTGCCAATGTCTGACATAATTCACATTCCACGCCAATTTTTGTAGGCATTTAATCAGTTCTAATGTATGCTGCTCCTAACTGAATTAACTGTCAAGTTTTAATCTCAATTAAAATCTCTCTACTTCATCTATCAGCATGTCCTCACATTTTGTACATACATTTGGCAGAAACCTCTTGAAGGTTTTCAACTGAATATAGAAATTTTTCTAAGGTTACTGACAGTGAATAGGTTAAAACCATTTATTAATTTCCATAAATTTTTTATTAACAGTCCTGTCTATAACTAAATTTGATATGCCTTTCATTGCAATAATCATTGGATGTGCAAAGCAAATGAACTTAGCCTCTATTACCATTTTTGCTGAAAGGTCACTCTCATACACAAGAGAAAGTAAAGGTCCTAAGAGGGAACATTACGGGACACAGCATGCAATTAGTTCCCATTCAGATGAAGCCTGGTAGATTAATACAGGGCTGTTTCTTGCTAAGCTCCATTGTTTCGTCTGCCTTCCTAATAAAACTGTCCATCAGAAATACAAACTGACTTTAGCGATGTTACTTGGAAGTAGGCAGTTATGAAGCTTCCTATATATTAACTTACCAAAGATTTTTGAGAATTCTGCAAAATTGAAATTAATCAGAAGTTTGTTATTCTTATCCCTTTCTCATGCAACAGATTAACTTCAACGTTTCAGCCCACTGGAAAATGTTCCGTTGATGGGTTTACACAAGTAAAATGTTAAAAAAACTTAGTTTAGCTGCTTAGAAAAGAAATCAACAGGAAGTACAATGACGTTAAATCAGAACAAATGAGATTTTTTTATTTTTTATTATTCATAAATATAATTATATGAAAATTCAGTGTGGCATACAGAAATGGGAAACAACTTCAGAGAAGTAAACTGTAAAGATGAAAAGCTATAAGGCCTAGAAGGCAAACTTCTATTACATGTGAACAAAGTTAGATGGCTGGTAGTAGTATATCAAAGGCCTGTAAAATGTAGAGGATTTGTTCCAAATACTGGTGGGAAAAGAAAGTAGAAGTGGAAGAAATAGGTGACTCAGTAAGGCAGTCAGAATTTGATACACCACTAAATAATAGATGCTCAAGAAAGTTGGCAAGAGTTCATAAAGTACCTTCAGAAATCTGTGGAAAGTGTAGAAGCTGAGTCATAATTTAAGATGGTGACAAAAGTGTGTGTACCAAATGATTCTGCAACACTTCCAGAAAAGTGCTGGCAGATTACCAAAGACAGAAGGTGCACATATATGTAAACAGTATCAGACAATTGGTATGCCATGTTACACTTCTAAATTGCTGACTGGAATAATACACAGAAAAAACTGAAGAGATACTGGTGAAGGTCAGTTTGGTTTCAGAATAGCAAAAGTGACCAGATGTGTAAGACAGCTCTGCCATTTTGTTGAGTAATGGAAGGCAGAGTGAATCAGGACACTTCCCTATCAGTTTTGGACCAGTGATGGTGGTGGAATTTGAAACCTCTACAAAGTACAGGCTGAAGTATAAAAGTGAAGTGTCCAGAAACATTAATTCTTGTTCAGAAGAGTGAAAGATAGGACTGTAACTTACCACCACTGTTGTTCAGCTCTTACATAGAAGAAGCAATGAAAGAACTGAATGAGAATTTTTGGAACAGGGACAAAAATGCAGGTGGAACAGATGTGAAATCAGAGGTTCACAAATGACAATGCCCTTTGGCCGGATGGAAGGCAGGCTTAAGAGAACTGTAAACAGGAGAGGTCAGCATACTTACTGTATGTAGAATGACTTAATGAGAATCAAAATAAAGAGCAAGGTGGTGAAGAGTAGTAGAAAGACAATAACACAATTAGCATCAAAACTGGGAATGACACAGTGGTGCAAGGAGTACAATAATTCTGTTTAGGAAGCAAGATAACACAGGGTGATGGAAGCAAGGAAGACGTCAGGTGACAATTGGCACAGGTAAAGAACGTTTTCTTCATTAAAAAGATCTCTGCTGGTGTCAGGCATAGATACAAAAATGAGGAAAATGTTTCTGGAAATGTCCATCGGGAGCACAGCATTGAGAACTCAAAAGAACAACCTGCAAGCATTTGAAATGAGGTGCTATTAAAGAATGTGGACAGATGAAGTATGAAAACAGAAAAATTATAAAAAGAATAGATGGCAGAAGTAGTACTTGGAAGGCCATTACCAAAAGGATTGGGGGTTAGGGAGACATCTGCTACAACATCCAGAAGTAGTTAACTTGGTGCTTGAAGGAGCAATAGAGGGAAAAATAGGAGAAGCTGCTAGGTGAGATTACACAAAACAGAATACAGACAATGTTGTATGTAATAGTTAGATAGGGATGAAAAGATCAGCACAAGACAGAAATAGATGGAGTATATATCAAACCAGTTCAAACACAGATAACTTAAACCTCACAAGAGCACTCTTTCATAAATTTTGTTATATTATCCTAACACAATTCTATTTTTAATTTCCAAGGAAAACAGAAATAACTGACATTTGATACAACTACTGGGGCATTATGCAGCAGAGCTGCTAATTTCATAAATTGCACACTTACTGAACTGAGCCAGACTAAGCCTTCAACATATTTGAGAATTTGGGCAAAAGAATGATACCATTTTGTAATTCAATATTCTTTACTTTGTGAAAACAATTATCTAAGTTACTGTAACAATGTAATGACAAGGATAGTTGCTACTCACCATATGCTGAGTCACAACAAAGACTGTCAGAAAGTTAGCTTTTGGCCAACAGAGCCACACACACACACACACACACACACACACACACACACACACACACACACACACACACACACAGTCTGGCTCTAGCTGCGAGGGACTGTGGCCGTGTGCGTGCGTGCGTGCGTGCGTGCGTGCGCGCGCGCGTTTTTCTACTTTTGACAAAGGCCTTGTTGACCGAAAGGCCCAAGTTTTTTTTTTTGTTGCCCTCTGTGATATGACATATCTGCTATATGGTGAGTAGCAACTACCCTTCTACATTATATTGTTAAATTCCATCCTGGATTTTCCATTGTTAGATTCTATCTAAGTTATTAAAAGGTTAGAACATGATAGGGGCCATTTGAAAGTGGAGGAAGGAACTAGCAGAGATATGGTGTTAACAGTGCTCACAGCATTCTAAATAGTGTTATCCTTGCCTCATGGATCATACTAAATGATAAATGCCACAGGAAACTCACCCAGTCAAAGAACAATATGGGATGGCAAACCCAGTGTGTAAGAGTTGTGGACTGGGTAGCAGTACTTGAACAGTATACACTGTTCAAACAACCACTGTGAGTTGTGTTACTGTAACATAGTCCAGATCACAGGGATGCTTCAACTTATATTTAAAAAGTTTCGTTCTTGAGTTGGGTACTGATGGGGTGGATGGTTGGAAAGGTAGCTGTCATCAGTGGGCAACCTCTGGGCACCTCTCATAAACACTTTCATTAGATATTTGGGGCTGTGTCTAAACAGACATTTGAGACGCTTACTAAATCAAATAAAATTCCTTACAATGATATGAATGAGACACTTGGCAGTAACCATACCCTCCTGGAAACAACACAAGAAATGTGAATGTCTTGATACGTATAATGTTTTAGAGTATTCGCTATGATTAAATGGAAGAAGGAACATTTGAAAATAGGTTCTTCCTTTTACACTTAGGAGGAAGTGGAAAGTGTGAGGGAATATCAATATCAGTAAAGTGTGTGTGCAACATGACACTGCTCTCTAAAATGACTATTTTTGTCCAACCAACTTATTGGAAGGTAGGAAATTGGCTGAATGCACAATTAGAGTGGAACTGTACATTACACCCAACTTCAGCAAGGGCTTAATCACATGCAGATATGTAATGAACAGTTTGACAATACATATATCTTTTTATTAGAAAGTCGCTATTTGACAATACTCACAGCCCTCATATTTCATTTATGTATATTTACTGGGAGAAATAAAGGCAATGATTGACAAAGGGCCAGACCTAAGGTACTACTATAATTTGAAAAGGGAGTTAGTAGAATTTGCATCATCTACATATACTCCACAAGCCATCTTGCGGTGCTTGGTGGAGGGTACTTTGTGCACCACTGTCAAATCCCACATTTTCTGTTACTCATGCTTTCCGGGAAGAATGATTGCTGGTGGGACCGTGCATGGGCTCAGATCTCTCTAATTTTATCTTCCCACTCTTTTCATGAGACATACATCGGAGGAAGCAATATACTTGTTGACACTCGTAAGAATGCATGCTCTTGGAACTTTACCAGTAAACCACAGCACACCTCTCTTGCAGTGTCTGCCACTGGAGTTGGTTGATAATCTCCGTGACACTTCAGTGCTTACTACATGAGTCTATAATGAAACACACTGCTCTCTTGTTCATCTCTCTTTCTCCGATCAATCGTATCTGGTACTTATCCCATACAGATGAACAATATTAAAGTGTTAGTGGGATCAGGGTTTTGTAAGCTCCTTCCTTCGTTGGAATACATTTCCTGAGAACTCTTCCAATGAATCCGTCAATCATCTGCCTTTCCTGTGATTAGTTCTATGTAATAATTCCATTTCAAATCGCTCTATACACATATCCCTAGATAGTTTATGGAAATAACTGTTTCCATTGGTTTTTCTGCAATTGTCATCCTGTCTAAACATGATGCATTAGATATGTTTATATTGAGGATCAGTTGCCTCTCTCTGCAGGTCTTCCTGTGTTCCAGTACAATTTTCTAGCATTGAGACTCCTCTGTATACAACAGCATCAGCTGCAAAAAGCCCCACAGAATTTAAGACATTGTCTACTATGTCATTTATATAAGTTGAAAAATAAATAGACATGTAATTGTGTGTACATTATGAAGCTGTTACATTTTTCCAAATAAATGTAATAGGCAAGGACTGCAGACTGCAAAAAAGCTGTGATACCCAAGGTCACTTGGACAGACAAAACAGATTTATGCTTAACCCAAAACGACACATATTCATGCCAAAAGTGTACTTCCTACATGGGAGTTCAACTTCATAAACTTCCTAAAAACATAAAAGTTGTTAGTGAGGTCAAACCTTTGGAAAATCTCTAAGGTCATAATTACAGCATCAATCACACAATTTGTCTGATAGTCTGGATACTCATTTTTGTTCATTAGGTTGCAGTGCAGAACTGCATCAAATTTCTTACAGAAATCGAAGAACGTGGGATCTACATGGGCACCTGTAGCTACTGCCACCTGGGTCTTGCGGACGAAAATAGTGAACTGGGTTTTTGCAAGATCGTTGTTTTCAGAACCCCTGTTGGTTCCTACACAGAAGATATTCAGTCTTCAGAAGTGTCATAATACATGAGCATAAAACATGTTCCAAAATTCAACAACAGACCTGCATCAGATATACAAGCCTATAGTTTTATGCATCTGTTTGATGACTGTTCTTGAAAAGACAAATGACCTGTGCTTTTCTCCAATCATCAGAACACTTCACTCCTCTAGAGACTACTGGTATGCTGCTGCTAGAAGGGGGCAGGTTTTTTGAATATTCAGTTTAGAATAATATTGGAACCCCTCAGGTCACATGCCCTTCCTCTATTCAGCAATTTGAGTTGGTTTTCTTCGATATCAGCCATTTTGTCCTTGGTGCAACAGTTTAAAGGAGGCACTATACTAGGGACTTGCTCTGTGAAATAGTTTTCGAAAAGACTGCTTGTATTTCAGCATTTTATGTGTTGCTCGGTACTCTGTTTCAATGCCCATACAAATCAGTGTGTCTGGTCAGATGGCTTCTAAATTTTCATTTGTCTATAAGGCTTTAAAGTGAAGGTCTCTTTGCTTTCATAGCATTTTTCTAACATAGCTGTCAAATCATGTGTGCCTTTTCTGTGCCTCACAACTTGCTTGGCACATACCTGTCTGAAGTGTATTACAATGCTCTCGTACTTTGTCTATTGATACTGAATATTGTTAGTGCTGGAGATGAAATTTTCACGCTGGCCACCTAGATAATATGAAATGTTTCTTGTTGCTCTTGCTAAACAGAAAGATCTTCCTACCTTTCTTTGTACTCCTATTTACAACAGTTTTCAGTGATGCTGCAGTGGCCTTGTAACCACTCATTCCCTGTTCTACTCTGAGTTGAAAAGTTCACGTCTGTCTTCAGGAGATCCAGTATGACTATTTCACAAATCAGTTCAATGATTAATTGCTCAATGCAATTTTTGGATAAGGCATTTAGTACAATTTCAAATGCTTTCATGTCCCCACAATGCACCTTAATCACTAGAGCATTACAGTCTATAACTAAAAAGTTGAAATATCCATCTAATAGTATAACATGACCAGGAAATTTACATGAAGTAGTCTCCAAGTTTTGCTCAAATGTTTACTCCTGCACAGACTCTCTAGAACAGAATTTGATGACCATGTTTGATATACCTTTAACACTAAGCTTTACGCAAATTATTTCATATTCACAGCCTGTGCTAACATCGTTGCATATTACATATCCTTTAAAGCTATAAACACAACTCCACCACTGGCGTTCAACTGTTTTTTTGACATAAATTCCAACTAGAATTTAGAATTCTGTTATTACTGGGACCAGTCCATAGTCTGTAGATGAATAATAATGTATTATTTTCTTTCTCTGAACTGCTATGATGAATGTTACCATGCCTGGAAGCAGAACAAGTCTTACCAGACCTATGGAGGGATTTCTCTATCCTAAAAACCCTACCATTTGGCACCCTCTGCTCTCCCTTTTTCCATCATACACTTTCATTCATGTCAGTTATCACTACTAATTCAGATGTGCACTGCATATCCTGTATAGAAATCTTAGTTTTGGAGCAGCTGCCACCCTTTTCAGCTTGGAGTGGCTGGTGTTGCTTGGGCCTCAAAACAGTTTCCCATGAATGTACAGTAGATGAGAAACTTCTTTCCCAAAATATTCATAAAACATGTGAAATAAGGGAAAGGCAATAACTCACCTATAGTGGAGTGTTGTGTGGTGCATACACACATGTAACAGAAAACAATATTCACACTAGCTTAAGAGCTCTTGATGAAACTGACTGATTTTTGAGAGCAGTTCCGTAAACAGACGGAGGTTGCGACAGAGGTAAGGGAGGATACACAAGGCAAGGAGGGGCTAGTGGGATAGCATGAGGCAGTTCTTTCAACAGGTAACACAGTGTCTGCACAAGGAGAAGATTGGAGGGTAAAGTGTATGAGAGAGAGAGAGAGAGAGAGAGAGAGAGAGAGGGGGGGGGGGGGGGGCGATACTCTTAGACTATATAGTGAGTAGGAATTTATTACCTCCTGTTTTATCCCAGAATATCTACTGGGAATTATCTTTTTGCCTAATTGTTGCATTCCTGTCTTCACTGTTCCACCTCTCTAAGCTATCTTAATTATCTTCTTTCTTCTGTTTGTTAGTTTTTGTCTGGTACACTTTTTGAAACTCTCAACAATCTCAGGTTCTTTCTGCTTACTCTGGTCCATTTGCTTAAATTACCCACCTTTATGCAAATTTTTCAGCTTTCATCTGCCTTCCAAAACTAATCAGTTATGCTCAGCCTACAACTAACTGCTCCTGGAAATTATTTTTCATTTAAAATCTTGTTTCTAAATCTCTCACCTTTATTTAATCTATTTTGAATCTTCCAGTGTCTCCAGATGTCTTCAGACTATGCAATCATCTTCCATGATTCTTAAAGGAAGTTTTTATTACTAATCAGATTACGCTTTGTGCAAAAGTCTCTCATGTGACCTCCCCTTTCATTCCTTTGCCTCAGTTAATGATCTTGTACAATTTTTCCTTGTCACACTTTTCTTAACATAAAATTCCAACCCCCCTGCCTAAATGAGTATTTGTCTTTAAGATTGATTCCCAGCTGACATTTTTCCAGCAATCAAACTAATTTTTTTCAAATTGAGCTTTGATCAGTTTTTCTATTCTTCTGTAAATAATCTGTGTCATAATTTTGCAACAACCACTTCATAAATTGCTTGATCAATAGCATTCACATGTTGTCAGCATCTTTCTTTTTGGAATCTGAAGTTATTACATTCTTCCCAAAACTAGGCATTTTGCTTATATCATATACTTTAGGCGCATGGTGAAATAGTCTTGTCATGGTTGGCTCTCCCAAGGATGTCAATAATACTGACAGATTGTTGTCTACTGCTTGGACCTCATTGAGATTTACTGTAATCAGTGTCCTGTCGGATTCTTCTTGTAGTATTTCCCATGTCGTCATCATCATCATCATCTGCTTCCTCTTACCTTCCTGTAACATTGTTTATATTCATTCCACTTTTCAGCTATTCCTCCTGTGCTTAGTACTGGCTTGCCATTTAAGCTCCTGATAGGATTTTTCCCATAGTCTTGCATGCATCTACAGCCTTGCATTTCTCATCTCTGATTTGCCATTTCACACTTCCCCTACATGGTTACCCAACTATTCCCTCGGTTTTGCTATTCTGATGCCCCAAAACACTGAGCAACCACTCCACGACTACGCACGGTGGTGACAGCTCAGGCACCAGAAGTGTGATCCCTGTGCTGTCAGGGGGCTCAGCCAGATATGTACGAAACAGCCCCACCACACAGAATGGATACACACGCTGGTGACCTTGCAGGGAGAGGGGGGGGGGGCAAAGTTAGGACAGGGAAGGAGGGGAGGTGGTACCACTTCTGTCTCATGTTTCCACTCTCCCCCTACCCTTTTTGTGGTCCACCTTGGCATATAACCTACCTTTCTAAACTGCTTCTGTAGTGTGAGCCTAGTGTCTTTGGCGTGGTTTTTCTCTCACCCCCTCCCCTCCTTCCCTGTCCTAGCTTTGCCCCCCCCCCCCTCTCCCTGCAAGGTCACCAGCGTGTGTATCCATTGTGTGGTGGGGCTGTTTCGTACATATCTGGCTGAGCCCCCTGACAGCACAGGGATCACACTTCTGGTACCTGAGCTGTCACCACCGTGCGTAGTCGCGGAGTGGTTGCTCAGTGTTTTGGGGCATCAGAACTTCCGGCAATGGCCACTGTGCCAGGCAACCCTTATCACAGCTGGGTGGTGCCCATGGGATGAGCCCCTGACTGGAGTATCTGGTACCAGGATAGATGTTCTGCATCTCGTGTGTGCTAAGCTCCATACCTCTTATCATTCTTGTGTGGTCATGTCTTCAGTTCCCTCTTTCCTCCTGCTTTTGCTTCCTCAGCCTTCCCCTCTCTGGCCACCCCATGGAAGGAGGCCCAGGCCTGCCTGCTTCGGATGAAACCCTTCAACCATTACTTGGTTTGTTCCAGGACAGATGATGAGACTTCTGTTTATACCTGACTGCTCTTTTTAGTAAAACATATATAAGGTAAGTTTGGTGAAGTTGAAGTTGACTGATGTAGTAAGATGCAATCTGATTCCCTACTGATTAAAACTTTTTTTTCGTCAGTCATCTGGCTTCTCATTCTGCTTGTGAGCAGTTAGGCTCCATCCCAGCGAGCATCACTTCTCACCAGTCCTTAGTTGTGACCCAGGGCATTACCTTCCTTGAGACGTGAATCTCTATATCCCACCTCCAATGTGCTGTTTCCGGTGTTTCTATTTTGATCACGTATCTTCACGATGTGAGGCAAATCTTATTCATGGTGACTGCAGCTGCCCTCCCTATGTTCTTGCATCCTGCTGCCCAAGTGCGTGAACTGTTCCAGCAAACATTCCCTTCACTCACTGGACTGCCCAATCTACAAAAAGGAAAGGAAGATTCAGGCACTGAAAACTCTCTACTGTCTAGACAGAAATCTGATCATCTCCATCCAGTATCCTTAATGTCAATCTTCGCTTCTGATGTGCCTTTTCTTCTTCCTCCGTCCTGCCCTCCTTCCCTTTCCTGCTTCCTGGTGGTACCACTCCTTCCCCTTGGCCGGAGAAGAAACCTCCTTCTGTCACCCACCAGGGATGGGGCTCATTTGAGAACTCTTGATGGTTTCCAAGCCTTCTGCCAGAACTGGATTGGCCCTTTGTAAGCATCCGGTGGTGTCGGTACATTGGTCCAAATGAACATTGTTAGTTCTTAGATTCCTATTCATACTTTACTGGAAGTGGTGGCTGTTTGGATCCATTTAGACTCTGTGATAACTATATGCCAACTTGATCTCTCCACTCCCACCCCCCCCCCTCCCTCCACCCAGACTAGCCTGCTATGCTTCCTGCTCTTCATGCAACCTTTAAATAGCTTCCTCCCCTTTCTTCCTACCAATGCCCATAACCCTCTGTGGGACAACACAGCAACCACTGCCCAGATTGTTGAAGACCTGCTGGCAGGGCTATCTGTGTGCCTCCTCAACACCGGAGCACCCACGCACTTCTGTGTGGTACATAGCACTTTTTTGGCTTTTCGTCTTTCTGTCTGTAGCTCCAGATTTCTTCCATCCATTCCATGGGGAGTTCATGATGATTTGTGCGACAGTGATCATTTTCCAGTTGCCTTATCTTTTCTCCAGCATTACTTACCTGGTTGCCATCCTAGATGGGTCTTTACTAATGCAGATTGGGATGCCTTTTGCTCAGCTGCCATCTTAGGTGCTCAGTTTGACAGGTGCCATCATCTCAGCAGCTGCTTTGGTGATTACTTCTACCTTGGTTTCTCCCTGATGGAAGACTGTCCCTTGGTAGACACCCAGAATTGTTGTGGCTGTTAGAGACTGTTGTCATGACCTCCAGTGTTACAAATGGCATCCATCACTCACCACTTTTTAGCACCTATCAATGGCCTGCCAGCATGTGTGGGGCCCACCATGGCCCCCTTCCTTTTATGCTGATGATTTTATGCATTTATTTCCATTTGTCCTCAATGGGCATTGCTGAAAGCAGACTGCATAGAGCAATACAGTGAGCATAATCTTGGGCTTCCAATCATTGTTTCCATTTTTAGCTGCCAAAACCTGCATTGTCCATTTCTGTCACCACTGTACAGTCCATTACCATCAGGATCTGTACCTTGATGGCTATTTTCTCAATGTGGTCAACTCTCATAATTTTTTGGTACTGGTCTTTGATGCCCAGTTGACATGACTTCCCGACCACTGCCATCTAAGCGAACATGTTGGTTGCACCTAAATGCTCTTTAATGCCTCAGCAGGACCAAGTGGAGTGCAAAACCACTCTACTCAGCTACAGCTCTACAAAGTGTTGGTCCAGTCTTGTCTAGATGCAGGAGTCTCGCATATGGCTCAGCCTCACCTTCAGCATTACAGAAGCTGGTACCAGTATAGAATTGTGGGGTATAGCTGGCAACAGGTGCCTTTTGCTAGCCACATGATCAGCCTCCTAGTGGAGGCAGGGGTTCCATCACTACAAGTTCTGCACCAACAGTAGTTCATTGCTTGTGTGTTCAGCATCTGCTGCTCCCTGGAACACCTACACTATGGTCTCATTTTTCAAAATAGACACCCGTCTCCTGCAACGGCAACCCAAGTCTGGGGTTGTGATTGCCATCTGCATCTGGTCCCACTTTTCATAACCCCTGCTTTCCCCTCTACCATTTCTTCTCTGGGCCCACTCCCGTACACCTTTGTTGTGCATCTCCCATCCACAACTCTGTCTTGTCCTATCATGAGGCCTGAAAGACTTGGCTCAGCTTGAAACCCTCCGCTGCCAATTCTTTTCAATAGTCAGCACATTACATGTTTTCAGAAGTAGTCCATACTGGAAGCTCGATTGCTTTGCTTATATTTGTGCAGGATGTAATGAACTCTGCTACTTGCTGGATGGCTGCAGTGTTCTCACTATGGAGCTGATAGCCATCTCTCATGCTCCTGAGCATATACTTTCCTGTACCGATGAGTCCTTTCTCATCTGTGACTCTTTGAGCAGTTTACAAGCTCTTGATTAGTCTTACCATTGCCATCCCCTGGTCCTGACTATCCAGGATTCCCTTTTTGCTGTCAAACGGTGTGGGCTCTTGATGGTTTTTGTCTGGACCCCAGATCATATTGGGATCCCAGGGAATGAACTCACTTGCAGGCTGGTGAAATTGTCTACCAGTAAGCCATCTCTTGAGATTGGTATTTGGGAACTGGACCTTCAGTCAGTATTACACCGTGAAGATCTAAGGATTTGTAATGTGAATTGGTATAATCTGACTTTGATAAACAAACTACAGGTGATAAAGGAGACCATGAATTTGTGGAGGTCCTCCACATGGTCTCTCGCAACGACTCACTCATCCTTTGATGGCTCCACATCGGCCATTCTTGGCTGACTCGTGGTCACCTCTTCCATTGCAAGGATTCACCCCACTGTCATTGTGGTGCCCATTTGACAGTGGTCCACATTTGCTGGACTCTCCTAACATAGCCACCCTGTGGCAGATGCTTAATCTTCTGACTCAGTACCTGTGGTGGTGGATGGTGCCTCTGTGGCTGACCTGGTTTTATGGTTTGTTCGTGAAGGGGATTTTATTGCTCTCTCTAAGGGAGCATGCCTCAGTCTTGTTGGCACATGGAGGGATTGGCAGGAGGTCCTGTTACCTACTCTGCCCTGAACAGGCAGTGACTGGTTGGGCTTGGTAGTCCATCCAATACCTTGCCCTGCGTGTTATTTTGCTCTTCTTCTCCCTTTTCACAGATCTGTTCTATTTGGTGTTCTTCTGTTTTCCTGTGGTTCTGTCACCCTGTCCATGTAGCTAGTCCTTTTTGGGCATTGTTGGGTGGAGTTCCTTTGGTAAGTTGCAGGTGTATGTCCCCTATTCCATGTTCTGCCTTTGGAGGCCTCTGGCTGCTCACTGGATTGGAAACCTTGCCTGCCTTTCTTCCTTTCCCCTCTTTTCTTCTTCCTTGTTCTTGTCTCTAGGCTTTGTTGACCTTCACTAGATCTTCAGGGTTTTCTTCCATTGGGTTAACATACTAGGCCATTCTTTGGTGCATAGGTTTGTTCCAGGCAGGAGGGACTGATGATCTCATAGTTAGACTGCATTAATCATTAAAGCATCCAACCTTTCAAAGTTACTCATTCATCTTCTATTATATTCCTTTTTACTGTTTAGTCATTTACAGCCTAATGCACTCTTTGTGTGTCTGCTTGAACAGGGTGTATATTACCCGGGACCACTGGGAGATCTGGAAAAAACCCGGGAATTTTTTCATCCAGGAGAAAACTGGGAAAAACCCAGGAATGTTTTAGAATTCCAGGAAGTTTTCATTGTTTCAGTTTTCAGTTAAATTTTTGTGATTTTGACTGGTAAGAACCAATATTCTAACAACGGATATTACGGTATTCTGCTTCTGCAGAATAATACTGCAGCAACAAAACATGAATGAGAGAAAAGAAAGAAAATAAAACTTAAGCTGCAAAAGAAATACGCCATGTACAACAATAAAATGCAGTGCTCATACAAACGTTTGCCAACAGTAAAGTGTTTCAAAGGCTTTGGGAAGACTATGCAATGCTTCCTAACAACAAATTGCTTCCGATGAGCATGACGTGACAGCTGTTTACATTAGATTTGTTTGAGCAGTTGTGGGCGGGCTCTTGTGCATGCGCAGTTTAGTCACGTATGAGTGACACCTTCCCCTGCTTCTGGCTGCAGAAGTGTGGCTGGGCGCCACTATCCATTATTGCTCTGGTTTGGAAATATCTTAGATCCGGCGCTGATGCACAGAGTAGTCTGAGATGTAGTGGGGAGGTGGGTAGTCTCAATGTTACCTGTGTTTACGTTTAGTGATTTTGGTGTTTCCTCTTCATTTATTGCTCTCACATTAAATGAAAACTAAATGGATTTCTGTGGCCAGGAGCTATCAAATGAATTAAAATAAGTTTACTTAATTACAGAAGGCTAAAATATGTTACTGGTTTCAGGTTTTATTTCCACCTTTCTGACAGTCGAGCATTAATCACCTTGCAGGACAATGAAGTTATTTTTGTTGGTTTGGTAGAGAGATTCAGCTTTTATTAATCTCTTGCGCTAAGGCAGTCAATTCATTTTAAACAAAGTGTTTAATTTCACACTGTTAGCTAGTTTCCACTGTTCGCTGCATTTCAAATGCGCGTTTTCCATCTTCTAGCTCGTATGGCATTATGCCATAATAAAGAACCAAACATGAGATAATACAGTACTAGTACTCCAGAAAATTTACATCTGAATCTGGACATGCGAATGTGCACTTTAAGCTGAATTATGCATTTTAGTATGGTTCACGAAATTGCAATGCTCTTGAAGTATCCTCTGATGTCTTGTTTCTTTTATGACATAATGCAAGATCTTTTAATGTTTTACACGTACGAACATGCGGGCTTCCTGCGTCATCGTAGCTGCGCAAGCGCAGTGATGCCCGTTATCTGGTGCTCTCTGGCAACTGCTGAAACAAACCAAATTCTAACAGGTCGCAATCTCGATTTCTATGCTTCAGAAAGTAACATGCGGTGTTCGGTGGAATTTGAATTTATACCTTCATAACACAGAAATATGCAGCGTATATGTTGCTGCACATAGAGGATCTTTCCAAAATGTGTTTTTCTTCCCCACCCCTGAGTTTCGTTTTCTAAAGTGCCAGGAAATTCTATGTTGGTGTATAAAACCATAAACATTCAAAGGATTGACGAGTTTTGCAGTGCCGAGGAAAGGTATACTGTCACTTAACACAGAAAAATGGTATTTTCACCTTGGAGAAAGTGTATTTTTAACCAGGAAATCCAGGAATTTTTTTTTCCTTGTCCATGTATACACGCTGTTGAATACCTCATTCAACATGCTGAAGAAGCTGTTCCAGGAGCCATTAGGAAACAAGATGCAACCAACTGCATATTGTGAGGTACATTGGGATGAAAGGCACCTGTTATCTGGGACCCACGGTCATACTTCAAACATTCCACTGACTCGCAGAAAGGTGGAGAAGACAATATTTGTTCTTGGAATTCCAATGAAGTTCACAATCTTCAGCTTTGTCCACAGAAATGGTCACAACCTCCCTGGTTCTGAGTGGAAGCCTTCAATGAGAGACTTCAGATGTTTTTTGATAAGCTAGGCTGTAATTTCCTAGACATGAGTTAAATGGTAAAGAACTGTAGGGTCCCCCTAAAAGAGTCAGATGTGCACTCAACATCAGAGGCTGCTATCCAGGTAGCTGATGACTACATGTGATGTACACACAAGCTTATTCAGATTTGGCAACTCTCAATCCATTCCAGACAACAATAGCTCTATGAGACCCCAAAGTACCAAACTAAGATCGAAAGAAATGGTCCCACAGGCAAGATAACTAAAATCCTAGTGATAAACTGCTGAAGTATTTGCAGGAAACTGCCAGTTGGAAGGGCTCCTGCATTTCAATGGATCTTCTACGATATTAGGTACAGAAAGCTGGTTAAAACCCAAAATTAACAATAGTGAGATTTTTGGGATAAATGGAAATGCATATCAAAAGGATAAACTAACAGGAAATAAAGGTGGTGTATTTGTAGTGGTAGACTAGAAACTCAATACCACTAGATACAAATTGAAGCTGCATGTCGGATTATTTAGGCAAGCACCAATTGCTCTTGATCATCGTCCAAATAATTTGATGTCTGGATGTTACTGGTAACTGGATCTATAAACCAACGGACTAACCTCCAAATGTAACTGAACACTTCAGAGAAATTCTCAGTTCTCTTAGTTTCTCAGTCATACAGGTCCTTATCAGAGGACACTTCAATAACCCATCAGTCAAGTGTGTTACTTACAGTTAGGTAATGTGACGAGACATCCTGAGAAACATTTGTGAAGTGTGTTCTTTGAGAATCACCTAGAACATACAGTGGATATACATTGGGTCTAACAGTGACAGACATGATTTCTCTTTAGGATGTCCACATACGAACTGGTATGTCACCCTGAGACAGATGGATCAATGATGGTTACCAAAGTACAAAGGTCATCTAAAACAAGCAGGATGATTTATATGTGAAGCAAAGTATATAAAGAGGCATTAGAAACATATCTCAATAAGAAACATGAAACATTTTGCTCTGAAGAGGAGCCAGTAGAACAACTATGGCTCAGTTTAGAACAACAGTTTAGTATCCATTTGATGTCTACCTAGTAAAATACAGTTCACTATGGGAGGGACTCTCCATGGTATTGTCGCTGTAAAGAAACAAGGACAACTCTAAAATAGGTGTAAAATGGGGGGGGGGGGAGGAGGAGGAGGGGGGGAGGGAGGGAGATACTAAATGCAATAAATCTGCCCATAAAACAGGCAATATATGAAGCCTCCCTTGGTTACTGTAGCAAATCTTATTGAAAAATCTATTGCAAAATCCAAATCATTTCTGTTCATGTGTAAAGGCTGTTAGTGCACCAAATTTAGTATCTAGACCCTTACAGACAAGACAAATTGAAATTGAAGGCTGAAAATTAAAAGTACACATTTAGATTCAGTTTCCAAAGGAAAATCCAGGAGTATTGCACCGGTTTGTCACACCAATTTAAAGATTAGCATCATAGGTAGTGGTGTCAGTGGTGTTGAGATACAGCTGACATTGCTGAAAATGAACAAACCTCTAGTGCCTGCTAGGTGGAATCCCTATGAGAGTCGAGACCAAATTTGCACTGAATTACCCTTTCCGTTATACCACAAATAACATAGCTACCCCAAACAAAAAATCATGCCTTGTGATTGGAAGAAAGCACACGTCACACCCATCTACAAAGAGTGAAGGAATTGCTCAACAAAACTACCATCCAGTACCCTGGAAATCCATTTGTTGTAGCATCTTGGAATATATTCTGACCTCAGATGTAACGGTGTTTCTTGAACAGAATGACTTCTTCCACACTAACTAGCATGGATTACAAAATCATCAATCACATGAAACACAACTTGACTCTTCTTACATGACATTCTGAAAGCTATTCATCATCTGTAACATCAAACATTAATGGCAAGGGTTCCAACACTCTTTATCTTGGACACACCTGAAGTTACTTCATGTGTCGCGGACATTCCATCCGAAACAACATGGTGCATTCTTCCTATCAAGCAGTCATCATTTCCATCACAAATTTCTTCTGATACCCACATGATCATAAGTTTGATAATAAGTGCAGGTGTGACATTGGATCAAAAGCTTTTTGGAAATAAAGAAATAATGCATCTACCTGTCCATCTTAATCCATGTTTCCAGGGCATCATGTAAGGAAAGTGTGATTTTGGCATTGTATGACCATTCTATTTAGGACCCTGGTGGTTGGAACAGAGATGGTCTGTGTCTCTGAGAAAACTCATAACTCATTACATTTTGAGCTGTGAAAGTATTCTCAAATTCTAAAACAGTTTGATGTCATAAGCATTGGACATGGGGTTATGTGGATTGCTTCAGCTGCCTTACTTGTAGATAGGTGTAATCTATGCTTTCATTCAACTAGTGGCCAGTATTTTGCTTTAGGTATCTATGGTAAATTATGGTTAAAAGATAGGCTAACTCCACCCACAAATTCAGTATGGAATCTAAGATGGATTCTGTCAAGTCCTGAAGCTTCATTCAATTCATTTCAGCTTTATCTTGATACCACTGACACTGATGTCTTTATCACTTATCCTTGAAGTGGTATAAGAATTAAACTGGGGCAATACTTACAGATTTTCATTTGTTAAGGAACATTTGAAAATTGAGTGTAGCATTTCTGCCTTTTGTTTGCATGCTCAGTTTCAGTTCCTGTCTTGTCCAAAAGTGTCTGAAGGCTAACTTCAGCACCAATAACAGCATTCACTTATGACCAGGATTTCTTGAGGGTTTGAGAGAGGCCCTTCAATAATATTCTCCTATAGAAGCTGCATTGTCCTTGATTGACAACTGTGTGTCACATAGCATCTACCCCCCAGGGGATCCACAACTCTTTTGTGGATACGTGCGTAGCGAGTACGGGACCCCGAGCTGATGTGGCCTTCCTTCCTTTCTGGGCTGCATACCTTCCCTTTCCGCATCCTTCCCCATTCCCCATCTTCTCCCCCCCCCCCCCTCACCTCTGGCTCTTTCCTTCCCTTTCTCCCCCTCTGGGGGTATGGTTTGTGCCTACGTCCGGAGACGGACGCTTGTAAATGTACCACATTCTTCGCCTTCCTTGCTTGGAAGTCTTCATCCTTCCTTTGTCCTTCTCTTTTCGTTACCTCTTCTCTCTACCCTTTTCTCCGCTGCGGCGTTTGAAACCTCTCTTCTTTCCTTTCCCTTTCTCTTTCTTCCTCCCTGTGCGTGTCTGAAGGCCGACCCACGCACTTCCATGCGTAGCCGGTGACGGGGTAACGCGTAATCCCCCGTAGACAGGTAGGACACGTACGTACCCCCTGGTAACGGCCAGGCCCAGGGAGGGGTGATTACCCGAGCTGATACCTTCCGAAAGTGCCGATTGGTCCCTCCGTCCATTTGTCGGGAGGTGTGACCTGAGGTGTGAACAATCACCTAAGGTGGGAGTGCCCTCAGAGAGGGCCCCCACAAGGGAGGAGCGCGCCATCGGAGACGCCGGTAATCATGGGGGATTCTTCCGCAATGGTTTCCTCACCTTCCACTATGTCTGCTCACAAACGTAAGTTCACTGAGTCTCAGCCACAGTCAGTTCTTCCATCGTTGCCACAGTTCCTTGTTGTTTCTCGGTCTGACGAAGGTCACGACTTCTCGACGGTCAACCCTTTCATTATTCAGAAAGGTGTCGACACAATTGCAGGTCCTGTAAAGTCTTGTTCCAGATTACGGAATGGCACCCTGTTGTTAGAAACAGTCAGTGCCCTCCAGGCACAAAAATTGCTCCGTACCTCACTACTACACACTTTCCCTGTCCGGGTGGAACCGCACCGTACCTTAAATTCCTCACGTGGAGTCGTTTATACACGCTCCCTCGATGGACTGTCTGACGAAGAAATTCAGCACTACCTGTCTGACCAGGGCGTAACGGCTGTTCATAGGGTTATGAAAAGGGTTGACACGAACATCATTCCAACCCGCACTCTCTTCTTGACATTTGACAAAGTTCAACTCCCATCGAAAATCAAAGCAGGCTATGAGATAATTTCCGTTCGCCCTTACGTCCCAAACCCTACGCGTTGCTATCGGTGTCAGCGGTTCAATCACACCAGCCAGTCCTGTTCCAATCCGGCCAAATGTGTTACGTGTGGCAGGGATGCCCACGAGGGTGCTTGTCCACCTCCATCCCCTCGCTGCATCAACTGTGTGGGTGACCACGCTGCTTCCTCTCGAGATTGTCCCATTTTTAAGGACGAAAAGCTCATCCAGGAAATTAGAGTAAAGGAAAAGGTGTCGACCTTTGCTGCTCGAAAATTATTCGCCAGTCGACAGCCCACCATGCCTCAGAATGGAAAATACAGCACTGTCCTTGCTTCTCCTGGGCCAACAAAGGAGGCGGCCATGCAGACTTGCGACCTCACCTTTAGTGCCACGGTCGTCAGATCGGCCAGCGCAAAGATCGCCTGTTCTACCTCACCACTTTCGCCTGCCCACTCTCTGGCTCACCCTTCGTCGAGTTCTGCTAAATCTCGAGCCCAAAAGTCAGACACCAAGACTTCGAAAAAAGAGCATACTCGTGAAGAGTTTTTATGTACGGTAACTTCCCAACCATCGGTTCCTCCTTCCTCTAAACATCATACTTCCAGGAAGGCTACAAAGAAACCCAGTTCCTCTCCTTCTCTGCCAAGGCGTGTCCCATCTACAGCACCACCTGGCGGAAATCGCCCTCGGCTGTCTTCTGTGTCGCCTAGGCGCACTGCTGGCGGCCGATCAACCAGCCGGTCACTGGTGGCAGGAGCTGCTCCTGACCAACCTATGGATCAGGATCTTCTGCCTTCGGCTGAATGCCATTCCATGCTGTTGGTCGCAAGCTCAGAGCAGTCGTTGAGTTGACAGCGACCTTGGTCACATTCCTCCATTTTCTGTTCACCCTATGTCCATTATCCACTGGAATGTCCGCGGTATTCGAGCCAATCGGGATGAATTGTCGATCCTCTTACAATCCTACTCGCCGGTCATCTTCTGTCTTCAGGAAACAAAGCTGCGTCCCCATGACTGCTTTGTTCTCCCTCATTTTCAGTCCGTCCGATATGATCTCCCCTCTGTTCAAGGCACTCCAGCACATGGAGGACTCATGATTCTTCTCCATGATACTCTCCATTGTCACCCAATCCATTTAAACACTTCCTTCCAAGCTGTCGCCGTCCGTCTTTCCCTTTCCGGATACACGTTCTCTCTTTGTACTGTATACATTCCATCGTCCACACCAATGGCACGAGCTGATCTCCTTTATCTTCTTGGTCAGCTTCCACCCCCATATTTGCTGGATGGGGACTTCAATGCCCACCACCCACTTTGGGGATCTCCACATCCTTGCCGGCCGCGGTGGTCTCGCGGTTCTAGGCGCGCAGTCCGGAACCGTGCGACTGCTACGGTCGCAGGTTCGAATCCTGCCTCGGGCATGGATGTGTGTGATGTACTTAGGTTAGTTAGGTTTAAGTAGTTCTAAGTTCTAGGGGACTTACGACCACAGCAGTTGAGTCCCATAGTGCTCAGAGCCATTTGAACCATTTTCCACATCCTTGTCCACGTGGCTCACTATTGCTAGACGTCTTCCACCAAGCAGATCTAGTTTGCCTCAACACTGGGGTCCCTACATTTTTGTCTGCCTCCACAACAAATTTCCCTCATTTGGACCTTGCGGTCGGTACTGTTCCGCTAGCTCAGCGCTTCGAATGGTTCGCCCTTGATGATACACACTCGAGTGACCACTTTCCATGTGTCCTTAGACTGCAGCCTCAACTGCCCTACATGCGCCCGCGACGCTGGAAGTTTGCCCAAGCCGATTGGACACTTTTTTCGTCTCTAGCGACATTCGATGACCGTCACTTTCCCAGCGTCGACGATGAGGTCATACATATTACCGATGTTATTCTTACAGCTGCGGAATATTCAATACCACGCACCTCCGAATTGCCCCAGCGCCCCCCAGTTCCTTGGTGGAACAAGGCATGCCGTGATGCACTACGTGAGCAGCGACGTGCTCTCTGCGTTTTCCGCCACCATCCTACTTTGGCCAACTGTATCCACTATAAGCAGCTCCGAGCGCGATGCCGTCATGTCATCCGCGATAGCAAGAAGGCAAGCTGGAAATTCTTTACTAGCTCATTTAACACCTTCACTCCCTCCTCGGAAGTTTGGAGTCGGCTTCGACGGTTATCAGGCGCGCCTAGTTTCTCCCCGGTGTCTGGGCTCACTGTCGCGCATGACACGTTAGTGGACCCCGTCGCAATTTCTAACTCGTTGGGTCAGTACTTTGTTGAGATTTCGAGCTCTTCAAATTACCCGCCAGCGTTTCTCCCGAAGAAACGTGCAGCAGAAGTGCGACCTCTTGCTTTCTCCTCTCAAAATCGCGAAAGCTACAATACTGTTTTCTCCTTGCGGGAACTCCAACATGCACTCTCTTCTTCTCGCTCCTCCGCCCCAGGACCGGATGGTATCCACGTCCAAATGTTGCTGCATTTATCAACCCATAGTCTGCGTTACCTCCTTCACCTTTATAATCGAATTTGGACCGACAGTACTTTTCCCAGACGATGGCGGGAAGCTATCGTCGTTCCTGTTCCGAAACCTGGAAAGGACAAACATCTCCCCTCTAGCTATCGCCCCATTTCTCTCACGAGTAGTGTCTGTAAGGTTTTGGAGCGTATGGTGAATTACCGTTTAGCATGGTGGCTGGAATCTCGCAGTCTTTTAACACCTGCCCAATGCGGATTCCGAAAGCATCGTTCTGCAGTTGACCATATTGTTGCTCTCTCCACTTATATCATGAACAAAACGCCAAACAGTAGCAATATTTTTTGATCTGGAGAGAGCATACGATACCTGTTGGAGGACAGGCATCCTCCACACACTGTTCTCCTGGGGCTTTCGAGGTCGGCTGCCCCTTTTTCTTCGTGAATTTATGGCAGAGCGCACATTTAGGGTGCGGGTGAACACTACTTTCTCCCAAGAAAACGGGGTATCCCAGGGCTCCTTGCTGAGTTGTACTGTTTGCCATTGCCATCAATCCAATTATGGATTGTCTCCTTCCTGATGTCTCGGGCTCCCTCTTTGTGGACGATTTTGCGATCTACTACAGCTCTCAATGGACCAGCCTTCTTGAACGATGTCTTCAAGGATGTCTCGATCGCCTCCACTCTTGGAGCATCGCAACCGGCTTCCGTTTTTCTCTCAGTAAGACCGTTTGTGTTAATTTTTGGCGACGTAAGGAGTTTCTTCCTCCCTCCTTACATCTAGGTCCTGTCAACCTTCCGTTTTCCAACGTCGCTAAATTCTTGGGTCTTATGTTTGACAGAAAACTGTGCTGGTCCTCCCACGTTTCCTATCTTTCGGCTCGCTGTCTGCGATCCCTTAACACCCTCCGTGTCCTGAATGGTACCTCCTGGGGAGCGGACCGAGTGGTCCTTCTCCGCCTCTATCGCGCCTTAGTGCGCTCGAAATTGGACTATGGAAGCATAGTCTACTCCTCTGCTCGGCCGTCTATTCTTCGGCGTCTCGACTCTATCCACCACCGTGGATTACGTTTAGTGTCTGGAGCTTTTTACACCAGCCCTGTGGAAAGCCTTTATGCTGAGACTGCTGAACCTCCGCTGTCCAATCGGCGAGCAGTCCTTCTGAGTCGTTATGCTAGCCATCTGTCTTCCATGCCTGCTAATCCAGCCCATGACCTTTTTTTCGACGCCTCCTTTGATGTAGGGTATGCAGGCCGCCCCTCCTCCCTACTACCACCGGGAGTCCGCTTCCGTCAACTACTCCATTCTCTTTCCTTCCGCTTTCCTAAAACTTTCTTGACAACTTGGGGTACAGCACCACCCTGGCTCCGTCCCCAGATCTGCCTGCTCCGTGACCTTTGTCGATTTCCCAAGGATGGTACCCCTTCACTTGTTTATCGTCGGGCATTTGCTGCTCTATGTGCACAAATGACGGACGCCACATTTATTTACACTGACGGCTCGAAAACATCGTTAGGTGTAGGGAGTGCCTATATTGTTGGTGACACCCCAAATCACTTTCGGCTTCCCGACCAATGTTCAGTTTATACTGCGGAGCTTTACGCTGTTCTCCAGGCTGTCCACTACATCCGCCGCCATCAGCAGATACAGTACGTTATCTGCTCAGATTCTCTCAGCTCTCTCCTCAGTCTCCACGCTCTTTATCCTGTGCACCCTCTGGTCCACCGGATTCAGGACTGTCTGCGCTTGCTCCACCTGGGGGGTGTCTCGGTGGCGTTCCTCTGGCTCCCGGGACATGTTGGTATCTGTGGAAATGAGGCGGCCGATATTGCAGCCAAGGCTGCAGTCTCACTTCCTCGGCCAGCTATTCAATCGCTTCCCTTCGCCGATCTACGGAGCGTTCTATGTCGACGTGTTGTCCATTTATGGCACACGCATTGGTCGACACTTACCCATAATAAATTGCGGGACATGAAAGCTCTTCCTTGTGCTTGGACCTCTTCCTCCCGACCGCGTCGTCGGGAGGAGGTAATTTTAACTAGACTCCGGATAGGGCACTGTCTTTTTAGCCATCGACATCTTTTAAGCGGCGATCCTCCCCCACTCTGTCCCCACTGCTCTCAGCTGTGGACAGTAAGACACCTTTTAATTGAGTGCTCCTATTTTAATCCGTTACGCTCCCGTCTACAGCTATCGCCTGATATATCGTCGATTTTAGCAGATGACACGCGCTCCGCCGACCGCGTTCTCAAGTTTATTAGTGCCAGTGAAATGACGTCAGTCATTTGAAGCTTTTTTTTGGGGACAACCAACCCCTTTCTGTAGTGGATTTTTAAGCCTTCCTTCTGCTTTTAGTTTCTCCAATTTTATGACTTTCGTTCTCATTGCTGCTGGTTTTAAATTTCAGTTTTTTACTGTTTCCTAAGTCACAGACCGGGCGCTAATGACCATAGAAGTTTTGCGCACAAAAAAAAAAAAAAAAAAAACATAGCATCTATCTATCTATAGCCCTATGCTTTGTTATACAGATATTATGCAGAAGTATTTTCAATTTTCTTTACACTGACACTTCAGCATGGATATTCCTTCCCACCATAGACTGCTTTACAAAGCACACATCTATCCAATGCATGGTCAAATTTTGTTTCAAACTTAAGCCACAGTTCTTCTGCTTGCTCGTGTCCAGTGAGAAATGTTTCAGGTTCCTCTCTGAGATAAGACACTACTGCCTATTTTAGTGCTTCAGTAATTATTGTTGTCACTACAGTCTCATGGTCACTGATTCCAGATTACAAGTAGGCTCCTCAAAGGGGTCATGTCTGTTGCCATTAGACCAAACATATTTCCATCATGAGTGGGCTTTTGAACTGACTGTTGTATCTAGTTCTGAGAGTGCACATTTAGAATTGTTTTGCAGGCTGTCTTGTCCCCCTATGATGAAAGTATGTTTGGAAACATGTACACTAGTGAATGGGATTTTTATATTTATCCAGAAGTCTCCAGCCACATCTGGGGTTGATTTTAGAGTGATGTTAAATACCAAGATGCAATTGTAAGATAACAAAGTCTGCACCGGAGATTACTTACAATACACATGTGTGACACATCCTAGAATTTTGCTCAAGTATGTGGGACCTGTACAAAGCAGGACTAACAGGTGATACTTAAAATACAAAAAGAAGGCCAACATCAGTGGACACAGTTTAGTTTGGTCCATGGAAGAGTGTCGAGAAGATGTTGTAAAAACTGAGTTGGCAGGTGCTTGGAGATAGATGGAAACTAGTCCATGAAAGCTTAGTTTCAAAAAAAAAAAAAAAAAAAAGAAAAAACCTTGAAATGAAGAATCTGGTAACATACTGTTGTTGTCTTCAATCAAACGACTGGTTTGATGCAGCTCTCCATGCTACGCTCTCCTGTGCAAACTGCATCTTCCTGAATCTGCTTACTGTATTCATCTCTTGGTCTCCCTTTATGATCCCCCCCCCCCCCACACACACACACACACACACACACACACACACACACACTTACCTCAAATACTAAATTGTTGATCCTTGATTTCAGAATGTGTCCTATCACCAATCTCTTCTTTTGATCAAATTATGCCACAAATTTCTTGTCTTCACAAATCTATTCAGTGCTTCCTCATTAGTTATGTCACCAGCTCTCACAATCTTCAGCATTCTTCTGTAGTGCCACATTCCAAAAGATTCTATGCTCTTACTGTCTAAACTGTTTGATGTAAAAGTTTCACTTCCATACATGACTGCACTCCATACAAATAACTTCAGAAAAGACTTCCTAAGGCTTAAATCTATATTCGATGTTAACAGATTTCTCTTCGTCAGAAATGCTTTTCTTGCCATTGCCAGTCTACATTACATATCTTCTCTGCTTCAGCCACCATCAGTTATTTTGCTGCCAAATAGCAAAAATGATCCACTACTTTAAGTGTCTTGGTTCCTAATCTAATTCCCTTAGCATCACCTGCTTTAATTTGATTATATTCCATTATTCTTGTTTTGCTTTTTTTCATGTTCATCTTATATTCCCCTTTCAAGACACTGTCCATTCAGTTCAACTGCTCTTCCAAGTGTTTTGATGTGTCTGATAGAATTGCAATGTCATCCAGTTTCTGTACAAATTATAAATAGCCTTTCACTCCGTGTATTTTACCCCTACCACCTTTACTACATCTCCATATATATCATTCCCATAAGGATTGAAAAGACAAGATTTGACTAATAAATAAAGCGATCTCGGTTTTCCAGCTGCATCAATTCAAATACAATCCTGGAGCTTTCGATCATCTCCACCATTGTCGTCAGCTCACTGACTGCCAGGGCTACTACGGTTTCTTGCTTATATAGGCATGATGACATCATCAGCAGCCAATCAGATCGAACCAATGTGGAGCGTGCGTGCATAAGTTGGCCCGGGCAGCTAGCGGAGCTATTGCCCGTGGCATCACCGGTGACATCAGGTGGTGCCATGGGCAGGTGCCACATTTGATACTGCCACTCCGGTGTCGCCCACCTGTCTTTGCTTTCTTTCGATGTCCAGTCCCCGCCCCCATGCCCTGCTGAGTATGTATCACTGTTCTCTGTTGAAATTGTTGTTGTTTAAATGAATCTTGGCCACATCCTTTATAATGGAGTCCCAATATGTCAACGCATGAGCCAACACTTTTGTATTTACGAACTGTATTTTATGTCCGTTTTCTACGCAATGCTCTTCAATGGCCAACTTGTCAAGTTCCCTTTGTTTTATATGGCGCTTGTGCTCAGAACAACGCTCCACAATCGTGTGAATTTTGCCCAATATACATGCTGCCACATTCGCAGGGTACACAATACACACCGGACAGTCTAAGAGCAATGTTGTCTTTAACAAGGCGCAACATATATTGTATCTCGGGGGTGGGCCAGAACACTGGTCTTAGCCCCTGTTTATGCAGCAGACATCCTAACTTACTGCTAGTTGCTCCACAGTATGGCAGGAATACAGTCCATTTGGCCTCTTCTATTGATTCACCAGGTGCCTTTCATAGGCAGCCCTTGAAAGTGTTTGGGATGTCTCTTTTGCTGTATCCATTTTCCCCAAAAACACATTTTAAGTTCTGCAATTCAGACTGTAGGTGGTCGTCGTCAGAGATAATCTTGGCTCTACGAACCAATGTGTTCAGGACAGCTTTCTGTACAGGGTGGTGGAAACTATTGGCATTCAAGTACCGATCAGTGTGTGTTGGTTTCCGGTACACTGAATGACCAAGCTGGCCTCCTGCCTTCCGCCCAACCAAAACATCAAAGAATGGTAGCTTGCTGTGCTTCTCCATCTAGACAGTAAATTTAAAGTTGGGATGGACACCATTCATATGATCGAAGGACTGCTGTAGTGTACCTTCATCACTAGGCCATATCAGGAAGGTGTCGTCAAAGTATCATAGAAAGCAAGACGGGAGTAATGTCACAGTTTGCAGAGCTTGCTCCTCAAAGTGCTCCATGAAGAAATTTGTGACTGCTGGAGACAGTGGTGATCCCATGGCTGTGCCATTCGTCATCTCATAAAATTCATCGCAGTACAAAAAGTATGTTGTCGTTAGGACGTGACAGAACAACTTAATGATTCCAGATGGAAAATGTTGGGCCAAAAGATCCAGCATATCTTGTATTGGCACCCTCATAAAAAGTGACCCAACGTGCAGGCTAACCATTAGGTCGTTTGGGCCTATCTTCATTTTCTTGAGTGTCTCAACAAATGTCTGCGAGTTGACAACATGGTGTTCAGAATGTCCCAATTTTGGTGCTAATAATCTTGCCAAATGTTTGGCGAGTCTGTAGGTGGGCGAACAGATTGCACTAACAATGGGCCTCAGAGGAACACTTTCCTTGTGTATCTTTGGTAATCTGTAGAGCCTGGGAGGTCTGGCGGGACAAGGCGTTAATTTCCTCACTACTTCACCTGGTAAGCCAGAATCCTCTAATTACTTCCCTGTCTTGTTCCTCTGAGGCCCACTGTTAGTGCAATCAGTTCGCCCACCTACAGACTTGCTAAACATCTGGCGGGATTATTAGCACCGAAATTGGGACATTGCGAACACCATGTTGTCAACTCGCAGACATTTGAGATACTCAAGAGAATGAAGATAGGCCCAAACGACCTAATGGTTAGCCTGCACGTTGGGTCACTTTTTATGAGGGTGCCAATACATGATCCACTGGATCTTTTGGCCCAACATTTTCCATCTGGAATTATTAAGTTGTTCTGTCACATCCTAACGACGACTTACTTTTTGTACTGCGATGAATTTTATGAGATGACGAACGGCACAGCCATGGGATCACCACTGTCTCCAGCAGTCACAAATTTCTTCATGGAGCACTTTGAGGAGCAGGCTCTGCAAACTGTGACATTACTCCTGTCTTGCTTTCTATGATACATTGACGACACCTTCCTGATTTGGCTTCATGAAGAAGGTACACTACAGCAGTTCGTCGATCATATGAATGGTGTCCATCCCAACTTCAAATTTACTGTTGACATGGAGAAGCATGGCAAGCTACCATTCTTGGATGTTTTGGTTGGGCGGAAGGCAGGAGGCCAGCATGGTCATTCAGTGTACCGGAAACCAACACACACTGATCGGTACTTGAATGCCAATAGTTTCCAACACCCTGTACACAAAGCTGTCCTGAACACATTGGTTCGTAGAGCCAAGATTATCTCTGACGACGACCACCTACAGTCTGAATTGCAGAACTTAAAATGTGTTTTTGGGGAAAATGGATACAGCAAAAGAGACATCCCAAACACTTTCAAGGGCTGCCTATGAAAGGCACCTGGTGAATCAATAGAAGAGGCCAAATGGACTGTATTCCTGCCATACTGTGGAGCAACTAGCAGTAAGTTAGGATGTCTGCTGCATAAACAGGGGCTAAGACCAGTGTTCTGGCCCACCCCCAAGATACAATATATGTTGCGCCCTGTTAAAGACAACATTGCTCTTAGACTGTCCGGTGTGTATTGTGTACCCTGCGAATGTGGCAGCATGTATATTGGACAAAATTCACACGATTGTGGAGCGTTGTTCTGAGCACAAGTGCCATATAAAACAAAGGGAACTTGACAAGTCGGCCATTGAAGAGCATTGCGTAGAAAACGGACATAAAATACAGTTCGTAAATACAAAAGTGTTGGCTCATGCGTCGACATATTGGGACTCCATTATAAAGGATGTGGCCAAGATTCATTTAAACAACAACAATTTCAACAGAGAACAGTGATACATACTCAGCAGGGCATGGGGGCGGGGACTGGACATCGAAAGAAAGGAAAGACAGATGTGCGGCGCGGGAGTGGCAGTTTCAAACATGGCACCTGCCCCTGGTGCCACCTGATGTCACTGGTGCTGCCACGGGCAAGAGCTCCACTAGCTGCCTGGGCCGACTTAGGCGCGCGTGCCACATTGGGTTGATCTGATTAGCTGCTGATGTCATCATGCTTATATAAGCGAGAAACCATAACAGCCCTGGCAGTCAGTGAACTCCTGACGACGATGGCAGAGATGGCCAATGAAAGCTCGAGGATTTTATTTGAATTGATGCGACGGGAAACCCGAGAATGTTCTATTCATGTATGCCATCGTGAAAGATTCAGAGGACACGAGATTTGACTAATTACAGTGTGCCCATGGGCGTTGAAGAACTCATTCTTCCTGCACTCTATATTTGAATGAAATTGGAAGACCTAATGAGCAGTAAAAAGGAAGTACTATCTGCCATGCACCTCAGTGGTTTTGCTGAGTTTGGATATATAGGATTGGCAGGATAAAACTGACCCGGAAAATATGTACAATAAGACTGACATGGGATTGATGCTTCTTGATGTATATCACAGGAGTTGCAAATATACTTCTCGGTTTTGCCGCTGGATCGTATTGTGTAAATCACACAGTATATCATCAATGCAACTACTCAACATCTTCGGGTGGTCGTAGTTGGTGCTGTCAGTGCTGCAAGGTGCGACTGATGATGATCGTGTGGTAGCATCAAAATTTATCAGGCCAGGAGCAGGCAATATGCATTCACGGGAAGACGCTCACAGTCAGAGAAAAGTGGCACTCCTAGTGCACACTGCTGGAAGCTGCAGAAAGGCCTTCCACATTTGCACTGCCAAACACTACTGTGGTTAAAAGCTGAATTAAATCTCAGTGGTGCATTGCGTTGAATCATGCATTGGACGTTCTTGTTTCCCCTGTTAAGATTTAAAGGCAATGAGTGCTGGATTCCAGACAGCACGTAATTGAAAAACTGCACCCCTGTTGCTAGGACAGTCCACCATATGGATATGTATGGCCTCCTTAATAACACAGTCACTGAAAGGTGTTGCTGGGATTAAAATTTCAGTCTTTTTTTAAAACATACAATGCCTCACGTTCAGGCAATGCTACGCTGCCGCTGATATCAGTTTGCCTCTGTTGTGTGTCATATTGGTGTTTGAAGCAACATTCTTGCATGGTTTGGCATGTCTGCCCAATATAAGATTTTCCACATTGGCATGAGATCTTACCCATGTCACATTCCCTAAGGCCAAGGTTTTCTTTGACCGAGCACAATAAATTCTTCAATCTTGCTGGTGGCTGAAAAACACACTTGATGTGCCTTTAAAGGTGGTGTATGTTCTTAAGGACATGTTCCAAAATAGGACAAGAATGCTGTTGCAGTGGGTGCCTCCTCATCTTCATTTACATCCCTGCTTTGAATTTGCTTCAAACTGAATGCGTGGCACATCTGTCTGTCAGAATATTGATTCTGTTGAGAATATCATTCTTAGGTGGTGTATTTCATCAGGTAGACTGTCGGCATATAAGACCATGTGCCCTATACACCAAGGAGTGTAAGACACCACTGGAAAGATCAAGATGATAACTTGTGGCCTGAAAATATAGCGCCATGTGAGTTGATTTGCGATAGACACTATTTCCCAGTGTATCGTCAACTTCTGTCTGTGGCATTCAGAAATGGTATCCTTTTCCATTTCCTTCATGAACTGAATATTGGGGTGGAGTGAGTTCGGATGCTGGAGAAACACAGGTAATAACTGTCTTCTGTGGGGCACACTTGATGTCGTGTTGTTGGAGGATTCTTTCCATTCTTGAAGACATAGCACCAAAATAGGGCAAGAACACCATTGCAATAGGTGCTTCTGCATCTTCATTTACCATTTACAGCTCTGCTTTCCACCAACTACAAGCATCTTCCCACGTATGTGTATTGCCTGCTCCCGGCCTGATAAATATAGATGCCGCTGTGCGATTATCATCATTTGTGCCTTGCAGCAGTGACGGCAGCAGCTGCCACCGTCTGAAGATGTCGAGCAGCTGCATTGATGAATTATTGTGCAATTCACACAATATGATCCTGCAGCAAACCCGAGAAGTATATTTACAACAGATCCATTGGGAAAGCCTGGAAAGTCACATCAAAGGAGTTGCTGCAAATTGCCACCATTGAAGTCTATGTGATTGATTTGCCAAACTGAGATATGTGTAGTAACACTGCATGAGTAATAGCAGCAGTGCAGTTATCAGTGTTTTGCTCTTTGAGTACACCTGACCTTTCTGCTGGTCTCCTGTGTAAAAATCAAAGAGATTGGCCAATAGAGGTGACTGTGCACTGCCTCTGCTGACTGTCCTCTCTTCATGCAACACCTCATGCACTGGTGACAGGGTTATTAAGGTAGGTGTGTTGCTCTGTATTACCGAATAGTTGCAGAGTCATTAATCTTCTATGGGTTGAGTTGATCAACATGTGGATTAAACTGTCTCAGGACATACCAGTTAGTAATAACACTTTGATACAAAAATTGTATTAAGATGTTGTATTTATAACCCTATACTCACCTGACCAATATATGCCTGATACACAAGAAGGGAAGCAAGCTGGAATGTGATAACTACAGGTATTGTCCATCATCATCCTCAGAAAATTCAACCATTCATAGTGTAGTGGCACCACTGTTTAAGATGGGAAAAGGTTAGCTTTGGTGCAGTATTTCTGAGCACACAAGTTACAGCCAGGTGCGGGTGTGTTGACAGTAAGTTACACTTACAAGCGGTTGCAAAGTAGAATGGAGGCCACAGGGCCGTAGACCCGCTGAAAAGAGTACATGCAGTGGTGTGCATGGTGCAAGTTACAGGCAGAAGGGGCCCACTGGCACAACCCAGGTGTTAAAAGTACATTACTCGCAGCGGCGCATTAGCAAAACAGAGGCGCTCAGCTGTGTGTAAATAGGCGACGGTTCACTAACAAGGCATTAAAGTGTGACGGCTCTCCTGGATGGAGGGGCATGTCACACCACCAGCTACAAGCAGCAACAGATGGGGCACCAGCATTCCAGTCCACGGCAGGTCGCTTGTTTGATGCTGGGCCACGCCATGGCTCGCTACTGTGAACAGTCTTGTTGGCTCCCAACACACACCGGAAGCGTCCGAGGTGAGGGTCGCAGATTCGGATGCTGGATCGCAGGTGCTTGTTGTTGCTGCGACCTTAGCCACGCCGGCGAGGAAGCACGCCGCAGGCTGCCTTGCAGCTCCCGCTGGCGGTGCTGAGAGGGCAGGGACGGATACCGCTGAGTCGACTGGCGGCGCATTCTGACGCAGTCGCAACTATGCGGCCGTACGAGGCCGACACACAGCAGGGCATTGTACGGGTTGCTGAGGCAGCCATTACACGCCAAGGCATTACACAGGCAGCAAAGTGGTGTCCTCAGCATTGCAGGACCCGATGACGGAGACAAAGAGGATCAGGGGCACTGTAGCTAGAAATAATAAATCACTTGGGAAACTCTAACGAGTTTTAATACGGTGCATCCTGACAGTTACCATCCTCATCCGACATCCCCTCTACAATAGAGAACATCATACAGGAGTACCAAGCTGCCTTTTGACCAACTGACAGTTGTTTTGAAAAACACTAGTATTATGATAGTTATCTACATTCTGTTCGTCAATTTTTAATGTTCATTTGACAGCGTCCACAAGAATAGCCTATATGGTGCACTGTGTGACTTAAGGATCCCCGAGGATCTAGTGAGAATATAGCAAATGTTTATGTATGGATCAAGGGCAGCAGCAAGCTTCCAAGAAATGTTAGAGATCGAGACAGGTCACAGACAAGGGGATGCCGTTGTGGGTTTTGTTCAATCTCATCTTACAGAACGTGATAAGGGAATGTAGGCAATAGGGGTGGGTCGGAGTACAGATGGATGGTAATTCAAATTGTCTCACATCTGCATATGATACAGTAATACCAAGAGAAGCAAACAGTGAGTTGAAAGAAATGTACGAGAAAATGGACAACTAAGAACAGAATGTTGGTGTAGATGCGAATCAAGAGTTCATGCAACTACGAATAACACAAGAGCACGAAGAATTTCATGAGATAGATGGCATGAGGTTAGTGTGTCCATCAGTTCAAATACTTAAGATCTTAGTTTACCAGTGAAAACACCACAGAAATGGACATCAAGAAAACATAGCAGTGGGAATGAAATGCATATATTCCTTCATGGTTACAGTCAGCTCAGCATCAATATCAGTGAACACTAAGATGATGATCTGTACTACAGTGATATGCCCAGCATTCACTTATGGATCGGAAACATGGAGCATGATTAAACAAGCAAAGGAAAATTTATCATTTGAAAGAAGGATAATGAGGCAGACATGAGGACCCATCTTAGTTAAAGGAGAATGAAAGAGGAGGAAGTATGTGAAAATCTACCTCTTGATGCAACAATCAACAATCAACAATCTTAGGCAAGCTGAGGAGCAAAAGAATTCAGTGAATGGGCCATCTCACCCATATGCCAGAAGAATGATGGTGAAGAAGGCACTTGAGGGGGAAGCAAACACCAGACACCCTCGTATGATTACCTAGCAAGGACCTGGTAGCCCTAGGGATGGAAGACACCTGGAGGAACAGAGCACAAAACAGAAAGGAATGGAGGCAGTTTGAGGAAGCACAGTGTGGTCCGCAAGGCCTTCGATAACTGGATATACTCAACTGACCAGGTGTCCTGTGTTCTTCCTGACACCGTGCTTCACTAATTCCACTTCAACCTGTTTTAAATTTTCTAACCTATGTACCCAATTAAGGGATCTAACACATTGCACTTGAGCCCATAGATCACAAGGTACATTTCTTTAATTTATTTACTTAATGATATCCTCCTAAATGGTATCCAGCGCAGTTCTGAGTGGGTGGGATATTTTACCTTTGGAAAATTTTACCCATGATGATGCCCTCATTAAACCATACAGTAGATCTGCATGTCCTCAGAAAAAAAATATGTACTATAGTTTCCCCTTGCTTTCAGCCATATAGTGTTTATATGTATAAGGGCATTCAAATGAAACCCCGTCACTAGTGTAAAGAAATGGTAATGATTTTATTAACTCATAAATGTAGTTATACACAGTACACATACTCATAAATAGTCTCGAAGACAGTTGGCACATTTATCCCACTGTGACACTAGCCAGTCGATTCCATTCTTGAAGAAACTAGTAGGCTGCTGTCAGATCCAGGCCTGGACCCAGTCACACTCTTCGTCGTCTGTTGCAGATCGATGTCCACGAATAGCTTGTTTTAGGGGTCCAAACACATGAGTCACATGGTGAAAGGTCAGGACTGTACAGTGGATGTTCCAACAGTTCCCACCGAAACTGCTGCAATATAGTCTTCATGGCATTGGCCGTGTGTGGGCAGGCATTATCATGCAGGAGGATAACACCACTGGACAATACGCCTTGATGCTTCAACTTGATGGCTCATCTAAGGTTCTGTGGCTTGATAACACTGCGCATTGATGGTGGTTCCCCATTCGAGGAACTCAATAAGCGGTAGTCATGGCGTTCGATTTCTTTGGAGGTGGTGAAGTCGTGTTTTTCCACTGCTTGCTCTGACACTTCCTTTAGAGTTCAAAATGATGATGACACCATGTTTCGTCACGTGTGACAATATGCAACAGAAAGCTGTATTCCTCCTCACGATAACATTGCAGATGACTTAGACAGTGCCATTAGAGTATTGTGCTGTTCGGCGATCAGTGAGGAACCCACTGTGCGCAGATTTTTCGAAAGTTCAAGTGTTGATGCATTATGGTGTGGGCGGTGCCCATGCTAATACCCAAACTGATGGGTCTCATCCATGGTGATTCTGTGGTTGTCAAAGACTAAAGAATTCACTTCTGCAACCATCTCCGGTGTGATGACCTGATGAGCCTGTCCAGGACAAGCATAGTCTTCCAGGGACTAGCACCCCTCAAGGAATCGTTTGTGCAATTATGCAACACTTGAATGACCCAGACTGTACTCACCGTACACAGCCTTCATCTGTTGATACGTTTCACGGCCTCCAACTCCCTCTGCTGCCAAAAATCAAATCACTCCGTGTTGTTCCTGCTTACTCGCCGGCACATTCAGTAGTAGATCATAACTTGTGTGAACATCTTCTCTTTGGCGTAAAACCTCACTGGCACTATGCAACATCAAATGATGTGCACGTGGCACTCTCTCTACCAATAGTTGGAACTGCCATACCTGCAGTTACGTGGTGCGACCTTACGTGTAAGGCAAAGGTAGATGCACTGACGAGGTTTCATTTGAATGAACTTCATACATGCATCTAATTTTTATGAGTATTTTAAATGCTGATCTTCAATTTATTGTATTAATTGGAACAAGTTTGCCTGAGACACCCCTTCAATTTTAAATCTTGAATGTATAAGCGTTCAACACTTAGGTGGAGCAAATAACTGTTATCACAAAGCAGGATACTCTGTCCATCTGCAATAGACCCATGTCAAAGCATCTGCACCCTTGTATGATTGGTTATATCCTATACACAAAGGATGACTTCAATGGGAGTATTAGTCATGAATGCAGCTCTGCACAGGATTAAGTGATCAACAGCTGCTGAGAACCAGCATTAGATAATGATGGCAAAACTCTGCCAAGTTGTTAAGGAGAGCAAACAGAGATTATGGAGTGTTTCCATTCTCCATAAACAGTTCCACAAAGGCCACAGTAGAATTGGAAACCACTAGAATGATTTATGGACAAATTGGGAGAGGACCAATTACTGGCATAACACCTACTGGAAGTTTCCAGTAAGAAAGACATAATGCAGACAATGAAGTAGTTGTTCACCCAGTGCCTCGCACTTTGATTGGTTCTAGAATTTCACTAAGACAAAGACATCACTGAGAGTAGCAACTGGGAATGTAGCTCCATAATCAGGAATTTTACAATTTCCCGTTTTCAGTGAATGCATTCTTAGTGGTTCACGATTTGACACTAGACCATGAGTGTTTTCACCATGCTCTGACTCCACACAGTAATTGCTAAAAGAATCTTCGCCGCCTTTCATCTGAATCTGGGGAAAAATTAACAGCTTCCACACATTTGAAAGTAATTATCTGAATCTCTCCTAAAACCAGCAAAGGACCATTCATGCCAACATGCTTATTGTAGTGTTGTCTGTCAGTTTCGTAGGAATGTCTTTTGATCCTGAAAATGCCTAAGATTTCTTTCAGAGCCATGGTATCAACAGGCAGTTCAACAAATGGTGGTTCTAGAGACATCTGTTCATCTTTATAAAGTCCTTCCTAGTGTTTTTTAAATAAAGGCCAAGGTCATCCAATGATACGGAATGCCTGACTGACTGTTTCATGAAGAAATTATGAAAAGGATGTTGCTACTCAGCATATAGCAGAGATGCTGAGTTGCAGAAAGGCACAACATAAAAATTGTCAGAAAGCAAGCTTAGCTTTCAGCCAGCAAGGCCTTCATTGGAAATTCATTCTCTCTCTCTCTCTCTCTCTCTCTCTCTCTCTCTCTCTCTCTCTCTCTCTCACACACACACACACACACACACACACACACACACCACAGTCTCCTGCTGCTGAGGTCACACTGCGAGCAGCAGTGCATGATGAGTGGTGGGGGTAAAGAGGGGGTTGGGCTGGGGTGTGGAGGGTGAGGGATAGCAGGGTAGGGTAGGTGACAAAGTGCTGATTGTGCCAGCATATAGGGATGAGATGGAGAGAGAGTAGGTTAGCAAGGTGCCGTCAGGAGGTTGACAAGAGGAGGAGGGGGTTAGTGGGAAAGGGGAGAAGTAAAAAGACGTGAGTGCATTGGTGGAGTAGAGAGCTGTGTAGTGTTGAAATGGGAACAGGGAAGAGGCTAGACGAGCAAGGGCAGTGACTAATGAAGATTTAGGGCAGGAGAGTTATGGGAACATAAGATATATTGCAGGGAGAGTTCCCATCTGCGCAATTCGGAAAAACCTGGTGTTGGTGGAAAGGATCCATATGGCGCAGGCTGTGAAGCAGTCACTGAAATAAAATACATCATGTTGGGCAGCATGCTCAGCAATGGGGTTGTCCAGCTTGTTCCTCACCATAGTTTGTTGGTGGCCATTCGTGCAGACAGCTTCTTGGTTGTTATGCCAACACCTCTCCCTGTGCTATAGCCTATGTTCCCATAACTCTCCTGTGAGCTCACTTTCTGAGAGGTGTTCTGTCGTGCCTAACTGCGACACAGCTTCTCAACGATATGAGTAGCAACTATCCTTTTCATAATACAGGGTGATTCAAAAAGAATACCACAACTTTAGGAATTTAAAACTCTGCAACGACAAAAGGCAGAGCTAAGCACTATCTGTCGGCGAATTAAGGGAGCTATAAAGTTTCATTTAGTTGTACATTTGTTCGCTTGAGGCGCTGTTGACTAGGCGTCAGCGTCAGTTGATGCTAAGATGGAGACCGCTCAACAGAAAGCTTTTTGTGTTATTGAGTACGGCAGAAGTGAATCGACGACAGTTGTTCAGCGTGCATTTCGAACGAAGTATGGTGTTAAACCTCCTGATAGGTGGTGTATTAAACATTGGTATAAACAGTTTACAGAGAATGGGTGTTTGTGCAAAGGGAAAAGTTCTGGACAGCCGAGAACAAGTGATGAAAATGTAGCACGCATCCAGCAAGCATTTGTTCGCAGCCCAGGAAAGTCGACTCGCAGAGCTAGCAGAGAGTTGCAAATTCCACAATCAACTGTATGGAGAGTCCTACGAAAAAGGTTAGTTATGAAACCTTATCGTCTGAAATTGGTTCAAACACTGTCTGCAGCTGATAAGATTAAAAGAATCGATTTCTGTGATTTTATCCTTGCTCAAATGGAAACAGATGAATCTTTCGTTTCAAAGATTGTGTTTAGTGATGAAGCAACTTTCCACACTAACAGGAAAGTCAACCGTCACAATGTCTGTACGCCTGATATGCTACAGAGAGTGTGGAACGAGTTGGAGTATCGGGTTGATATTGCTCGTGTGTCTGGAGGGGGCCATATTGAACATCTCTGAACTTGTTTTTGAGTGAAAAAAAAACCTTTTTAAATACTCTTTGTAATGATGTATAACAGAAAGTTATATTATGTTTCTTTCATTAAATACACATTTTTAAAGTTGTGGTATTCTTTTTGAATCACCCTGTATTGTTACATTCCCTCCTGGCTGTTTCATTGTTAGATTTCATCAAGAGAAGTGTGCCGAAGAGTCACTCACAAAAGTATGCTGTTACATGTGTGATTGTGTGTGTGATAAGGAAGTGAATACAGTGCTCTTTTTTTAGATGATTTTGTGGCATTTTGCACTAGCTGCAATTCATTCACTACTGTTCGCTAACTGCAACAAACCATTAGGTGACTGGAGTTGTGGACAATTTAGTCAGCATTTAAATTCTCATTATGAAAGTCTGTCTGTTCTCTAAAACATTTAAGATGGATTTGTGACTTGCCTGTGATTCATATTAGTGAGTCAGAACTGCTCATGCAAGATTTCCTGATTTTTATTAGCCTGTTTGCGATAACACTCAACTAGCTTCCATATCAAAGACAAATAAAAACCATATTAGCTTAGCTACAAGGCATCCTAAAATCTCTCAATTCATGGGGAGTAAACAGAGCATGTCTGCTCCAGTTCTACAAAGGATTTATATAATACCAGCTGGATTACGGTCTGTAGAAATATGGATCATTAAGACCTTCATATATGAAGATTACTCTTACTGTCTGTAGGTTCCTTCAGGATCAACCTCATAGCTAGCATCATACCCAAGGTTGAGCTACATGCATAAATATGGAACGCTGTGTCATTGTGCACAGTATACTTGCTGTAGAGTTACATTCCCATGCATCACTGGGATAGTGATTGACTGGCAGTGACAAGCAAGACATCAAGGTTGGTGGTTCCTTACATTGGAACTGGAAATGCTATTTAATACAGATCCCTACATTAAGAGCATCAGCCATTAGACAGTGCATAGGGTGTATGAAAGCATGTACACTACATGTTCAGTGTGTACATCATAGTTAGAGACATAGGCAGGAGCCGGCCGAAGTGGCCGTGCGGTTCTAGGCGCTACGGTCGCAGGTTCGAATCCTGCCTCGGGCATGGATGTGGGTGATGTCCTTAGGTTAGTTAGGTTTAAGTAATTCTAAGTTCTAGGGGACTAATGACCACAGCCGTTGAGTCCCATAGTGCTCAGAGCCATTTGAACCATTTTTGGACATAGGCAGGACAGTGAGTTCGCTTTCTATTTGAGGAAACAATATGAGAAATGTCTAGTGGCTTATGAGGTTTTCTGCTACATTAGACATCTTATCCAAAGTAATGTGAAAGAACTGCCTTTTTTTTCTTTCTGTCAGAATGATTCTGATAGCTGATATATTTTTTAAAATATGCCTCCATAAACTTACAATAATTATTGAAATACTACATTCTCAAATAAAAATTCATAAAATAAAGAAAATGCAACCACTTATTACTTACAGACAATTGGTGCACCACACACAGAAACACATAATAGAAAACAGTTAACCCCAACTTTTGAGCTCTTGATATTTCTCTAGTAAGAGTGTGCACAAGTGTGGCACTACCCCCCCATCCCCCACACTTACAAACACTATGCATTATCCTTAATTTTAAAGTTAACTTGATGTATACATTTATAACTAAACTCCTGTCTGACCTCCAAATAGCTGTATATTTTTCTTTTTGTAGGTATACACTTGACATTGCTGAAGCTCTTCTGTACTGCCACAGAAGGAATATACTACATCTCGATGTGAAGCCAAGAAATGTTATTGTCTGTGAGAATACCGATAGATGTAAACTTTTTGACTTTGGAAGCTCATTAAATTTGAAGAAGCAATCAAAAAAACAAAGGAACTTCATGGTAAAACTGATACTTTATTATACTATATTATCCTGTGTTCTGTTCTGAGACATATTACTCAAAAATAGAAGTAACTTCACTGTATTTGTATCTTTGAAGGAAGAAATCTCCAATAGCATTACCAAATAGCACAAATAAAATCTCCCTTGTTTCTTGTGTTATCTTCCTCAGATTCACGCAGAGCCTACTTCTTGCTAGAAAATTCCTTTTATATGTTGTTGCTTCATGAAATAAATAGAATTAAAACTGTTACCAAACTAAAGGCAATATGTTTGAAGGTGGCTATCTTAACACATTTTTTAGATACAAATCTGCTGCTGGGCAACATTCAGTACTGTGTTGCTCTGCCCATGCATTAAATTTGTCTTCACAATCTTTGGCATGCTGTCCACAAGGTGGTAGAAGTGTTGCTACTCGTGCCTGTCATTCTTAGAAGACAGGCTTCTTCAGTTCTTCTGTTGTGTAAGTAGAAGTTCTACTATGACACAGTGCAAGTTTAAAGGGGTCCCAAGTATACATAATCAGATTCATGTTAGCAGATATTGTAGGCCATTCCACTTGGGTGATTTCTGCATTAGTTTCTTGGATGATGAACCCTTCACTGAAATATTGGACTTAGGGCTGAACAGGAGGTTGGAGAACATTGTCTGATACTCATTTTACACTTCATAGCAATGAGAGGTATCCAACATCTAGACATGCTACTAATCCAGAACTGGAGTGACACAATTCCAGGTAGTGCTACTAACCCACAACATGACCCACCACCTTCTTGTTGAATCCTAGGACTGCATGCATGAGATGTGCATTTAAAGTATTCCATCGTGGGTCAGGCATGCACAATGAGAGATAGATGCACAGGTAGCCAAGAACATTGAAACTTTATTAGTACAGAGAAAGTACACAATAATGCGAACAACAGAAACAGCTTTCAGGTACAGACATTGTAAAGATCGTCCTGATCTGCTGAATCAATGTCACTAACACAATATGATTCTGGAAGCAGCATGTGAGCACTCAGTCTGTCACAGGTGAGAATCACTGCCCTAGGCACAATCGGTGTAGGCTGCACTGGTGATTTCCAAGGTTCTGAAGTAATATGCTGTACTCAGAGAAAAATACTCATGGGACTTCAGAAGTTGAGCATTGGTGTTCTGAATGGGACTCCCACTAGCTGGTGAGCTGCTGGTTGGTATCCTATAAAGGCTACCCAACTGAATAATATCGGAAAGTTGCATGCTAGCATGTGGTTTGCAGATGTATGCTAATACCAGCTGTATCCACTGAATGTGGCATTTTCAATACTGCTGCAGCTGTCACAGGCAATGGTGAACTGCACCAGCTTGCAGGCATCTGACAGGGTGGCAACCTTAGCATTCCATTGTGTGGCATGTGGCTGGATCATGAGGCACCAGCCATATGCCACAGCATTGGCATCTGGCCACTTCCAAACTGTTCTATGATTGTCGTGCATCAGAGATCTCACACTTTTCAGTGAAGACAAACAGATGCCATGATGTAAATTCCATTATATTTTATTTCTTGCTTACACTCTCGATGTAAGCAAGAAATTATGTACTGTTGTTAACATCTAGATACTAGACTGAATGTGTGGAGCTGGTTGACCTATGAGCCACAATTTATGTAGTAGTTGTGTCAAATAAAAACAAAGTTTCTGAATTGTATTTTCAATGTTTTGCAAATGACAGATGTTATATAACTTTGATGATATATATGTTTTGCACAAATAAGGCTGTATGTAACTTGACATTAAAATACTCTCTAATTGTTCTCACACATTTTCTGTGTCCAAACCCAGGAAAAACGGCACCAACAAGAATTTTCTGTATGATATCTATGACACTTTGAGAGGACTTGCACATTGATCCTAGAGACTACATGGCGAAATTTCTTCGTATGTAATGTAAAAGCTACACTCTCAACTAAATGATCTATGCATTGTGGCATTTAGCTTATTTGTTTTCATTACTGAAATGTATCAGCTTACTGTTCATATACTAACTGTTGGAATAATATTTGAGTAGAGTGTAGAATAATAATTTGATTACACAACAAGCACATCATTAGTCTCTAATGATCAAGTTTAATATTAATGCTCGACAAGTGTGGCCACCTGTTTGTGACACTACAGACATGACTAAATATGAGCACAAATACTGACTGACTGACTGTCTGCACCAGTAATCAAATAAATTTGGTTGACAACTACAGAAGAGAGAGCATATATTAGTAGACAATTGTAGGAAATTTTGACAAGTTTAATGGCATTGTCTAATGCTATCAAAGATTTACTTGATGATGTAGAATACAAAGCTGATGTCTTAGCATGTGAAGACTACAGACACTCTGAAGCAGTTGATCCTGAAGACAAAATGCAGTACTGAGGGAAGAGTTTGACACTATGGGCAACAGGACAACTTCTGCAGTTCCTACAGAGTTGTACAGCCACAGTGTTGGACTACCACCAACCAAGCCAGGGCCATTTTTTGGTGGCATTGATAAATGGACTCATTTTTGCTAACTGTCAGAACCATCTTACGATGCAGACCTGAACTTGCCAATGATCAGTAAACATGTATTTCTTTGAGTCATAACTGCATCTCCCCATGAATAAATTAATGGAATTTTACATGCACCTATGGTGAAAAATGAAATTATCCAGGTCAATCAAGACTATCTGGAAGGTATCACACTTCTAACACCTAACTCCTACCCTCCTGAATCTCTTAACACTTACTGATTGTAATGAGTGCATTCAAGTTGTACAGGCAGTATGGGAGAATCTAGAAGCTTATGGTAGAGTTTTAATTCCAAAGATGCTTTTCACTTGTCTGGAAGACATACGTAGATGCTGGACAATTCCTACAAAGAAGATACAATTGTCAGAAGGAAACACTCTGAAACTGACGGACTTCATGTCAGAAGAGGTATATGGGCCACAGCTGGCTCGAAAGATTTGTTGAGAAGCTTGCAGATTAATTAACATTATACCATCTACAGCAGCCCTCAAAATTCACTTGAAGTCAGGACATGCAACACAAATCCATACAGAAAGTATAAACCTAGTGTGTATTTTGCAAATGGTGTGGTCAGTGGGCACAAGATGGCGAGAAAGTCAGGGATGTTCATGACTGCGTCAAGACTTTGAGACCTAGTAATAGGTCCTTTCTTTGCCCCAACCAGGGTCACATAGTAAAGACTGTAGAAAGAGGAGAAAAATAATTTTCTTTCCTGCAAGTGAAGCCATCATACAAGTCAATCTGTAGCATTTCAGAACATTTTACTTCATCATTTGATCCTAATGAACACAGCTCATTGGGCACTGTGAATACCAGCTGTTCAGGATTCACTTATCTCCATGTGTATGTAACAGGTCCCACAGTGTAAGTAGACTTACCTGCTGCTTTTTTGATAGTGGCAGCCACTCTAGCTACATTAGCATATGACTGACTGAAAATTTAAAACAGGAAGTTGTTGTGAATTGCCCACTGGCAATCATTGCCTTAGTCATTCTCTCATCATCTGGTCCACCTGACACTGATAAGTACATGGAACAATTCTCACAATAAAATTGCTACATTTGAGTGTCATCACTCATTTTCAAGATACCCGTCAGTACCTCAAGAGTTCAAAAGGCCACACATCAGCAATTTACAACTAGCCAATCCTGCAAAGTGATACAATGATCTTCCCATTTAGCTACTAATTGAAGCACATCATGGCTGGATAACTGTTAGGATGCTGTGCCAATATGCCTATCTGCATCACTGACTTTAGTGCCTATGAAATTCAGATGGATCATTAATGGAAGCTGCACAAGGATTTCTGTAAATCAGGCCATGATAAAGCTGCCATTCAATAGAGCACTTAAAAACACAATCTGAAATGACTGGTATTTGGAGATCACAGGTAAATGCAACAAGGAGGACTGATCAGAGTTCAAAGGATTCTGCACTTCTTAAGGAATTTAATGCTTTCTGTCCCATTGAGAGTTACCAAAGAGTAGTCTGCCTCCCGCGAAAATTGGCAGTCTTTCTTCCAGATAACATCTATAATGCTGGAAAACTCTTCCTCACTCCATAGAGGCATCTACAGGATGACAACATCTTCAATGCCACCTGTGAGACACAGATGTCAAATTACGAGGGCTATCCGCAAAGTACATTATGTTTACGTTTGTGTCCGTTAGGGACGGGGCTAGTGCGGCCATCTTGGTGTCATGGCATTCCGCCGCTCAGTCGGCATCCTGCTGTGCTAGTGAGAGGTTTGTGCTGTACTCCGTTGAGTTACTGTCACAGTTTCAAATGTCAGCGTTAATTAAAAATGCCGCGAAGTGTGAAGTGTGTGCTGTAATAATGTTTCTGACTGCAAAAAACTGTACACCGATAGACATCTATCGGCAGCTGTGTGAAGTGTATGGGGACAACATAATCACTGAAGGTGGAGTGCGTCAATGGGTCACAAAATTGAAAAATAGCCGAACTAACATTCATGACGAAGAGCGAAGTGGAAGACCCAGCATAGTGACTGCCGCACTTGTCGAAAAAGTCGATGCCGCGGTCCGTGAAAACCGTAATTTCACAATAATGGAACTCTCTGAGTTTTCCACAAATTTCACGAAGTTTGTTGCACGAAATCATTACCGAAAAGCTTGGTTACCACAAGTTTTGTGCAAGATGGATACCAAAAATCTTGACACAGATTCACAAAAATCAGCAAATGGCTGCAGTGTTAACGTTTTTGGACGTTTACGAGAAAGATGGCGACTCATTACTCGATCGCATCGTTACTGGTGACGAAACATGGGTTAAGCATGTGAACTGCGAGACAAAATTGCAGTAAATGCAGTGGGGGCACACAAATTCCCCCCCAAAACCCAAGAAATGCATGCAGACAATGTCGGCAAGGAAGGTGATGGTGACTGTCTTTTGGGACAGAAAAGGTGTGATTTTTGTGGATTTCCTGGAAAGAGGCACTACAATAAACTCTCAAAGGTATTGCCAAACTCTGCACAACCTCAGAAGAGCAATACAAAACAAGTGCAGGGGAAAGTTGGGCTCAAAGATCTTGCTGATTCACGACAACGCCCGGGCCCACACGGCAAATGCCACTCGTGAAGTTCTCGAATCTTTTAAGTGGGAGTTGTTTCCTCATCCGCCGTCCAGTCCCGACCTGGCACCGAGCGTCTTCCACTTATTCCCAGCAATGAAGAAGTGGTTGGCTATGCAGCGTTTAGATGACGATGCACAGCTTCAAGAAGAGGTAACCACTTGGTTGAAGGCGCAGGCGGCCGAATTTTACGACAAAGGAATTTCCAAGCTAGCCAATAGCTACGATAAGTGCCTTAATTTAAATGGCAACTATGTAGAAAAGTAGTATTTAAGTGTGGCTTTCGTCTGTATATAATTAAAAAAATTTCCAATACTTTATTTATTTTTAATTCCAAAACGAAATGTACTTTGTGGGTAGCCCTCGTACATCTGAAATGAACAGGATGAACTGGCTCAACAAGAAAATTTTACCAACACCATTTATTTGCCAAATCAAATGATGATTGGAAAGAGTCAAGAGAGCACCAAGTAGCCAATTGTGTTTAACGTATATTCACATGAAAAGAGTTCCTCACTTAATGATGTCTTGAAAAAAGGGCCTAACCTTCTTGCTGAACTCACTGTACCATTCATGCCTTTTTTTAATGCAACTTTCTGCCAGTGTTGCAGATATAACCCAGGCCTTCTGGTAGTTAGTTCTCCATCCAGCTAACAGATACCCAATAAAATTTTTCTGGTACAGTGACTGTAATCATGGAGCAAATGAAACAAGCAGCCCGAGAAGAGATGCTTACTGATTCAAACAACTTCCCTTTGAGCTTAAATGTAGTTGGTTCCTACTTTCAGCTGCACTGAGGGAATTGGCAGCTATGTAGCAATTGCAGTTTCCTATTGCAAGTGCCTTATCAGGCCGTAACACTTACATGGGTGACTTTGCAGCAGGTGCTGCAGGTAAAAATGGTGCAGTGACACTTTACTATGAACTGACCTCACTCGTGAATCAGTGGGTGGTGAACTCTCAACAGCTGGTCAGACTCGGGATGTCGCAGTTTCTGCCCAGGACCATCGGCGGGTGCTGCACCGATTTAAGCCCCACCCTTCACAGACCAACTTCCTTGCTTTTAAGTGTCTCCATGCTAAGGCTCGCTCCCTTATTAAGCAGTGTAAAAAGGGATGCTGGGAGCACTGTGTTTCCTCCCTGGGGACATTTGCCTCTTCATCGCAGGCTTGGTCCAAGCTCCGTAGCTTCTGGGCCACTAGCGACAGTCAACTGTCCAGGGTCTTACTCTCCAAGGTGTTCTGTATACTTATCCGTTGGTCCTCGCAGAACACCTCGCAACGCGCTTTGTGACAGCATCGGCATCCTTTTCCTATCCTGTGACCTTTTTCTGGCAGAAATGCCAAGCTGAACAGATTCCCCTCTTTTTAAACCTTCACCAAGCTGAAACCTATAATGGACCCTTTGCTGAATGGGAATTCGTGCAGGTTCTTACCTCTTCACATGCCACAGCCCCAGGCCAGATCCCATCCCAAACCAGATGATCCAACACTTTGACGTTATCCAGAGACATCTAGTCAGTGTCATCAACCGCATTTGGTTCACAGGTGCCTTCCCCCTTGCAATGGTGTCCTCAAGCCTGGAAAGAACTCGATGTCTCTCAACAGCTGCTGCCCAATTAGCCTGACAAACGTCTTCATAAACTGCTTGAGAGGATGGTTAGTTTCCTATTATGTTGGGTACTCAAATCTCGGTGCCTCTTGTCCCATATCAGTGTAGCTTCTGGGAAGGACAATCTCCAATCAACCATTTACTCAGATTGGAAACAGCAATCCAACAGGCTTCTAATAACTACCAGCATCTTGGCTTGGCTTGGCACTAAAACACTGTAGGTACTCTGCGTGACTGGGGCTTTTGCGGCCCCCTTCAGATTTTTTTTCATGAGTTTTTATCCCACTGGCTCTTCCGGGTTAGAGTTGGAACTTCACTCAGCAGCCCTCGATTCAGGAGAAAAGTATCGCATAGGGTTCTGTTTTCAGTGTTGCACTCTTCCTCATAGCCATCAACAGGTTTGTAACGTCTGTTGGGCCTCTGGTGCAGCTCCCACTGGGTAGCATACGTTGAGCATTGGCTCCCAGGTGCCATTCGTCAGGCCTCTACATGGGCTGCCTTCCATGGCTTCCAGTTTTCTCCCTCCAAAACACAGGTTATGCATTTTTGTCATTGACACACAGACAGAACTTTATTTAAGCAACCAGCCCCTAGATGTTGAAGCACAGTCCCATTTCTCAGTCCTTATTTTTGATAAGCTGATGTGGCTGCCCTGTACTCTCCACCTGAAGACTATATGCCCAGATCAGGACTGACATATTCCAAGGTCCTAAGGTATGTCATCCCTAGGGTCTCTTTGCATCTTGTACGTTCCATCCTTGCAGAGTTCGAGTGCCACCATCTTCTACACTGATGGTTCTAAGATGAGACATAAGGCAGGATACACGTCCACATCTCCTGAGGCTTCGAACATTATTTATTGCCGGGATTATGTGTGTTCTTTGCAGAGCTGCTAGCAATTGACAGTACCCTCCACTTTGTTACTCTGGTCTCCCTCCACAGTGTTCTAATATGTACCTACTCAACGAGCGGCCTGCAGGTTATTGACTGATGCTACTCTAGTCACGTTTGGTCTCTGCTATCCATGACCTTCTCTGTGCTCTTGCCCCATGCTGCCTGTTCAGTTGTCTTTCTCTGGGTCCCAAGTCATGTGGGCATCCCAGGGAATGTACTGGCTGACCATTTGGCTAGAGAAGCATATACTTACCCCATTCTATTTCATAATTACAGCTGCAGATATGCGGATCAACATCAAATCTCTCTTTGCCCAAAAGTGGAATGACATACAGTGCACTACTGCTCTCAGTAGTAAACTCTGCACAATCAAGGAGACTACCGTTGTTTGGAATTCTTCCTTACTCTCCTCTGAGTAGTAGTCCACTGTGTTACACTATATCGCTTTGCTCATTCCAGGCTCACCAATTGTTTTCTCTTGCGTAACAAGCCACTCCCACAGGGTGGTTATGGGGCCAGACTGATAGTATCCCATATATTGGTGGAATGTTCCCTTCTTTTGACTCCTTCATTAGGTATAGTCTTCCAGATCCCTTAATTTTAATACTAGCAGACAATTCACAGACGGTCGAACTGGCCCTCAGTTTCTTTTGTGAAAATGGTTTTTATTTTCAGATAAGACATTTTGCTTCACTCCTGGAGCTGGAGCAGGGCAAGGTGGTTGTGGTTAGGGCCTCTCTTCATGTTTTCTTGGTCTGGAACGATTACCATTCCCCTGTGCAAAGACAGCTCTTTTACCCCTATGTTTTTCTGGTTTTTAGATTTAGTTTACTCTTTTATGCCTTCTACTGTGTGTGTTTTAACTTCCTCATTCAAGTTTTACTCCTCTGATTGGATCTGTCCACTTTTAGTGGACCCTCTCTCTTCCATGAGTAACTTCGGAATCGCAGGGCTGATGGCCTCGCCGTTTTGTCCCATAAGCATAATTAATTAATTAATCAGTCAATCAATTTCATGAATTGCTCACTACCTATTTTCATGTCACTCCTACCTCTATCTCCATTCTTGTCTTTAACCACAACTTTCATCTTCTTGGTGTTTATTTCTAGTCTTAGTTTTGTTACCTCTTGATTTAAGAACTCAAGCATTTTATTTAGCTCTGTCTTCAAATGTGCACTATTAGTGTTGTGGGAGTCACCAGAAGAATGTGCATAAATGCACAGTGATGCACAGCATAACTCCATGGCGATGAGCGCACAGACAGTCTGCTTTACTCTTCCATTTTTATGACTATTATTTGTATTGACTTTGATTTTTCAGTTGATTGGTATTTGAGCTTAAAAAAATAAAAAGTTATTGCCTGACTACTTCGTTGGATCTCTTTACAAGACAGAGATAAGCTGTAGTAGTCAAATCGGAATATAAATACCATTAATTTGATTCCAGTTGCCTTTTCTTCCATTGCTATTATTGTCTCCTTGTTGAAAATATCAAGTAAGGCGATAGGGCACCCGAGTCTTAATTCTCCTTCTGATTTTGTGCTACCATTAATATCCAGCTCAATACTCTGATTTTTATGCATCCTCATTATTAATCACCTGTCCTTCCAACCAGGTGCTACTTAATGCACTGCTTCAAATAACAACTTCCAGTCAACAATATACCAAATGCTTCTCTAGGTGAATAAATGCTGTTTATTTCTCTATTACATCTAATCTTCTTTCCAAAATCTGACACAGTTCCATTATTGCTTCTCATTTCTTTCCCTTGTCTGAAGCCAAACTGATCATTGGCTAAGTTTCAACCTATTTCGTTCCTAATCCTCCCTTTACCTACTGACAGTAATATTTTTGATGAATGTGACATAACGGATAGTATTCTATAATCTGTACAGTCTTTTGTGTTTATCCCCTTGGGTAATGCAATAGCTCTACTTTTTGTGAAGTCACAACATTCAGGCACCATAGTGAGCAGTTTACTCCCTCCTGCAGGTCTGGGAGTTACAATAGGCCTCTGAGGTATTCCAGCCTGTCGTAAGAGGCAACTAAAAGGAGTCCCACATGTTTTGGCCTTTAAATGATGGTCCCCCTGTAGGTTTTCACTTCCATTTTTCAAAATTTTCCCGAAGAGTGAGCCAATTGGGGAAGGGTGCCTTACATGGTGCATAGTGTCCATCATGCGTTGAGACCTCTTGCATCCTTCGTCAAAGTGGATCTGCACTTCCACTCTTTCTCCAGCTGTTGGGCAAGGTCACCCTACTGGGTGCATTTTTCTCCATCCTCTGTGCAGTATTGCTTTCTGCGCTGTCGACGTTAATGGACTACTTAGCTCATAGCTGATATCCAGCACGGTAGCCAGTCCATTGTGGTGGGGCCACTATGTACCATGTTGGTTGCAGCCCCCTGACCACACTTGGATCGCTCTGCTGATGACTGCACTGTTAACTCCCCACGTATGACAAGAAGTAGATGCCCATCACCCTGGAGCATCGGGACTTGTGGCAATGACCATCCTGCCAGGTGGCTTTTGCTGTGGCACCCATGGGGAGAGCCCCTGGTCAGAGTGGGTGGCATCAGGCCAGATGACACACCATGAAGCGTAGTACGTCATCTATTGCTGGTGGTCAAACACCAGCAGTCTCTACGCAATGTAGGTCTAACTTCAATGCTAAGAAATATGACCCAAAATTGTCCCCCCTCCCCCCATCCCCACTCTCCCTGGCCACACCATAGGAGGAACACCAGGCTAAGGATGGCAGCAAAGCTTATTCACCTCAGTACCTCGTATGTACAAGAGCTGACGGGGAATCTTTTGTGTCCATGAAACCTCAGTTTTTTGTGGAGCATTTAGAGGACAAGTTTGGGGAGGTGGAGGGCTTGTCCAAAGTGCGGTCAGGGTTAGTTTGATCAAACCAGCATCCTCTGCCCAGTCACAGGCACTACTCATCTGTGACACGCTGGCGATGTTACTGTTTCTCTCACGCCCCATAAGAGCTTAAATATGGTCCAGGGTATCATATTTCACGGATACCCTCTATGGCAGTCTGATGATGAGCTGCGCACCAATTAAGAGTTGTGAGGTGTCCATTTCATCTGGCGCATCCACCGGGGTTCGAGGGATAATCAGGACACCACCGGTGCTTTCATCTTGGCCTTCTCAGGTGACACATTACCCAACAAGGTCAAGGTGACGGTCTGCCGCTGTGACGTAAAGCCACATATCCCTTCACCAATGTGGTGCTTAAAGTGGTGGAAATTCGACCATATGTCTTCCACCATCACCTGTCGGGATTGGGATGTCCTTCACATCCCAATACTCCGTGCGCCCCATCTCCCATCTGTGTCAACTGCAGAGAGCATCGTTTGCCTTGCTCGCCAGACTGCAGGATTCTCCAGAAAGAAAGAAAAATAATCAAATACAAGACCCTGGACCAACTGACCTACACTGAGGCTAAGATAAAATGAGAGGCTACATCCTGTGCATATGACACTAACCTAAGCCGCCACTATGACACTGGTTCTACCATCTTCCATTCCACTGCATACAGTTGGCTCTCAGAGCCATCACTCCACCTGCCCCCTTGATGGTGGGGGACACTTCCCTCCCTGTTGCTCTTGCACAGCATACTTCAGGAGCAGCACCCCCCCCCCCTCCCCCAGCCATCGGGAACGTAAGTCCCCACTTCTCAGCTTTCTCAGCTGGAGAAGTGTAAGTCGTCTTTGGCTCCTCTCACCAGGAAGGGATCTCTTGGGTCACTCCCTTCCCAGGTACCTACCAGTGGCAAAGCTGATACCCATCAGTGACTGAAGCAACCCCTGGTAGCTGGTTGTAGGGCTTCACGGTCCTCCTCAGTCCCTGAGACTGAATCAGTGAAGCCCTCCCAGCTGGACAAACCTAAAGAGCAGCAAGAGAAACCTAAAAAGAAAAAGCTACCAAGAACCAAGGCACTGCAGTGGCAACCACACCACCACTACCTACAAGCTCTGTGTCTGAGGATGAGGTGTAGATTCAGGCATCCGCTGAGGACCTAGATATTGCTGGGCCATCAGACACAATGGATGTCGATCGCACAGGTACTCATCTGGTGGCAGCAGGTGACTCTGAGGCGTAGGCTGCCTCATTGAGTGTTTTATGCCTTCCCAATCTCAAGATCTTTAATCCTTCAGTGAAATTGCGGCAATTTTTTCCACCACCTGGCTGAGCTATGGCAACTGTTAAACTGTACATCTGATTGCTGCATTGCCCTCCAGGAAACCTGGTTCCCGGCAATGTGGATCCCTACTTTCCGCAGCTATAAAGCTATTACAGGAACAGTAGTAACTATAATAGTGTGTCAGTTGAAGTTTTCGTCTATGTCCTGAACTCAGTATGTAGTGAATGTGTGCCCCTTCAAACCCCTCTTGAAGCTGTGGCGGTCAGGATAAGCACGACACAGGAAATAACTGTCTGCAACGTATATCTTCCTCCAGAAGGTGCAGTACTCCTGAACATATTGGCTGCACTGATTTATCAACTCCCTAAACCTTTCTTACTTCGGGAGATTTTAATGCGCATAAACCCTTGTGAGGTGGCGCCATGCTTACTGGCAGAGGTAAGGAGGGCGAAAATTTCATGTCACAACTCGTCCTCTGCCTCTTAAACACAGTTGCCCCACACATTTCAGTACGGCACATGGCACACATTTAGCCATTGATCTCTCAGTTTGCAGTCCTGGCCTTGTCTCATCTATCCACTGGAGAGTGCATGACGACCTGTGTGGTAGTGACCACTTCCCCATCTTCCTGTCACTCCCCTGCCATCATGCCCATGCACGTCTACCCAGGCGGGCTTTAAGGAAGGTAGACTCAGAAGCCTTCACCTCTACTGGCACTGCTGAATCTCCCCCACATGGTGCCATCGATGATGTCATTGAGCAGATCACTACAATGATAGTTTCTGCGGCAGAAAATGTGATCCCTCTTTCTTTAGGCAGCCGCAGTGAAAGACAGTCACTTGGTGGTTGTCAGAAGTCGCTGAGGCAATTAACAAGCATCGGCTAGATCTACAGTGACATAAGCAGCACTCTTCCCTAGAGCAACTAGTAACCTTTAGCGGCTCTGTGCCCATGTTCGCCAGCCTATAAAACGGCAGAAACAGGAGTGTTGGGAGAGGCATGTGTCGACCATTGGTGCCATTTTTCACCTTCCCAAGTCTGGAAGAAGATTGGATGTCTTTTTGTGTACCGGATCCCAACAGGTGTCCCTGGCATTAACATCAATGGCGTGTTATCTACCAATGTGAACGCGATTGCCGAGCACTTTGCCGAGCGCTTCCCCCCAGCCTTTCACACCCTCAAACGGCGGATGGAAAGGGAAGTCCTCTCATTCACTACACGCCATAGTGAATCCTAAAACGCCCCATTTACAGAGTGGGAGCTCCTCTGCACCCTTACACATTGCCCCGACACAGCTCCTGGGACGGATGAGATCCACAATCAGATTCTTAAACATATCTTGTCTGACTAGAAGCAACATCTCCTCGTCATCTTCAACTGGATCTGGTGCGATGGCGTCTTTCCACCACAATGGCAGGAGAGCACAATCATTCCGGTGCTCAAACCCGGTCAAAACCTGCTTGATGTGGATAGGTACCAGCCCATCAGCCTCATCAACTTTCTTTGTAAGGTGCTGGAACGTATGGTGTGTCAGCGGTTGGGTTGGGTCCTGGAGTCACTTGACCTACTAGCTCCATGTCAGGGCGGCTTCCGTCAGGGTCGCTCTACCACTGTTAATCTTGTTTTCCTTGAGTCTGTCATCCGAACAGCCTTTTGCAGATGCCAACATCTGGTTGTCGTCTTTTTTGACTTGCATAAAGCATACAACACGACCTGGCAGCATCATATTCTTGCCACATTGTATAAGTGGGGTCTTCGGGGCTTGCTCCTGATTTTTATCCACACTTCCTGTCGCTCCATACTTTGTGTGTCCAAGTCGGAGCCTCCCATAGTTCCCCCCACCCCCCACCCCCACCCCCTCCCCCACCCCCTCCCCTCGTATTCAAGATAATGGCGCTCTGCAGGGCTCCGTATTGAGTCTCTCTCTCTTTTTTAGTGGCTATTAATGGTCTAGCAGCAGCTGTAGGGCCTTTGGTCTCACCTTATCTGTAGGCAGATGACTTTTGCATTGCATCCTGCTGCTCCAGTACTGGTGTTGCTGAGCGACACCTACAGGGGGCCATTCATAAGGTGCAGTCATGGGCTCGAGCTTACGGGTTCCAGTTTTCAGCCACAAAGTCGAGTGTCGTGCATTTCTGTCGACGTCACATTGTTCATCCAGAACCAGAACTTTACCTTAATGATGATCCACTCACTGTAGTGGAGGCATATCGATTCTTAGGACTGGTTATCAGTACCCGATTGACTTGGCTACCTCACCTTTGTCAGCTTAAGCGGAAGTGCTGGTAGCACCTTAATGCTCCCCACTGCCTGAGCAACACCAACTGGGGTTGCAGATCGCTCTACGCTGCTGCAGCTCTACAGAGCCCTCGTTCAATCCCGCCTTGTCTATGGGAGTCGGGTTTACTGTTCGGTGGCGCCCTCAGCATTGCATTTACTCGACCCGGTGCACCACTGAGGCATTTGCCTAACGACAGGAGCTTTTAGAATGAGTCCAGTGACCATCTCCCTTCCCAACCACGGCGGTTCATCTCCCGCATCGGTGGCCAAGGTTAGGGCTTACGATTGTAGTTCACATCTGGTCCCTTCTGTCTGAACTGGAGTCCTTCCCGTTACCAGCTCTCCTCGAGGTCCATTCACATACATCTCCATGGTGTACACCTGGGCCACACATTCTTCTGTATATTTTGCGTGGGCCTAAGGACTCCGTTAAACCTGCAGCTCTCCACTATCACTTTCTCTCAATTCTCAACTTTAACTGGGGCTATGAAGTGAAGTGGTTTACACTAGCAGCTCGATGGCTGATGGTCACATGGGCTTTGTGTATGTTCATGGAGGACATATTGAACAGCACTCCTTGTCAGATGGCTGCAGTGTTTTCACTGCAGAGCTGGAAGCCATATCTTGTGCTCTTTGGCACATCCACTCATGCCATGGCGAGTCATTTCTCCTGTGTACTGACTCCTTGAGTAGCCTACAAGCTATAGACCAGTGCTCCCCTCCCCATCCTTTAGTAGCGTCCATTCAGGAGTCCATCTATGCCCTGGAACAGTCCCGTCGTTCAGTGGTGTTTGTGTGGACACCAGGACGTGTTGGAATCCCAGGCAAGGAACTTGCCAAGAGGCTGGTCAAATAGGTTATGCGGAAACCACTTCTGGAGATTCACATCTCCAAAAGTAACCTGCATTCTGTCTTATGCTGCAGGATTTTTCGGCTTTGGGAGACAGAATGGCATAACAGTACGCACAACAAAGCGCATGTTATTAAGAAGACTACGAATGTGTGAAGTCTTCCATACAGTCCTCTCGCGGGGAATCGGTTGTCTTCTGCCAGCACTGCATTGGCCATACATGCGTGGTTACCTTCTCTCTCAGGAGAACACACCTCGTTGTTGCTGTGGCTCACAAATGACGTTTGTCCTACTCTTGCTGCTCTGCCCACTTTTAGCTGCTCTGCCCACTTTTAGCTGCTCTGTGGTGGACTTTTAACTTTCCCAGCACCCTACCTTTTGTATTGGGCGACAATGCCTCAAAAGCAGCTGTAGTTTTATGTTTTTTCGTGAGGGTGGGTTTTATCATGTGATCTAAGTTTCAGCACATGTCCTTTGTCCCTCTGTGTCCTCAACCCTAGTGCTTTTAGGATGGAGGTTTTTAATGTGTTGCAGAGTGGATGGCTTCTCCTTTTTATTCTCATGCTCAGCCAGCCATGGTAATGTGTTCTCGTTTTGATCTCATCTGCGTGTTTCTTTTGTCTCTCTGTGGTTTTCTTATCAGATTATGTCCATTTTAGTGTTCATTGCCCTTCTGTCATTCATGTGGTTTTCTCCTTTCTTCCAGCTGTATTTTGTATGTCTCAACTATTTTACTCCCACCCTTGTCGGATTATTTTAATCAGAACGAGGGACCGATGACCTAGCAGTTAAGTACCTCCCCCTCTCTTTTAAACCAACAACCAACTATTTATTTTTGGTGCTGTCACTAATGTTTTGTAGTGCAGTTTCTTTATGATTTGATGAAATGTAATGACATCCATTTTTAGTCGCATTTGGTCCTTGCCAACTACAGAAGTGTACTGCCTATTTTTATTCTGGAAGAATGTGTTAATGACAAACAACTTGTTCCTCCCGATAGATGATATAACTTGTGATCCACTATTTCTGATACCACATCCAGTGATTGCCACCACAGGATTTATCTTTCATTTTTATCCTAATTTCATATTAACTTCCCACGATATCACCTTTGGTGTGTGATTTTCTGCCCTTTATTAGCTTCAATAAAACTCTTTACAGGGCTTTTGCCTCTACATAACACTGTGAGCACACGTGCATCACCTTTGACTGTAGTGGAATATTTTTTTATTCATTTTCATAAATATTCTTGTTATTATATTTAATATTTCTTCGGCATCTTTAATATTGTTTTTAATTTCCATGTTTATAATAAAAGTTTCACCAGAATTTCCTCCCCGCTCTGTTCCATCATACAAAATACAAGTTCTGGTTTTAATTTTATTCCTCTTCATATTTTCCCAGCACTTTCGATAACCCTACTATATCCCTTTTGATTTTATTTAACTCTTCTAACTCATCTAACATGCCTCCATGTTATATAGTTTAGCACATTATTGTCCTCAAATAAAAAGTAGTAGAATCTTTTGAATCTCTAAGGTGCATATTGTTGTCTACAAGGAATTTATGGTTAGAACTGAATACTCAATTCTAAGTTGACATAGCAGTTTAAACTTTGTATTGCATGGAACTGGGGACCTAGAAATAATGGAGCAGCTTTGTCCCCACCGTAGCCTGCAGTGGTAAACAACCCCACAACAGGCTACAGCAGTCCACTCACCCCACTGCCACCCCACACCGGACCCAGGGTTATTGTGCGGTTTGGCCCCTAGTGGAATGTCTCACACCCTCACACCAGACGAGTGTAACCCCCAATGTTTGCGTGGTAGAGTAATTATGATGTACGCGTATGTGGAGAAAGTGTTCACTCAGCAATCGCCAACATAGTGTAACTGAGGCGGAATAAGGGGAACCAGCCCGCATTTGCCGAGGCAGATGGAAAACCACCTTAAAAACCATTCTCCGACTGGCCAGTACACCGGCCCTCAACACTAATCCTCCAGGCAGATTTGTGCAGGGGTCCAGCATGCCTTGCCACCCAGAAACCAGTGCGTTAGACTGCACGGCTAACCGGGCGGGCTAGTTTAAACCTTTCAGAAACATCTGAAGCTCATAGCACATGTTCGAAGTCATAACCAACAGTCTGTGACTGCATTTGAATAAAACATACAATTTGTCGCACTGTTGCTAACAAGTTCCTATTTAGTTTCTCATGCGCCATTTACTTCCTGTAACACTAAAGTAATGAGTCTTTCTAATAATGATTGCCATTGGTTACCTGTTGTTCAGATCCATAATTATTTTGTACAGTTCACCTCCACTGGTAGGTTCAGCTTCAAGCTCTGATGTTCGTGAACATTAATATTGAAGCAAGATTGTACACTGCCATCTGAAAATCACATCCTGTCGCAGACAGCAACTTGTAGATTCAACAACAAATGTGGCTGCACACACTGAATGATCACCAGATAATGTGCACCACTGAAATGGGGTAGTATCAGATATTGTCTTATTGTTGATACTGAACAGCTCCAGTCCACAAGTTTATAATAATTGATGATGATCGGAGATATGGTGTATGTATACTTGTCTCTCTACGTGTGACTATTGTGTCCATCATGATTGAGAGAGGTCTTTCCCATGAAAAATACTAAGTGTGGGAAATATAGGGCACTTCAATGACGGAACTGAACATTGCATTTAAAAGTATTTGGCCCCATTGCTTGTACACTTTATTTGTAAGAGCTGTACCTCTGGCTCCACTAGTACTAGCCAGTGCGTGGTCTGAATTTTGCATTTCAATGTAAATTTGTCAGCATGCTTTCTGACAAATGTTCTTTTATGCGATCTAAGATCACCTCAGATTTCTCCATACCAGCAATTCATTGCTGAAAATCTTGACCCATTGTGGCTTCAGCAAGTCAGTTTCTTGTAGGCTTTGATCTGTGGAACAATCTTTATTCCAGTCATGGTGATGCCTATTGCAACTCTCTGCTCCGTAGATACATTTGGCTTGCAGTATATTAAACCCTACTGCACAATACATGGTGTAATGACTATAGCTCCATCTTATTTGACCAGTCATGAGCTATAAGTAGATGTATTCTCCATTAAACTCACATCTCGGACAATTGTCTAGTGTTCTCAAGGTAGTGCCAGAAACGTCACTGTGACAGACAAATGTTTGTTATGAAACAAACAGTATAAACGTACATCTCACAAACATTCTCATTTAAGATGCTGTGCTTTCCGAAATATTTGTTTACAATCATTACTTACTTACTTACATCAAAGTACTCAGTTCAGGATCCTCCATTGTTCGTGTAATTTCAGCTCCAAAGATTTTGATCAAACTTCATATAAAAGCCATAAGAAAAAGGTATCCCAAGTCTGAAGACATTTTCCTCATGGATCATCATCATAATCATTTAAGACTGATTATGCCTTTCAGCGTTCAGTCTGGAGCATGGTCCCCCTTTAAAATTCCTCCGTGATCCCCTATTCAGTGCTAACATTGGTACCTCTTCTGATGTTAAGCCTATTACTTCAAAATCATTCTTAACTGAATCCAGGTACCTTCTCCATGGTCTGCCCCAACTGCTCCTACCCTCTACTGCTGAACTCATGAGTCTCTTTGGTAACCTTGCTTCTCCCATGCGTGAAACATGACCCCACCATCTAAGCCTGTTCGCCCTGACTGCTACATCTATAGAGTTCATTCCCAGTTTTTCTTTGATTTCCTCATTGTGGACACCCTCCTGCCCTTGTTCCCATCTACTAGTACCTGCAATCATCCTAGCTGCTTTAATATCCGTGACCTCAAGCTTGTTGATAAGGTAACCTGAATCCACCCAGCTTTCGCTCCCATACAACAAAGTTGGTCGAAAGATTGAACAGTGCACAGATAACTTAGTCTTGGTACTGACTTTCTTCTTGCAGAAGAGACTAGATCGTAGCTGAGCGCTCACTGCATTAGCTTTGCTACACCTCGCTTCCAGTTCTTTCACTATGTTGCCATCCTGTGAGAATATGCATCCTAAGTACTTGAAACCATCCACCTGTTCTAGCTTTGTTCCTCCTATTTGGCACTCAATCCGTTTATATTTCTTTCCCACTGACATTACTTTCGTTTTGGAGATGCTAATCATAGTCCTTACATTTCTGATCTAGCTCTGAAATATTACTTTGCAAACTTTCAATCAAATCTGCCATCACAACTAAGTTATCGGCATATGCCAGACTGCTTATTTTGTGTTCACATATCTTAATCTCACCCAGCCAGTCTATTGTTTTCAACATATGATCCATAAATAATATGAACAACAGTGGAGACAGGTTGCAGCCTTGTCTTACCCCTGAAACTACTCTGAACCATGAACTAAATTTACCGTCAACTCCAACTGCTGCCTGACTATCCATGTAAAGACCTTTAATTGCTTGCAAAAGTTTGCCTCCTATTCCATAATCTCGTAGAACAGACAATAACTTCCTCCTAGGAACCCGGTCATATGCCTTTTCTAGATCTATAAAGCATAGATACAATTCCCTGTTCCACTCATAACACTTCTCCATTATTTGCCGTAAGCTAAAGATCTGGTCCTGACAACCTCTAAGAGGCCTAAACCCACACTGATTTTCATCCAATTGGTCCTCAACTAATACTTGCACTTTCCTTTCAACAATACCTGAGAAGATTTTGCCCACAACGCTGATTAAAGAGATACCTCTGTAGTTGTTGCAATCTTTTCTGTTTCCATTTTTAAAGATTGGTGTGATTACTGCTTTTGTCAAGTCTGATGGAACCTGTCCCGACTCCCAGGCCATTTCAATTATCCTGTGTAGCCATTTAAGACCTGACATTCCACTGTATTTGATGAGTTCTGACTTAATTTCATCCACCCCAGCTGCTTTATTGCACTGCAATCTATTGACCATTTTCTCCACTTCCTCAAATGTGATCCTGTTTCCATCATCATTCCTATCCCATTGTACCTCGAAATCTGAAACATTACTGATCATATTTTCACCTACATTGAGCAACTCTTCTAAATATTCCCTCCATCTGCCCAAGGCATCAACAGGATTCACCAGCAGTTTTCCTGACCTGTCCAAAATACTTGTCATTTCCTTCTTACCTCCCTTTTGAAGAGTGCTAATTACACTCCATAATGGTTTTCCAGCAGCTTGACCCAAAGTCTCCAACCTGTTTCCAAAGTCTTCCCAAGATTTCTTCTTGGATGCTGCAATTATCTGTTTGGCTTTGTTTCTTTCTTCAACATAACTTTCTCTGTGTACCTGAGTTCTAGTATGTAGCCATTTTTGATACGCCTTCTTTTTCATTTTACAGGCTGCCCTGACTGTGTCATTCCACCAAGCTGTTTGCTTCATCCTACCTTTACACACTACTGTTCCAAGACATTCTTTAGCCATTTCTAGTACTGTGCCCCTGTACCTTGTCCATTCCTTTTCCAATGACTGTAATTGACTACATTCAACTAACTAGTACCTTTCAGAGATCACTGTTATGTATTTGTGCCTGATTTCCTTATCCTGAAGTTTCTCCACTCTTGCCCTCCTACGTATGGACCTGACCTCCTGCACTTTCGGCCTCACAATATCAATGTCACTGCAGATTAAATAGTGATCAGTGTCATCAAAGAATCCCCGAATACACGTGTCCCCCTCACAGCCTTCCTGAATTCCTGATCTGTTATTATATAGTCAATGACAGATCTGGTTCCCCTGCCTTCCCAAGTATACCGGTGAATGTTTTTATGTTTAAAAAAGGAGTTTGTGATTACTAACCCCATACTGGCACAGAAATCGGAGTTGTTTCCTGTTCCTGTTGGCCTCCATATCCTCTCCAAATTTACCCATAACCTTTTCATAGCCTTCTGTTCGATTTCCGATCCTGCCATTAAAATCACCCATGAGCAGAACACTGTCCTTGTCCTTTACAACTACATCACTGAGTGCATCATAGAAACTATCCATCTTGATCTGTCCCTTCACAATGCGAATATACTGACACAATCCTAATTTTCTTGCTAGACACTGTCAAATCTATCCACATCAGTCATTTGTTTACATACCTTATTGCAACTACTCTGGGTTCCATTTCTTTCCTGATGTAAAGCCCTACACCCCATTGTGCTATTCCTGCTTTGACTCCTGACAGGTGGACCTTGTATTCTACCACTTCCTCTTCTTTCTCACTCCTTACCCGAATGTCACTAACAGCTAAAAATGTCCAGCCCCATCTTACTTGCAGCCTCTGCCAGCTCTACTTTCTTCCCAGAGTAGCCCCCATTGATATTAATAGCTCCCCATCTCATTACCATTTGTTTGCCAAGTCGTATCTTAGGAGTCCCTGGTTTGTCAGTTAGAGGTGGGACTCCGTCACCTCCAAAGTTCCGAGGCATTTTGCTCTGATTGTTGCCAGCATCATATTTAAAGTACCAGGGAAAGAAGGTTCCTAGCCTTACTTGCACCGAGTCCCATTGAGTTTTACCCCTAATGGTTGAGGGACTAACCGGTGGATTTGGTAGTCTTTGCCGCATGAGCACAAAGGTGACCACGACTCAGAATATGTCCGAGATGCCCAGCCTTATTCCAAAGTAACTGGTATCCCGACTGTTGGGACCACGTACTTCGCCACTCGTACATTGCCCGTGGTTCATGATCTAGGACATGACTACAGAAACCCACACCATGAACCACATGGATAGAAGAAGAAAATACATTATATGGACTTGAATCTGGAAACAGTTTATTACAATGATACAGCTCAGTTTCTACAATCATTTATGACATGTTCAACACACAAACACAGAATGTACAAGCATACCACACAAAACTCTTAAAATGTTCAAACACACTCCCATTAGTATCGATAAAAACACCACTACTCTTTTGCATTTAATCCCAAGTGTGTGGATGTATTTTCAACATTTTATGTAAGCAGAAATGTCCTGTTGCATGTTCTGTTAATCTCCCATTCCTAATGTACCATGAAGAATTAGATACTTGGTTCTAACACATTTGTGTCCGTGTAACATACTTTCTTCTTCCATACGGAAGGAATGTGTCCTTCACTTTGAGCTGCACATTTTCATTTCACACTGTACAATCTGTGTTGAAAGAAAGACACATGGGCTCAGATAGAACAATGGTGGGGCAAGAAAATGAATGTGACATTTTCGATGGAATTAGTATTAAGCTTTCAGCTGGTGTTTTAGCTTATTGATCTGGCTTGATATTGTGTGTGTCCAGAATTGCAAGGTTTCCAGGAAAGATATTAAGACTGATCCAGTTTCATTCTAATATGGAAAGATTTAAATCTAAATGTCTTTGTTTCTTTCTTACCATAATGTAGTCAATTCTATAGTGTCCTGTATCCCTGTTTTTTTTTCTTTTTTTCAAGTATAATGTCTTCTTGGTTGCTTTTGAAATACTGTATTTATCACTAGCTTTTCTCTATGCAAAAGTCTTCGTCCTCTTAGATTTCTAACTCCTGATCTATATCTACCTGTCAGTTCATTTCATTGTGTATTTCCCACCACACCATTCCAGTCACACATGATAATAAGATTCTGTCTTCCACATATTGCAGAACTTCATCAATTTCACACACTACTTCTGTTCCATCATTATGTCCAGACACAGGCATCTGTACTTGAATGACAGTGAAGTCTACTGGGCTGCCTTCAGTTCAACATTAAAACAGTGGAAAATATCAGCCCTAAAACAGCAGGAAGGGGTCATTTGACCCCCAATGAGATACGCATTAAAAATCCACAATATGATCAAAGTTAGATCTACATATTTTCCATTCATCTACCCAGAAAAGTGACATATTTCTAAAGTTGATTACATTTTTCTATTTATTTCACTTGTTTGTTCAGAAACATCTGATTGCAAATAATATATTGTCCAAGTCACAGTTTGGATTTCTTAAGGGTTCTGATAAAGAACACTTACAGTGAGAATGTACTTAATTCATTAGATAATATATTAGAGGCTACTGCCATTTTCTGTGACCTGTCAAAAGCCTCCGATTGTGTGAACCACAGCATTCTTCGAAATAAATTAGAATATTATGGTGTCACCAGCAATGCTGCAAAATGGTTCAAGTCTTATCTAACAGGAAACAAAGGTTGTCATTGCAACACACCTGTGCAGCAGGCAGTCAGTCTGCATCTGATTGGGGTTTAATTACATGTAGTGTTCCTCAAGGTTCCATTGCTTTTTCTTGTGTGCATTAATGATCTCTCATCTGTTACAGTGCCAGATGCTAAGTTTGCTTTGTTTGCAGATTATGCAATTCCTCCTACTCTGTAGATGAATATCTTCAGAGACTGTTAAACCAGCATAAGTAAAAATGTCTGTTTGAATTCATTTTGACAGCACTTGGTCACAATAATTAAGATTAGGTATTTTGTGTATGATAAATTTATTAATAGTACATAACAATGTTATATTCTGACAGCATGTTAATTCTGTAAATATTAGCTGTTCCAGTTTACCGCATTGTATTCACCTATTTCGACAATCTCCTGACAAATGATCAGGATAGTAAGTATTATATTCAAATGTTTTATGTTATACTTCCTGACATATTCCACACCAATGAGAATCATCTCATTTTTTGGGTCTATGGAACAAAAGCTAATCTAATCTTATTAAAATAAAGCCTTTGAACAGTGATGTTTGAACACATTTTAAGAAGACATGTTCCTTTGCTTGCTTTAATCAGGCTATGCTGCTGATTCTTGGTTCTATTATATTTTTTTGTTCCTGTCTTGCTCATTGTTGTTTCCTGCTCAGGAGCTCATTTACCAGTTGAAGAATAACGCTTTCCCTTCAGATTATTTTTGGTGATCCAATTGTAGATCGTCCATGCATTTATTGCTGCCATATCTAGGATACTGTAAAATACATGCACTGACCAGCTCTTGCAAGCAACAACAGTTGAATATTGTGAACTATAATGTCCACACCATAATTTGTGCTGTTGTAGACGGTAAGTCTGGAGGTTCTTATCTCACTGCTACTTCAGGACGTACTGTGCTGAGAATAATGATATGCTTATTCTCCTTGCCTTCATACGCTTTCAGGGTGCATTCTGGCTTACCAATCTTCAACATGACAGTGGTATTAAATCAGAATTGTTTTTCTTAATGCAGTTGGTAAGATTTCCACAGAACTTTTCATTGTTCCGACTGACAGTATTTTCTTCTGTTGAAGTTTATTGGCACAGTGATGGGATGTGAGTGAGTTTCTATTGTCATGTTCCTTACTTGGTCTAGAAATGGTTCCACAAGGAATAAAATTATATACTTGCCCTGTGACTAGTCGGACTTCCTTATAGCTCAGGTACAGCAAAGCACTGCAAATGCACTTGGATGCCAAGCATGTAGCTGGGCAATTTCATCTCAAATTACACAGGACATGTCAATTCATGATCATGTATTTCTATGGAAAAAATATAGACCTCTATATCATGTGTTACAATATTTTCATTTTCTCTTGGTTTTTGTAAATGGGACAGTCCTTCGAAAAATGTATGTTCTGTAAATAGCTCTTGGAACAGTAGAAAACTAAAAAAATGTAGACGATAAGAAGACTTTTTTTTCTGTTTAAATTTCTTTTTTATAATTTGGAAAGTCGCAGAATTCCAACTTTATTGTTAAATTACCAGATACAACTGATATAAATATAAACAATATCTTCTCTGCTCCAGCTATCTGTATTACATAAACAGTTATTACTAAAAATTTAAAAATCACTTTCTCATGAGTTTTTATGAATTAAGAGGTGGAATCCAAAATTTTTGGGACTGGTGCTACCATCTGGAAAGTAGGAGTAGTAGATCTTTGCACCGCTAGGTGGCGTGACCTGCATATCTGATTAATCAATGTGCGGAGTGGCATTCAGCTGAGAGGATGTGTTGCGTGTCCACAGTGATTTCGTAATATTTTGTGTTTGGTGTGTGGCGATTTTATGATGGATCTGCGAACAGGATGGACCTTCGTCAGACCGCGTCTGATGATCCATCCACCTTGTCGTGGGTTATCACTAGCGACGAGAGCTGGATTTATGGTTATGACCCAGAGACAAAGCAACAATCGTCCCAGTGGAAGAGACCAGGCTTTCCAAGACCCAAAAAAGTGAGACAGGTGAAGAGCAAAGTGAAGAGCATGATCATTTTCTTCAATACCAAGGGCATTGTGCACAATGAAGTTATCCGACCTAACCAAACAGTGAATTACATGTAGTACTGTGATGTTTTGCGACGGCACCGTGAAAATGTGTGGCGACAACGGCCGAAACTTTGGCGCCAAGGTAACTGGCTGCTACATCACGACGCGCCCTGTCACACGTCCTTACTCACCAGGACCTTTTTGGCAAAAACAACATGGCGGTTATACCTCACCCACCGTACTCCCCAGATTTGGCACCTTGCGACTTCGCACTATTCCCAAAACTGAAGCTCAAGTTGAATGGCCACCTATACTGAGAAGCTACAATTGCTAATACTGATACCAAGTAGCTGCCGCAAGCTGCAGGTACGGAAACGCATACTGATTTCCTCAAATTATTTAATTTTGAAAGCTTGTAAAATACAAAATGAAAAAGGTATGTGGACATCTCAGATTTTTACTGTGGGTATCCATTTCAAGATCTGCTTAATGTTGCTCTGAAACAATACCTCAGTGATGACAAATATTGCAGCAGGCAAAGTCCTAATTAGGCTGATGTTATATATGTGGGTGATAATGGTGAAAAAGTTAAAAAGGTGAAAACATACATGACAAGATCAGTTAGAGAATATCATCTCCTAATAAAAATGAGAACCTGAGTTTTAACTGGCCCCACAAAATTCTACTACTTATGACTAAAATGGGTAAAATACCAACAAGTGAAGAAAGTATGCAAATGTATTCACTGCACTAATTTGAAACCGAATTGTTTCATCATAAGTAGTGTAGCACGGAAGAAGCACACACAGATGGACCTGTTGATTTCGTATGTGTAAAGAGCTGCAAGATAAATGGTGGTTGCAGGTGTGTGGAGTATATCCTGGTGCTGAAGGGATGACTGTTGAAGCATTACTCCTTCAGGATTGACAATGATGTAACCTATGCATTGTGGGAGGGAGGAGAGTTGGTGAAGAAGATAGTGGGGCTAGGGAAATTTGTTACAGAGGTTAGGCAATGGGTCATGAAAGGAGTAGCTCATCGTATCTACAATATTCTGAGATAGGCCATAGCAGAAGTAAAATCAGCCACATCCCAGAATACTGAAACATTAGTTCTTCAATTCAACATCGCCCAGAACTGGTGTGTTGCTTTGCAGAGTAAAGTTCAAAGTTACCACTGGCTCACATCACAAGTGTACTGTCTTGCAATTGTCAGTGATGATATAATTCATGACAGTGCACTGCATTCCATGCTGTGAGCATGGTAACTGATGACATATCATCTAGACGTTATAGATTTCCTAAACGTAAGTATGTGACTGATGATGGTGCAGTGTCTCGTTTTAAAAACTGCCTTCAGCTTTATGAGCTTGGAAAACTCTGTACAGGAATTAAGAAAAGTGGGTCTTTTCAGCAACAGGTCATGGAAAAAATGCATGTGCAGGGTAGGAGGTCATTGTAAACATCTTGCAACAAGATTTACTCTGCAGAATGAAACTGTTGATGCTGTAGGGGATGCTATTGGATTTGTACAGACCATATCAAAATTACTACAAAACACAACACTCTTTCTTCTAAATGAAAGTACTTCAGGGAATTCAGATTCAAAAAAAGAAGAAAAGTGGCCAGCTGTGAAGCCAGTGGTCAGAACTGAGTCAAGTCACAGCTGGGTTGCATCCCAGAGTGGTATATACATTGCAAGAACAGTTCCCCAAGAAATGCTGCCTGTTTCTGTTCGTGAAATGCAGAGACCTCAGTACACTTTAGAAAACTTTGTTGTGAGCCACTTAATTCCTTGTGCCCTTGAAACATAAACGTTCACTTAGGTGAGACAGGTGGTGGGCCCAACTACACTTGATCCATCAGTAACCCAACCAAGAGACAGTCACGGACCGACAGACCAAACTACTTGCTAGCCACCAATCGGTACATAAAAACTCAAAGACCAAACTGTTACAGACGTGATTATCCTCAATGAAATATGTACTAAGCTATCAAAACTGCACACCATGCTGGACAGCGACAACAGGTGAGGAGAGGACAATGCCCGAAATTACGTTAGTAGCCAGGGCAGGTAACCAGAATACTAATGCCCACAAGGCAGAAAATTCCGCTGGTGCACTTGAATTGTAGTGAACCAATATAGTTAATTCCATCACATGGCGGCTCGATTTCACCACTACAAACACTCGGTGTTGCTCACAGGAAAAGCTCCCCAATAGCGAACCACCGAAACGAACGACACAACATGGACGGATGTGGCTTGGGTACTTAACACACCACTCTACTTTGACGTCCTGGGTCGGTGAGCCACGAAGCTTGTAGCGATCAGACAGCTCCACACATGCTCTGACACTGCGCAGGGACCGCCAGCGGATCCAGCAGACTGCACAGCACAGAGATGTCCTCCTCTGCACCAGCCGACCGACTGTCTGCAGACCCCCTAGCCGGAAACTATATGCACAAGATCAAAGATGGTACACGGTGCAAATATCGATACACTTCGCTGCTGCCACACGTAGGAGGAGGAAAAACCACGGCATAACCACAACAACGGCGGGAAACCAAACACAGATAGGAAGCAAAGTTCAAGGAAATGCATAGTTCACGAGAGCACGGCTCACTTGCTTTGCTTGGAAGTAACTGCCCATCAGCTGTAAAATTTTCACCAGGGTAGTAACAATGGAGGCAATTTTGCATGAATTTTTCATGTTTAAGAAATACCAGCATACTTGTCAGCAGGAATGCATTCTGTCTGGTATGATTTCTCTTAAAAATGGGGAATCTGCTATGTTTGTTGTACCTTCGTGTTGTCATTTTATCCCTGATAAAAGATATGGTCCAAACAGCGTTCATTTCATTCTGAGAATTAACTGTGTGTTCTGTTTCATATACAGCTTTGATAACCCAAAGAAGTCAGAAGGTACTGAAGACTGAGTCATTTAATTTGTGACAGGCATATGCAGTAGAGTCTCTTGTTCACGATGTTCAAAGTTTCCTTCCAGGCAATAGCATGTTATTGACCTTCCATTCTGTTCTGTCTCCAGCTGCTATTTTTGCTGTTGTGCTAGCTGGCTCCTGATACTGTTGTGGAAAGAACTGAGATAGGGGAGTCACTGACCATAACACCTCCTATCATCTTTGGCACAAAATTACAATCTGATAAGCCATTTTCTGATTATGTATATCAGTTCTACAGAATGTGCAATATATCTTCTATAGTGTGACCAAATTGATAAAGTATAACTGACAATGTTTGCTATAAGCACATAAAACCACTCACTGATGAGGCAAGTAGTACATGCTAACGACTGAAAAGCTGTTACCTTGTCCAGAGTGGAAACCTTTCAGACAATGCGTATATCATTCAAGACAGCGCAATTGTTAACCAAAACAAAATGGAGCTCAAATACCTTTGCATTTATGAAAACACCATCATCATTATTAGTGTTCTGCCAAAAGGCAGGTTTTCACACGGTAGTTCTCCAGGCTGTCCGGTCTTCTGCCATCCTCTTCAGGTCCGCATAATGTCCTCTTCCCTTTACGTCATCTATCATCTTGTATCTCCTTCTCCCACAAACCAGTCCTTCCAAAGCATCTGCTAGCAAGCACTCCCTTCTCAATGAATGTCCCAACCAGTTCTTTTTCCTTTCTCTAATAACCTTCAGCAGACCTCTTCTCTCACCAACCCTTTCCAATACTCTTTCATTACGCACTCTTTCCATCCAGTTTGTTCTCTCCATTCTCCTCCCCATCCTCATATGCTTGTAACCTTTTTTCATCCTCTCATCTTAGCATTCATGTTTCTGTCCCATATAGTGCCACACTCCAGGTAAAACATTTGCCAAGCCTTTTGCTTAGACCTTCACCTAATTTGCCACATGTTGTTGTTGTGGTCTTCAGTCCTGAGACTGGTTTGATGCAGCTCTCCATGCTACTCTATCCTGTGCAAGCTTCTTCATCTCCCAGTACCTACTGCAACCTACATCCTTCTGAATCTGCTTAGGGTATTCATCTCTTGGTCTCCCTCTACGGTTTTTACCCTCCACGCTGCCCTCCAATGCTAAATTTGTGATCCCTTGATGCCTCAGAATATGTCCTACCAATCGGTCCCGTCTTCTTGTCAAGTTGTGCCACAAACTCCTCTTCTCCCCAATTCTATTCAATACCTCCTCATTAGTTATGTGATCTACCCATCTAATCTTCAGCATTCTTCTGTAGCACCACATTTCTAAAGCTTCTATTCTCTTCTTGTCCAAACTATTTATCGTCCATGTTTCACTTCAATACATGGCTACACTCCATACAAATACTTTCAGAAACGACTTCCTGACACTTAAATCTATACTCAATGCGAACAAATTTCTCTTCTTCAGAAACGCTGTCCTTGCCATTGCCAGTCTACATTTTATATCCTCTCTACTTCGACCATCATCAGTTACTTTACTCCCTAAATAGCAAAACTCCTTTACTACTTTAAGTGTCTCATTTCCTAATCTAATCCCCTCAGCATCACCCAATTTAATTTGACTACATTCCATTATCCTCGTTTTGCTTTTGTTGATGTTCATCTTATATCCTCCTTTCAAGACACTGTCCATTCCGTTCAACTGCTCTTCCAAGTCCTTTGCTGTCTCTGACAGAATTACAATGTCATCGGCGAACCTCAAAGTTTTTGCTTCTTCTCCATGAATTTTAATACCTACTCCGAATTTTTCTTTTGTTTCCTTTACTGCTTGCTCAATATACAGATTGAATAAAATCGGGGAGAGGCTACAACCCTGTCTCACTCCTTTCCCAACCACTGCTTCCCTTTCATGCCACTCGACTCTTATAACTGCCATCTGGTTTCTGTACAAATTGTAAATAGCCTTTCGCTCCCTGTATTTTACCCCTGCCACCTTCAGAATTTGAAAGAGAGTATTCCAGTTAACGTTGTCAAAAGCTTTCTCTAAGTCTACAAATGCTAGAAACGTAGGTTTGCCTTTCCTTAATCTTTCTTCTAAGATAAGTCGTAAGGTTAGTATTGCCTCACGTGTTCCAACATTTCTACGGAATCCAAACTGATCTTCCCCGAGGTCGACTTCTACCAGTTTTTCCATTCGTCTGTAAAGAATTCGCGTTAGTATTTTGCAGCTGTGACTTATTAAACTGATAGTTCGGTAATTTTCACATCTGTCAACACCTGCTTTCTTTGGGATTGGAATTATTATATTCTTCTTGAAGTCTGTGGGTATTTCGCCTGTCTTATACAGCTTGCTCACCAGATGGTAGAGTTTTGTCATGACTGGCTCTCCCAAGGCCATCAGTAGTTCTAATGGAATGTTGTCTACTCCCGGGGCCTTGTTTCGACTCAGGTCTTTCAGTGCTCTGTCAAACTCTTCACGCAGGATCTTATCTCCCATTTCATCTTCATCTACATCCTCTTCCATTTCCATAATATTGTCCTCAAGTACATCGCCCTTGTATAAACCCTCTATATACTCCTTCCACCTTTCTGCCTTCCCTTCTTTGTTTAGAACTGGGTTTCCATCTGAGCTCTTGATATTCATACAAGTGGTTCTCTTCTCTCCAAAGGTCTCTTTAATTTTCCTGTAGGCAGTATCTATCTTACCCCTAGTGAGACAAGCCTCTACATCCTTACATTTGTCCTCTAGCCATCACTGCTTAGCCATTTTGCACTTCCTGTCGATCTCATTTTTGAGACGTTTGTATTCCTTTTTGCCTGCTTCATTTACTGCATTTTTATATTTTCTCCTTTCATCAATTAAATTCAATATTTCTTCTGTTACCCAAGGATTTCTATTAGCCCTCGTTTTTTTACCTACTTGATCCTCTGCTGCCTTCACTACTTCATCCCTCAGAGCTACCCATTCTTCTTCTACTGTATTTCTTTCCCCCATTCCTGTCAATTGTCCCCTTATGCTCTCCCTGAAACTCTCTACAACCTCTGGTTCTTTCAGTTTATCCAGGTCCCATCTCCTTAAATTCCCACCTTTTTGAAGTTTCTTCAGTTTCAATCTGCAGGTCATAACCAATAGATTGTGGTCAGAGTCCACATCTGCCCCTGGAAATGTCTTACAATTTAAAACCTGGTTCCTAAATCTCTGTCTTACCATTATATAATCTATCTGATACCTTTTAGTATCTCCAGGATTCTTCCAGGTATACAACCTTCTTTTATGATTCTTGAACCAAGTGTTAGCTATGATTAAGTTATGGTCTGTGCAAAATTCTACAAGGCGGCTTCCTCTTTCATTTCTTCCCCCCAATCCATATTCACCTATGTTTCCTTCTCTCCCTTCTCCTACTGACGAATTCCAGTCACGCATGACTATTAAATTTTCGTCTCCCTTCACTACCTGAATAATTTCTTTTATCTCGTCATATATTTCATCAATTTCTTCATCATCTGCAGAACTAGTTGGCATATAAACTTGTACTACTGTAGTAGGCATGGGCTTTGTGTCTATCTTGGCCACAATAATGCGTTCACTATGCTGTTTGTAGTAGCCAACCCGCACTCCTATTTTTTTTATTCATTATTAAACCTACTCTTGCATTACCCCTATTTGATTTTGTATTTATAACCCTGTAATCACCTGACCAAAAGTCTTGTTCCTCCTGCCACCGAACTTCACTAATTCCCACTATATCTAACTTTAACCTATCCATTTCCCTTTTTAAATTTTCTAACCTACCTGCCCGATTAAGGGATCTGACATTTCACGCTCCAATCCGTAGAACGCCAGTTTTCTTTCTCCTGATAACGACGTCCTCTTGAGTAGTCCCCGCCCGGAGATCCGAATGGGGGACTATTTTACCTCCGGAATATTTTACCCAAGAGGACGCCATCATCATTTAATCATACAGTAAAGCTGCATGTCCTCCGGAAAAATTACGGCTGTAGTTTCCCCTTGCTTTCAGCCGTTCGCAGTACCAGCACAGCAAGGCCGTTTTGGTTAATGTTACAAGGCCAGATCAGTCAATCATCCAGACTGTTGCCCCTGCAACTACTGAAAAGGCTGCTGCCCCTCTTCAGGAACCACATGTTTGTCTGGCCTCTCAACAGATACCCCTCCGTTGTGGTTGCACCTACAGTACGGCCATCTGTATCGCTGAGGCACGCAAGCCTCCCCACCAACGGCAAGGTCCATGGTTCATGGGGGGGATATTTGCCACATAAGTCTCCTATTTCTGTTGAATGCCTTCTTTGCTATGGCAATTAAGAGTTTTCACCTCCTGGTGACATCTCAAGTCTTCAGTTACTGTGCTTCCAAGATATTTAAATACACTTATTTGGCTAATGGTAGATTGTCCTATTTTAATATTGAACAGTCTGCATCTTTCACTGATGACCACACTCTTTGTTTTTGCTGTGTTGATTTGCATCCCATTTCCCACAAAAGCTTAATTCAGATGCTCCAGCATGTTACTCACTGTTTGCTCACTTACTGCACTAATACCATGTCATCAGCAAATCTTACACATTTTATTCTCTTTCCACCAATACATATTCCTATTTTCCCATCTAAGCCTGTCGCAATAATCTCTTTGAGGTATGAGTTAAACAACAGCGAGGAAAGGCAACAGCATTGTCTAACATGTCATCCAATGCTGCTTCCTTCCAACATTTCATTTCCAATCCTTATCCTTACTTTCTGGTGTAAATATAGATTCTGTATCAGTCATCTCGATTTCCAATATACTCCTTTCCTCTTCAAAATATCCATCAGCTTGTTCCACTGAAATGTCATAAACCTTTTCTTAATCTATAAAACATCAAAGATTTCTCTACCTTTCTCCATATATCTTTCCCCTATAGTTCTTAACAGGCCAATAGCATCTCTTGTTCCTTTTCCGCTTCTAAACCCAAACTGTTCCTCTAAAATCCCCCTATCCAGCTTGCCATATAACCTTCTATTCAACACTCTCAGCAACACTTTAGCTGCATGACAAATTAGATTGGTGGTTCTATGCTCTTCACATTTTTTAGTGTTTCTCTTTTTCTCTGTTGGTATCATAACTATTGCAAGGAAGTCCTCACGCCATTCCCCTTTGTCATATATCTCATTATAGAGGTATACTACTTCTTTTCTTTCCTTGTTTCCCAGACTCTTCAACAGTTCTATTGGCAAATCATCAATTCCACATGTCTTCCTATTCTTCATCTCCTTCAGTGCCTCTTCTGCTTCCAAGATGGTGAATCCATTTCCATCTTCCGGCACATCTTGCTCCTCTTCAACCTTAATTTTGCTTTTTATTTCATCCCCCTTACACACAACATTCAATATATTCTTGCCATCTTTTCAAAACCTCCTGTAGTTCTTTTGCTAGAGTACCATCTGGTCTTTCTATTTCCATGTTACTCCTCTTTCTTTTACGTTCAAAAACTATCTAACTAGCCAGTCTGTACATCATTTCATACTTTCTCCACTTTTGCTATTTCGTCACATTTCTGTTTCATCAATTTTATCCTTGCTCCTTCAGTTTCTCTTCTTAATTCATTATTCAGTTTCCTGTACCTCTTTTTGCCTTCTTCAGTTTCTACATTTTTCAACTTTCTCAGCTCTTCCATCTTTTTCAACATGTTTTGTTATCCATTCTTTCCTGGTACTTTGGGATACTCTAATTCCTAATACTTCTTTGGCAGAGTCCACGAGTCCTTCCCTCATTTTTAACCATTTGTCATTAACACTTTCATCAACACAACCTCTTCCTCAGTTTTCCATAAATCTGTTTTCCAAATCTAATGCCTTTCCTATCTCTTTGAGTCTTTCTATGTTTAGTCTTTCTTCTGCTTAACCTCTCCAGACTTTTTTCAGCTTCACTTGCGTTTCACCCACTACTAGGTTGTGGTCTGAATTTATATCAGCTCCTGGATAAGCTTTGTTATTTTTAAAACAGTTCCTAAACCTTTTTTTGTATCAGGATGTAGTCCAACTGAGATCTTCCCCTACTCAAATTTGATATCCATGTGTAACGTCTCCTTGTGTGGTGTTCAAATAATGTTACCCACTGCTAATGAATTTTCTTTACAGAAACTAATTTGTTGTTCACCTCCCTCATTTCTTATTCCTAATCAAAATTTTCCTACTGTATTTTCATCTCTTCCTTCACCCACCACTGCATTCCAGTCCCCCCATAATAATAATGCAGGCATTTCTATTTTCTTTCTCGATGAGTTCTTGTATTTTCTCGTAATATTCTTCCACTTCCTCATCTCTATGCTGGCTGGTTGACATATATACTTTATTAACACCAGATCTTTTGAATTACCCTTCAGTCGTATCATCATAGGTCTTCCATCAATATACTGTACCTTCATTACCTTATTTTTCAGCTTTTGCCCTATCACTCTTGATTTCCCCTGAGTAAAAGAGCTTACAAACTCCACTTTCTATCTCCCCATCTCATTTCATACAAACCGAGGGCATCTAATCTGTTCCTTTTCATCTCCTGTTTTGCATTCTCTAGCTTTCCTGCTTGCTGTAGTGTCCTCACATTCCATGTTCAATCCTTATCTTTTTCCTTCATTGTCCCTTTCTTCCTTTCAAATATGTCTACTCTCAATGTGTTCCCCTCCCAGAGATCCGAATGAGGGGGAAGTTTTAACTCCAGAATCTTTCACATAGAGAGACATACCATGCACTGTTTAGGAATGTAGTGTGGTACTCTACCCTTACTTTCCACATAGGCAGTAGGTTGCCCAGCCTAAAATCAGCCGCTCACAATGAGTCAGACACTGTCTGTAGCCGCCCTTCTGGGGTACAGTCACTACTTGCACTCTTTTTGTACCGAAAAGGGTGCCTTTTCCACCAGCTTCATGGTTCCGAAAGAATCTTTCTCCACTGTCGCTGCTGTTAAGGTTTAATACATGTAACAGGAAGGAAAGAGTGAGTGATAGGCTGAGCTAAGCTACTGCCGGCATAGCCCTCCAGATCCAGAGCACACAAACCTCCTCGCCCACACGGACAGTGCTACATTAAGGCAGTGTCCCCTGAGGAGGTATGAAAACACCAATACACTGTAAAGCAGTCACACCATGGGTCAGTTGACCCCTCCCATTGTTATGTGTGTGGTGTTGTTGTTGTGGTCTTCAGTCCTGAGACTGGTTTGATGCAGCTTTCCATGCTACTCTATCCTGTGCAAGCTTCTTCATCTCCCAGTACTTACTGCAGTACTTACTGCAACCTGCATCTTTCTGAATCTGCTTAGTGTATTCATCTCTTGGTCTCCCTCTACGGTTTTTACCCTCCACGCTGCCCTCCAATGCTAAATTTGTGATCCCTTGATGCCTCAGAATATGTCCTACCAATCGGTCCCGTCTTCTTGTCAAGTTGTGCCACAAACTCCTCTTCTCCCCAATTCTATTCAATACCTCTTCATTAGTTATGTGATCTACCCATCTAATCTTCAGCATTCTTCTGTAGCACCACATTTCTAAAGCTTCTATTCTCTTCTTGTCCAAACTATTTATCGTCCGTGTTTCACTACCATACATGGCTACACTCCATACAAATACTTTCAGAAACGACTTCCTGACACTTAAATCTATACTCAATGCGAACAAATTTCTCTTCTTCAGAAACGCTTTCCTTGCCATTGCCAGTCTACATTTTATATCCTCTGTACTTCGACCATCATCAGTTATTTTGCTCCCCAAATAACAAAACTCCTTTGTGTCCCATTTCCTAATCTAATTCCCTCAACATCACCCAACTTAATTCGACTACATTCCATGATCTTCGTTTTGCTTTTGTTGATGTTCATCTTATATCCTACTTTCAAGACACTATCCATTCCGTTCAACTGCTCTCCCTAGTCCTTTGCTGTCTCTGACAGAATTACAATGTCATCGGCAAACCTCAATGTTTTTATTTCTTCTCCATGGATTTTAATACCTACTCCAATTTTTTCTTTAGTTCCCTTTACTGCTTGCTCAATATACAGATTGAATAACATCGGGGAGAGGCTACAACCCTGTCTCACTCCCTTCCCAACTACTGCTTCCCTTTCATGTCCCTCAACTCTTACAACTGCCATCTGCTTTCTGTACAAATTGTAAATAGCCTTTCGCTCCCTGTATTTTACCCCTGCCACCTTCAGAATTTGAAAGAGAGTATTCCATTCAACATTGTCAAAAGCTTTCTCTAAGTCTACAAATGCTAGAAATGTATGTTGGCCTTTCCTTAATCTTTCTTCTAAGATAAGGCGTAAGGTCAGTATTGCCTCACATGTTCCAACATTTCTATGGAATCCAAACTGATCTTCCCCGAGGTCGACTTCTACCAGTTTTTCCATTTGTCTGTAAAGAATTCGCGTTAGTATTTTGCAGCTGTGACTTATTAAACTGACAGTTCTGTCAACACCTGCTTTCTTTGGGATTGGAATTATTATATTCTTCTTGAAGTCTGTGGGTATTTCGCCTGTCTCATACATCTTGCTCACCAGATGGTAGAGTTTTGTCATGACTGGCTCTCCCAAGGCCATCAGTAGTTCTAATGGAATGTTGTCTACTCCCGGGGCCTTGTTTCGACTCAGGTCTTTCAGTGCTCTGTCAAACTCTTCACGCAGTATCTTATCTCCCATTTCATCGTCATCTACATCCTCTTCCATTTCCATAATATTGTCCTCAAGTACGTCGCCCTTGTATAGACCCTCTATATACTCCTTCCACCTTTCTGCTTTCCCTTCTTTGCTTAGAACTGGGTTTCCATCTGAGCTCTTGATATTCATACAAGTGGTTCTCTTGTCTCCAAAGGTCTCTTTAATTTTCCTGTACGCAGTATCTATCTCACCCCTAGTGAGATAAGCCTCTACATCCTTCCATTTGTCCTCTAGCCATCCCTGCTTAGCAGTTTTGCACTTCCTGTCGATCTCATTTTTGAGACGTTGGTATTCCTTTTTGCCTGCTTCATTTACTGAAATATTTATATTTTCTCATTTCACCAATTAAATTCAATATTTCTTCTGTTACCCAAGGATTTCTATCAGCCCTCGTCCTTTTACCTACTTGATCCTCTGCTGCCTTCTCTACTTCGTCCCTCAAAGCTAGCCATTCTTCTTCTACTGTATTTCTTTCCCCCATTCCTGTCAATTGTTCCCTTATGCTGTCCCTAAAACTCTGTACAACCTCTGGTTCTTTCAGTTTATCCAGGTCCCATCTCCTTAAATTCCCACCTTTTCGCATATTTCATGAAATTTCCACAAAATCATGAAAATTTTGCAAACTGCTGTACACTATGGTCAAGAGCAGAAGAAATTAGGAAATGTCCAGAAGTATGGACATTATTGTGGGGGAAAAAAAATTAAAGGTGTATTTGATCCATTTTGCTGTTGTCATGTTATTTAGAATTTGCCTGTCACTACCTATGTAACAAGTAGCTTTTGACTATAATTCCCCATTCCTATGAGAGTACTACACCAACTAGAACTATATTGTTTTGCTCACTTAAGTGTGTTACAAAAAAAGTTTCACTTGGGAATTCACCTTTATTTTCCCATTTAATGTCATCAATTCCTGACAAGTCTATTTCTAGCCTTATCTCCCATTTTATGTTCTCTACTTTACCACAAACTCCCTGTTGGCTAACATATGTTATTGCCATTTTTAAATGGTTTCTTCGCTTTAATTTTGTTTGTGTCTTGGTTATGACTAATAAACACCTCTCCACCTACAGTCACTACTGAAAGTACTGCTGCTTACTTTTAGGCTAGTTTATACAAGGTCCACCTCAAGATTCCTTTTCCCCAGCACCATCTACATCTAGGAAGAATTCCCAGGGGGAGGCACCTGATGAAGGAATGAAAGAGAAAACTAGGAAAGCCACATGTGAGCTCGGATATCCAACTATCACTAAAAATCTAGCAAAACCGAACTGTTCAGACTAGAAAGGATCATAGAGCAATATTTTTTTCAGATAAACACTGAAGCAGTAAAATCAAAAACCAAATTAGGTGCCATTGTTGTATACACCACAAATGTATATGTGAGCAGAGCAATATTCGTATCCTTACTTGTGTACATTTGCATGCTTTATGTGGTGCCTTTAAATGACTACAGGCACAGTGAGACATTTTCTTCAGTAAGTGCTACCATATTCCTTCTTATCTCTATACAAATCTCAGGTGTGAAGTTCCATTACTTCACTCTAAACAAATTGAACCTCTCTTCATTTCTCCAGTACAGATAACAGCAGAAAAAATATAATTCCCTTTTAAGATGTGCTTTGGCACAGATTAAAAAAAAATCACAAATATGAAATGATCTGAAATAGGAGTGCCTAACCTCAGTAAGATGAAATTTGCTATTGTGGAAAAACTCACTCAAAATTCAACTAATTCAATGTACAAGAACTACAGTTCCATACATCTGATTACAAAATGTGATACATTCATGAGAATGTTGCTGAAATCATAAAGCAGTATTCTTAGCTAACTGTGGTATCTTCAAGAAGATACGTTCACACTTTGTGCTTGAAGTTAACTGTCCATCAGTTATAATTTTTAAATCACTAGGTAGGTGGGCAGATTTTTATGTGGAATACCCCACTGCTTTACGTGCACCACTGTGGCTAAGTGAAGCATACTTTAGGTCATTATTGTTTATAATGTCATATTTATGAATTACACTGTTGTGTTTAAATTGCAATTAATTGCTGACTACATACTTCATAATGAAGACACATATTGTGGCAGTATTGAGAACCATTAATGGACAAGCATTGCAGTGTGTGATAAGTTAGAAATTTGAGTTATTCATCGACCGTGTCCAGATGACCGAAGCAACCAATCATGAGAAGTGGTAAATCTGGGTTTGAGTCCCACACAAATTGTCAACTTTCACCCTTGCGTTACCACAATGCCCTGTGTGGCTGGAAGTTATATGTTTCCACCTATCCCTACCCTTTCTTTCCCATTCTCTATTTCACATTAATTTAAGGAGCTGTCTGCAAGAGCTTCTAGAGTGAACACAGCACATTATCCTTAAAACACCCTTCTGTGTAACAACTACTTACTTCCTCAATGACAAATTACTGCAGAACATAGTGTCATTAGTAAATGAAAAATCAGTCTAATTTTTATATTTTCATCCCCAGAATCCTATATCGTTTATGCAAAAGTTGGAGCTTTGCCATTCAAAATCTGTAACATATGACTTCCTGTTCAGTTTTCTATCAATATATACAGGTAATAATGTAGAATATTGCTCGAACAGTCCACGGGTATACTGCCAGTTAATAGTGTCCAACGGGCACAATATTTTGGCGATCAGACATGTCGCCATCGTCAGGTGGGCTGACTATGGCAACATGTCTGATCGCCGAAATATTGTGCCTATTGGACACTATTAACCAGCAGTATACCCATGGACTGTCCAAGCAACAAAAAATACGTCGGGAGAAACTGAAGAATCATGTAGAATATTGTTTCACTTGTTGACTTTCCCTTGGCTGTTACTTCTAATGGCGTGAGGAGGCCTTCTGCAGTACAGAATTACCCTTATTATGTTGTATTTAAGCTTTGTGCCAGTTAGATTTGCACACCTAGTTATTAATTTTGAAGAAATGTTATTTACATTTTCAAGTTCTGAGTTACTCACTTACGCTTGATAAATATGAAAGAGAGAGAGAGGGGGGGAGAGAGAGAGAGAGAGAGAGAGAGAGAGAGAGAGAGAGAGAGAGAGAGAGAGGGAGAGAGAGAGAGAGTGCAAATACCCTTCAGTTAAAAAGTAGTTCAGTTATGGTCAGAGCAACATCACACTACTGGCAGGTTAATGTGATTTTGTTGTTAATTTTCTTCAGTTGTATACAGAAATAAAATAGTGCCACACAATCCCAAGAGCTGGGCATATTTCGATGTCCAGTACCATCTATATAGCCTTTCAAAGTGATCCACAAAACCTGGAGGATTTTTTTCAAGGTACATGAATGTATGTTTTGGTTTGATCCCTGCTAATACACAATGCATGACATGTCATTAACAACAAATGATAAGAATCAAATTTGCTTTCTTACCATTTCAAAAAGGGCAGTCACAGATTTTGTTGTTTTGTTATGAATTTCAATCTGTATTATAGTCGAAAATTGCTCGTGTGCTTTTCAATCAATTAACTTACAGTCCACAGTAATATATACAGCACCAGAAATGTTTAAGGGGGAAGAAGAAACACCAGCAGTAGATGTTTATGCCTTAGGTATAACTATGTGGCAGATAGAGCAACGTGAAATACCATATAGTATGTATCACACTGCTGAAGAATTAATACTAAAGGTTTGTGCATCACCTACAGCTGAGAATTGTTACAATTTTGTTACATTAAATGAGTTATTAAGTTGGTGATATCTTTCAGGTAAGTGCTGGCCTGAGACCAAAGCTGAGCACTAGCAATGACGCCTACACTGCCTTATACAGAGAATGTTGGAAGGATGATCCTTTGTGTAGACCTAACATGCTGCTGATTACTCACAAATTATCTGAAATGGCTGATGTACACGTAAAGTCTCAGAGAAAATACTATGATCAGAAATGTTCAGGGGAAATTTGTTTTTATTTTTCACTTAAATGATGATTGTTAGGATAATGTACAGCTCTTCTTATGTAGCCTATGTATTTGTATGTTTAAGCTTCACATTTTCTATTATATCGCATAGTTTTATTAAATGACATGCAATGAAAACAATTATGTATATTAAACTTTCTTATAATATGCCACACAGGACTCTGTCACTTAACATTTTGAAAGCAAATTTCATGTCCAGTCCACGTCACTTGTGTGCAGAATACATTAATTAAAAATAAGCAGAATCTTCTCTTATTAAAGGGCACCCCTTTCAAACTTACAATAATAAAAATATAGTGCAGTGTATTTGGTGAGGATAAGATTCAGCACCTTTTCTCTAACACATTTCACTGTAAAGAGAATTTTTTCTGGAAACATTTAACTTACCTGCCTTACAAACCTGTTATGTTCATAAAGGGAAAATATTCAGATTAAAATGGGGATTGTCCTGGAATGAGTTGCCTTTTATCAAAATGACTGATCAGCCAAAATTGTGGCACAAAATGCGTCATAAAGTGTTGCGTTTAATTGCTTAAGTTGTACTCAATAATAAATTTGATGCATTTGGTGGTTCACTAGTTGGGACTTACTACTGTACTACATTGCCTTCACAACAGAAGGAAAAGAGGATACTGTCTAGTCATCACTTAACTGTTTCAGAACACAGATTTTTTTTCTTTTTCGTATACAGCCATGAAGTTTCACCAAATTATCAATAATGGATAATGTACTGTATTACACTAACTACAATAAAACTATGCAGATCAAATGCACAACATTACTGGGAAAAAATTAAACGTACAAGAAGTAACTCAGAAAAATAAATTTAGCTTAAGCATAATGGACTCGTAGGCCTAATGAAGAATTCCACACTACAGTACAGTAACCAAAACACTGCCAGCGCAGTTCTGGCATTCCACAAGGCTGACTATGCCATGTCTGCATTATTTATGGTGCAACCGATGAGTCAAAAGTGTTCTAATAAATCGTAGCTGTCGTAACTTAGCCGAGTAAATTCCACAAATCTGTCTTTGAAATGCGATGCCTGTTTTCGCCATTATTTCTATTGTGGCAAGTTGTATTAACTACATAGCGACAAACTGACTGTACTATTATTTTCCCTATTCTCAATTACTCACGCCGTAACGTACATTCTTCGGCAAACAGTTTTGAGTAAGAAAATAGTTGTCTCATGTCTGAATAATATTATACAAATTCGCATGACACAAACGGCGGCAAATTAATGCAAGCAAGAGTTACAGTCGTGAAGAGCAAAAGATGTAAGATCGGTCGATTATCAAGTCAATCTTATGTCAATCCGTTTCGGCGTTTTCGAGTAATAACGGATTTGTTGTCAACAACGCAGACATGTTTCAAATCCCACACATACGTCTCACTTCGAACCAATGGAAACGCGTCAAAACTTCCAGAGCGTTGGCCAATAGAAATGTACACCGATGCTTCAGTGTAGTATCTTTGCAGTTGAAGCTAACATGGCGGTTGTGTGGTGTGTGCGGTGGTGATTGTGGTGTGATGTTTTCATGTAAACTGCTGGTTTATGAGAGAACTGTTGAGATATTGAAGAGGAAATATAATGGATGTTGTACAGCGGTGCGCTCTGAAGGAATAATTCCGTTGTAAAGTACGTAAAATTATTGTAAATATTGTTTATCACAGACTCATGTTTTGACAGGCACGCTGCGAGCCGTATACGGGTTGCGTTTACGCGCTTTTCATTTCACTTTATCAACACACTTTCGTTATTATTGTAATTAACGTAATTTAAGGCTGACGGAAGGTGGTGCTCTGTACTCATTTCTTGAAAAATTTCTTTTGTAACGCATCAAAACTTTGTTTTTCTTTAAATTTTTGACATGCTGTTGACAAGGTTTGTACTTAGGAACTTTCTTATGCTAAGCTACAGTAATATAGACGCTGTTCCAGTAACATTCATATACACAGTTGGTAAATCAATGTGTTGATAAAAATGTAAACAAATGCGCGTGGAGTATGCAATGTTTTATTGTGCAAATGCTCGGGGCTCTTATCGCTGTACTCGAATTATATCAGTGTATAGGTCTATAATACCGAAACATAAGCTTCCTATTACCGTTGAGCGGTGGAGAGTGAAAATTAGTCATTACGATTTCTTGAGTTCAATGCGTAGTCATCTATTGTTCCACAGCAGGTGGTGTGGGAAGCGTGTGTTTTTAGGTCTATATCCGAAGCTACCCGTAAGAACATTAGTGAACATTTCGTTTATCGTAATGTAGGTTGATAGAACAATTCTCGGTGTTCACAACAAACTTACAGCACTAGTTGTACGAATCGCATTAAAGTTCTGTTCGTTAAAATTTAACGTGACCTTTCAGTTTACTAACTCTTGGAATATTTTGTCGGGGACAAAATATACTCAGGCTGGAAATATATGGGTGAATAGGTTTTCTAAGTACACATTAACGACAATGATGGAAACACTGTATACCACTATCAAACACTTTCTGATGGAAATTTGCGTCCTAGTGAGTGTGTGCTGTGACATTAGCACTGTTATGTGCTAATTAATGTATGGTAATAAACCATGAGACCTACCTAACACCAAGTTATCGGCTAACAAGAAGTGCTTTCATAAAGTATATTGCTTAGTGTCATATCATTTGGCGAAAACAGTTCTAAAACGTCGCGGTAACATGACTGACGTTTGCACACATGAAATAAGTCATTTGCCGATTATGTTCGCCACATACAGTTCATTTTTCATTTACCCTTCCGTCGTCGAGCATAGGATAAAAATGGAAAATGACTGGAGACTGCTAGACTCCTTTCCACGTGCGCCGAGGGAAACCATAGCAAGTAAGATTCGTACAAATCGAATAAGGTAAGGTATTGTTCGACACTACGTGAACACTCTGTGCTTGTCACATGCTGCTGTCTGATGAAAGGTTTTAATCCTTTTCGTCAATTATAAACTTATTCTTTGGCATAGTAATTTTGTTTTTAACATGAATGACGATCTGCGTTTTAAAACACAATACAGCAAGCTTTCGGAGGGACCATGTACCTCTCGCTTGCCTTCGGTTCATTGTCTTCGTTCTAAGGAATTAAGCAGTTGAAGCGAATGAAATACTAGTAAACGGCTGCTTGTCATTTATGATAGCTGTGAAATGGTTCGCTGAACTTCTGGATCTTAATCGTAACTTCAGAGTTGTCACAGATGGTGCAGTTATTTATAATCTATTGTGTGTAAAAAGATGCAGTAGAAACTAAAGAAGGCTACTTGGACCAAGTTTTCTACGGAAGTAGACAAATGCTCCCTACCAGAAGAAACTATAAAATTCTCGGGAGCCATAAGCGAAGCCGGCCGAAGTGGCCGTGCGGTTAAAGGCGCTGCAGTCTGGAACCGCAAGACCGCTACGGTCGCAGGTTCGAATCCTGCTTCGGGCATGGATGTTTGTGATGTCCTTAGGTTAGTTAGGTTTAACTAGTTCTAAGTTCTAGGGGACTAATGACCTCAGCAGTTGAGTCCCATAGTGCTCAGAGCCATTTGAACCATAATCGAAGACCTAGGTGCGAGAAGGGGATAGCTTAATTTTTTACCCGTAACTTATACCAGTCCCTATAGTTTTGAATCTTATCCCCATATCAGATACTGGTGGAGATATTTCTATTTTGCGCTGAACATACACCGTCCAGTCACATAAAACAACCGTCTACGTTCGACTTCGGATTTGTAAAAAGGTGAGTTATCCTCTTCTTGCACCCAGGCCTTCAGTTCGGACGATCAAAAAGTGTATATCAAGCGTCTAACGAGAGGAATACATCCCTAGTTAGCCCCAGAGGCCCTTTTAATGCGTTTGCGTCAAATTTAGTTCTTCCCAATTTCACTTCAATACAGTCCTTGCCTCTTAGAATATAGGGTGTGCGGTAAACTGCTCCCAGAAAAGTTCGAAGAAAGGTCAACTAATCCCCTGTTGGAACTCGGCAACTTTACCGGCAGGTAGAAGAGACTACGGATCATGCGTGGTGTACTAATAAAGAGAACTGGAGATGCTCGAACATGAACTATAAATGCCAAAATTTTTGCATCAGAAGTGATAATTTATTTTCTGTATGACGCAATCACATTTTTTTACTCGTGATCAGATCTTAGAACCAATGCAAATTTAAAAACCATATTAAAAATATAGGATATGGAAATCGTGTCTCCTTCTTGACAAAGCATACTCTAAAGTAAACATAAAAATCGCCATGCGAATAAATCAGTATATGCCACATGTAATATACGGCGGATACGTCGTCATTCTGCATAAAGGCCAGGAGCACGATCGTATGTTAGTGATATAAGCTGTGCATAGTTTCTCCGAGCGCTAGATGTGCTCTCAGTACGTGAGTTCAAAACACGAAAATAATTTTCCTTATAATTTTGCGTGTCATTGTCAGTATCACAAAGTTATTGGCGAGCATTTTAAAATCGTGTATGAAGTACTATGCGCGTAAAAAGGACGGAGTATTCACCGTAAAATAGATTACCTAATACAAAACAAAATTTCAATCGTTGACTGGCGCGAAGCTACTGCCGCACAGCAGATTTACGCCTGACGCGGTGTGACCGTCGGTAGCCACACGCTCAACTATGTCAGCGCTGTGCTCTAATTTGTGGTTCATAATTGAGATGGCGAGGGGATTCATAAAATCTTGTTGAGTTTTGAACTTGGTTTTTTGTAACTGGACCCGTCCTAGAGTTGCACTGTACTAAATAGTATGGAGTGTGTGGCTGCTGGTTGCCTCACTGCAGTGTTAACGTAAACAATGCATATGATTTTTTTAATTAGGAAAGAGCACGCACCATAAAAGAAGGGAAAGGAGGATTTTAAACGTTAAAACGACTGGAACCACTGCGATGTGAGTGTGTAGAACGTTATCTCGACCATTGGTAGCGCACTCTTCTTCCGACAGCAGGATGTTTACATTACTGGTCGCTTGCATGGCAGCTTCGACACGGCTCGGACAAGGCGGTACAGTACCCCGCTGCCTATACCAACAAGTGATCGTTCAAGCGGTCATCTACAGGGGTGACGAGGACCTTCAATCTACGGCAGATCATTTCGTAATGAACATTTCTTTTGATACCATAACAGTTAATGATAGGCGATAATAAACTTAGTGCAATGCTTGAAAAGTTCCAATTTTGCCACTAGCTATTTGTGCGTGGTTGTAGCCGTCTCGAGTCTCCAGCAGGTCTGTCTCTTAAGTTCTAATAAAACTTCAATTTATAATGTTGCACGTCCATCGCACTATAGCGCCTTCTAAAAATGGGTCGACAGAAGCGTCCGATCCCAGGCGTCGGCTTTGACCCGTGACGTGTGTTGTCGTGTGTGATGTCATGACGGCGCGGAGTTTGGTTTGAGTGTGGCTGTCTCCAGTCTGTTTTATCTTATTTTATTTACTTTTCTGATCTGTTCGTTCTATCCCGAGAGATTTTTTTTAAAGACAAAAAACACTAATCAGCTACTGAAGCATCTTTATCTTCTATGTGTTGCAGGGGTTACTACCCCTGGGGAGGTGGGTGGGTATTCATGCATGGCTGTCTTCACTTACACGTAGTAGCTACGCAAGGCGTCTAAATTTGTTTATATTTAGTTTGCCCCCCACCCAAAACACCCCATTTCCCGCGCTTGTCCCGTTAGTGTCATTAGGTTTCTTGTGGAAAGTGTGTGTGTGTGTTTGTTTTTGTTTCCGCCATATTTGTGACGTCATGGGTCAAAGCAGACGGGCGGGATCGGACGCTTCCGTATTTCCCTAAAAATTTTTGGAACCCGAAAGCGTAACTTCTCCTAAGTGCTATTTTCGCATCAGAAGACATTCACTATGGAATGGTCTACCGTATATCGAAACATTAGCCCCCAAACTACCATTCCGAGGAGGGCCATGGCTGCCGGCCAATAATTATACCTTTTCCTGCGCCCCCCGTGACTTCCGAGGAGCGCACGGCATGTGCCATAACCCTATTTCCCGGAAACTTCGCGCAGTGCAAGTGGGTCAGAATTAGCGAACACGTGTCTCGGCTTATCCGTAGAGAATCGTTTCTGAGAAAACGACGGACAGAGTTTTTCAGACAGTTTACGTGCATTTTAGCGAGCACATAGTTCAACCCAAGCGTCGCTGCTTCAGCGTTTTGCGTCTCGTGTCCATAGAAAATGACTACACGAATATCTTTTTGTGCATACTGAAATAACGTTATCCTTATTCGTCTTCTAATTGTAGGTCTGATGAATGATTAAATGAAAAATTATTTGAAATTTTTCTTTTTCGGTGAAATTCCTGTAGCGTATCTAGATTTAAAACCAGTTCCAAGCTCCAGTTTTTTGTAAAGTGATCCGTTTTGCGTGGTTTGCCACGAAATTATTGCCAATTCGTGAAATCCTCAGCAATGTTAATGACGCTTATTTCCCGAATGAAATTCATACAAAGAAATACTACCTTCGAGCAATGCTCGTGGTGTTCGGAATTTGTGTGTTCCAGATGTTTCTACAATCAGAGTGATCCAAGGGAGCGCACCAAATCTTCCTGTAGACACACAAGAATAAATTAAAAGAATGAATATAAGAATTGATGCGAGAGTGAAACACAACAGGAGAATTTGAAAAAGATTGTAACCCCAGAAAACCCCATACATACATGTATAATGTAATGAATGTGACGCTTATTGTGAAACCCAGTTGTAATTTTACAATTAATATAATACCCTAGCATCCCCTAACTTGATACGAAACATTCGTGTAGTAATCTTCTGTGGCTGTGGGTAGGTAAATGAATAAAATAAAACAATACTCGGGTTTCGAACACGGGGGCGCAAAACAGATGCTGTGACGCTAACAACTCTGCCACTATTCCAGCTGATATTATAGCTCGCTAAAAGGCATCTAAAGCGCGTCGAAAACTTTTCTCAGAAGCAGTCGAGTATCCACGGGTAAGACGAGACTCGTGTTCGCTTATTTCGACTGTTCTTCCAGTGAGCCAGCTTTCTGGGAAATCGGGTGTGTTCTCCTCGTTAGTGGATTTTCAGGAATTTAGGGCGCAAATTTCACTGGGCGAAAGTTTCAGGTATCCGAATCTTCAACACACTTCTGAAGCCCCACAGTTCAAAAGCTAATCTTCTCTTCATGTCTGATTTGCCTTTCACCTTTTTTTTCCGTTTCTGCACAGGACTACACTACAGACAACTACCTTCAGAAAATACTTGATAACAGCGAAATTTGTCTTCATTTCTGCGTCTCAAAAATAGGCCGTTATGCCATTTGATTTCAAATCCAACATCCGGAATATGTTTCACTCAGTTGTGAGGGCCCCAGGCTGCTGTTCTGAGAGCTTTGTCCATTGATAGAGCAGAAGCTTTTTGCTGGTTGTCTAATACTGTCGTTGAGAGTGAGTTCAGAAAGACATTACGCCACTGGGTAATACGATTCTGCTATCTTCAGAAATTGGGAAACCCTACGCTACCCTCGTTGTGTTGAGATATATAAAAATGCGTCTGGTGTATTCAAGAAGCGGTTGCAAGGTCATTCATATCATTGGCATTGAGATACTTAGAAAGATGTCACCAACATTCTCCCGTAGGTGCCGGGGGGAGGGGGGGGGGTCGGTGCTCTGTTGTTAGTGAGATAAGTTCATGTGGTGCAGGATCATATTTCTAACAATTGTTGGTTATTCGTGTGCTTTGCGCTCCCGTGTACGAAGTACGAGTAATAATAAAAGTGACGTGTGGAGAAAACATTGGCATTTCAGGAGCTTCTAATAGCTATCACTGAAGAGTTACCTTTAAGTGATGATGAAACATTGTTTTTTGTTTTATCAAAAAGGAATCACTTTCCAAGTGTTTCACAAGTGCGGTTTTTGTTCTCACCTGAGGATGGTGTAAGAATCGGAAACAGGTTCATTACAAATAGTTGCAGACTAACAAAGTGTTTCAATTTTTATTATATAATTGTCATGTTCTGTGAAGCACCGACGGAGAATTTAGTTAAATTTACAGTTTTGACAATGTCTTGATATTCCTAAGTAAAAAAAGTAGAAACATAAATCAAAAGGCGGCAGAAATGAAAAATCATTTATGCACTTAATATTGACAGTGCGGAGATTATTTTAAACTGTGCCCAGGAATAAATGAGATTTTCAGGAAACGATTGCAACCAGTAGCCTTTGTGGCGGTCCAATTTTTATTTAACCATTACAGGTTTCAAGTCGTTTAGGGACTCATCGCAAAATTGTACACATTCATTTCTTGATTGTTTATGGCATTATGGGGATCGTTTATGTAGTTTCTCGCATCCAGGCGTTTAATCCTGGTGCACATATTAGTGCCACACAAATTTTGCCACTGGTAACAACTCCCACGTACTTTACGTGAGACGTTTTAAATAATAAAAGACTGCTTTAAAGCTGAAAATGTTCACCAACAGATGACAGTATAAAAGTTTCGAAGCAGCTGCACGCATTTTTGCATACTGTGTGTGAGACGGCGAACATTGACCAGACAAAAGCAGTAAATGCCTTTTGTAACAAATACTGAAGCTCAGCGTTGTCAAACTGGCACACGCTAATTTTACAAGATGTAGCTCATAGTGAAATTGTACGGACGGAAATTTGAATGTGGCGCCATGTATTCCAATCGCTCTGTTTTCGTGTTAAAAGTGAAAACGCACCAGTGTCTTGTTACCCAGTGAAAAAAAAAAAAAAACACACACACACACGTTGCGCGCTGCATGGAGAAGCGTTTTCCGATCGATAAATACAAAACATTTCGTGAAGTAGTGCATAAGCCCGACATAACGAACAGCATTGTCTACGGAAGAGGAATGATATGCGCATGAAATTCTAAAACTGATAGTTCGCCCCATTGATTGCGTAGTGGTTTAGGGTCAGTCACCTTGTTTAGCAGCAAAATCAACTGTTCAGCAAATTCTTGACTTACCACCAAAGCTTATAAACTCTTCAGATTGACAGATGTAAATATGTACGCTTAACGTATCAGTACTGTGTAGTAGGCAATGACAATACTGAGTCTTAACGTGACTGAAATACATGTCAGTAAAAATTAGTGGAGCTATTTATTGAAGCTATCAAATAGGTTCATCTGTAGGTAGAGCTAATGGAATGTTTAGATTCTTTGCCATGAACCGTGAAGCTGCAGTTATTTTTGCGCAAGATATTACTTAAAAAATAGTTTTGGGGCGTGTACTTAAAGCATTGCTTGAATATGGAGCTGTTAATCAGATCTGTTTACTACTTCATGTGCGCTGAGTCAACTGAAACACGGAAAAGTGTCCCCATACATGATGTCACGATTGTAGCACAATAGCATTGCGCAAGTGGCAGTATCTTTGTTATTAAGCTGCCTTTTTTATTTACTACGTAGTACATAGGTAGGTCGTGATTCCAGACTTCCTCGTGTGAATTGCACTAACGAATTACTCGTCGATAAATATCCATCCATTTACTCGCCTGATAGATAACTCATAAGTAGAGACTGTTATTACCGAGTACCTTTTCCAATTAGACTTACAGCAACAATTATTTTTGTAACTGTCACCGACGAGCTGTTCCGATTTTAGCAACAGCACGCGTATGTACACTCTTTTGAATGGGATAACATCACGTTAGTCGTAAAATGAAAGAAAACAGTATTCACTCTAATATTGCTTTATTGTGGCCAGAGAAATCTATTTGTCAATTCAGTTACCAGAAACTGTATGAAAAGCTTTTAAGGGTGTCACAGGGTAGGTTGTGCTGAGAAATAATTGTTAAGAAAAAAAATTCGATACGGTGCGCCGTTTTCGAGTTACTTAGCATTGAAGTTAGCCAATCAGGCCGTTGCGCGCGCAGATTCGAGCGTCCCACCATATACAGTTAGTTGTTCTCGTAGCGTAGATGAGAGCGCACGATACTGCTTAGCCTGTGGCTCGACTTCGGACCCTTACTACTGTCCCAGATCCAATTTTTGTATTGCTCTCTTTCTCGGTTTTAGGAAACCAACATGTTTGACAACACCGTCCCTGGCAGGCCGCGTGAATTTGCGCGCTCAACCATCTGATAGGCTACCTTAAATGCTAATTAACCCGGAAACGGCGCATCGTATCGATATTTTTCTTAACAGCTACTTTTCAGCACAACCTACCCTGCAATAGCTCGCCCGGCTACCCGCGCGGTCTAACGCACTGCTTCCCGAACGGGAGGCATGACGGTCCCCGGCACAAATCCGCCCTGCGAATTAGTGTCGAGGTCCGGTGTGTCGTCCAGCCTGTGGATGGTTTTTAAAGCGGTTTTCCACCTACCCTCAGTTACGATGCGTCGGCGATTGCTGCGCAAACGCAGTTTACACGTACACGAAATGGTTCAAATGGCTCTGAGCACTATGGGACTTAACATCTGTGGTCATCAGTCCCCTAGAACTTAGAACTACTTAAACCGAACTAACCTAAGGACATCACACACATCCATGCCCGAGGCAGGATTCGAACCTGCGACCGTAGCAGTCGCGCGGTTCCGGACTGAGCGCCTAGAACCGCGAGACCACCGCGGCCGGTACACGTACACATACACATACACCATAATTATTCTACCACGCAAACATTTGGAGCTACACTCGTCTGGTATTAGACGTTCCCGGGGGGAGGGGGGAGTGTCCACTGGGGGCCGAACCGCACAATAACCCTGGGTTCGGTATAGGGCGGCGATGGGGTGGGTGGACTGCTGTGGCCTGTTGTGGGGGTTGTCAATCACTGAGGGGGGTCTACGGCGGGACGAAGCCTCTCTGCTGTTTCTAAGTCCCTGGTCTAATGAGATACATACTTATATACATACATACCCTGCAATACCCTTACAAGCTTTTTTTCATACGCTCCGATTAAACCCTGAAGATAAAGAACCATTAAACTTTCACTAAATCGGTACGATCTTTAGGGATAATATGCACCACTCGCAACACGATGTTAGCCAGTGGTCGTACAAACATTTTCGAATCACACATAACCACAACGAATGATAGCGAGACAGTAAAGGAAAGGAAATGCGGCTACGTGAGGTCTCCGTTACCGCGTCCAAAATTTGTGTAGGGCAATTGACGGGCTTTATGACCCAACATTTCGCTTTCACGCATAGCTGCAGCGACTTTTCCGAGTTTTATGAAAGAGTGCGCGCGCAGTGCGTTTGCCAGACTGTAGTCCGCTGAGGAAGAGGCACCGCTTTTTCTCACTTATTTCCATCCATTCCGGTAGGAGTAGCGAGAGGTTGGGGCTATATTTTTCATCGTAATGTGTTTACGGCTGTGACGAGTGGGGGGAGGGGAGGGGGGTGGGGTCGTCTCGGTTGCGTTAAGTACGGAATGAACGCGAGCCTCGGCGGACATCGACGCACTGTGTGTGTTCACTCGGCCGAGCTACCGATATCGTCTCAGAATTTTGTTTCTGGGTAGCTGGCAGCACTGTCATGCTTCCACTGGATCGCAGATGTTTTTGTCATTCATGAATGACTTGGCTACAACTTTGACTAGCCTATACTTTTTATCGTGAAACTGACTGTCGCATGTCACTAATGTTTGAGTTCATAATGTCTTTTTAACACCAGTCCCAGTAGACAGGCGTTACTGCTTGAATGGCATACCAACAAACTGATCGCAGATTTGTTTACATTTTGAGCGTTCTTCAGGCTTGTTCAGTTGAGGAATTGCTATTTTATGTATAAAGTACATACGGTTGCGTGTACTCAAATGAGTCCAAACATTATGAACAAATGCTTAAAAGCATCTTAGTACACTTTCGGGGCCGGCCGTGGTGGCCGTGCGGTTCTAGGCGCTCCAGTCCGGAGCCGCGCTGCTGCTACGGTCGCAGGTTCGAATCCTGCCTCGGGCATGGGTGTCTGTGATGTCCTTATGTTAGTTAGGTTTAAGTAGTTCTAGGTTCTAGGGGACTGATGACCACAGCAGTTGAGTCCCATAGTGCTCAGAGCCATTTGAACCATTTTTGAACACTTTCGGGAAGCAGTTCGAGGTGTGAGAGAAAAGTAATGACACTGACAATACTGCGAGGGATCCGGCAACGCTGTGTTGTTCTACTATTGTAGATCGGTGTGTTCTTCCCTTCCACATGCTCCATCCGAGTTTGAGCTCCGTACAGCCATCACGTGATTTTTTAGAGCACCCTCAGCAAAGTTGTGTTTTTGATGCGTGTTGCGAAAATGGAACAGCGGAATTTAACGCAATACTTCATGGCATAATATTGCTCTAAACTTCGGGAATCCGCGAGTGTGAATAGTTGGAAACAGGACTGTTAGGGAACATTCCTTTATCAAGAGCACAAATTATTCGCTGGCCCAAATAATTTTTGGAAGAACGAGAACAGGTCGAAGATGAGGGTGACCTTCAGCTTCAAAAACTGACGAAAATGTCGAACGTGTGCGTGCTCTTGTGAGATAGTTCCTCCTACGAAGATATCCTTGAAACTCAGGAAAAGGGTGAAATGAGTGACATTGGACATGTCAGGCAAGTGGATTCTGCATCAGGACAACGCCCCATGTCACACGTCCACTTCCATCACGGAATTTTTGACCTCGGAGGGCATTCCCGTTTTTCCATACGCTCCCTATTCACCTGATTTGAGTGCTTCTGACTTTTCTCTTTTGTAGAAATTGAGAAATGTCTTAAAAACACGTAATTTTGGGCTCTGCAGAACATTCAAAAGAATTTGACAGCCATCTTAAAAGCCGTATCAGTTGAAACATTTCTACGCTTCTACCAAGACCGGGAATGACTTCGCCGGTGTATAGATGCCGACGGGAACTACTTTGAACGGGACAATATGTTCGAAGAAAAGATAAAAAATAAGACATTACTTCTCTCACACCTCGTACAGCACCTGCTCTGCGTGGCATGGATTCGTCCTTAGTATGTTCCCGGAGGTATGTAGCACCATATATCTACCCACAGGCCACGTAATTCCTGTACAGTTACGGGCCGGTGGTTTGTAGGCGCGGAGGTGGCGCCCCGATTGGGTTGTATCGGGTTCGAAGATTTTATGACGAAGACAACGTAAGCTCACGATCACGCTCTTAAAACCACTGTTATACTATTATGGTCATGTCACACGGACAGTTACCCTGCTGGAAAATACCATCACCGTCGAAAACATGAAGCCTGAAGGGATGCAGGTAGTCCGCAATAATGTTCACGTAGTCCACAGTTGTTAAGGTGACTTAGATTACTATCAAAGGTCACATGGAAGCTCAGTTGAATCCCTCCTAGTATAATACTGCCCCCCTCCCCCCGCCTCCTCCCACGCACCTACCCACCGGCTTGCGTTTGTAGCGTCGTGTGTGTTTCGAGCAGCCGATCGCATGTAAGATTTCGTATACGGACACGAGCATCGACCTCTTGCGACAATAAGCGTGATTCATGTCGTCATGAGAAAAGGTTCCATTGATCCACGGTCTAATCTCGATGATTCTGTGCCCGCTGCAATCATAATTGCATAGAGAGGAATGTCCATGTAGTGAACACCGAGATGCACAGAACAGAGTTTTTGACTTGGTACGGCAGAAGCAGTGCTGGTAAGCGCACTGCAGACCTTGAGTGTTAATAATGAAGGCAACAGTTTTGCCTTCCACGGTACAAAGCATACTTATTGTGCATGTATGTGTAGTCTTCCACTGAAAAAAAATTAATAATTGTCTGTAGAGTCCGACCTTTTGGAGACGCCGCTAATGAAGTATAATTGTGTTCCAGTGTATGGTACGTCTGGCGCTTTTATTTCTGATCTGTCAACACTTTCCCCACGTGTGCGCAACGCAGCGGTGTAGTCATACTCTTGATGACATACGCACCAATGACAATGTATGCGTAGTTATTCGGGGCGCCATGTACCACATAGCACCATTCATTCTGCTGAGCTACGAAGTAAAAGTAAACATTCGGTTCGGCAGCAAAGTATTTATACAAGGACAAGGTGTCAGATTCTCGGCATCACACAAAGATAGCGTTGATATCAATGAATTTCGTCTTTGTTATGTGATACATATTGTACAATGGTCAGTGCAGCACAGTGTCTACTTGGACTGCAGACAAGTTTTATTTATGAGGCTTTTTTTAATGTAGTCGTTCTCATGGATAAACTGGAATAAGGTGATGTCATAGTCTGAGTGCAGACGTGGCTGTACGTCCCATGAAAGTGACAAGTGCGGTACATTGCAAAAATGGCAGCTACACGTGGAAATAAGTCACTAGCTTGGATCCACAGGCCTATAAATTTCTTGGAAGAAGACATTTTCCTGTGTGAGACTGGTTTTTATTTGAAGTAGACATCTTTTCATTTTATTATTATTATTATTATTATTATTATTTTAGCTGATTTCAGCCCTTGAGCATAACAAAGCGTAAAAGCAGAGTCGTATAATATAAGAAATAATCAAAGTAAAAAATATAGTAAATGTAAAACTACGCGTTTCAGTTACTTAAATATCAGAATTGTTATGTGTATTTTGCACAAAGCACTGTGAATATGTACTTTCCACATTGCACGGAAGTGTATGGATTTAACCTAATGTGGTACACCTAATGCCTTCTATGATTTTTATTTATTTATTTATTTATTGTTCCGTGGGACCAAATTAAGGAGAAATCTCCATGGTCATGGAACGAGTCAATACATGAAATTATAACACGATATTAGAAACAGATAAAATGAAATATAGAAAAAAAAAACATATTCAGGTGACAAGTCATAAGTTTAAATGAAGACAATCAACAATGTAACACTGGAATTTGCTTAATTTTTTAGCTCTTCCAGGAGCTCCTCGACAGAATAGAAGGAGTGAGCCATGAGGAAACTCTTCAGTTTAGACTTAAAAGAGTTTGGGCTACTGCTAAGATTTTTGAGTTCTTGTGGTAGCTTATTGAAAATGGATGCAGCAGAATACTGCACTCCTTTCTGCACAAGAGTCAAGGAACTGCATTCTACATGCAGATTTGATTTCTGCCTAGTATTAACTGAGTGAAAGCTGCTAACTCTTGGGAATAGGCTAATATTGCTAACAACAAACGACATTAAAGAAAATATATACTGTGAGGGCAATGTCAGAATTCCCAGATTTTTGAATAGGGGTCGACAAGAGGTTCTCGAACTTACACCACATATAGCTCGAACAGCCCGTTTTTGAGCCAAAAATACCCTTTTTGAATCAGAAGAATTACCCCAAAAAATAATACCATACGACATAAGCGTATGAAAATATGCGAAGTAGACTACTTTTCGTGTTGAAGTGTCACTTATTTCAGATACTGTTCTAATGGTAAATAAAGCAGCATTTAGTTTCTGAACAAGATCCTGAACATGGGCTTTCCACAACAGCTTACTATCTATCCGTACGCCTAGGAACTTGAACTGTTCCGTCTCGCTTATAACATGCCCATTCTGTCTGATTAAAATGTCAGTTCTTGTTGAATTGTGAGTTAGAAACTGTAAAAACTGAGTCTTACTGTGATTTAGCATCAAATTATTTTCCACAAGCCACGAACTTATTTCATGAACTAAATTATTTGTTACTGTTTCAATATTACACACAAGATCCTTCACTATCAAGCTGGTGTCATCAGCAAACAGAAATATTTTTGAATCACCTGTAATACTAGAAGGCATATCATTTATATAAATAAGAAACAGCAGTGGCCCCAGCACCGACCCTTGGGGAACGCCCCACTTAACAGTGCCCCATTGGGACTGAACATCACTACCACTCTCAATATTGCGGATAATTACCCTCTGCTTTCTGTTCTTAAAGTAAGAGGCGAACCAATTGTAAGCTACTCCCCTTACTCCATAATGGTCCAACTTCTGCAGTAATATTTTGTGGTCAACACAGTCAAAAGCCTTCGTTAAATCAAAGAAAACACCTAGCGTTCGCAACCTTTTATTTAATCCGTCGAAAACCTCACAGAGAAAAGAGAATATAGCATTTTCAGTTGTTAAACCATTTCTAAAACCAAACTGAACATTTGACAGCAAATTATGTGAATTTAAATGCTCCAGTAACCTTGTATATACAACCTTCTCGATAACTTTAGCAAACACCGATGGCATAGAAATAGGTCTAAAATTGTCAACATTATCAATGTCTCCCTTTTTATAAAGTGGCTTCACTACCGAGTATTTTAATCGATCAGGAAACCGACCACTCCTAAAGGAAAAGTTACAGATATGGCTAAGTACTGGGCTAACATACATAGAACAATACTTCAGTATTCTGCTAGATACCCCGTCATATCCATGAGAGTTCTTGGTCTTTAGTGATTTAATTATTAACTCAATCTCCCTCTTGTCAGTATCATGGAGGAGCATTTCAGGTAACAGTCTCGGAACACTTTTTTCTAAGGGCGCTATATGATTCCCTGTTGGAATTAGGTTTCTATTTAGTTCACCTGCTATATTCAGAAAGTGATTATTAAATACTGTACATATATGCGACTTATCAGTAACACGGACATTCCCACTACGCACTGATTCTATATCCTCGACCTGTCTCTGCAGACCAGCCACTTCCTTTACGACTGACCATATGGTTTTAATTTTATCCTGAGACTTAGCTATTCTATCTGCATACCACATACTTTTTGCCTTCCTAATAACATTTTTAAGCACCTTACAATACTGTTTGTAATGGGCTGCTGCATTTAGATTTTGATGGTTTCTAACGTTTTGATATAATTGCCACTTTGTTCTACAAGATATTCTTATCCCTCTAGTCAGCCACCCAGGCTGCCTGTTTGTGCTAGTACCCTGTTTTAAACGTTGTAACGGAAAGCAACTTTCAAAGAGCATGAGAAAGGTCTTTAGAAAAGCATTATATTTATCGTTTATTGTCTCAGCGCTATAAACATCTTGCCACTCTTGTTCCTTTATAAGGTTTACAAAGGTCTCTACAGCAACCGGATCAGCTTTCCTGAACAGCTGATGACTATATTTAACACGAGTTGCAGCATAAAAATCTTTTAAAGTTAAAATTTGCGCATCATGATCTGAAAGGCCATTCACCTTTTTTCTAACAGAATGCCCTTCTAGTAATGAGGAATGAACAAAAATGTTGTCTATGGTTGTTCTACTGTTCCCTTGCACTCTCGTTGGAAAGAATACGGTTTGCATAAGATTATATGAATTAAAGAGGTCTACCAGCATCCTCTTCCTTGCACAATCACTTATACAATTAATATTGAAGTCACCACATATAACTAACTTTTTGTATTTCCTATAAAGTGAACCAAGAACCTCCTCTAGCTTTAGCAAAAATGCTGTGAAATCGGAGTCTGGGGATCTATAAATAACAACAGTTACAAGTTTAACTCCGTTAAATTTAACCACACCTGCACAACATTCAAACACCTTTTCAGTGCAGTACTCTGAAACATCAATTGACTCAAATGCGATGCCGTTTTTCACATACATGGCTACTCCCCCACACCGCAAAGAGCTCCTCGAAAAGCAGCCAGCCAACCTGTATCCTGGTAAAGGAAGCCTCTGAATTATCTCCTTATTTAAGAAGTGTTCAGATATACCAATAATTTCAGAGTCAACATCTATAAGCAGTTCACTAACTTTATCCCTAATACCTTGTATATTTTGATGAAATATACTAATTCCCTCATTACTCGGATACCTAAGCTTTGTCAAAAGTGATTCCCTTGTTAGAGAGACTTCCCTTAAGCAGGAATACCTATCAGCTGACTTCAATCTAAAAAAAGGTGCAGCTCTAACACACACTACTGCAGGAATTTTCCCATGAGTGATCCCACCAACCCCACCTATGCTGTCACCTATAAGCTTTGCCAACCTCCCCTTCCCATACCTGTTGAGGTGCAGGCCGTGTCTAGTGAAACCCGTCCTGCTGATAGACTCCACCGACACCACTGAAATGTGACCCATGCTTTCTGTCATCAGCGCACCCCCAAGTCTCATGTTATTACGCCTGACGGCTGTATTAAGATGAGGCCGATCGTGACGCTGAAACAGTTCCACGAAATGCACATTCGTGTTGCCAGTCTGAGTGGCTATCTTTTCCAGGTCACCATCTATGTTATACTCCCCATCCCTACCAATACTATTACCAGCCCCACCCACAATCACTACCTGATCCTCTTTAGTAAAATCCCTACATAACCCCCCTATGTTAACAGTCACCTGAGCCAACCCTGCATTAGGCTTCACAATGCTGGTGACCTGGTACTCACTTCCCAGCACTTCCTGCAACTGCTGGCCTACACCTCTGCCATGTGAACTACCTAACAGCAGAACCTTCTTCTTCCTCTTCGACTTTGCAACTGTTCTAGGCACAGGAACTACTGAGGTCTGCTGCATACTTCCTACATCTACAGCTACTAGAGATTCCTCTCCACTAGACTCTGACAGTTGGTCATATCTATTGTAAACACCAATAGTAAAACTATCTGAAAATCTTCTTCTCCTAGCAGATCTCTTGCCAACAGCCAGCTCCCATTCCCCAACCCCCTTCTCCCTCCTCATCCTATCTAGCTCCTCCTGTGCGTTTTTCAACTGCACCTGAAGGGCACAGATCTTACGCTCCTGCTCCTCTATCAGTTTACTCTTGCTACATAACCTGCAGTTCCAGGAGAGGATCTCACCAGAATGCCCACTGGCTTCCCCACTGCATTCCCCCCAGTGAAAATACTTCGAACAAGTGTCACACCGCAATCCACTACTCACGAACCTACGGCAAAGCCCACACTTCTCACTCATGGTAAAATTTTACTTTTTCTAAGTTCCGCTACTACAATAAGAAGATGCTAAAAACCTGACTACAATAATCACAAACTTACTCTACAAGGAAAGTAACTACTATTATTAACAATATTAATAAACAACAAATGTGAATATAACAAAAGACTAATACAGAAAGAGAATCAAACGTCTAATCACACAGTAACGAGCTGTAAACAGTTCCCAAAAGGTTCTTCTGAAATTATTTCACCAGAAAACACCACGAACACCGGTTGAAGACTACTAAAGTTCCTAAATAAATCACTATGCACAAACAATTAATTAGTACTTAGCTTTCGATGCGCCGCTACAGCTGCAACTGGTCAGCGCGGAATGTAAACACAGGCAAGAGGTTAAGTTGCTCGATACGAAACACTCACAAATATCACGTCACAACAGAAGAAAGGCAGAGCTGAATGAAGAAACCACTAATACGTCACTTATATAGTAAATATTATCACAAAAACCGTTAAAATATGTATCTGGAACCTAAAAATATATGAAAACTTAGAGAGCGATCTCACACGCAGCCACTCGCTTATGACGTCACACCAAAGACCATCGAAGTTTCCGTCGCATCGCAGTGTGTGTGTGTGTGTGTGTGTGTGTGTGTGTGTGTGTGTGTGTGTGTGTGTGTGTGTCAGTGTCTGTCTCTATGACCGGAGAGAGAGAGAGAGATAGAGAGTGAGTGAGTGAGTGAAATAGTGAGTGAGTGAAATTTTGGAAATTCGTGGTAAGGTCTTGTGGAACATAGCCGGCCGCTGTGGCCCAGCGGTTCTAGGCGCTTCCGTCCGGAACCGCGCGATTGCTACGGTCGCGGGTTCGAATCCTGCCTCGGGCATGGATGTGTGTGATGTCCTTAGGTTAGTTAGGTTTACGTAGTTCTAAGTCTAGGGGACTGATGACCTCTGATGTCCCATAGTGATTAGAGCCATTTGATCCTTCTATGATAAAGAACGCAGTTAATGGCCAATGTAGCACGTTTGGTGAGATTATGAATGATACTACAGAAACAGCACTGTAGTAAATTACTCGATATGCGGTACTCTTTATTCGCTCAAGGACCTTTTTTTAATAAAAAATCACTACAAAGTTGACATCCCAGAGAAAAAGATTGGTCCGAACTTCTCGTAATTTCATTGTGTGTTTGGGATGATCGTTCGGGCCTCAAAAATTAATGACAGCAGCTGTTGACCGGTTGCTGCCGTTTTGTGCGCATGGCTTCACAACTAGGTTATTGCGAAGTTGCGCTCTATTCGACTATCCCTATCCTGATAGGGCCTTATTATCAGATTTTTTTCTGCCCATTCGTACGGATTTGAAGTCTATAAATTGTGATTCACATTTGACGACCCGGAGAAAAGCCGTAAGTCCAAGTACTTCGATTGGTTCAGTACTGTACAGGTTATGCTATATTAGGCGGCTGCTTCAGAATCTAGAGTCGAAAGGGAAAAATACCTGTTCTCCATCACGAAATTGCGAGGGCAATTGAGCTGTATGGGGCATTGTTGGTGGCCCTAATTTGTTCTTTCTGAAGGCATGCTTCAAGCAAGTGAAAATTAAATTGTTCTCCAACTTGTTTGCTTTTTATATTACCTGAAAGACGTAGATGCTCACTGTGCCACAAAACGTGAAAACCGTGTGTATTTCTGCGTCGGATAATCAGAATGCTCGGCACGTGGCGCAGTTCTCCGCCAGGAGTGACGGGGGAATTTGTTGTGCGCGGAATATACTGCACCCCCCATGTCGCGGTAATTTCCTGCTTGGAATGAACCTAATTTGTGGGCATTTAGTACCCGTGCATATGCCTGTCCATCCTCTCGCCACAGGTTACATCCAGCTGCCTTGAAGTGAGCCAGGCAAACCTAAGTTGTAACGCTGACGGTCTGAAAATGAGATGGCGTTGTTTGTTGGCCAGTTGGTATTTCGTTTGTTTCAGAATCTGGCGGACAACAAAGAATCCGAAAGCAATCAGGAACGCCTTTTTCCCCATAAATGCCTTTGGGAGAACTGTTGGCCTGCCAAACATCGAGCGTTATTATGGTTATTTAGTTTTTTTATATCCTTCCTATTTCTGCACCAATCTGTAACAAATAATGAAATCCCAACTGTTGAAGAAACACAACATCGCGCTTGCCCATCTTCGCTACACTCAGTGGTAGATGATTTTGTCTAAGTGAAGTAAGTCCCCTTTAGTCTGAAATTTTATTAAGCGTGAAAGAGTAGCTCCAGAGCTTTTAAAGTGAAATTCGTATGGTATGAATAGCTGGGAGTCCCCCCTCCCCCAGATCAGGTGCAGCGCCTAATTGGAAACGTTTTTCGTATCATTCGCGCCCGCAAGCACGTTTCCGTCGCATCGCAGTGTGTGTGTGTGTGTGTGTGTGTGTGTGTGTGTGTGTGTGTCAGTGTCTGTCTCTATGACCGGAGAGAGAGAGAGAGATAGAGAGTGAGTGAGTGAGTGAAATAGTGAGTGAGTGAAATTTTGGAAATTCGTGGTAAGGTCTTGTGGAACAAACTGCTGAGGTCATCGGTCCCTAAGCTTACACACTACTTAATTTAACTTACCTAAGGAACAAACAAACAAACACACACACACGCGCGCGCGGCCCGAGGGAGGACTCGAACCTCCGATAGGGGGAGCCGCGCAAACCGTGACAAGACGCCTCAAGACTGCGCGCCAGTGAGTGAGTGAGTGAGTGTGTGTGTTTGTGTGTGTGTGTGTGTGTGTGTGTGTGTGTTTTAGAGATAGTCTATTCCTCTCGAATAACACCACAAAAAATGGTTCAAATGGCTCTGAGCACTATGGGACTTAACTTCTGAGGTCATCAGTCTCCTAGAACTTAGAACTACTTAAACCTAACTAACCTAAGGACATCACACACATCCATGCCCGAGGCATGATTCGAACCTGCGACCGTAGCGGTCACGCGGTTCCAGACTGTAGCGCCTAGAACCGCTCGGCAACCCCGGCCGGCAATAACACCACATTTTTGAACAATGAGCTCATAAGATTCTCTCCATCTCAGTGCTCGAACAGTTATAGCTTTCAATATTGTTGCAGAATATGCCCTCTTTTCCTTAGTTATACCATTATCTACTGGTATTTGTTCTGTTATGATAGGTGTCATAATACTGAAACGCTTGGGCCATTTTTACCCGTCTACGTCTCCCGACGCATTTGACAGGGACGATATCATACGAGGCGGAGCTCTGCTTCGGATACGTTACGGGTGCGGAAAGAAATCTGCTGTCTCATTTTCAAAGGAACCATGTCGACGTTCTCCTTAATCGATTTCGGAAAGTCATAAATCTAGATGCTCGGATGGGAGACAGGGACCCGCTGTCGCCTCCTAATGCGAACCCTAGCCCTTAACCACTGCGCTCAGGTGCTAGTCACAACGTTGCCGGTTGTATCTTGTCTGACGAGATATTGACTGACTCGATGAGGCCAATACTTTTCTTCTGTGACAAGTGATTTAGTACCTACACGTATTCTGACCAATCATTTGGTCGAGAAACTTAATACAACGGTCTAGAGGGCACAACCCAGTATAGTGGAAAATATGTAGACACTAGAGAAGCCAACCTCACTGTACCTGAGCAGTAGCACGATACTGGATAGGCCTGAACATGTTTAGCAGACTTCATTTGTAATGCGTCTTGCGTCAGGCTACACCCTCAAAAGAATTCGGTGCATGGCCTCCAACACAATCGTGTCTGAACTCATACTCCGCTAGTTGCCATTTTCTCGCTTAATGGAGTTATTAAATAATTTAGCAAGACTAAATTGCTTCACCCTAGAGAACCAGTAACACAGCCCTTAAGCAGTGAGCTACCTGGTTTTTGTTGCCGTAGAAATATCGCGGACGTTTTGAGGGGGGGGGGGGTGGAGGGTTGGAAGAAACTACGTTAAGTGTATTGGTGATACGCCCCAAACTTTTAGTAGCATGACTGTTAGTCAATAGCACCAATGCGTTAGTTGCTAGTAATCCATCTAGTTGAATACATTACACAGGGTCAGTTCTCCTGCAGTCAGTATTAATGGTATGGCATGTCGTACAAACAAGACCATACACACCGCACTTGAAATGTAACTTACCCCGCCCATCTTCTTTTCCGTCCATGGCAGCTTGTGCGGCTAGCTCTCGTAGATGCTTCAGGCAACGAGTGCTCAGGTAAATTGTAAAGAAATGCACGCTCAGCTTAGGTATCGATATGTCTTCGAAAATATATAAAAGTAAGTAAATGTTTCAGTTAATTATATCAGTCAGTTTGTGTCTTCGTACGTGAAGTAAATAACCTATAAATTACAAAACGTGTCTCCGTCTGGATTATAATAATGAAGTTGACTGGAACTGTTGGCTGGAAGACGCTGAGCAATAGGTTCATACGCTTAATTGGCGAAATATTCTTTTTTCGCGCATAGCGACATCTTAACTTCGGAAAAGTGAGTGCTGTTCACTTCAGGTGACAATAATGTGTGTGTGCTTGCTTCCTTGATGATGACGATGCGACAGAGAAGCGAGCGGGTAAAATCTGATGCCGGCACATAGGATGTTCCTAATGGACAACATTGTTAAATGCCCTCATCCGGAAGATACTGCAGGGAGGTTTATAATTTAACCTAGGAATTGGCGCAAAGTCAGGTGATCCTGAGCAGCCCCTCCCCTGCTAGACAAATACTGGGATTGGAAAGGATTCGAAGCGGCTTTCTCATAGTCTACCGCCACCGCACAAGCTGATGTTAGCTGTCACGATGCAGAATTGCGTTCTCCGACTGTGGTTGTTCACAGAAGGCAAACATTGTTTTCTAGCTTTTGGCAAGTAATGTTGTAGCGAAGCCTAGGAATACACAATTTACAGTTGTTTCAGAAGTCTTTTCGCAGGTAGCAGAAGTCATCAGATTGGAATATAATGGAAACGTAGCCGTCGCTCCCATTTCACTACTTCGTGTTAGAAAACAAGCACAGATGCGGGCAAATTAAACTGTGGAGAAATAACGGAATGGAGAACGCGTAGAGGGTTTTGCTTTCTCTCGATGGCGTCGGCATTAATTTACATGTATAACAGGACAAATTAATGAAGCATTTCAGTTCGGACAGTCGCGTAATTACACGCGCCGGGTTAAATAATTGCTTGTAAGAGTATTTGTCGAGGGATGTTTGTTCGTGTATTCATACCCCTACCGAGAATGCGAAGCACGGGATTTGTGTGTGACACGCATTCTAATGCTGTGAAGCCGAGAGCGTTTCTACGAAAATGCCTCTCTTTATTGTGGAAACTTTTTAAATTAAATTTCCGAAACTTTTTATTCGCGCATATATCTGGCGAGTGACAGAAATTCGGCTCTGAAATGTGATAGCGCAAGTACAATGAATAGAAGCCGAACTTGTCGGGCTGCATTTGCGTTCGTGCAATTGCCGGAAATGGCGGCCGAAGACTCCCAGTATTACGAGTCATCTCGTTCTACCAACGGTCTTGGCGAAGAGGGCTGAGGAGCGTTCAGAGTTTCACGACAACCTCTTGCCCTTGGGGTGGGAAAATGCTCCTAAAAGGCGAAAGTATCAGCAACGATCAGTGGCATGGTACTGCAGAAGGCAATGGAAACCGTGCATTATAAAAACACATCATGTGTATCCACAGCACATGTGATCTGCGATTGAGAAATGTCTCTCCAGTGGTAAAAGATTCCGGATTAGCTTCCCATTCGGATCTCGGGAATGGGAGACTGCCATGGGGGAGATAACCACGAGAAAAGGTTTAATAACGAACTAAACGGAAACATGATACGTGGCGGAGCTTGGAATGTCTGAATATACAAAGTATGAAATAAGTAAGAAGTGCAGGGAAGCTAAAGCGAAATGGCTGCAGAAAAAATGTGAAGAAGTCGAAAAAGGACTGATTCGGCGCAAAGAAAAATCAACAGCCGACGGTGATATTAAAAGCAAGAGTATCAACATTAAGAGTGCGGCCGGCCGCGGTGGCCGTGCGGTTCTAGGCGCTGCAGTCCGGAACCGCGGGACTGCTACGGTCGCAGGTTCGAATCCTGCCTCGGGCATGGATGTGTGTTATGTCCTTTAGTTAGGTTTAAGTAGTTCTAAGTTCTAGGGGACTGATGACCTAAGATGTTAAGTCCCATAGTGCTCAGAGCCATTTGAGCCATTAAGAGTGCTATGGGAATTCCGCTGTTAAGTGCAGAGGACAGAGCGGATAGATGGAAAAAGTTCATGGAAGGCCTCTACGGCGGAGAGGACTTGGCTGATGTGACTGAGAAAGAAAAGGGGGTCGATACGGAAGACATAGAGGATTTAGTATTAAAGTCAGAGTGTAATAGAGCTTTGGAAGGCTTGCGATCAAATAAGCCTGGAGATAAAATTCCTTCGGAATTTCTAAAACCAATGGGGAAAGTAGCAGCCAAGTGCCTATTCAACTTCGCCAGAATCTATGAGATTGGCAACATACCATCAGATTTTCGGAAAAATATCATGCATTCAGTTCCGAAGATAGCAAGAGCAGGAAAGTGCGAGAACTATCGCACAATCAGCATAACAGCTGACGCATCCAAGTTTGCTGATAAAAGTATATACAGAAGAATGGGAAAGAAAATTGTACTATTAGACGAATATCGGTGTTGCATTAGAAAAGGTAAGGCTCCAGATAGGTAGCTCTTGCGTTACGATTGACAATGAAAGCAAGACGTGAGTTTTCTAGACATTAATGTTTCTAGACATTTTAATACGATTTGTCGACCTGGAAGAAGCGTTCGACAACTTTAGAAATTCTGGGAAAAATGTAAGTATCTACGTCTACAGACACACTCCGCAAGCCACCGAACGGTGTGTGGCGGAGGGTATCCAGTGCCACTAATCGTTTCCTTACCTGTTCCACTAGCAGATAGAGTAAGGGGAAAACGACTATCTATATCCCTCCGTATGAGTCCTAACCTCTCATTCCTTGTCTTCGTGGATTCTTCGCGAAATGTTCGTTGACGGCAGTAGAATCGTTCTGTAGCCAGCTTCAGGCGCCAGTTCTCTAAATTTTCTCAATACTGTTCCTCCAGGGATTCCCGTTTGAGTTCCTAAAGCATCTCCGTAATATTTGAGTGTTGTTTGATCCTACCGGTAACAAATCTAACAGCTCGTCTCCGATTTGCTTCTATGTCGTCGTATAATCCGAAGTGGTGCGGATCCCAAACACTCGAACAGTACTCAAGATTGGGTCGCGCTAGTGTCCTACATGCGATACCCTTTACAGATGAACTACATTTTTCTAAAATTCTCCCAATAAACCGAAGTCGACCATTCGCCTTCTCTACTACAGTCGTTACATGGTCGTTTCATTTTACGTTGCTTTGCAACGTTACGCCTAGATATTTAATCGACGTGACTGTATCAAGCAGCACACTGCTAATGTTGTTTTCGAACATTACGTGTCTGTTTTTCCCACTCATCTGCGTTAACTTACATTTTTCCACATTTAGAGCTAGCTGCCATACATGAATCCAACTAGAATTCTTGTCTAACTCATCTTGTATCTTCCTACCGTCAGTCAACGACGACACCTACCCGTACAACACAGAGTCACCAGCAAACAGCCGCAGATTGCTGCTCGCTCTGTCCGCCAGATCATTTATGTATATAGAAAATAGAGCGGTCCTATCACGCTTTCCTGGGACACTCCTGACGGCGCCATTCTCTCTTAGCTCTCTTAGGGTCACGCTGTCTTCCTGGGTTCTATTACTTAAGAAGCCTACGAGCCACTCACATGTGTGGGAACTTGTTTCATATGCTCGTACCTTCGTTAACAGTCGGCAGTGGGGCACCGTATCAAATGGTTTTCCGAAAATCTAGAAATATGGACTCTACCTGTTGCCCTTCATCCATCGATCGCCGGATATCGTATGAGAAAAGGGCAAGCTGAGTTTCGCACGAGCAATTCTTTCTGAAGTCGTGCTGATTCGTGGACAAGCTTTTCCGTCTCAAGAGAATTTATTGTGTTCGAATTCAAAATACGTTCAACATTCCTGCAGCAAACCGATGTTAAGGATATTGTTGTTTAATTTTGCGGATCCGTTCTTTTATCCTTCTTATAGACAAGAGGCGTCTGCTCTTTTTCTCCAGTGTCTTGCGACTTTGCACTGGAAGCTGAGGAAGGGACCGATGCCATACAGTACTCTTTGTAAAATCGACTTGGGATTCCATCCCGACCTGGCGACTTACTTGCTTTCGGTTCTTTCAGCTGTTTCTCTATGCCAGAGATGCTTATCACTATGTCCTCCATACATGAGCCTCTGCTGTTATGAAGCAACGGCATGTTTGCACGATTCCTCTCCATGTACAATTGCTTAAATGCGAAATTTAAAACTTCGGCTTTCCGTATCTTGTAGTGCCACACGAGACTGGTCAGTGTGTGACTGGATAGAAGCCTTAGACCCGCTTAGCAATTTTACATAGGACCAGAATTTTCTCGGGTTCTCGGCATGATCTTTTGCTAAGGTATGACGGTGGTAGTTGTTGCATGCGCTTACAGACGCAAGAATTTCTACAAACTTTTGTGTGTAGTCATTTTAGCGTCCTCCTTTGAAACGAGGGTGCAACAATCTTTGCGTTCTCAGCATTTTTCGAATTTCATTGTTAAACCACGGTGGGTCTTTTCCGTCCTTAATCCACTTATTCGCCACATATTTCCGTAGAGCACGATTTACAGTCCGTTTAAACTTTACTCACGATTCCTCTACGCCCCATATACTGGAACTACATATGTTAGTTCACTGTCTGGGTGGGGTGCTAACAACAGCTTATCAGCTCTTTCTAGCAGAAACACTCTCCCATCCGTCTTGAATGATTTATTAACTTAAGTAACTATAGTCGCTATGATCACACCATGGTCACTAATCGTGTCTCTACACTGACACCGCCGGAAAAGTCAGGCCTGTTTGTAACTACAAGGTCTGATGTGCGAGGGTTGTCCAGAAAGAAAGTTCCGATCGGTCGCGAAATGGAAACCAGTGGGAAAATTCGGTAAAGCTTTGCACAGACGCGTTGGGCAGTGTCTCTAGTATGCCTGTCGATCGTGTCGCGTCGCTCTTTTCAGATTTGAGTGAACAGTGAGCACGTAAAGATGCGTAGGGAATATCGTCTCCCGCCAAGTATGAGGGCCTGGTTAGAGATTTCGCCTGTGTCATGCAGCCCACATAACACAACTGTCGAGCAGTTCTTTCTTCATGCCAATTCTCGGCCGCACACTGCAGGGGCAATGAAGACGCTCCTGCAGCGTTTCCTATGAAAAGTGTTTGATCACCTACAATATAGTCCGTATTTGGCTACCCCTGAGTCTCATCTCTGCTCACAAGAACCGTTGGCTATGAAGACAGAATTTTTCCACAGACAATGAGCTGCAGACCAGGGCAGATAACTGGCCGAAAGCACAGGCGGCTGCTTTCTATGACGAGAGGGTATTGGAAAGTTCCCAGAATGAGATATTCACTCTGCAGCGGAGTGTGCGCTGATATGAAACTTCCTGCAGATTAAAACTGTGTGCCCGACCGAGACTCGAACTCGGGACCTTTGCCTTTCGCGGGCAAGTGCTCTACCATCTGAGCTACCGAAGCACGACTCACGCCCGGTACTCACAGCTTTACTTCTGCCAGTACCTCGTCTCCTACCTTCCAAACTTTACAGAAGTTCTGCAGAGTGAATATCTCATTCTGGAAACATCCCCCAGGCTGTGGCTAAGGCATGTCTCCGCAATATCCTTTCTTTCAGGAGTGCTAGTTCTACAGGTTCGCAGGAGAGCTGTGAGTACCGGGCGTGAGTCGTGCTTCGGTAGCTCAGATGGTAGAGCACTTGTCCGCGAAAGGCAAAGGTCCCGAGTTCGAGTCTCGGTCGGGCACACAGTTTTAATCTGCCAGGAAGTTTCATATTGGAAAGTTGATACAATACTACAACACTCGAAGTTGGAGCGGCGACTTTGTAGAGAAGTAGGTGGAAGGTGTACCTAACTGTTGCAAATAAAACGTTTATGGTTTTCAGTGTGGTTTCCATTTCATGACCGATCGGAACTTACTTTCTGGACAACCCTCGTATTTCCATTGAGTGTGGACTATCTGACTAGCTACTGAAGACAAATTTTCGGAAAACTTGTTCAAAAGGATTTCACAAGACTGTTTGTATCCCCCTGCAATGAATCCATAGACATCCCAGTCTGTACTCGGTAGGTTAAATTCGGCTCCAACTAATATTGCGTAATCTGAGTATTTCCGCACTGCTGACGGTAGACTTTCTTTGAATGACCTTAAAGCTGTCACAGGAAAATCGAATGGCCGGTAAAAACATTTAACAATTAACTTGATTTCACCTAGACCTGTTATACACGCCCAGATAACTTCACTGTCACATTCGAATTCGACCTCAATAGAGACAATATTTTTGTCATCTGCAATGAACACTCCCCTTCCTGTGGCGTCTAAGCTCTCTTTTCGATTTGTGTTCTATTAATCGCTGAATATCTAGGAGCTTTCTACTTCGCATATCAGCCAGCTCTCGATCCGGAAAATAATTTGAGCGCGATAAAATTCCTGCGTGGCAGAAACGTAGGGAACTTTGTTACGAATACTTCGGCAATTTAATGTTAAAATTTGGACAGTCGAAGCGTCATTACTCTGAACGCGGTCTGATTTCGCTATATGCTTGTCGTCTTGCGAGTGTTCACAGGAGTACGTCAAAATACCGCATAGATTAAAAAACACTCATGAGCACTCCACAAGTTCTTTGCTACCCGAGTAGGTGCTTCCTTTGTGTAGTGCATCCCTGACCTATCAAGGGTGTCCTAGAATTCCCCACTCAATGACACAGTTCCAGAAACGTGCAGCTAACACCGCCACAGAGTCGACGAAGCCTTTGATTGAGACCCTCCACTCGGCTCCAAACCAAACGATCCCTACTAACTATGGCAACGATACTAAAAATTGAGAGCTCTGCTTGCACCCCAGCAGCCTTCATCACCTCCGCAAGTCGTCTTTATGAATTGAGGACGGCCTCTGAACCCATGCTACAGGCGTCGTTGGTGCTGGCGTGAGCCTCAACTTGCAGACAGCTGCACCCTCCACGCTAGATAGCTGTTGGCAAGACCTCCTCCATATCTCGGATGAGACACCTGGCGCACACACACCGAATCCACATTGGTTTTCTTTCCGGTCTTGAGCGCTAAGGGGCTCCAAACCGCGCCTAACGTTGGAGCTCCTGATAACTAGTAAACTCCTGCCCCCGTTTTTCTTCTGAGACCCTACTGAAGGAACGACCACCTTTCCGCCCTTTGGAGAGAACAGACGAGCCCAGACGGTCAGTCTCCACATTGGCCCACCGCCTCGAGCGACACGAAAGCTTTACCATCTGCCACTCACCTTAATGTGAGGGCGGATCCATCTGTCGGGTATGGTAGCAGACGCCTCGGCAGCAGAGCTCGTATGTTCCTATAGGGAAAGACGTATATTATACAATATGTACAAGAACTGAGAGGGAGCGATAAGAGTGGAAGGCCAAGAACAAAGTGCTCAGAGTAAAAAGGGTGAAAGACAGAGATGTAGTCTTTCGCCTCTTCTGTTCTGATCGAAGAAGACACGACGAAAATGAAAGAAAAGTGCAGAAAGGAGATTCAAATTCAGTGTGATAGGACATCAGTGATAATATTCGCAGATTATATTGCTTGAAAGTGAATAGGAATTGCTGGATGTGTTGAATGGAGTGAACAGTGTAATGAATAGATTGACAATAAACCAAAGACGACGAAAGTAATCAGAAGCAGAAATGAGATTAGCGGAAACCTTAATCTCCAAATTGGGGACCATGAAATAGACAGCAGTTAAGGAATTTTAGTACTTTGGGAACAAGGCAACATATAACGGACGAAGCAGTAACACTAAGAAACAAGCTGGCACAGACAAAGAGAGCATTCCTAGCCAAGAAAAACTCTGCTAATGTCAAACATAGGCCTTAATCTGAGGAAAAACTTCTAAGAATGTACGTTTGGAGCACATGATTGTATGCTATTCAATCATGGACTGTGAGAAAACTGGAAAAGAAGAGAATCGAAGCGTTTGAGATGTGGTTCTATAAAAAAAATGTTGAAAATAAGGTGTACTGCTAAGATAAGGAACATACGGAAAACACTGACAAGAAGAAGGTATAGGATGATAGGACATGCATTAAGACACTAAGAGCTAACTTCCAAAGTACTAGCGGTGGTTGTAGAGGGTAAAAACTATAGAGGAAAACAAAGATTGGAATACATCAGGCCGGCCGCGGTGGCCGTGCAGTTCTAGGCGCTTTAGTCCGGAACCGCGCGACATTAAGACACTAAGAGCTAACTTCCAATGTACTAGCGGTGGTTGTAGAGGGTAAAAACTATAGAGGAAAACAAAGATTGGAATACATCAGGCCGGCCGCGGTGGCCGTGCAGTTCTAGGCGCTTTAGTCCGGAACCGCGCGACTGCTACGGTCGCAGGTTCGAATCCTGCCTCGGGCATGGATGTATGTGGTGTCCTTAGGTTAGTTAGATTTAAGTAGTTCTAAGTTCTAGGGGACTGATGACCTCAGATGTTAAGTCCCATAGTGCTCAGAGCCATTTGAACGATTTGAATACATCAGACAAATAATTTTGGACGTAGGATGCAAGTTCTGATGATCTGAGGTGAAAAAACTGGCACAGACGAGGAACTCGTGGCTGGCCATATGAAACCTACCAGAAAACTGATGACAATAAAATGCCGGGACATCTGTTGTGTAGGGACTTTTGTCCTGGTGACGGTGACTGCCGGAGTTATCCGCTCTTGAACGTAACAAGGTACTTGCGAGGAAGTTGAGCACTGTCGCAGAAGGGAAGATGCTTATGAGGTAAACGGGTGGCACTTTTCGTGACATTACAGCTCTTGAATATAGTGAAGACCGAATTTGTGTTCGCTAATTCGTATCATCTCGACTCAAAAAGACCAGCCGTCAAGTACAAGAGAGGAGGGAAATATGATGGAGATGTTGGTCACACTATACGGAACATAGTCGTAGTCTGCCCGTCTCCAATGATTTCGATGTCGACGGGACGTTAAACCAAGTCTTCTTGCCTAAGTAATCCGTACAACATGAGACAAGTATTTAGTGGACTGTAAGGCCATAGTTCAGATCATAAAGATCTCCGTGTTCTGAAGAACTGCTACAAGCAGTAACTCCTTGAGCCTAAAGCAATATGAAGAGTTTCGCTCTTACTATTATACGTTTCGAAATTTGTCGATAGTATATGTGTTACTAAATTACTCCTGTTTCGCTAAATGTGAACAGACCTCAATGTTCGTAAAATAATTATGCGAAATAAATATTCAGCGTATGAATTTTTACTCTAATGTTGTTGCGAATACAGGCGTAATTGGTTGTACAATACAAGACTGTATTTAATCTGAATGCAATAATTAGATTCCACATCTGATCTGTTGTTGCGCACAATTCTTAGACCATTCGCAGAATCATAGACTATTTGAAAACATTTACCCTGTTGCAAACAACTGATTCCAAGCTATTCGTTCCCTTATACAGCGAAACGGAACATATTCGCAGTACTGGAGAACAATGGTTAAATTGTTAAGACACTGTTCTCCTAATCGGGAGAGGCAGGATTCCAATCCTGTCGGATTTGTTTGATGTAGGTTTTCTTTGCTTTCTCTAAATCACGTGGCCTAGTATCCGTATAGTGAACATGAAACATCGACTCACACAGGAAAGGACTACATCACGTAGTCCGCCCCTCCTGCAATGTTCTTACCAGTGATGTGTATGCTGCTAGACGTAAAACGGCCTCCAAGCAATCATGTAGTGCAGGAAGCAAGCATCAAAATTTCTCTGCGGTTCATCGTCTTTGTGGCCTAAGTTCACGCTCGATCCGAAACTTTTTATTGCAGGATAATGTAGCACTTTCTAAGCTTAAACAGTACGACGTTCCTGGAGGACAAAAAGTTTCTCTCAAAGAATTACGACATATCAAGGAAAAAGCACTTGAGTGTAACGAAGCTTTCTTCGTTCGTACGCAGTATCTTTGTCTTGCAGACAATAGATGTAGGTCCGCAAATAAATTTCACTTCCTACATTTCCGAAAGACATTCGACACCAACCCACATCGGCAGTTGCTAACTTGGATACAATCAAACGTAGTATCCTCGTAACTATGTGATTGGCTCGATGAATATTTGACTAAAGAACGCAGTACTTTATATTGGACAGTCAGTATTCCACAATCCTCACAAACTAAAGTAACATAGGGTGTGCCCAAAGAAACGTAAAATGTACCGCTAAGGTTTTCCACGTACGTAAACGATTTATCGGATAGGATCAGCAGCACTGTAACGTTGTTTTTTACGACACTGTTGCTTACAGGAAATTCTCGTATGGAATTGCAGAAAGACTTCAACAAAATCTCCGTTTTGTGTACTGAAAAGCAGCTAAGTATAGATATTGTCTCAAGTAATTTTCTTCTAACCTTCCTTTCTTTTCCTTCCGGCTCGTATATCAAATGGTGAGCTCGTCTTTTCCCTTTAGCTTGAAGCATGCTTTGGAATAGACCAGTGTGGTCCATTGATAAACCCGAAGACTCATCTTTACTTAGAGCCAGATTTAAATTGGAGCATTTCCATTATTGTTTTAAGTTCCTTGGCTTCTATATGGCGCTCATGGATACAATGAATGTCCCCTCAACAAATTCTTTTCCGGCATTTGAAGATCTGGACGATAGGACGCATTTGTGGGTAATAGAAAGCAGTTGAAGAATTACAAATGGGTGCGAGGTAAGATGTAGCAGCTGTAACTGGTTTTCAATATGTTATATTCACAATTCATCTCGTAAACAAGAAGAATTTTTTACACTTCTACACCTACGATCGTATCATCCTTCCAGGTAACTTATAACAAAATTTAAGTCGCCTCTATAAGTGAAATGTGATGGTGCTCGATTCGGAAGTTCAAAAATGGTTCAAATGGCTCTGAGCACTATGGGACTTAACATCTATGGTCATCAGTCCCCTAGAACTTAGAACTACTTAAACCTAACTAACCTAAGGACATCACACAACACCCAGTCATCACGAGGCAGAGAAAATCCCTGACCCCGCCGGGAATCGAACCCGGGAACCCGGGCGTGGGAAGCGAGAACGCTACCGCACGACCACGAGCTGCGGACCATTCGGAAGTAGCCAGATCGAATACTGCTGGCTGAAGAAATATTTACTGCCAGTATTTGGCCGAATAGCGGGAGAGAGGTGGTGGCGGTCCTGAACACCAGACTGTGCGTCAGTCTCCTAGATGAAATTCTTAACCTGTCCCCAGTATCGAATCGAGTGATATGTGACCCTGTTGATGGTAATCCGTGGGTCAGATGGTAGTTGCCTGTTTGCCAGCTCTCTGTTTCTTCCCCTCCCTTTTCTTTATCTATAGCGACGTAAACAAAACAAAACACAACACGGCACGACAGTGCGGTGGTCAAGCACTCACCAGTGATCTACGGAAGGCAGAGGCACACTTGTCGCTTTGTAACAGGTCAGCCCAAAACGAAGGTATACCATCACTACTAGATCTCTGCCAGTTTGGAGTTGGGAGATTCCCTTATCTGCCTCCAACACTACTTTCATGAATAGGGTATAGAACTGATCTGGGCTTCGAATGAATTGTTCACTTCTCAGCGTCCGCTGCCTTAACATCGTCATCTCGAAATTCCGAGGTAGCGAGTTCAAAGAAATATAGGAAGAAGACAAAGAGGTCATTAGAGACGGGTCAAAAGCCATAGCTTTCATCGAAGACCTAAATCTGGATGGTAGGACTTTTTTTTAATCGTCTCCCTCCCGCCTACGAGTCCTGTGTCTTAACATTGCACCACATCACTCGGAGCCACGGGTTCGAGTAGCGGCCTGTACACAGGTATCGATTTAAATCCGCCACGTGACACCAACCCAGCTAACTTAGTCACCGGCAGTAGTATACTGGTGGTGTTGTGTTCTTTGGTCCCAAGAGTGGTTTGATACTGCTATCCACTATCCTGTGCATGCGTCTTAATCTCTACATAAGTATTGCAACCTCTATCCTTTCGTACCTGCTTACCGAATTCAAGCGATGGTTCCTCTCTAAAAAAATTTCCCTGCAAATTTCCCTCCATTATCAATTTGACGATTCCTTGATTCCTCATGTGTCGTGTCAATCGATCCCTTCTTTTACTCAAGTTATGCGATTTCTTTTCTCCTCAGTTCTATTCAGTACTTCCTCATTAGTTATTAGGTCTAACCATATAATCTTCGGCATTCATCTGTAGGGCCACATTTCAAAAGCTTCTATTCTTCTCTAGTGTGAACTTCTTACTGTCCATCTTTCACTTCTGTATAAGGCTACACTCCAGACAAAGACCTCCAGAAGATACGTCCTAACACTAAAACTTATATTTGCTGTTAACAAATCTCTTTTTTTCTGGAATACTTTTCTTGACCGTGTAGACCGCGTCTCATATCCTCTGTTCTTCGACCATCAACATTTATTGCGCTGCCCAAATAGCAAAACCTGTTAACTTCTTTAGTTTCTTAATTCCTGGTCTAATTCCCTCAGCATAGCCTTATTTAATGCGATTACATTTCCTTACCCTTCTTTAACTTTTGTTCATGTTTATCATATAACCTGTTTTCAAGACACTATGTACTCAGTTTAACTGCTCTCCATGTCCTTTTCTGTCTCTTACAGAGTTACAACGTCATCGGAACGCCTTAAATTTTTTTTTCCTGAACTTTAATTTCTTTCCAAATTTCTTGTTGGTTTTCATCACAGATTTCTTGAGATATATACACTCCTGGAAATGGAAAAAAGAACACATTGACACCGGTGTGTCAGACCCACCATACTTGCTCCGGACACTGCGAGAGGGCTGTACAAGCAATGATCACACGCACGGCACAGCGGACACACCAGGAACCGCGGTGTTGGCCGTCGAATGGCGCTAGCTGCGCAGCATTTGTGCACCGCCGCCGTCAGTGTCAGCCAGTTTGCCGTGGCATACGGAGCTCCATCGCAGTCTTTAACACTGGTAGCATGCCGCGACAGCGTGGACGTGGGAAGGTGCACGTGCCCGTCGACCTGGGACCGGACCGCAGCGACGCACGGATGCACGCCAAGACCGTAGGATCCTACGCAGTGCCGTAGGGGACCGCACCGCCACTTCCCAGCAAATTAGGGACACTGTTGCTCCTGGGGTATCGGCGAGGACCATTCGCAACCGTCTCCATGAAGCTGGGCTACGGTCCCGCACACCGTTAGGCCGTCTTCCGCTCACGCCCCAACATCGTGCAGCCCGCCTCCAGTGGTGTCGCGACAGGCGTGAATGGAGGGACGAATGGAGACGTGTCGTCTTCAGCGATGAGAGTCGCTTCTGCCTTGGTGCCAATGATGGTCGTATGCGTGTTTGGCGCCGTGCAGGTGAACCGCCACAATCAAGACTGCATACGACCGAGGCACACAGGGCCAACATCCGGCATCATGGTGTGGGGAGCGATCTCCTACACTGGCCGTACACCACTGGTGATCGTCGAGGGGACACTGAATAGTGCACGGTACATCCAAACCGTCATCGAACCCATCGTTCTACCATTCCTAGACCGGCAAGGGAACTTGCTGTTCCAACAGGACAATGCACGTCCGCATGTATCCCGTGCCACCCAACGTGCTCTAGAAGGTGTAAGTCAACTACCCTGGCCAGCAAGATCTCCGGATCTGTCCCCCATTGAGCATGTTTGGGACTGGATGAAGCGTCGTCTCACGCGGTCTGCACGTCCAGCACGAACGCTGGTCCAACTGAGGCGCCAGGTGGAAATGGCATGGCAAGCCGTTCCACAGGACTACATCCAGCATCTCTACGATCGTCTCCATGGGAGAATAGCAGCCTGCATTGGTGCGAAAGGTGGATATACACTGTACTAGTGCCGACATTGTGCATGCTCTGTTGCCTGTGTCTATGTGCCTGTGGTTCTGTCAGTGTGATCATGTGATGTATCTGACCCCAGGAATGTGTTAATAAAGTTTCCCCTTCCTGGGACAATGAATTCACGGTGTTCTTATTTCAATTTCCAGGAGTGTATATTGAATGGCATCAGGGATAGACTACAAACCTTTACAAACTGCTGCTTCCCTTTCATGTCCTTAAACTCTTAAAACTGCGGTCTCATTTCTCTATAAGCTATGAATATTCTTTCGCTTCCTGTATTTAACGCGTGCTGCCTTCAGAGTGACAAAATGTAGTCCAGTCTACATTGTCAAAAGCTTTCTCTGAATCTGCAAATGCTATAAACGTAGGGAGCCTTTCTTCAGTCTTTGTTCTAAGATAAATCGTAGGGTCAGTATGGCCTCATATGTCCCTAGAACCCAAACTGGTGTTCTCCAACTTCGGCTTCTACCAGTTTACCATTCTTCTGTACATGATTCGTTTCAGTATTTTGCAACCATGATTTATTAACCTGATGGTTCGGTAATATTCACACCTATCAGCACTCTTTTTTTTTAAACTGGAATTACTACGAGGGTTGGAACTTTGCTAGTGGTAACTATTTATTTACAGTTCGTACAAAAATAGATAGGTGTTTCAAAATTTTACTAACCTTCAAAGTAGTCATCAGCATTGCGTATAACCCGTTGCCAGTGGTGTGGAAGTCGTAGGATACTCTTCGCAATGCCAGTTGTGTTGAAAGTTCGAGCGGCGCGGTCTACTGCCCGACGAATTTGTGGCAGTTCTGAAGCGAATGCCGTGAAGTGTTTCCTTCAGTTTAGAAATCGAGTTGAACTCACGAGGGCTTAAGTCAGTAAAGTGCAGTAGGAGGTATAGCACTTAGCAGCCCCATCAGTCAAACAAATCAGTAACAGCTTGCACTGTACTTGCTTAAGCATTGTCAAAAATGGTTCAAATGGCTCTGAGCACTATGCGACTTAACTTCTGTGGTCATCAGTTGCCTAGACCTTAGAACTAATTAAACCTAACAACTAACCCAAGGACAGCACACATATCCATGCTCGAGGCAGGATTCGAACCTGCGACCGTTGCGGTCGCTCGGTTCCAGACTGTAGCGCCTAGAACCGCACGGCCACTCCGGCCGGCTTGAACACTGTTCTTCAATATGATGGTCAGGTCGTGTAATCACTTCTGTCTCTAAATTGGTCGTAGATTGTGTTCCAAAATTAACAGCGTAGAGACAGAAGTGATGACACTTTCTACAGTAACTGACCATCATTTTGCAGGACAATGCTCAAGCACGTACAATGCAAGCTGTTACTGATTTGTTTGACTGGTGGGGCTGCTAAGTGCTATTCCACCTACTGCACTTTACTGACTTAAGCCCTCGTGAGTTCAACTCGATTTCTAAACTGAAGGAGACACTTTACGGCATTCGCTTCAGAACTGCTACCAGTTCGTCGGACAGTAGACCGCGCCGCTCGAACTGTCAACACAACTGGCATTGCTAAGAGTATCCTACGACTTCCATATCACTGGCAACGGGTTATGCACAATGCTGGTGACTACTTTGAAGGTCAGTAAAACTTTGAAACACGTGTCTATATTGTACGAGCTGTAAATAAATAGTTGGAACTATTAAAGTTCCAACCCTCATACATTGTTCTTGAACTTAATGGGTGTTTCGCCATTCTCAATACTTCTTGCACGACAGATGGTATATTTTAGCCAAGGATGGGTCTCCTACAGGGTTTTTGTTCTGGCTCAGATCATTCGGTGCTCTGTCAAATTCTTCCCGCAATATCGTATTTAGTATACCGCTATGTAATAAAATCTTCGTTAAAAGCGTAAATTCCAATACGAGATGTATTAAAAATTCGTTCCATATAAGCAGACCTTTCTAACAGCAGCTTTGAAAGATTCCTCAGCGCGCAGTTCTCTGCTACACCAGTGCGCTGCTCTCTGCTACACCAGTGCGCTACGCGCGATGTTCTTGATGGTTTACACGTCGCCGACGCCGAACACTGATGTGACCAGATTGTGTATCACCTGTGACAGGGGTGGCGCTGACCGCCAGCGCGGCTGCGCTGATTGTCGAGCAGGATGACACACGCGGCAGGGTCCGCACGCGCACGCCTCGCCTGAGTCACAGGCACGGCGGCCGTCGCTCGTACGCGCATCGATCTCTCGCGCCAGTCGATCCGCTCGCCGCCCATTCACAAGTGTGCCCGCCGGCCTCGGCTGTCGCGCGCAACTCGCTATCGACCCGGACAGCTTGGCGGCCGGCTTCAGACTCGTTGAGTTTTCGAGACGTCAGTGCGTGTCGCTGGTACTCTTGTACAAGACCTTTCCACTTTACAACACCGAAAGCCTCAAGCGCCTACTGAATCCTGGCTTTCGTGCCAGCTACCTGCACTTATTGCGAATGAGGCTATAACTGCCATATATTACAAATTCGCGATAACTGCGATGGGTAGTCGAAAATTTTTAATTATCACCTCGAAGAAATGTAGCTGCGACCTTGGAACGTGGTGATGGTATAAGCAACATATTTTCGCCAACGATGGATAGCTTGGCGGAGACCCCGGTTGTAGTAGTGTGCGTTTCAGCTAGAAAATCGCCTCTCCGTCGTTCTGGAAATGGCTGTCAGACTGTTTGACAGAAAAGTGGAAAGAGGAAGAATTCACTGGATGGTAGGGCAAAATAGCCCCAAGGAGCAGCCTGTGTAACTGCCGTGTGCAGAATGAGCTGGGGCATTGTTGTGGACCAAAAACAAACTCTCGGACAGCTTCCTGCGATATTTCTCTTGACCTCAGCAGGAGATTTCGGTGGCACGCTCCTGTAGCGGGTTTCCTCTTATGATCGTAATCTGTGAGCAACATACGATGACGACAGTTCCAAGAAACACTCAGCATCCCCATAGAATGTGTCGTATGTGAGCGACAGAAGCGACCCACAGACTGCGACAGCTTCAGGCGGCAAAACACGGCCACAGGTATAGCTTGGGGAGTGTCCTTGGTTGGCGACGTGCGTGCCACTGCTGGTCGTCTGCTACAACTGGTGACACACGAATTCAAATGTTTGAATCTTGTCACTGCAGCACACACGACTGCGGACAGTCTTCTTGGTGAAGCTCTGGAGTGAACGTGCCGGTTCTGTGACATATTATCATCCTGTTTTAAGAAAAATATTTGATGAAAAAAAAAGATTCTTCCTCAACCTTCAGTTTATCTTCACTCGATAAAGGATTGAATTTTTTGTCGTTATTCATCATAGTCGCGTGGAGTGGCTGCACGGTTTGAGACGCATTACGAACTGCGCGGCTTCTCCCGCCGGAGGTTCAAGTCCTCCCTCGGTCATGGGTGTGTGTGTGTGTGTTGTTAACATAAGTTAGTTTAAGAGTGTTTAAGTCTAGGTACCGATGATGGTTCAAATGGCTCTGAGCACTATGGGACTCAACTGCTGTGGTCATAAGTCCCCTAGAACTTAGAACTACTTAAACCTAACTAACCTAAGGACAGCACACAACACCCAGCCATCACGAGGCAGAGAAAATCCCTGACCCCGCCGGGAATCGAACCCGGGAACCCGGGTGTGGGAAGCGAGAACGCTACCCCACGACCACGAGATGCGGGCAGGTACCGATGACCGCGACTGTCCGGTCCCTTAGGAATTCACACACATTTGAACGTTCATCATAGTTACTGTGCTGCATGAAACCAAGTAAATGACTGCACGAAAGTTTCAATGGTTTGCACAGATAAAAACTCATTGTGTAGATTATGCGCATAGTTCATTTTACGCCATACGTTACTTGTGAGAAATGTACCAACGTATCGAAATTGTATTTAAAGTTGAGAGAAAACTGTTATTTCCTTTTACTCTCAAGATATTAGTTTTTATACACGCAGACGGGTCGCATGGCGCGCGCCCAATTCCTTCTTTGTGCATAGGGAATAGTGGTTGTAAAAATCGTCATATATCATAAACGTTCAAGATATCGAAACAAGGTTTTTTGAAAATGACAGCACACAAAGAAGATGTATCTTCTGTATGATTAACAGTCGATACGTTTTGACCAATTTTTTAAGCGGAGCACATTAGTGTGATATTTAACTGTCAAGAAGGCTTCTTTCGAAACAGCTACTAAATTTAGAACATTTTGAGTATGTAAGAAGCTAGAATGGCAAATTAGACGTCCGTAAGATCATGATTGCTGAATAAACTTGAATATAAAAAATGAAAAATGAGTAGGTCAGATGTCTGTCAAATGATTTTTCTAAAATAAATAACATATATTAAAAAACATTTGATGTGTCTTTGACTGATGCTCAAGATCATGTACAGCAAATGACATGCATGAAATGAAATGTTTCCCTACCGGCCGGGGTGGCCGAGCGGTTCTAGGCGCTACAGTCTGGAACCGCGTGATCGCTACGGTCGCAGGTTCGAATCCTGCCTCGGGCATGGATGTTTGTGATGTCCTTAGGTTAGTTAGGTTTAAGTAGTTCTAAGTTCTAGTGGACTGATGACCTCAGAAGTTGAGTCGCATAGTGCTCAGAGCCATTTTTGAAATGTTTCTCTAAGCTGTTTTATTTCTTACTTTTAGACAAATCATTTCACAAAACCTTTGACCCTTTTTTAATAAATTTGTGTGCTATATTTATGCAGACTATTTATATTAACTGAAAAATTTGCCATTAACTTTGATTGCTGATAACTTAAGTTCCCAAAAATCAAATATCAGTAATATTTCATGGTTTTTCAGTGTATTTTTTTCGGAATTTAATGTGTGTGATGTACTTGGGTAGGTGTGTGTGCACTTAAAGCTCATGTACTTTGGCAAGACTTAAAAATTTACTTTGAGATGCAGTGTAACGAGTGTAGATAAAGCTTAGTACGCAGAACAGTTTATGGTATTGTAGCTGAGTCAATTAAAATACAGCCAGCCGCTACGGTCGCAGCTTCTCGAATCCTGCCTCGGGCATGGATGTGTGTGATGTCCTTATGTTAGTTAGGTTTAAATAGTTCAAAGTCTAGGACTGATGACAGATGTTAAGTCCCATAGTGCTTAGATCCATTTGAACCAAAAGCATATGTGATGTAAACGCGACAGAAAAATGAGCCTGCGATCGCTGAAAGAAATAAATTTGGAGTTTAAAGTCTCGTTGCTGAGGAGTTCATTAAAGAAGTAGCACAAGCCCGGATTGGGAAAGGATGGGGAAGGAAACCAGCCGTGCCCTTATCCAAGGAAACATCCCGGCATTTGTCTTAGGTGATTTAGGCAAATCACATAAAATATAAATCTGAACGGTCGGACGAGAATTTAAACTGCCGTCCTCACGAATGCGAATCCACTGTGCTAACCAGTGCCACCTCGTTCAGTGTGACAAGTGGAGGCAGTGGCATAGGTTACCCCAAAGTCGTACGAATGTCTCACAAATTCACCTAAATCCACTTATAATGGAGGGGTAAACATCTGAAACACGTGGTGGAAATAAAATTGTGTCTGGTAACACTAAACTTACAGTTTCAGTCGATAAGTAACCAACGTATAGCTCACGGCCACTTATCACACTGATTGAAGAGGAGGATGTATGAGGACAAACATAGCCGTATTTCAGTGTACTCGTAACCATGTGTGCCCATAATACAAATTGCGAGAACTTTTTGATACCATCTCCTACGTATTGTAGATAATTACATGAAAGAATGAGATTCTTGTTAGCTTGTTCGTTACAAGTTGTTAATGCAGTTCCAAACAAAAATAGTAGCTTCGTTATAACTAGCTAGGCAACAATTTGCTTGTTACACCGACGCTAGAAACCGTTACATTATCTCGTGAAAGTATATCGCCATATTCAGACTCCCAGCTGAAGTTTTTTCACTGGCCAACACTGAACTGTGCGCATTCGCCAGAAAGTTTGTGTTTCGTTTGTCGTCTAAGCACAAATCGATACAGCAAGGCATTGGATTGCTTCAGACAAGGAATGCGGTGAGCACGAAACCCGATCGGCGTGCCGCCATCTACGGACCTCGTTGTTGACCGTTAATTATTCACGCCGGGCGTGGTTGGTTTGGCCGGAGCATTTCCTTGCGTGGGAGAACGAGCCACCTGTCCGTCCTTCTCCGTGTTGCTTTCTGCGGGCCAACTCGTAGCAATGTTCAAGCGTATCGCTTAGATTTTGCCGTACTGATGGGAGGAAACCGCATCTGAGTTTAAAACACACTCCACCGTAAGCTCCAGCAGAAGTTATCGACGGGCGTGGAAGAGTGGCACACATTGGCTAATATTCAAAAAGAATGTGGTAGGAGTCCACGTGCAGACATCCTGATTTCGATTTTCCGTGGCTTCCGTAAAACACTTGTGCCGAAAGCTGGGATGGTTTCTTCTGTCGATTCATGCTCGATCACTCCTCCTCTCCAAATAGTATCGGCTGTAGTGACCTCGACGTGTAAGCAACAGTAAAATATTAACATAAATCTAACATTTCTCTTTTCCTTTATTCCTTTCCTCCTTTTTCCCGGATGAATGTTACAGTATGCCGCCTCGCACTGTTTTTTTTTTTTATAAACCATTGGTGCCCATTGCGCTTCCGTAGGCAAACGTTTTGTTGGTCTTCAGGTTGCATCCGAACTGTTCTATTTATTATATCTAATATTTGTTTTTCTTTTGTTTCACTTATTCTCTGACAATACGATCCTGGAAATTCTTTTTATATCTTAAAAATTCTTTCGTTCTACCTTTCCATCTCTCCTACCGTGCCTTTCCAACCAAACGGAGAAAGTGAGTTACTGTATGATTGAGCTGCGTTTTGAATTTTCTGCCAAATCACCCAATAATCTGTGCTGAGAATAAAAATTGGATAAGAGGGAAAGAACATAGTCTGAGGGTTATCTTCAGGTGAACACACAATTAGATAAGAAGGCCCTCAATCATTTTCTGCATACTTTTTGAATAGTGAGCTCGCTCTCTTTTTCCTGCCACTGAGCGAGGTTCTGGAGTTTCATTCCGACTGTCCGGGTTTATGTTTCCGTTCGGCCATCCAGGTATAAGTTTTTTTGTCGTTTCACGAAGCCACTTCGAACGAGTGTCCTCTTGGTTCCTTTGAAATATCTATGGCCCATATCCTGCCCCATCCTTGGTCAGTCCGAGCTTGAACTCCGTCTCTGATGAACTCGTGGTCAACAAGACCATTAACGGTGAGCTCCCTTCGCTATGAGGACTATCTCATCTGGGCAATTACGGGACAACTTACATTTAAACCATTGAGCGTTGTGACACATTGTACGAAGGTCGCAGGGAAAGACATGGCGTGTCAGAAAATCGTAAGATCTATCGGGGCATTTGCATATAATTGTTGAAATGCTTTAGGAATCCGTGGTTGTGTCCGCAGCTCACGGTCTAGTAGTAGACTCAAGTGTTTAGCGTCCCTGCCTCTAGATCGTGAAGTCCCGGGCTCGATCCCGGCCGGGTCGAAGATTTTCTTTCGCTCAGGGCTGAATGCTTTTGTTTTCCTAATGATTTCATCTCAGTTTCACCGAGGCGAAAATAGGACCTGCACTAGGCGGCCGAACAACCTCAGACGGTGTCTCCGGAGCTATAATGCCATACGATCATTTCATTTTTCAATATTGATTTTAATAAGGGCTGGAATGGTGTATAATAAATTGAATTGTGAAAGTGATCTGCTCGACGTGAACCGGAATTGCATCTGTCAGTGGGATATTGTTTCAATTTTTAGGTTTTTAAACCTATAATTGAAAATGAAGCAGAAATGAGCTCTTGAAAATCCTCTGGAAATTGACATCTTTAGAAATTGGGTGCAGCACGACATTTAAATCATTGGCTGCGGAAGGGGGAAGGGTCTTGTTACAAGTTTCTTGGAGTGGGCTTGTTTCGCCACAACTATATAACTTCAAATGGTTCAAATGGCTCTGAGCACTATGGGACTCAACTGCTGTGGTCATTAGTCCCCTAGAACTTAGAACTACTTAAACCTAACTAACCTAAGGACATCACAAACATCCATGCCCTAGGCAGGATTCGAACCTGCGACCGTAGCAGTCGCACGGTTCCGGACTGCGCGCCTACAACTATATAACTACTCGTATATTAACAGCAGGCCTCTTGCATGCCGCATTGTTGATATGTATTGTCCTAGCGACGGTTCGTCTTTTATGTGAAAGCACGGCCACTGAAGGTACCTTTCACATAAGAAGCAAAACACACCTGCGACAGTGAACTATACAATCCAACACATAAAACGAGTTTTGTTTATGCCATCTCATATTGGCTCCTTTGTCATTGCCAATATCAGAAATGTCTTTGAACCCTTTTGGTTTCATCGGTTACTGTTGCTACAATGGTAGGTGATCAAGATTTAAGTGACTTTAAAGTGTTATAGTCTGCACACGAGCGGTGGCAAACAGCATCTCCGAGGTAGCGATGAAGTGGGGATTTTCCCGTACAACTATTTCACGAGTGTACTGTGAATATCAGGAACCCGCAAAATATCAAATCTCCGATATCGCTACAGTCGGAAAAAGATCCTGTAAGAACGGAACCAACGACGACTGAAGAGAATCGTTCAGCGTGACAGGAGTGCAGTCCTACCTCGAATTGCTGCAGATTTCAGTGGTGGGTCATCAACAGGTGTCAGCGTGCAAATCACTCGTATACCCTTGATGACTGCACGACAGAAAGCTTTACGCATCGCCTGGGGCCGTGAACATCGACACTGGACCGTTGATGACGGTAACATGTTGCCTGGTCGGACGACTCTCGTTTCAAATTGCATCGAGCGAATGGACGTATACGGGTATGGAGACAACCTCGTGAATCCATGGACCCTGCATGTCAACAGGGAACTGTTCAAGCTGGTGGAGGCCTGTAATGGTGTTGGGCGTGTGCAGTTGGAGTGATATGGGATCCCTGATACGTCTAGATACGACTCTGACAGGTGACCCGTATGTAAGCAGCCGGTATGATCACTTGCATCCATTCATGTCCATTGCGCATGCCGACGGACTTCTACAATTCTAGCAGGACATTTGCGACACCCCATACGTTCTCAATTGCTACAGAGTGGCTCCAGGAATACTCTTCTGAGTTTAAACATTTCCGTTGGCCATCAAACTCCCCAGACATGAACATTTTGAGCATATCTGGGATGCCTTGCAAAGTTCTGTTCAGAAGAGATCTCCACCCCTGGTACTCTTACGGACTTATCAACAATCCTGCAGGATTCATGGTGTCAATTCCCTCCAGCACTACCTCCGACATTAATCGAGTCCATGCCACGTCGTGCTGTGGCACTTCTGCGTGCTTGCAGGACATTACACGATACTACACATGAGTACCAGTTTCTTTGGCTCTAAAGTGTATGTGCACCTACGAGACCAAAAATATTACGCAGCTGGCTGATCTTTTTTCGGGCAATGTTGTAGATATTTTGCGCCGCTTTGAGTTTCTATTCGCGAGTAACTGATCAGGTGCGCATCTGTCTTCTAAATGAAAACACAGACTTTTTACTTCCTCTCCAGCCCTCTATTCAACTTATTAGTGGGATTATATTTATTCCAAGAAACCCTCAGATAGCACCTCGCTATTGGTGTCACAGGCTAAGAAATTGTAGGAAATCGGGTAAACATATCTTGGAAATTTCAAAACATTAATGTTAGTGTTTCGAGAACTGATGTTAGTTTTTCAAGTGCAGTGGAGGTAACTGCTCAAACCACAGTCTTCTAATTGTTGGTAACGCTTGTTACTTTTTACGAACATGTACATAGCACCTAATATGGCACACAACAGGTACTAAATTTACAATCGAAAACGCACGAGGAATGCATAAAGAAACTAAGAGCCGATGAGTTGATGAGCTGCTAGAGCGGCACAAACTAGAAAAAATAGAACGTACGAGGCGTATTTTTTAAAGTATGTACCGTTTTGAAATTAAAAAAAGACATGCTAAGATATCTCAATAATTTTATTTTTACATGAAAGCCTGTACCTTGATCTACTTTTCTACATAATTTCAATATTGGGGCACTTGTCATAACGTTGTACCAGTTTTTGAATACCCTCCTCATAGAAGTCTGCTGCCTGACTTGTTAACCAGTGCATCACCACTGATTTGACTTCATCATCGTCTTGAAGACACTGACCGCCCAGGTGTTTCTTCAAGTGCAGCAACAGATGGTAGTCTCTGGGCGCAAGATCTGGCCTGTACCGAGGATGATCTAGAGTTTCCCGTCGAAAAGATGTGATGAGATCTTTGGTCTGATTCGCCACATGCGGGCGGGCATTGTCTTGCAGCAACACGATGCCCTTGCTCAACTTCCATGGACTGTTGCTATGATCCTGGTGTGACGTAGGCCACCCATGTTTCATCGCCCGTAACAATTTGGCTTAAGAAATCATCACCGTCGTTGTGGTACCACTCAAGGAAAGTCAATGCACTGTCTAAACGTTTGGTTTTGTGCACATCAGTCGACATTTTCGGTACCCAACGTGCGCACAATTTTCGGTAATTCAAGTGCTCGGTCACCATGCCATTCAAAACACTACGAGAAACGTTAGGAAAGTCATCCCGCAAGGAGGAAATCGTAAAACGTCTATTTTCTGTCACCTTATTGTCCACTTCCTGCACCAAACTTTCATTAACGATCGAAGGACGCCCACCCCGTTGTGCATCATGCACATATGTGCAGCCATCTTTAAATGCTCTCACCCACTTTCTTACCATTCCATCACTCATAATGTTTTCTCCGTGAACTGCACAGATCTCACGATGAATATCGATCGCTTTTAGGCCTTTAGCACTAAGAAATATTATAACAGCCCGTACTTCACAGTCGGCGGGACTCAAGATTATCGGAGACATCTTAAACACTCAGTACACAACGTAAACAAGGAAGAATCAGACTGTAATGGCGACAGTGCGTAGATTAAGGTACAGGCTTTCATGTAAAAATAAAATTATTGAGATATCTTAGCACGTCTTTTTTAATTTCAAAACGGTACTCACTTAAAAAACACGCCTCGTATATCCATATCAACGATTCTCGATAATTTTTGTTTGTACTTATAAACTTTGAGAGAGACCTTCGTAGACGAGTGCGTTCCTGCCAGTCATTATCGGCAATCCAGCAGTTATTGCCATTGTTGGCTGTCTGTCCTGCTCGCCTAGTCGCGATGGCGAACGAACGAGAGTCGAGGTGTTCGTGACTGGCGGCGTGGCGTATGAACAGCACGCGTTCCAGCGACGCTGTGAAATATGGTTGCAGACCTGCTTGGGCCGGCGCTTGAATTATGCCAACCGAAATAAATTGTGTGCAGCCGCCGCTGCGGACTTTCCGTGTACAACTTATTTCCTGAGTTTAGATTCCGGGGCAGCGTGTTTCATGCTTTACGACCCATTACGTTTCAGACTACTGCAGTAAAAGTCTTACGTCCTTGAGAATACTTATTAAGATGATGTCCTCACATTCTAGCACAAGGTACTTGCGTATCTCTGTGAAGAATATATGAGAGAGAGAGAGAGGGAGGGAGGGATGAGGGGGGGGGGAAGAGCTGGGGGGGGAGACGAAGTGTTGTGATACAGTTTTTGATTAATTCAGTCAAAAACTTGGAGTAACAGTGTGGTGTTTACTGACCCTATAAAGAAACATATATCCGGAAACGAATACTTGGTGCGATATGATCCATTTTACTTCTGTCGAGCACAGCCAGTCGTGTAGCTTGTCTTGCTGTTGACATTTATTGCTCATTCCTTATTGGTTGTATCTGTCTCTGTACATGGAAGAACGCCACATGGCAACTGGATTTTTGTAATTTTTTTTTATATGAAGTTCAGAATTCAGAGATCAGTTCGCCAAAGCCTCCAAACGAAACTGTCAACAGCTCTCAAGAAAATCTATTTTGAAGTTTTCCGAGCGTCTTCGATAGGCTAAAGAAAGGTCGAACCTTCGACAGGCACAGTGGCGTTGTTATAGAATGAGTGTATCATGTGGATGGCCTGGGTTCGATTCCCAGCTAATACAATTTTTTTTTAACTACGGTGCATGTTCTAGAAGCATTTCCTTGAAGCGTAAAATACATAAAGGTGGGGGAAAGTTGGGCAGTACTCCAAACTGGTAAACGTTGGTTCGAGTCTAGTTTCAGTCATTACGTTTTTCGTTCAGTTCGAAAACCTACGTCCTGTAAATATAAATTTCATCAGATACATGCTAATAAGCACACTTCCATTTTAATGAAAAATGCACATCTTCTTATTTATAAGCACATATCGCGCACAAAAACGTGTTTTCATTGCAAATTTCAATTCTTAATTACTCATATATCGTAAAAAACTTATTTGAATTAGAGAACTTACAATTTTTCATCTTTTGTACTTAACACGTCGCGGAAATGCTTGTAGACCGCGCACGTCCGCAGCTCGTGGTCGTGCGGTAGCGTTCTCGCTTCCCGCGCCCGGGTTTCCGGGTTCGATTCCCGGCGGGTTCAGGGATTTTCTCTGCCTCGTGATGACTGGGTGTTGTGTGCTGTCCGTAGGTTAGTTAGGTTTAAGTAGTTCTAAGTTCTAGGGGACTGATGACCATAGATGTTAAGTCCCATAGTGCTCAGAGCCATTTGAACCATTTAGAAAAAAATGGTTCAAATGGCTCTGAGCACTATGGGACTCAACTGCTGAGGTCATTAGTCCCATAGAACTTAGAACTAGTTAAACCTAACTAACCTAAGGACATCACAAACATCCATGCCCGAGGCAGGATTCGAACCTGCGACCGTAGCGGTCTTGCGGTTCCAGACTGCAGCGCCTTTAACCGCACGGCCACTTCGGCCGGCGAACCATTTAGATCGCGCACGTTTGTTTAAAAAGGTACATCGACAGGTAATCAAACCCAGGCCGCCCATATAACAGGCAAGCATTCTACAACACGCGCACGCAGTGCGTCGAAAATTCGACATTACTTTAGGGTATTAAAGACTCTCGGCAAACTTCAAAGTCGATTTTCTCGAGAACTGTAAGGAGTTACACAGTACTGCTTTTGGTGACTGATATTTCATTTCTGTGTGTCTCGTACCATAAACATAAAAAAGATGCAAAAATCCGATTTCTGTGTGGCGTCCTTGTTGTACCAATAATAGCGACTTGTTTGGAAAATGTGGAATTTTCAGGGAAATTTAATTTAATGGAAAAGTCAGGGAATTTTGAAACGCTCTAGGGGGAGTTGAACAGCTCGTTGTCGGGAAGAGACGTCCCGATTCGTAAACATTCGGTTGTGAAGTCGCGATAAGTAAAGGTGAAAAGGGGCGTTCAGTTGTTATAATGTTGGTTGTTACCTCCGGCACTTTCGCTGTCGTTCGGAATCTTCGTAATTTGCCTTGGCTTCTCGGGCTCCATTCCGTTTCCCATTGTGCGGCTATGAGTACGGCAGAATCTAAGTAAGCTGTGCGTGATAGTTTGTCACGTAATTGGAATTTGCCATTCGCACAAATGCAGTGGTGTTTAAATTGAAAATACGAATCCATATTCAAACACGCATATGCAGTATATCAGCGTCGAATATTCAAGTTTCGAAAATAATTTTTTTGCTAACTGGTCCACACTCTCGCAGTGTAATACTTAGTCAACAGTGACAGTGTGAAGAATGTCCGTTTTGAAACATGATGCATCGTTACTATCAGCGCCTATTTATATTACGTTCCAGTGAGAGTGGTTCAAGGCGTGTTCCTGAGAGAAATATTTATGTAGCTAATATTATCACTCAGTGATATGGAATGGCATCTTAAGTTCTTAGATTTTTGGCAGTGAAGACATTTAAAGGCACTAGTGTCTTCTACACCCATTATGTAATTTCCGCTTAGAATATAACTGTTTTTACAGTGTTACAAAGAACACTGTTTCTTGACCAGCAAACAAATAATCAATTTTGTATATAACTTATTTTCAGTTGTAGTTGTACTTGGAATAATCATTGAAGAGTGACGTACAAGCTCATAAAGTTTCATTTGCGGCCAACGAGATCAGCAAGTAAATCTTAATCTTATATAAAACAAAAATTCGTTCAGGAAAATTTGTAATTTAAGCCAGGAAAATCTTGTATTTTTCATGGAAATCTTTTGGTGAAGGTATGTCGCTATTCTATAAAACCTCTATGATGCTGTTGCCTGGCATAGCACTTCCAACTGTCTCGTAGATAAACCATTCCGTATGACTGGTTTTGAGGTGGTGCCTCGTACGACAGTACGTAACGCAAACATTTAGTGAGCGATGAATTTGCCTAGCGGGTCCAGTAGCGTGGCTCCCGGTTCACTTAATCTTAAGTTCTTAGATTTTTGGCAGTGAAGACATTTAAAGGCACTAGTGTCTTCTACACCCATAGACACCGTTCATACTTTGCACGTACGTGTTTGTCACGCATATGGCTAAACCGAGGACAGCCAAATGTGTTCGCATGTGATTCTCAAAGAAGCAGTGCTCAAGGGTGTGTAATTATGAGTGGTAACCTCACTGAGTACCTCCTGTTGTCAACAGACAGATGGCTGAATACGAGGGGACTTTAAAGACAAGTTACACATTATTGCCGAAGGCCAAGTGACTTTTATTGAATGTTGCACTACACTTCAAAGTGAAACGGAATGGTCGAAACTTTCTAGCAGTCTTACAGATAGCCACTTGGTCATGGAGCCGTTCGAGAACCGCTGTGTGAACGGCCTCGTCGTTGGAATATCTCTTTGTCCCCAGATGTTCTTTAAGCTTGCCGATAAGTTGGAAATCGCAAGGTGAAAGATATTCCTTCCTCCCCTATCATCGTCACTCACGTCTGTGCGACCTTGGTCAAATTGTCGGCACCATTTCGCTATGCCTGGACGTTTGCCGGCACGGTAGCTCAGCGTGTTCGGTCAGAGGGTTAGCTGCCCTCTGTAATAAAAAAAAACTGAGTTAATCGATCAACAACGAACTTAAACGGATGTCTTACGACGTCCGCCCAGAGCAGATGCAACGAACAAAAAGCGAACAAAATGAGATTAAAAAAAAAAAAGACGTGACGTTACGTTTGGTCCATAAAGACGTGACGTTACGTTTGGTCCATATACTGCCAGAACGACAGTGTGAATCTGTATGCAATTTAGACGTTTTGCCCTCAAGAATCGATTATTCCGCGTATTTCAGCTTTGGAATACGTTTCCGATTGCCGTGCCATTTAGGTCGCACACTGTGATGCAGCTGTAATCCGTTCCGCAGCGGAACTCTCACTGCAGGAAACCCAGATCATGTACTCTCTTCTGACAATACGGCACTCTTGTTGCGCACTGGTCTTAGCTAGGACGACATGTGTAACTTGATAATAATAAATGAATTGCCTCCAAGAGAGTATATACCACTGTGTGCTAGAGTCTCTCGCTGGATATTAACCCGAAGAACGAATCAATAAGCCATGTAGCACTGTACCTCAGTTGTTAGAAACGTTCCAGACCACGACGATTAGTTCCAGACCAGTCAGTGATGTGATAAGCCGCACTTAGTGGACCGCTCTTAGCGTGTCTTACATTGATTTTCTAACGAATGTGGAGTGAAGTCACCCAAGTTTGTAATTTGAATGTGATGCCATAGCTTTATGCGGAAATTACAATGTAACTTATGCCGTAATTGTTAGATAAAAGACACTTCAATACGTCTTTCAACGTACTGTATTGACATATGTCTCTACTCTGGTGTTTGGGGAAGATACTTGTTTTAACAACCACACAGTAAACTGAACGTCACGGAAAAGCAACGTTACGTCAGGTAGTGGTGTATTGACGCCATATCGAATGTCAAGATCGCATCACGTCGCAGTACCCTATACTGGATGGTGATAGGAAGTTTTAAGGACCGTCTGTCTCATGAAAAGTCGAAATAACCTCAGCATAAAGGAACTAGCAATGGTGATAGAATTATAAATAGCTGAAGCAAAATTCATATTCGATGTTTTTGCATAGTAGATAGGACTAGAGAGACAGAAAAATTCCTAACAAAAATTTCAAAACAAAATTTATTTGCTGGAAAAGTACATACAAGAACATGATATTTGTAAGGCAGTAAGTATCGTACTTTTACTTTATCCTTGTTGCCTTGTTTTGTTTCTAATTGCCGAATAATGTCGAAATAACTGAACTTCGTTCCATCTGTGGAAATGAGTGACTTATTTCAAAATAATTTTAAAAAAATATTCAGAACGTATTTATATTTGTATTTATGCACAGTGTAAATTGTTGGATAACAAGAATTATTTTTTCCTTTAAATTTTGAGTCTCTTAAGTGGGGGAGCACTACTAAGAGAAATGTCGAGTCTTCGTGCAACATTTCCAATACTTCACGAAAACATGAAGTAAACATTATGAAGTTGCATATTGTGCTACTACAACACCAGTAAAAGCGGGCGTATCGACTGACATAAAGATTAACAGGTGACGTCTACCATTCCGTCAACGTGAAAAAATCTGCAGATAACGTTGATGCTTCATTACGTTCCGTCAACACTTTTTGTGAATGACGCGACTTTTTTTTTTTAAGTGAAACTGCTGACGTCTCATTTCCGAAGCGATCTAAAGCGGAATGATCATGTAAAACAAACTGCACGAAAAACGTACGCCAGGCTGCAAATCTTACGGACATGTAATTCATACACGAAAGAAGTGGCTTACGAATCTCGTGGTCGACCGGTTCTAGAATTTGTGATCCTCACCAGATCCAACGGAGACTGGCACGTTTCATCAGAAGAATAGTTCATAAGGAGCATTAAGGAAATCATTCTTCTCACCAATATATACACACTCCGCAAGCGCCAGAGCCTTATGGAGATTCTCCAGTAACTCCAGTGGCATCTCCCACATACGTCTCGCGAAATGACGACGATGAGAAAATTAGAGGTATTAGAGCTCATACGGATGTCTGTCAATAGTAATTCTTCCCATGTACCATTTGGGCATAGAATGGGGAAGGGGGGAAATGATAGTGGTATCCTCTGCCACACACCATAAAGTGGCTTGCGGAATGTATATATAGTGAGAAGAATGGCTTCCTTAGTGCTCGTTATGAACACCAATTTTTTTTTTATTTCAACAGTAAACGATACCGTGATACGCAACATCTCTCTTGAACGGTCTGCTGCTAGTTCGTTGAACGTCTCTGTAACGCTGTCGCGACGACTAAACGATGTCGCGTCGAAATGCGTCATTCTTCGTTGGCTTTCCCCCATCTCTTCTACTAACCATTTTTGGTAAGGCCCTCAGACTGATGAATAATACTGAAGACTCGTTCGAGGAAGTGTTTTGTAAGCAACGTCTATTGTGGATGAACTGCGCCGTTTCTTAAGATTTTCCCAGTCCCCAGTTTAATTTCAAAACCGGACCACTGTGCGACTCGACGTTTGTCACATACATGGAATATTTCCAGAAGAGGAATCCACACCATGTCCTTGGAAAAAAAAAGACGTGGATTCAATAACTGTCTTACTTATTAGAAATGGAACGGAGGTACTTTCATCATTCTTCTCTTGAAAGAAAATGGACTGACGAACAGTACTGTAACCAGCTGTATATCATCACAGCTTGACCTAAAGTATGTATCGAAGCCTGAGATAAAAAATGAATTAACTGCTCTCGAATCTGTTGCGAAAATCAGCGCTGACAACCTGAATTACAAGTGTTAATTTCTCCTATTACGTCATCGTGGCTATGAGCTCAGGGTGGCGTCTTTCGAACTCGCTCACTCATCCGAGTCGCTGTTAACAAGCAGGGTCACCAATGAGAGGATGTTACGTTGGAAACGAGCTAGAAGGAAGGTGGTGGTTTCTTACCAGGCGATTGGCATAGGCGCTAAAATGGGACGAGACAGGTGATACGAAACAACCGCTAATGCAGAGCACATCCTGCGAAGAGAGTGTTAAAGTTTGAAGTGACGAGGTGCGAGCTACTGCTTTTACGGCCAGCTGATCCTGCAGTAGCGAGGGAGAAGCCTGTGGTGCGTGTATGGCTGCTTGGGACCCACTGGGGCACGCTGTTTTACGAGTGCTTTGTCTTCTCTCGAATCGATCAGCGTTTCCTCGTCTAGACGTGGGGAGGTGTGAGACAGTGGTTGGAAGAAACGGTGAACCGACGCCATGTCTGTTTTTGACTCTCGTACACTTATGATCCGTGGTTTGTTCATCTCTCTCTCTCTCTCTCTCTCTCTCTCTCTCTCTCTCTCTCTCTCTCTCTGCTGTTTCCGTCGGCAACCCCGTTTATATGATTTTCTGTTTTTATTATCTGATGTTTGACGGCCTATCAACACCGAATTCATCATATAAGAATTACATTAACACATTCAAGACTGGCCTCTGCCCTCCTGGATGGGGTAACTGGTCTGCTGCATTTACATATTTTTCGAAAATAATTGATTTCTAATTGTAATTGCAATAAATGTGTGTGATGTTTCATTTGGAGTGATGAAGCCTGCTTTATGTAATCTCAGAAATCTCATTATAAAATTTTAAAATTTGCAGACATACGAAGTGTTTTGCTGAATCCGGTCTTTATTCAGAAAAACTAGTAGACTCCGTTGTTGCACGTAAATTGCCTTAGTGTGGTATATTTTGGAATTTCCAGGCATACAAAGAGCTATATCACAACTTGGACACCACCAGGATGTTCATTTTCGGCACGTTTTCCCTTCTGGGTCTTACTTTACTGACATCAGAACACGCTTCGGAGACACGTGTTCGGTGTGGCTTTTGTGATACTTTTTGCGACGGGGCAGAAGGCGCAATGTTATCTACGAATTTTTACGCACAACACTGGCAAGACTCGGGCATCGTCCGCCTGACTAAGTGCCGCTGCTCGAGTCCAACTGCCACTCCTTCCACAATGTGTTAATCGAAGGACGCAGACGTGGCACCGCTTCTCATTTGAAACACGAGAGCTTCACTGAAATTTACACAGTGCTCCACCCACTTGGTAATGATGGGGTAAATCAGAAATTCTATTCAAGGCAAATGGAGCGATCCTGAGACAGGGTGAAAATTAGTTAGACCGACAAACTGTGGAAGGTTATACGGAATACCAAAACAAAAGTGTTTCTCTAACAAGGGAACCTCCCCATCGCACCCCCCTCAGATTTATTTATAAGTTGCCACAGTGGATAGACCTAGAAAAACAGAACATAGATCAATCGAGAAAACAGGAAGAAGTTGTGTGGAACTATGAAAAAATAAGCAAAATATACAAACTGATTAGTCCATGCGCAACACAGGCAACATCAAGGTTGGAAAGAACCCAGGAGCGCCGTGGTCCCGTGGTTAGCGTGAGCAGCTGCGGAACGAGAGGTTCTTGGTTCAAGTCTTCCTTCGAGCGAGAAGTTTAATTTTTTATTTTCAGACAATTATCAAAGTTCAGGCACTCACACATAATCAACTTCGCTCTCCAAAATTCCAGGACATGTTCAGATTTGCTTGGACATATGCAGGATTTGACGATCGATACTCGGAAAAAATTGAAAACGTTAAAAACATATGTTTTGACAGAGCACAGGGAAAAGTGTGTGACTGTAAGACTTTTGGATTCATTTGTTGCAGTTTATGTGACAAACTCTTATGTTTTCATCACTTTTTTGGGAGTAATTATCACATCCACAAGAAAACCTAAATCGGGCAAGGTAGAAGAATCTTTTTACCCATTCGCCAAGTGTACAAGTTAGGTGGGTCGACAACATATTCCTGTCATGTGCCGCACATGCCGTCACCAGTGTCGTATAGAATACGAGGGCCGTTCAGAAAGTAACCTCCGGTTGATTTAAAAAAATACACCAAGTTAAATAAAAATATTTTAATATATACATCTTACAACTACATCTTTGCACTATTTTTCTACATAGTCTCCATAGCGATTGAGGCACTTATCGTATCTCTTCACAAGCTTTGAAATTCCTTCTGCATAAAAATCACCCGCTTGTGCCTGGAGCCAGCCTGTGACCGCATCTTTGAGCTCTTCGTCGTCATCAAACCGCTGTGACCCGAGCCATTTCTTCAAATGCATGAAGAGGTGATAATCACTTGGCGCCAGGTCTGGGCTGTAAGGTGGATGGTTGATAACGTCCCACTTGAAGGACTCAAGAAGGGCCGTTGTTCTGCGAGCAGAGTGAGGACGGGCGTTATCGTGCAAAAAAACGATACCGAAAGTCAGCATACGACGGCGTTTGTTCTGTATAGCCCGTCGTAACTTTTTTATTGTTTCACAGTACACGTCTTGATTAATGGTCGTACCACGTTCCATGAATTCAACCAACAACACCCCTTTGGCATCCCAAAACACCGTTGCCATCAGTTTTCTGGCAGAAAAATCTTGCGAGGCTTTTCTTGGTTTGGTAGGCGAATTTGAATGTGCCCACATCTTTGATTGTTCTTTTGTCTCAGGGTTCACGTACTTAATCCAGGTTTCGTCACCGGTCACGATTCTGTTTAACAATGGTTCTCCTTCGTCCTCATAACGTGACAGAAAGTCTAATGCAGAGGCCATTCTTTGAGTTTTGTGGTGGTCGGTAAGAATTTTGGGCACCCATCGTGCACAGAACTTACGGTAACCCAATCTTGCTGTCACTATCTCGTACAAGAGAGTCTTAGAAATCTGTGGAAAACCAGTAGACAACTCCGACATTGAGAAACGTCGATTTTCACGAACTTTTGCATCAACTGTCTGAACGAGTTCGTCAGTCACCAATGATGGTCTACCACTCCTCTCTTCATCATGAACGTTTTCTCGTCCACTTTTAAATAAACGTACCCATTCACGGACAACTCCTTCACTCATAACTCTTGGTCCGTACACGGCACAAAGCTCACGATGAATAGCTGCTGCAGAATATCCTTTGGCTGTAAAAAACCTTATGACAGCACGCACTTCACATTTGGCGGGGTTTTCTATTGCAGCACACATTTCAAACTGCCACAAAAACTAAACTAGCGCAGGTACGACGTTCACTCGACCACGGCTTGATGCCGACTGACCTGTTGAGTGCGTGAACGCACAGATGGCGTCGCTACTCCCCCCACAACCCGCACTGTGACCAATCGGAGGTTACTTTCTGAACCGCCCTCGTATATCAGACGTGTTTTCCTGTGGAGGAATCGGTTGACCTATGACCTTGCGATCAAATGTTTTCGGTTCCCATTGGAGGGGCACGTCCTTTCGTCTACGAATCGCACGGTTTTGCGGTGCCGTCGCAAAACACAGACACTAAACTTATTACAGTGAACAGAGACGTCAATGAACGAATGGACAGGTCATAACTTTGCGAAAATAAAGAAAAATTTTTTGCTCGTGGGGAGATTTGAACCAAGGACCTCGCGTTCCGAAGCTGCTCACGCTAACCACGAGACCACGGCGCTGCTGAGTTCGTACTGTCCTTGATGTTGCTTATCTTCGCGTGGACTACTCAGTTTGTATATTTTGCTTATTTTTTTCATAGTTCCACACAACTTCTTCCTGTTCTTTCGATTTATCTGTGTTCAGTTTTTCAAGGCCTATCCACTGTGCCAACTTTAAATCTGAAGGGGGTGCGATGGGGAGGTTCCCTTTAAGTATTGTAATTTCCTCTGAGGTTCATTTATTCTGCTAGAGGGCATATTCACTCTTCAGTTGTAATAGGTGTTCCACATTCACATTAGTCGTTCGTCTTGACCAACGAAGTACTTGTTACGTAATGGAGCGATACACCTGGAGTGAGTACACTCATGTTGTTGCTAACTGCTTACTGAACCAAAGCTTTCGAACAGCACAGCGGAGTTAGCAACAGTATCCCAATCGCCGCACCCCACATCATTCGTCGTTTACTGGTGTGTATCATAGTTCGCGTGAGACCGGGTCATTTGACGCTGTTCCAGGCACCATTGCGAGAACTGTGTCTTGAGTGGATAATCACTTGGTTGCAGGTTGTGCACACGCTGTAAGTGAAATGGGTGTAACAGTTCATCATGAAGGGCATTTCTTACATTAGTCTGATTCGTCCCCATGTTCCACGTAATTGTAAGAGTGCTGATGGAAGGATCTTCGTCCACATACTGCAGGGAGGCTTCCTTAAATTGCAGAATTCGTACTACTCCACGTCGTCCATGTCCGGGTAATCTGCTAAATGACACTGTCTCACGCAGAAAAATGGTTCAAATGGCTCTGAGCACTATGGGACTTAACATCTGTGGTCATCAGTCCCCTAGAACTTGGAACTACTTAAACCTAACTAACCTAAGGACGTCACACACATCCATGCCCGAGGCAGGATTCGAACCTGCGACCGGTTCCGGACTGAAGCGCCTAGAACCGCTCGGTCACAGCGGCCGGCCGTCTCACGCAGACGTTGATACATAACAGTAAACAGTGAATGATGCAGGATGCGGAGATTGGGATATTGTTGTTGATAACCCCTCTGTGCTACTCGAACGTTGTGGTTCGTTAAGCAGCGAACATCATCATTATCTGTGTCCTCACGCCAGGTACATCGCTCCATTAGTAAACAAGTACTTTTCTGGGTCAAGAGGAACAACTAAATGTGAATATGAAGCTGCTATTACAACTGAAGAGCGAAATATGCTCTCTGTTGGTACAACAGGAACCATTACAACAGGATCAGTCATTACAACTGAAGAGCGAATGCGCCCTCTGCCAGATTAAATAATGCTTAGAAAAAATTATGGCAGTAGAGAAAAATATTTGTTTCAGTATCCCGTGCAACCTTCCAGACTACGTCGGCTCAAATAATTTTCACACTGTCATAGTGGTATGCACTAGTTCTCATAAAGAATGAACACACTAACGCTCCACTACCCTGTATAGGATAGTAATGTGTGAACTTTAGAAAGGCCCATAAACTTTCCTGTTCCTGCATAAATGTTCAGTAGTATTTCGCGGATGATAGTTCCTGCTAAATATATTGCCCTATTATTTTTCTACTCTGTGAATAGTGAGAATAAGAGCAGTTTTTGCTATTCGTTGCACACGTAAATCGTACCACGCTCTCTCATTCAGGTTATAAGTGTGAACGAGTAATCCAGATCACAGACTGAGTGGTCGTAGGTTTCCCGCTGAACTCCCCAATCCTGAAAATGATAAAAAAAAGTTCATAGCTTAATACGTTTTCACTGCTTATGCGGTAAAACTTTAGCGTCGGAAATGACGTTGTAATTTATTTTTTTCTGTATCACCGACTCTATTCCCAACACAGTTTGCAAACAGTGTCCACATATACCACTGCACTGATTTTACCTGCAGGATCATATCATTGGACGGCATACAGTTCAGGATATATGACGTCATAAACATTGAGATGAGTGAACACTTTCTTCTGCTTAGAATGGAGTGTAAATTGCCCAGACTATATTCATCAAGTTTTTCATAACGAGAACCCTTAGCGACTTCCAACAAACTTACGTGCTTAATGTCAAATACTTACAACATTAACACATTGTTTAAAGAGTCCGCCCGATACCTGAGTGGTCAGAGCCGCAGAATGCTATGCAAAGCGCCCGGGTTCGATTCTCGGCTGAGTCGTAATTTACTCCTCTCGGAGACTGAGTGCTGTGTTGTCATCATCATAATATCATTCTCATCGACACGCAAGTCGCCGAAGTGGCGTCAACTAAAAAGACTTGCACCAGACGACCCGTCTAAACGACGGGAGGCCTTAGCCACACGACAGTTTATTTTTTAAGGAATCGGGGTTTCTTGTTTTTACTATGTCATTCTACATTTCGAAATCTCAGCATCGTCATCAGGGCTTGTGGTGTTATTAAGGTCCCTTAGAGCGATATCAACATACCAAAAACACATATCTGCAAGTATTGTTGGTTTCTGTTGTATATGAAATCGCAATAAAGTCTCTCCCGTATCTTGTTTACAGTGTTACATCGGCTGAAGCTGCGTATGTGTGGTGAAGCTGTAACATCTGAATGTCCATTAACATAACAAAAACGCTATTGATAAGACAGTTGCATAACGGCATGCTTGCCAACGAAGAGGGCGGGGAGGGGGGGACAGCACATTTGGTCTAGACAGAAATTTCTGTAGCCACTGATATGAGATGTTGTATGCAGCCAGAGGCAGGACAGGTAATTAAAATAGTATTTTAAAAACACATCTGTGTTCAGTTTTTCGCGGAGAGTCCACGTGTCGTGCACAAAATTGGCTCTTTTGTATCATATACTTGGAGGGGTTTTCGCTGTCACGTATAGAAACTTTTCGATGTGCCGACGTCGAGAGGAGCGTCACTCCTTCCAAACGCGCCAGGCTGCCCAGCGTGATCCACTCTTTGTCAGCGAGCGCTGGTTTCCATCTGCCGATGACATCCGAACACGAAAGCCCTTTCCGACGTTGAGGACTTTTTCCATATTCCTCCAAGAGTGTTGGAAAAGGCGCCACATAAAAAGCATCCGGCGCTGACGGCAGGAAATAAGTTCTTTCTGTCAGTATCGGAGTTTTATGTGGAATATGAGTTACGGTTTGAGAACGGCTTCTAGCTTCACGGGCGATAGGAGGCGGAGCATACACGTCGCTGACAGGAAAGATATGAGAATTTTGCAGGCTTTACGGACTTGCACCGAAGAACAAAAAATTTGAAAGCTGAAGAACGAATATATTTTACATTTTAGGACTTTCTGCATCACTTGAAGTGTACTTAATTAATCACATTTCGTACTGGATTGTATGCTTTGTTCATATTACCTTTCCGTATTTTATTTGTTTACTGATTAACAAGCCTGGCATTGCATGGGTACTCATTTTGCCAATTTTCTATTAGAAACGAAAAAAAGAAAATGTAGTTGTGTTTGTAATGTAATACACCGCACGATTTTTGTACGCTGGGCGCAGCTGCTTCGTGTGTCTACAACGCGAGTAGGTAAACGGATCGATGGCAATGTCTCTTCATAGCTCTATACATAGTGATTGTTTTCGCCTACAGCTCTGTGCGCTTCGCAGTTGAAAGCTGTCAAAAGGCGCTGCCAGGTGTCAGGGATTTCCTTGACCCGACTTTAAGAGTGTCATAGTAGTAAAGAATAAAAGTATTAAAACTTCGTGCATGACGCGGCATGTTCTCACGCATCTCAGTGTTTACAATATCATATCTTATGAACTATGTGTGGTACCATGATATAATATAGTAGGTGCAATTAGCTGCATATGTGGGTACTGTCTACCACGAGTTAGTAGCACAGAAATAATAAATTTAACGCCTAAAAGTATGAGAAAATTTTTTACGTTTCTCATTGTTTATGACGTCACATCTACAGATCTATGATAGGCAGGTAGTTCTTAACGCGACAGCGATTGTTGTTATATAGTAAGGGATATTATGTATACCAAGCGTGGTTGAAATCGGGCCAGTGATTTGGGAGGTGAGGAACACACACACACACACACACACACACACACACACACACACACACACACACACGCGCGCGCGCGCCATTTTATAATATGTATGGATCTGTGTTCGATCCGTGAGTAGGCAGGGAAGATGAGAAATTCTGCGGTACATATTGGCGGCTAAAACACAGTATAGTAAAGCTCCAATCTAATATTAACTGCAGAGACAGAGTATATACGAGGGTTGGAACTTAAATGGTGGCTACTATTTATTCACAACGGATACAAAAAAATTACATGTTTGCACCTGTTACTCTGCCGCCAACATATAACGCCGTATTTCTCATCTTCCCTGGCTACTCATGGACTGAACTAGGTCGGGCAGCAAATAAGGTTCGGGAGTAGCTTGTATCAGACCTTTTCTCCCTTCCTGATTGAGGCATGGCGTATACTGTTATGGTGCCTCTGAAGAGAGTAACAGCCGTATTTCTTCCTCATCCTTGTCTGGTCTGAGCTTGTACTCCGTTTCTAATGACAACACCTCCGAAGGGTCGTTAACTATGGTCTTCCGTGTTAATAGTTATGTAGAAGTATGTTTTAAGCGCAACTTCTCTGAGTATGTAACGGTGGTGACTGAGCGTATGTGTAGAGTAGTATTTGCGGTATTGATGATGATGGATTTAGAGAATGGAGGAGATGAAATCTAGTGCTCCTCCTATGTTGATAAATGCGTACGAGACTGCCAATTTCAGCGTCCACGTGCAATGAAGGATTAACGTTAAATGTGATGGAAACTTTGATGTATAACGTAAGATCTTAAACCGTTATTTCACTATATGTGAAATGTATTCGCAGTTGCGAATTTGGACAACCATCAGCTGTATAGTGGAATGGCTATAGTGAATATCTCTGGACAGGCGAAGCTGGTTGGCTGTTCGCGTGCTGCTGTCGCGAGCATCTATGGAAATTAGTTGAAGGGTGGTGAAACCACTAGTAGACGACAAGGTGTCGATGTCTGCGCCTCATCACAGAAGCCGGGGATCCGAGAGTCTGTAATGCAGGACAGACAATCTGTGGCTGATCTGATGACGTAGTACAATGCTGGTGCAGGTACAAGTGTTCCGGACGATGTCGTTCGGCGCACATTGTTGAATATGGGGCTCTTTATGAAACGAAATCAAAGCTTTCCCATGTTGACCCTACAAGATCGTTAATTGGGTTGCAGTGGGGTCTGGATCGTGGAGATTGGTCTGTAGAACAATGGCCGGACAGACATCGTTTCTTATTAACAAGGTCGATGGTCGTGCAATTGTATGCCGTCATCCAGGTCAACGGCTGCTCGAAATGTTCACCGTAAGACGGTCGCAGATCGTTGGGGACAGTACTACACTATGGTCATATGAATCACAACGTCGATGGTTGTGTTCAGATACGCTGTCATCGACTTTAACGGCTGCTGGATACATGCTACGCGCTACGAACGCAGGCCAGATGGGTTAATGTCATGCTGTGGGGGACATTCACCTATTGGACCTCTGGTAGTAATCGAAGGCACCATGTCAGCTTTGGAGTATGTGAACATTAATGCGGACCACCTACATCCTTCATACTTGATGATTGCTTCCCTGATGGCGTTGACATCTTCCAGTATGATAACTGTCCTTGTCACATGGCCAGAATCGTGCTATAGCAATTTGAAGAGCATCATAGAAACGCACTGTGGGGTCCTGACCACTCACCTCTTATAGGTGCCTAAAGGATGCTGCTTTCTCTGATAGCTATACAACAATTCAAGCAAATCACATTATTGATTTTTATTACAATAAAGTAGATTGACAATACTTAACTTTGGTTTACAAGAACGTGTCGTAAGCAGTCAGTGTCCTTCACTGTACAGGGTGGTCCATTGATCGTGACCGGGCCAAATATCTCACGAAATAAGCGTCAAACGAAAAAACTGCAAAGAGCGAAACTTGTCTAGCTTGAAGGGGGAAACCAGATGGCGCTATGGTTGGCCCGCTAGATGGCGCTGCCATAGATCGAACGGATATCAACTGCGTTTTTTTTAAATAGGAACCCCTATTTTTATTACATACTCGTGTAGTACGTAAAAAAATATGAATATTTTAGTTGGACCACTTTTTTCGCTTTGTGATAGATGGCGCTGTAATAGTCACAAACATATGGCTCACAATTTTAGACGAACAGTTGGTAATAGGTAGGTTTTATAAATTAAAATACATAACGTAGGTACATTTGAACGTTTTATTTCGGTTGTTCCAATGTGATACATGTACCTTTGTGAACTTATCATTTCTGAGAACGCATGCTGTTACAGCGTGATTACCTGTAAATACCACATTAATGCAATAAATGCTCAAAATGATGTCCGTCAACCTCAATGCATTTGGCAATAAGTGTAAGACATTCCTCTCAACAGCGAGTAGTTCGCCTTTCGTAATGTTCGCACATGCATTAACAATGCGCTGACGCATGTTGTCAGGCATTGTCGGTGGATCACGATAGCAAATATACTTCAACTTTCCCCACAGAAACAAATTCGGGGACGTCAGATCCGGTGAACGTTCGGGCCATGGTATGGTGCTTCGACGCCCAATCCACCTGTCATGAAATATGCTATTCAATACCGCTTCAACCGCACGCGAGCTATCTGCCGGACATCCATCATGTTGGAAGTACATCGCCATTCTGTCATGCAGTGAAATGTCTTGTAGTAACATCGGTAGAACTTTACGTAGGAAATCAGCATACACTGCACCATTTAGATTGCCATCGACAAAATGGGGTCCAGTTATCCTTCATCGCATAATGCTGCACCATACATTAACCCGCCAAGGTCGCTGATGTTCCACTTGTCGCAGCCATCGTGGATTTTCCGTTGCTCAATAGTGCAAAAAAAAAAAAAAAAAAAAAAAAGTTCAAATGGCTCTGAGCACTATGGGACTTAACATCTGTGGTCATCAGTCCCCTAGAACTTAGAACTACTTAAACCTAACTAACCTAAGGACATCACACACATCCATGCCCGAGGCAGGATTCGAACCTGCGACCGTAGCGGTCACGCGGTTCCAGACTGAAGCGCCTAGAACCGCACGGCCACAACGGCCGGCCAATAGTGCACATTATGCCGGTTGACGTTACCGCTGTTGGTGAATGACGCTTCGTCGCTAAACAGAACGCGTGCAAGAAATCTCGTAATTTCTCTTATGCCAATGGCAGAACTGTACACGACGTTCAAAGCCCTCGCCATGCAATTCCTGGTGCATAGAAATATGGTACGGGTGCAATCGATGTTGATGTAGCATTCTCAACACCGACGTTTTTGATATTCCCGATTCTCGCGCAATTTGTCTGCTACTGATGTGGGGATTAGCCGCGACAGCAGCTAAAACACCTACTTGGCCATCATCATTTGTTGCAGGTCGTGGTTGACGTTTCACAGTGGCTGAACACTTGCTGTTTCCTTAAATAACGTACCATAACTATACGGCGAACGGTCCGGACACTTGGATGTTGTCGTCCAGGATACCGAGCAGCATACATATCACACGCCCGTTGGGCATTTTGATCACAATAACCATACATGAACATGATATCGACCTTTTCCGCAATTGGTAAAGGGTCCATTTTAACACGGGTAATGTATTACGAAGCAAATACCGCCGCACTGGCGGAATGTTACGTGATACCACGTACTTATACGTTTGTGACTATTACGGCGCCATCTATCACAAAGCGAAAAAAGTGGTCCAACTAGAATATTAATATTTCTTTACGTACTACACGAATATGTAAGAAAAAATGGGGGTTCCTATTTTTAAAAACGCAGTTGATAACCGTTTGACCTATGGCAGCGGCAACTAGCGGGCCAACCATAACGCCATCTGGTTTCCCCCTTCAAGCTAGACAAATTCGTACTTTGTAGTTTTTTCGTTTGACGCCTATTTCGTGAGATATTTGGCACAGTCACTATCAATGGACCACCCTGTATACACTGCCCATGCGATTTATTCACACTCGCTCATAATTCAGTGCTGTCGTTAATATCGCTGCTCTTCTAGGCCTCTCTGCTAGTGCCCGTCTTCTACTGTCCGGCCGAGGCTGGCAGGAGCGGCGCTTATTTTCTCTTCGGGTAGAGTTAGAGGCCGCTCCTGTCGTGGTGACGTCCTAGTCAGCGTGCTATTGGCTGACGTCGTCTCACAGTCCTCTCTGCTCTTGCGTTCTTCATCTCCCTGCCGGCGCATGTCGATACGCTGGAACACACACCTTAATGGCTTAGCCATCAAATCCGCCTTATCTGAACTCGATACATGTCCACAAGCCTCCACAATTTCGTGACATGTGCATAAAATCTGATGCTAATACCTCCGGAAATATACCAAGAATTTTCGATTCATGGCACAAAGAATCGCCGCTGTATTGCGTTCCAGGGGTTGACCAACACCCTGTTAAACTGGTGGTGCCGCGCGGAGTGGCCGTTTAGTTTGAGGCGCCATGTCACGGATTGGGCGGTTCATCTCGCCGGAGGTTCGAGTCCTCCCTCGGGCATGGGTGTGTGTGTTGTTCTTACCATAAGTTAGTTTAAGTAGTGTGTAAGTCTAGGGACCGATGACCTCATCAGTTTGGTCCCAGAGGAATCCACACACAACAAACCGGTGGTCATAATGTTCAGGCTCACCCGAGTAAATTTATTAAAGACGATAAATGGAGCAAGTAGTCTCCCCCGTAACACATAATAGCTTTAATTTTTCGTAAATGATACTTTCTGTACGCACTGTGTCACAGGCCTTTTACCGTCTCCCAACCACGGGGAGATTTTTTTAACTGAAATATTAACAGGCGAAGTATCACCATACTTCTCGTTCCGAAGGCCGTTTTTCGCCGTTTAAAATGACATCGTTTCATTCGGAAATCTGTCTTGCTTTTTATATCTATTATTAAATGCGTTACGAATATTAAATGTGTATCAAAATAATCATTTACTTGTACACTATTATTTCATTAAGCTATTGTTTGGATATCATGCAAAAATTGTAAATTATTTGGGGTGCCTACGTTACGTGTAGAACAGCGCTGTTTTCTTTGTCAAGTAGCTTTAACTTAATTATTTTTGCACAAAGAAAGAATTGTAACTTTTAAAAACCAATTCATCGCTAAGTTCGCAGTGGAATCTAAATCCAAGAAGAAAACGCATAGCAGCAAAGCTCATTAGCTTTTTCATTATCCTGTTGACTGTAAAGGGTTGAGAGAATATTACGAAAGACAAATCCGCCAACTTCTTTATTGCGAGCCGTGGTGGTTGTCAGCGGCGAAGGCGCTGACGCTATGCTGATGTAAACAAAGCAGTCTTGCTGTTTGTTAACGTCCTGCTGTGTGTTAGCTGCGACATGATAGGTAACTGAAGTTTGCTTACTTTCTTCCCTCTCACCTAGTCCAGAGTTCCTTACTGCAACAAAAAAACTAGGAATCGTCTCCCTCCATGTAACACTGACTTTCCGGATCCTGCAGTCTGATGCAGCTCTGCGTAATCTAGATCCTGTAGTCTGGTACTACTCTGGCTAAGCTGGAAACCATAGTACGTACTCTTATTTGGAGTATTTCATTTCGTTTATGCGGTCTACATTTTATGACGAAGTAGTGTCAGCTTAATATGTCTCCAGAATGATTGCGTTAACAGTGGGTGTGAAATGTTCAGTCCGAAACTATGTACTTACATGATGAGCATGAGCACGGTGCTTGCTCTAGCCTTGTGTGTTCTGGCGCCAGTATGATAAGCTATTTCACGTAACGAAGAAGCCGCTAACGACTATAATCGCTGGTGGTGCCTATTCAGAAAGCCATTTCCTGTGTTCCTGGGACCGTGAACCGAAGTCATATGAAGGTCCCGCGCTAAATGATGCTGAGTGGCCCCTTCCTGTGATTGTTAGGCGGCCGAGGATGGGCGACCGTGGCCTGACGGCACACGAGACCAGGGTCCATTGTTCGCAGGTGTCGGCGCCTGCCGGCCTAAGACAAAGGCGCATCCAGCTGTGCACTGGCCCAGGCGCTCCTGTGGCCTCACAGCTTTCGGCTGAACTCCGTCCTCCGCACCGGCGTTTTCTCATGCAGTGTTTCCATTAGCGGAGCGAAGTCAGTGACCTGATGTCTGTTCAAAATTACTTTAGGATTGATAGCTGCAGCGGAAGTAGTAGTAGTAGTAGTAGTAGTAGTAGTAGTAGTAGTAGTAGTAGTGGGGGGGGGGGGGGGGGGGGGAGCGCACGCGGGAGGCACCACGGACTACATCCCTACAATTCCACGATCTAGATAGCCACAGCAAACACCCGAAGTTGCCAAACCTTCACCCCACCACCACAACATTACCCGATTGCATTGAGTTTTGAGTTTCGGGCAGCTTGCGGTCCCGTGTGATCGTTGCGCCCTGTGGTTTTGTTTTTTGTCGTTTTTACTGTTGCAGGAGTTACTTTGTTTGTTATTACTGTTTTTGTGGTGTGATACCAAACAATGTCAGTAGAAAGTTGGGGCAAACTAAGAGCAGAAAAGTTACGCATTGTTCTCTTGGTCAGGGAATTGCCGCACGAGGTCAGTCGAGAGAGAAATGGTTTGCTCGTTACGTGCCCACTTTGAGACTGAAAAACGCAAGTGTTCCGCTGCTATCCATTAACAATGTAATCTATAAAAATGCTGCAGCTCTGAACATAAACAGAAACACTGTTGTGAAGATTGGCAAGGAAATTTTTGATAAATGAAAGGAAGCTGGAAAAACATCGAAACTTGAAACTCTTTGGGAAAGAACGTTCTATGGATAAGCTGATAAGTATCATAGATTCATTTGCTGAGGTTGCGGTTCGTCGTCATGTTTATGATTATTGTCACAGAAAGGAAAATCCAACACAGTAAGTTACTGGTCGCCCTTAAGAAATCCGGCCATTTTCAAGGCAGTCGCACAAAGTTTTTTTTCATCTCATTAAATAACTACAATGACAGGTACAGTGATACTTCAAGCACCTGTCATAGCGACTAAACTGATATCAACGGAGTTTTTACATTATCACCATAGAAATGAAGTATAGGCGGATTTGCTGCATGTTTGAACTGCACAGTTTACAGTGGTAAGTAACAACATAAAAAATTTTTCGTAAGTTGTGATATTTTAATAAGAAGGTCTTTCAGTAACCACCTCCAGATTAAGTTCCTATCAGCAATACGTCTATACTACACAAAATAAATACTGTGCTTACAATTGTCGCAATACTGAAGTAATGTTTTTTGTATCGTTTCTGTTCTTCCTCCCAATACTCGTTGGTCTGTTTAAGGTCGTTTTCTCACCGCATTAAACACGCATATAAATGTTATATTACGCTATGTTAGAAATAAGTAGGTGGAACAGAAAGATTAATGACACGTTAATTACAAATCTAGCGATCCGTTACTCGTAACAAAACAATACGATGACAGCTTAGTACTCGTCGCGCGAGCGGACGTCATCTTTAACACATTATCTCATGTTAGAAAACTCCTGTTTGGAATAGATGAAAATGTGCTCTATTTTAAAGATTGCATTCGCTCAAGCTGTTCACCTAACTTCAGTAACAAAAAGTTTCCTGCATGTCGAAAATTCGGAAACTTCAGAAAAAGCATTTCCGTAAACAGCCCGTATGTCGTCTTAATAATGTTTTCCCGCAAATAAAACTAAAATGGAAACATGATGTAGCTGTTCCAGAAGACTTTGATGCAAGTTTCATGCTTATAAAGTGTGTCTTTTGCGAGTTTGAGCGAGGGCGGGGGCGGGGGACATTATCCTCATGACTTCCCTTTCAGTGGATCCGTGCCTGTTACTTCGTGGAGCACAACTGTACATCACTAGTCCTCAGTTTTCTCCAGCAACACACAGTCCTCATATTATCAAGAAGCAGCTTGATATCCCTTGCGTGAAACACTGACCTCGTTGTTCGTGAAAGATGGCACTGCTTGACCAAGGACGAAAGCTGTTCTTTTTTTGTGATAGTCGTTCCACGTTCGAAAATATGAAAATGATCTTCCTCTCCCCCCCCCCCCTCCCCACCCCCTGTTTCCATACTATGCATACGAATTATTATTGTCTCCTTCAGCTTTTTCCGTGTTTTACCTAGTCGAGGCTCTTCTTTCGATGCGAAGCATTGAGCGCAATCCGCACAAAAATCTAGCAGAGGATTATGACACACGTTCTTCATGATTTGTATCACCTCGGTTGTTAAGAGATTTCTTTTTCCCACGCGTTCGATCATCGTTAACACCGATCCTTATGTCATACTCGTGTACTTCGTGATCTGTCTGACAGTGATACATCTTCATTTTCGCATGAAATACTAAATGGCGTTGGGGTTTTCCTCGGCTTTGATGGCTGTCTGCCTTCCTGAATCTGGCAGATTAAGGCTGCTGCAGTCAACGCGCGAAAACAGCCGAAGGTTTCGAATAACACGACGTCGAGTTATAGTGTTCTCCGACATATTGGTAGAAGGTTATTATGAATCGATGTTGCTCAGCTGTAGAATAATTCGATCAATTTGTATATCCTGAAATATTTCCGTATGTGTTCATACACTGAAGCGCCAAGGAAACTGATGAGGTCACGCGCATTCAAATATAGAGACATGTAAACAGGCATAATACGGCGCTGTGTTCGGAAATTCCTATATAAGACAACAAGAGTCTGGGGCAGTTGTTAGATCGGTTACTGCTGCTACAGGAGCAAGTTATCAAGATTTAAGTGAGTTTGAACGTGGTGTTATAGTCGGCGCACGAGCGATGGGACACAGCATCTCCGTGGTAGCGATGGAGTGGGTATTTTCCCCTACGACCATTTCATGAGTGTGCCGTGAATATCAGGAATCCTGTAAAAGTATTAAATCTCCGACATCGCTGCAAGATCCTGCAAGAACGAGACCAACGACGAGTGAAAAGAATCGTTCATCGTGACAGAAGCACAACCCTTCCGCAAATTGCTGCAGGTTTCAATGCTGGGTCATCATCAAGCGTCAGCGGGCGAACCATTCAAAGAAACATCATCTTCATGGGCTTTCGGAGCCGAAGGCCCACTCGTGTACCCTTGATGACTACACGACACAAAGCTTTACGCCTCGCCAGGGCCCGTCAACACCAACATTGGACTGTTGATGACTGGAAACATGTTGCCTGGTCGGACGACTCTCGTTTCAAATTGTGTCGAGAGGATGGACGTGTATAGTATGGAGACAACCTCATGAATCCATGGACCCTGCATGTCAGCAGGGGACTGTTCACGCTGGCGGAGTCTCTGTAAATAGTGCTGGGCGTGGGTAGTTGGAGTGATACGGGACCCCTGATACGTCTAGATACGCCTCGACCAGGTGACACGGATATAAGCATCCTGTCTGATCACCTGCATACGTTCATGTCCATTGTGCATTCCAACGGACCTGGGCAATTCCAGCGGGACAATACGACGCCCCACAGGCCCAGAATTGTTACAGAGTGGCTCCAGGAATACTCTTCTGAGTGTAAACACTTCCGCTGGCCACCGCACTCCCCAGACACCAACATTATTGAGTATATCTGGGATGCCTTGCAACGTGCTGTTCAGAAGAGATCTCCACCCCCTCGTACTGTTACGGATTTATGAATAGTCCTGCAAGAATCATGGTGTCAGTTTCTCCCAGCCCTACTTCAGATATTAGTCGAGTCCATGCCACGTCTTGTGGCGGCACTTGTGCTTGCTCGCGGGGTCCCTACACGATATTTGGCAGATGTACCAGTTTCTTTGGCTTTTCAGTGTATATTTAATAAACACACGCTGTATAGCAAAAGAACGGAATAAAGTTTGCCACGGATGTCCAGATAGGACAATAAAATTTTACACAGTCTGTATTTCTTTGTTTTGAACATGTGCTCTAAAATGCTAGTGCTTATTTACGTTTTCATTAGTGTGCTTCCCGCTTGTAATGGTTCAAATGGCTCTGAGCACTATGGGACTTAACTTCTGAGGTCATCAGTCCCCTGGAACTTAGAACTAGTTAAACCTAACTAACCTAAAGACATCACACACACACATGCCCGAGGCAGGATTCGAACCTGCGACCGTAGCGGTCGCGCGGTTCCACACTGTAGCGCCTAGAACCGCTCGGCCACCCCTAGCGGCTTCCCGCTTGTAGCAAGCCGTCATATACCTCTTAACAGTGCCTTTTTTTCTAAAAAAAACTGTTGAGGGTACTCCGACATTGGATGTAATGCAGCGAAAATTACTTATAACTGGAGCATGGGATACCACCCGTCTGCTTTTAGCGATGACGTCTTCAACATCATCATGGTAGCGGGACCGTAGGGACATCTATCGTTAGCTCTGCGTTTGAGCGTACGCATATCCGTTTAGTAGTGCAATCGCCCACTATTAGCGGGCGAGGGCATTACATGCTTGTCGAACTGGCTGCCAGCGATTCAGTTGTCGAGAAGGGTTGTCGCAGCTTCGAAATGCTAGAAACAGTCAGTGACATCACTTTTCCCACCAAAAACTGCACTGGTATCGTTCGTATTGCGATTACTAACACGAAAAAGTAAAATAAAAAATTTACGTCCGCGAAATAAATCTTTGGCACTCTTCCAAGTTCTCAACATCGTAAAAAAATTACTTTGTCGACGACCCTTTTTCTAAACAGGAATGACGTGTGTTCTTTCCCAAGCACAAAGGACAATTCCTTGCGCAAGAGATTCTCAATAAATGGAGCTAATACCGTAAGGTATTCAATGTAAAATTTAAATGCAACTCCATCACGGTCAATTGCCTTGTTCACTTTAAATAGTCTAGATTGTCATTCAGTGTCGGCGTCACTAATATCAAGACCACTCGTTTGTAAATCTGTGCTGTGGTCAAACATTAGTACGATTGTGTCCTCGTGTCCGAATAAATTTTTAAATAAGGAGTTTACTATTTCTGCTCTCTACCTGTAGTCTTCAGTTTTAGCAGCAGACGGTTCCACGACAGATTGTACAGAAAGTTTATACCCGTTCATTGAATTTACGTGTGACCAGAACATCTTAGGAATTTCTGATAGACATGGATCTGAGTCTGAAAATGATTGTAGGCTTCACCCACATCCCTTCATATGGATCACGTGTGGCTGTTAACTTTTTCCTATCAATCTCCCTGTTTTTGTAGCGATAATGCAGTGTCAACTCATGAGGATCCGCATACAGTAATGTCACATTTCGAACACGCTCCAATCCACGAAAAGGGAGTCGAGCCAGAGACTTCTACTTTACGAGCGTTGCGTTGTTTGGGGAAGGAGACCAGACAGCGAGGTCATCGGTCTCATCGGATTAGGGAAGGACGGGAAAGGAAGTCGGCCGTGCCCTTTTTAAAGGAACCATCTCGGCATTTGCCTGGAGCGATTTAGGGAAATCACGGAAAACCTAAATCAGGATGGCCGGACGCGGGATTGAACCGTCGTCCTCCCGAATGCGAGTCCAGTGTCTAACCACTGCGCCACCTCGCTACTTTACGAGCCACCGACGCTACTTGGTGACCGCAAACGATAGCGGCAGATAGAAATTGAACAGAACGGTTACAGAACATTCTGTGCGAGTAATAGACAATTGCAAATCGAAAATGAAAATTCCCTGGTCACGATAAAGTGAAGTGTGGGCCTTCCCGCTGCTTCAGTTGGCAGTCTTGCAGCAGAGAACGTCGAAGTCTCGCTGGGAGTTAATTATCCGTCCGGACCGGACCGGTGGTCTGCGCTACCCCGCGGGAATTACATCGGATTTCAGTAATTGCTTCTGTATTGTACATTTCGCTTCATGTTTGATTAACTGTATCGAGTTCACTCACCTTCTACCACGCAGCGGTTTCCATTTACATTAGAGGCTGTGATACAATATTACAGCCGCCATCTAGCTTTCATTTTTTCACTTTTTTCTTATCGTATTCAAGATAGGTATTCCGAGAACAGAAGCGACAACGAAATACGTTTTTACTTCTTTGTTGAGACACATAACGTTATTTCTTGTATTTTATTCGTATAAAATGTAAAGCGGTTATGTATAATTTTGTCTAGATTTAGGATGTTTACTAGCTAAGAAGCCTTGTGGTTCAACAGAAACCTTCCGAATAAACTCCATCTCGGTGGAGAATTGGCAGTTGGCCCTCACCATAAACAAATATAACGTAGGCAGAAGGATGTGTTGTTTGATGACACGATTCCTGCACAGTTACTGCAAGCAGTTAAATCCATTAAATACAAGGGACATTCAGTAATTAAAGAGACAAATTGATGTAGAAAAAAATGAGAGTTTTACTACTTCTCAGAGTAATCCGTACCAATATTAATACAGTTGTCCCAATAAAAACTGTTTTTTATACGTGATTAAGTCTCTGTGTTATTGTTTGAGCTACTTTCCCACAAATACTTTGACCTCGTCGTTGTTGCTGAACTGTTCTCCACGTAATTCCTCCTTTTGTGAACCAAAGAAACAAAAATCCGAGGAGCGAAATATGGGCTGCAGGAAGGTATGACGTAGTATCTCCCAACACATTTTTAGTAGTTTTTTTGATCAGCTGGGCTGTGTGAAGGGGAGCATTGACGTGTAACAGTATCATGCCTTTTCTTGGATATCCGTGAAAATTTTCTCTCATTACTGGCTATTCTCTGTTCACCAGCGTGTCTGAATAGTAGGCACTGTTTATTGTACGCTCATCTTCCAAATAATCACAAAAGACGGTCAACATGACTTTTCCCGCTGGTGGTTGCGTTCTGAATTTCTTTGGAATTGGTGAACTGGTGTACTTCAATTCCATGCTTTGTCTTCTGGACTGTGGTTGAAAATGTTGAACCCAAGTTTCATCATACGTTGAAATCTTGTTTAGAAAGGGTCACCCTCTCTTTCATAACGTTCTTTCAAGTTTGTGCACACTTTGAGTTTTGTTTCTTGCGTTGCTGCGTTAACTCTTTTGGGATCCACTTTGCACTCGTTTTGCTGTATTTGAGCTTGTTACTGATAATTGCAACTGTTAGTGCTATATGTTCAACGACAACACATCGGTCTTCAGCAGTAATGCCGTCCATGCGAGTTTCAAACTAAGGAATTGACACATCAACTGGCCGGCCGCTGTGGCCGAGCGGTTCCCAGGCGCTTCAGTTCGGAACAGCGCAGCTGCTACGGTCGCAGGTTCGAATCCTGCCTCGGGCATGGACGCGTGTGATGTCCTTAGGTTAGTTAGGTTTAAGTAGTTCTTAGTGTAAGGGACTGATGACCTCAGATGTTAAGTCCCATAGTACTTAGAGCCTTTTGAACCATTTTTTGGCCGACCTGGACGCTGCTCTTGAGAAACTGTAGTTTGACCTTCTTTTACAGATTGACAACCATTTCCACGGTTCGTAAAACAATCATCATACTGTAAAACCATTAGAGAAAAGATTTTAGCCGGTTTTTCGCCTTGACAAAGCAAAACTTGGATTAGTGGACGTCGTTCAACTAATGTGGAAACTTCAAACGGACACGCCATAGTTAAGTGTAAAATTAAGGCTATAAACGAAACCATTTTTATCTTTTACCTGTTCTCAGCTCATCGCAGTGATGCCAACCTAAAGTCATGAAGGTACAAAACTACTGCTACAAAGTGTTACATTTCTACATCAATTGTCTCTTTAATTACTGAATGTTAGCCGTATGTGGGAATGTGCATATGGACGAAAAGTATAGTACACTCACGAAGAATGGAGCTTGCAAAATCCTCCTTCGATCTATACCTCAGTACTGTTCAATTTGTCTACCTGTCTGGTTTCACAAAAGATTCCAAAGAAGGGCAGATAAGAATCCAAAGAAGAGCTGTGCGTTACTTCTCAAGTTCGTTTAATAAGCTCGAAGTCATCACGGAGATGTTCATAAAACTCCAGTGGCAGACACAAGAGAAGCTTTGTGCGTCATACTATTAGACTTCAGTGAACAACCTTTCCTTGAAGAGACTACCAGTTAATTGCTCCCTCCTACGTATATTTCGCGAAAAGACCATGAAGGTGAACCCAGAGGAAATACAGCTCACATAGTCTTTCTTCCTGCGCCAATTCGTGGCTTTAAGAGGAACGAGGTGCAGTAATTGTGGTACACGAAGTATCCTCCAGCGTATACCGTAAGGTGGCTCGTAGAGAGTAGATTTACCTGTAGAATCTTTTTAGTGGTAACAAATCTATTGAATTCAAAACAGTGTTCCAGTTGTTTCCCGACAATTATACGACATGTTGTCACTGTGATTTCACAGAATCTAATTATACCTGAAAGCAAATTAACATTCGAATATACTTTTAGGAAAGTAACATTCTCGTAGCTTTCTCCGATAAAAAAGAAAAGAAATAACCTATCTCTGTTTGTTGACCAGGAGACAGAATTGCTAGCGTGTTTTGCATATTTTCTCCCGGTACTGTTCTGCGGCATAACCATCTGGGACTATGCAGCTAAGGTGAAACAGTTTTTATTCAGCACAAGGGTGCAAATAGGGTATTGTGTAAAGTTGTTAACTGAAGATCTTTCAGATGACTCTTAGCGACCTAGGGACTTGTACCCTCAGACGTCAAGACATATACTCTCTAACAAGACTGATTTTAGGATGAATTCAGGAATTCACAACCACAGTACCAAACAAAAAAATAGTTTTCATATTGAATATGCATCCCCATTGACGGTCAGAATGAAGTTTTATACTCTACTGCAAAATTCTATAACATGTTGCTGATGGACACCATGCAGGAAATGAACATAACCACATATTAAAAGATCATGTAAAATAACACATCATCATCCACTCCTACAATTTATCATAGTATTTGGACTCTGGAGTACAAATTCCGCGTAGTTGTAATGTCTGTATTAGATATATTTGAAGTATTATACAGATAGCTGATAGTGGTCTGTATAAAGTTACATAAATGCTTTGAAATACAGTGTTACATGCAAACAGCAGCTGAGTAATATAGGAGAAGGAACAGTGACTTGTTTCAGGGTACCTGTTACTAACCTAATATACGTAAACAGGGTGAATCACCTAAAACTTGTTCCGCAGGCATTGAGGAAATGGAAGGTCCTATTGATGTGCGGTTTTCACAAAATGGGTTGGCAGTAAGGGGTTCGTATTGTTAGCCAATACAAAGAGTTAATAATATTTAGAAAGTGTATTTTTTGTGCAAACGTACACTTCCTTAAATGAAACATTGCCTATTTACACTAACAGACTAAAAGTATGGTAAATTAGAATGTCAGTGGTGTTCGTTGCAGGACCCTAGTGCGAGTCGTTTACGAGATATCGTATTTAAAAGTTTCCACACCGACACTTGTTTGTGCCATTTAACCTGCGTAGTTGCTAGGTATGATGTTGTTATGTTTATTTACAGTGTTCCTTGAGCATATTGCGATTTGCTAGTTAGTTAGTGGGTGATACTCCAAGCAATAGGTCGTGAGTGGACAACAGGGTTTACCCATGCAGAAAAAGCCGCCATGTTCATAGTGTATGGAGAGTATAGAAAGAATGCATTTCGTCCTTGTACGGTGTATGTGGCAAGATATCCCAATTCACGTGAACCATCTCGGCAATTATTTATCAGCTTCTTCAAGTGATAGTGTAACACCTAGACAGCGTAACGGAAATAAAAAAAGGACGACAGAAAAGGGGAAAATTAATGTTTTTGCTACTGTTGCAAGTGATACGCACGTTAGCTCCCGCACAGTCGCACGAGGAATTGAAGTGAACCAGGAAAGTATCGTACGCATTCTCCACCGACATAGGTTCCATACCTATCATATCTCTCCCATAAAGAGCTTCATGGAAACGATTATGAGGATCGCTTTAACTTCTGTACGTGGGCATTACTGCAGGAAACTCCAGGTATATCATGTATCTTGTTTAGTTTTTTTTCTGCGTCATATTTACCATTCACCGCCAGAAAAAAACCCGAAACATGCACTGTTGGTGTGCAGACAATCACCGTTGGTTTCGTCAGGTGGAACATCAGCATCCATGATGTGTAAACGTTTGGCTTAGCTGAACCATCAGCTCATCGGTCCGCTTTCCACAGAAGCAACACTGAACGCGCGCAAGTATCCCAGCCTTTTAACAGACCATTTTCCACGGATGCTAGAAGACGTTTCCGTGCAGACTAGAAGGAACCGGTGGTACCAACATGATGACTCTCCAGCCCATAGTGCACGAAGTACTACAACATGTCTTTACGAAATTTTTCAAATCGTTGAATTGGACGCAGATGACGTGTACCTCGGCCGGCCCACTTGCGGATTTGACGCTTGTAGACCTTTTCCTGTGGGGAAGGCTGAAAGACACGGTTTACAAGGACATTCCAACCACACTATATGATATGTAACGACCTATTAGTGCAGCCTCCGCAGAAATGCTAGAACACATGCAACATCCATATCAGACTGTATGCGTGTATTGCCACTGCCGGGGTGAGCTTGAACACCACATGTGATTGTCAGTTGTCTCGTTACTGGTCGGAATGCAGATAACTGTGGTATCCATTTGTTGTTCTGTACTTTGTGCTACCACAGGTATTGTACAAGTAGCAGTGTGGGAACCTTTCAAAGCACGATACCTCGTAAACGAGTCGCACTAGAATCCTACAAAAAACACCATTTACATTCTAATTTACCTTACTTTTAGTTTAAAAAGTGTATGTTTGCACAAAAGATACACTATCTAAGTACTAATACTATCTCCTGATTGGCTAACGATAGGAGCCCCTGACTACCAAACCATTCTTTGAAAACAGCACATCAGTAGCCCTTTCCATTTCCGCAATATTTGCGGTACAAGTTTTAGATTTTTCACTGTCTCAAGTAATCTAGAAACAAGCATACCTAGAGTAATCCTGAAACAGTTACTATAAATATCAGTGTGAGTAGATTAGTACTAGTCAAAATTTGTTTTCAGTATACTTTACAGAAATAGTCCGCGGGTAATGTATACACTATGTGTCCGGACACCTGACTGAAAATGACTTACAAATTCGTGGCGCCCTCATCGGTAATGCTGGGATTCAATATGACGTCGACCCACCCTTAGCCTCGGTGACAGCTTCCACTCTCGCAGGCATGCGTTCAATCAGGTGTTGGAAGATTTCTTTGGGAATGGCAGCCCATTCTTCACGGAGTCGACGTTTCAAAACATCCCAAAGATGTTCTGTAGGATTCAGGTCAGGAGTCTGTGCAGGCCAGTCCATTACAGGGATGTTGTTGTCGTGTAACCACTCCACCACAGGCCGTGCATTATGAACAGGTGCTCGATCGTGTTGAAAGATGCAATCGGCATCCTCGAATTGCTCTTCAACAGTGAGAAGCAAGAAGGTGCTTAAAACATCAATGTAGGCCTGTGCTGTGATAGTGCCACGCAGAACAACAAAGTGTTCAAGCTCCTTCCATGAAAAACACGACCACATCATAATACCACCGCCTCCGAATTTTACTGTTGGCACTACACACGCTGGGAGATGACGTTACCATAAATATTAGTGTGGGCAGATTAGCATTCGCCATACCCACACCCTGCCATCGGATCGCCACATTGTGTATCGTGATTCGTCACTCCACACAACATTTTTCCACTGTTCAATCGTCCAATGTTTACGCTCCTTTCACCAAGCGAGGCGTCGTTTGGCATTTACTGGCGTGGTGTGTGGCTTATGAGCAGTCGCTCGACCATGAAACACAAGTTTTCTCACGTCCCGCCGAAGTGTCATAGTACTTGCAGTGGACTCTGATGCAGTTTGGAATTCCTGTGTGATGGTCTGGGTAGATGTGTGCTTATTACACATTACGACCCTCTTCAACTGTCGGCAGTCTCTGTCAGTCAACAGACGAGGTCGGCCTGTACGCTTTTGTGCTGTAAGTGTCCCTTTACGTTTCCACTTCACTAGCACATCGGAAACAGTGGACCTTGGTATGTTTGGGAGTGTGGAAATCTCGTGACACCCAATCACGTGACCACGTTCGAAGTCCGTGAGTACCGCAGAACCCACCATTCTGCTCTCTCACGAGGTCTAATGACTACTGAAGTCGCTGATATGGAGTACCTGGCAGTAGGTGACAGCACAATGTACCTAACACGAAAAACGTATGATTTTGGGGTTGCCCCGATACTTTTGATCACATAGCGTACTTACTACGCCAGATGATACGCAACGACGTATTGCTGCAGCCTGCTCGGACATCTCCGCTAAAACGCTATCACACATGCAGCGGTCGTTCCATGCCAGACTGTAAGCGTATATTGCCGCTGCCGGTGGTCAGTTTGAACACAACATGTGGTCGTCAGTTGTCTCGTTACTGGTCAGAATGCACATAACTAGTACATGCATTTATGTTGTTCCTTACTGTGTGTCACTGCAGGTATTGTACAGATGGCAGAGTGGGAACTTTTCAAAATACGATATCTCGTAAGCGACTCGCACTATAATCCTACCAGAAACACCACTTACGTTCTAATTTACCCCACTTTTAGTTTGTAAACGTAAATAGGCATTGTTCCATTTAAAAAGTGTATGTTTGCACATAAAATGCACTTTATAAGTATAATACAATCTGTTGAATGCGTAATAATAGGAAGCCCTAATTATCAAACCATTCTGTGAAAACCGCACATCAATAGCAATTTACATTTTCGCGATATTTGCGGTACAAGTTTTAGATGATTCACTCTGTCTCAAGTAATCTAGAAACAGTTACCATAAATATTAGTGTGGGCAGATTAGCAATAAAGCATTAATCGAAATTTTTAACAGTATACTTTACAGAAGTAGCTTGCGAGTAATGTTTAACTTGACACATTGCTCATGCCTCAAGGCTCTCCTTCATTATGTGTAAATGAGGGAATGAATTGATGCGTATGTTAGCATTCACCAGTCTTGTTTTGTTTGTATGTACAGTAACCACCAAGCGTCGTGGCGTCGTGATTATGTCTCTAAACGTTTACCAGAGGAGCATGTTTTTAATCCATGTGCAGTCACACTAGAGTGAGTTTTTCGTGGTTTTCCTAAATAGTATTAGTGCAAGGCTGGCCTTTCAGCGTGTATGACTGCCACTCGAGGGACGTGTGTTCTGTCTCTGTTACGGGAAGTAAACATTCCTCAATGAGCTGAACGGATCGTGGTCCACTCGTTCACGGAAGAATAGAGAAGCTTCTGCAAAGAAAAATAACGCAGTGTGTGATTTGTTTTCTCACGCCTGTCAGCATAATGTTTAATGTAGATGAATACGACGAGTGAATGTAGCGTGTAATGTTACATTTGCGTTGTTGGCGGCCGCGGTGGGCTTAAGGCAGAGGGTGAAATCCGATACATTGGCACGTAGCCACTGCTCTCAGGAAACACCGAGGGGGCCGCCTGGCTTAACGTCCTCATCCGACACACAGATTTCCGTCAACTGTGTCTTTTATCTTCCCTCCGTAAGTCACTGCGGTGAGATTTGGATTAAGTCCAAGACAGTGACGTACAATGTGTGCGCCAGCAAACGTACGACACCATCTCTTCTGAAATCCCAATTCATTCAGCATGAAGATTCTAACTGACTACCTTGGAATCTTCACTGTAATTTACGACATTGGTTGTGGATGTAGGTTAAAGTGAGTAATAATTTTGGAGGCATGTGCAGTGATACCGAACTATAAATGACAGAGAAAAGAAGTTACGTTTCGTTATCTCAATTATCATAGAAAACATCCCCACGATATCTAAAATTCATTCATAGTTCATATGCCTTCACACAATATCGCAACTCCACTCAAGCTAGCGACTGCTTTACTGATTTTCTCCCGTCGCCGTAAAATGTTGTCTCAGCTCATACAAAACTATCGTGAATTAACAATTCGTGCCTACTTACTCCGAAGCGTGATTCTACAGACCGCGCTCCCCTGCAACTCATTCTGCAGACTTCCTCCGACCAAATCGGCCGCGCGTCAAATCGGCTGAGCCAAAACGGTTCTAACTCGGTTGATGGGGCAATACCACGCCTCCTGTGGTGCTCCGGTCCAGCAGAGATGAACAAAGGCAAGATTCGAATGTAGGCACTGTATCTATATCTATACTGTTACAGTTCTTCAACAAAGTTTGGAATCTTCATCTACATCTGTACTCCGCAAATCACCTTGAGGGGATTTTTATTACCAGATACCAGATCACTTGCCCCCTTTTCCTGTTCCAGTCGCGAATGTTTCACGGAAAAAATGATTGCTGATAAAGCTCTGTGTGGGCTCGAATCTAATTTTAGGTTCATCGCCTTTTCGTGAGGTATACGCACGAGGAAACAGTATATTGGTTTCTCTTCCAGGAACGTACGCTTTCGGAACTTTGATAATGAGCCACATGGTGATGCAGAACACCTCTCTTGTAGCGTCTGCCAGTAGAGTTGGCTGAGCATCTCCGTGACACAGTCGCGCTTCCTAAATGAATCTGTAAAGAAACGCGCTGCTCCTATTTGGATCTTCTCTCTTTCTCCTACCAATTCTGTCTCGTGCGGATCACATACTGACGAGCAACATTCGCGTATTGGTGGAATGAGTGTTTTGTGTGCAACTTTCCTTGTTGACGGACTACATTTCCTGAGGATTCGTCCAATGAATTTCAGTCGGACATTTGCCTTAACTGCGATTAGTTTTCTGTGGACGTTCCACTTTAAACCGCCATGTACGCATATTCCTTGATATTTTTGAAAGTAACTGCTCCCAGAGATTTTTCTGCAATTCTGTATCTTATACAAAAATGGGTATTTCATGAGTATGTGCTTAAAGATAAGGAATCTACCTTGCAGACTGAAAGTACGCACAAACTACCAAGTAAAAGTTGATGGATTTATTTCAAATAGGAAATGGAAGAAGCTCTCAGAAACAAAAGAGCGCACACGGTAATTATGTTACAGATCAACTTTCGACGGGATATTCATATGTTTAAGTGACTGGAATTCTGATACGAGGTTAGCTGTGATACAGTACTAGTAGGAAATCCAATATCGTAAAAAGCGAAACGTTGTACAGATGTGCTCTACTCCTCCAACGATGACGGGATATTTAAACCAAGGAGATTTTATAGCCGTTGACAGCGTCCACGAAAGGTTAAATTTTTATGGGAAGTATAATGTTTATAACAAGTCGGTACCTCAGTTCTACAAATTCGTAATCTACGCATGGAATCCTTTCAGTGAAGCACATATTCCTTGCATTTTGGCCTGTGTTTGTACCAAAGTTGGTGGTAACCCCCGTCACTAAGGCTTTTTATGATGACATTAAACAGTACATCCTCATATCTGAGGAAGGCAACAGTGGAACACTCTAAGCTAAAAAATGGTTCAAATGGCTCTGAGCACTATGGGACTTAACTTCTAAGGTCATCAGTCCCCTAGAACTTAGAACTATTTAAACCTAACTAACCTAAGGACATCACACACATCCATGCCCGAGGCAGGATTCGAACCTGCGACCGCTCTAAGTTAAACCGTGCAAACTGCCCACATTATTGCCGCATGCAAGAGACAATGAATATGCAGTGCCCATTATACATACTGGTTAAGCATTACGACCTCTTGTAAAATGTATGTGTTCTTCTAGAGTGGGCTTTGCCTCATGCAGAACTGACGTACAGCAGCGGATTTTTAAGAGTGTAAATTAAGTCCGTAATCTTTTTTATATGTTCTCTGTGGTTTCGAAAATAACCATTAGGACCTTAGCTTTTGCTCGCAACTACCTCAACGTTCCCCAAGCATATTTCTGCATCTAGAATAATTTGAAACCAGTACGTAGTTTAACTAAACCACATCTTCCGAGTTTTGAAACAAGTTTTTATTCAAAATGTAAAGTGCTTTGTTTCAGATACAGTCAGCTCGTGAAAGCTTTTTGTATTGTGTAGTGCTGCCAGCGCAAAAGCAGTCTGATGGTGTTTAATGTCTTGTTGATTGCAACAGTGGGTAGTCTGGTTCAGTTCGTAGGTCGTAGGAATTATTCTGCCGGTGAACATTAGTTTCATCTGTGTGTGTTGAAGATTCCCGGCTACGACATCCATATTTGAACCCTTGAGTAAAAATGGGAACTTTCCATAGTGTGACTTACGAGAAAAACACAATCATGGCTCAAATGGCTCTGAGCACTATGGGACTCAACTGCTGAGGTCATTAGTCCCCTAGAACTTAGAACTAGTTAAACCTAACTAACCTAAGGACATCACAAACATCCATGCCCGAGGCAGGATTCGAACCTGCGACCGTAGCGGTCCTGCGGTTCCAGACTGCAGCGCCTTTAACCGCACGGCCACTTCGGCCGGCAAACACAATCATGTACTTTTCTTTGCTTATCGCTAGTGTTATAAACATCACACATGTAAACATCTTTTATTATGTTTGTTATAGTATCATTACACTAGAAAATCACTGATACGGTTAAATTTGTTTTCCAGTGATTTCTTTGTCAACAGCACTATAACAAAGCTACTTACAAGATGTTGCAGCATAAAGAACACTCAGGGTCGTAAAACTACACATTTATATCTCTAAAAGCACACAAACAAGAAATAAAAACCGTCCTGAGATCGTTCAGGTGGAAAGTTTTTGCGTTTATTTCGTATTTTTGTGCTATTCAGTTTAAATGGCTCTGAACACTATGGGACTCAACTGCTGAGGTTATTAGTCCCCTAGAACTTAGAACTAGTTAAACCTAACTAACCTAAGGACATCACAAACATCCATGCCCGAGGCAGGATTCGAACCTGCGACCGTAGCGGTCTTGCGGTTCCAGACTGCAGCGCCTTTAACCGTACGGCCACTTCGGCCGGCTGCTATTCAGTTTAACAAATACACTCCTGGAAATGGAAAAAAGAACACATTGACACCGGTGTGTCAGACCCACCATACTTGCTCCGGACACTGCGAGAGGGCTGTACAAGCAATGATCACACGCACGGCACAGCGGACACACCAGGAACCGCGGTGTTGGCCGTCGAATGGCGCTAGCTGCGCAGCATTTGTGCACCGCCGCCGTCAGTGTCAGCCAGTTTGCCGTGGCATACGGAGCTCCATCGCAGTCTTTAACACTGGTAGCATGCCACGACAGCGTGGACGTGAACCGTATGTGCAGTTGACGGACTTTGAGCGAGGGCGTATAGTGGGCATGCGGGAGGCCGGGTGGACGTACCGCCGAATTGCTCAACACGTGGGGCGTGAGGTCTCCACAGTACATCGATGTTGTCGCCAGTGGTCGGCGGAAGGTGCACGTGCCCGTCGACCTGGGACCGGACCGCAGCGACGCACGGATGCACGCCAAGACCGTAGGATCCTACGCAGTGCCGTAGGGGACCGCACCGCCACTTCCCAGCAAATTAGGGACACTGTTGCTCCTGGGGTATCGGCGAGGACCATTCGCAACCGTCTCCATGAAGCTGGGCTGCGGTCCCGCACACCGTTAGGCCGTCTTCCGCTCACGCCCCAACATCGTGCAGCCCGCCTCCAGTGGTGTCGCGACAGGCGTGAATGGAGGGACGAATGGAGACGTGTCGTCTTCAGCGATGAGAGTCGCTTCTGCCTTGGTGCCAATGATGGTCGTATGCGTGTTTGGCGCCGTGCAGGTGAGCGCCACAATCAGGACTGCATACGACCGAGGCACACAGGGCCAACAACCGGCATTATGGTGTGGGGAGCGATCTCCTACACTGGCCGTACAACACTGGTGATCGTCGAGGGGACACTGAATAGTGCACGGTACATCCAAACCGTCATCGAACCCATCGTTCTACCATTCCTAGACCGGCAAGGGAACTTGCTGTTCCAACAGGACAGTGCACGTCCGCATGTATCCCGTGCCACCCAACGTGCTCTAGAAGGTGTAAGTCAACTACCCTGGCCAGCAAGATCTCCGGATCTGTCCCCCATTGAGCATGTTTGGGACTGGATGAAGCGTCGTCTCACGCGGTCTGCACGTCCGGCACGAACGCTGGTCCAACTGAGACGCCAGGTGGAAATGGCATGGCAAGCCGTTCCACAGGACTACATCCAGCATCTCTACGATCGTCTCCATGGGAGAATAGCAGCCTGCATTGCTGCGAAAGGTGGATATACACTGTACTAGTGCCGACATTGTGCATGCTCTGTTGCCTGTGTCTATGTGCCTGTGGTTCTGTCAGTGTGATCATGTGATGTATCTGACCCCAGGAATGTGTCAATAAAGTTTCCCCTTCCTGGGACAATGAATTCACGGTGTTCTTATTTCAATTTCCAGGAGTGTATTTATTTATAATGACCCACAATGTTCTTTTTGTTAAAACATATTGTATGTAGCCTCGCTAAGGAAGTTAAGATAGACAGCAGTCTACATTCAGAAAAATAATTTAAAAACTCTGACGTAATCGTATGACACCTTACGATGTTATAAACTCTTGAAGCTCGCCGCGAAAGAACTTTAAAGTGACGGACACATATAATCGTTTTAATTTGTATCACAATCAGTCTCGGTTTTCAAATCACAGTCCATCGTGGACGATATACAGTGGTCAGACAAAACATTATGACCACTGCCCACCACGTAACTGAATGTCGCCTTGTGGGATTGCAGGCACGTGACGTCACTAGGAAAGTATATAAGCTAGCAGAGACGAAAGGCAAAAGCATACTAACCCCGATGTGGGCTGCAAATGGGGAAATCCATTGATATTAGCGATTTTGACAAGCGGCAGATTATTATGGCCCAGCACCTGAGAATTAGCTTCTCAGAAAGGGCGAATCTGGGCGGCTGTTGGCGTGCTGCTGTCGTGGGCATCTGTAACTAGTCGTTAAAGGACATTGAAACTACGAGTAAGCAACAATGTGTGTCGGTCGTCCACCGTTCACCACAGAAAATGTAGTTTGGCAGCTACTACTTTGTAAAAGCGGACAGGTGGCGATCTTTGACATGTCTGCCGACAGAGTTCATATCTGTTGCAGGCACAAGTATTTCGGAGTACACTGCTTAGCGTGCGTTGTTAAACATGTAGCAAACTACCCACTACGCGTTGCCATGTTGACCCAACGACATCGTCAATTACTATCTCAGTGAACACGGGATCATCGAAATTGGACTGTGAATCAACGGAACCGTTTATTATGGTCAGATGAATCGCCTTTCTTGTTAAAGTAGGTCGATGGTCGTGTCTGGATACCCGTTATCCGGGCGACCGGCTTCTCGAAATATACTCGGAGCTAGAGACGCAGTCCAGTGGGGTCAGTATTATGCTAGGCAGACATTCACCTGGCCTTCCATGAGACCTGTGGTAGAAGCTGAAGCCACCATGAGAGTTGTAGGTTACGTTATCATTATTGTGGAGTGCCTGCATCGCTTCATACTTGATGTCAACCCCCACTGAGCCAACATCTTCCAGTAGGATAACTATCTGTGTCACGCTGCCAAAATCGTGCTGCAGTCGTTTGAGGAGTATGGCAACGAACTGTCATTGATATCTTAACTACCGAACTCACCTAACCTGAACCCAAATGAAATGGAAATCTCTAGAGTGAAGACGACGTTCTTTCCGCGAGATACTGTTGAGAAAATTTACACAGCCGGCATTTGAGGCTGACTGCGGAAGGATTCTGTTTTCGACAAAGCAAATTTCGCGTGAGGACCACGAGGATAAAATAGATAAATCAGGGCTCGTACGCAAGCATATGGATGGCTAGTACAAGATATTTTCCTCCATGCATGGCTTGCAGAGTATTTATATAAATGTAGATGTAGAACACATCTAGGAGGCACCAGGCCCACGCACATTAACAACTTGCCCATAGTTTACGGGAATTGCGCGACCCGTGCGTACTGCCTAGCCATATAGTGGCACATACTTCGGGAAGCGTACCAAGGACTGCTTGAGTCCATACTACAGAGTATAGGTGCTATACTGCGTTCTAAAGTTTGACCAACACGCTGTTAAGCATATTTTGGCTCTTCAGGAGAAGGCACTGTGTGTGTTATTACAAATACAATTTTCAGTCACAACTGCTAGAATGATACTTAAGTCGCGTTACTTCTCAGGAACGGCACTGCAGCGTGAGCGCAAGCCAGCGCGCTCGAGCACGTCAGTGAACAGGGCTGAAGCATTGTAGTACCTTCGACAAATAAATTTTTTTTCTCGTTCGAGCTTTGGTCTTTGCCCATGGCGTGGCCTCCTCCACATTCCATGGGTGACTTTTTGGCTGTGGGAGAGTACCGCAATTTCTAGAATCGCTGCGTCCGGCGCGTGGCCAGACGCACGGCTGCGGCACGGCAAGTGTGGGGAGCGCTGACCCCTCCCCCCCCCCTTCCACTCTGGGCGAGTCCTCATTAAAACACGGCGCGACGCGGCCTAACGACGCGGCTGGCGGGAGCACGTGCGGCCGCCAACCAGAACCAGAACCAGAACCATCCACCGCCAAGTCTGGCCTGGACTGCCGTGCGTAACGAGAGCCTGCTGTCCCCACCCATCTCCCCTTCCTAGCCGACGCAATTAAAATGGCGCCGGCCTATTATACTCGTTTCGACGCGGCGACAAACGTATAAATTAAATATTCTCCCGCGCTCCCGGCAAAAATTAACCATAGCCTGCTCAAGGTTTTAATTGCTCTCGGCACCTTCCCACGATCCCTTTCCTCTGGGATGCTTCTCCAGCGAGCTTCAGATACGCTGCGCTCGTGTTACACGTGCAGCACGAAGTTAAGCTCTTCAGGGTGTAGTAGAGAGATAGTCATAAATTTCAGTCGTCAGCTCGAAAAATTAAGTTGCAATTTTTTCCCCGGGTAGATGTCCATAATGCTGGTAGGGATTGAAATCCCTGCGCCATACTACCATAGCACACCGCTAGAGGAACCAAAACAAAATGGTAAAGCCCACAGATAAAGTATCGTGCTCGATAATTCGTTTGCTGTATTTGAAAGGCAACAACTTTGCAACAATCCATGCTGAATTGATGAAAGTTTACGTCAACAACGCGGTTACGTGGCGTAGACGCTTCGTTTGTGATCAAAGAACTTTCAGTGACTAAGAACAAAGTGGTAGAGCATCTCTGTGAAGATTTGATTATAAGAGTCATCTCTTGATCACATAATCGATATAAAGTAAGTGCACAATGCGCTTGCCGCTGAAACTCAGAAACGTGCCACTACGGATGTCGTAGTGGAGTAACAGTACTTTGTAGCATTACTCTGTATTCACATTCACTTTAGTTGTAAAGCTGGTGCGTGCAAGCGTGATTGCCAGGTGTATTATTTATAAATATTAGTATTACTAACGACTGAATTACTGCCAAACAGAAAAAATAATTCCAAAAAGAGAACAGATACAGTTTCTTTAAACAATGTAGAGGTCTGACGAACCTGGAATCAGCGTGCATTATATCGTTGACATGTATGTCTAGTTCCCTGAAGCGCCAAAGACACTGGTATAGGCACGTGTATTCAAATACAGAGATATGTGAACAGGCAGAATACGACGCAGCGGTCGGCCACACCTATATAAGACAACAAATGTCTGGCGCAGTTGTTAGGTCGGTTACTGCTGCTACAATGGCAGGTTATCAAGATTAGACTAAGTCAATTTGAACTTAGTGTCATAATTGGCGCACGAGCGATGGGACACGGCGCCTTCGAGGTAGCGATGAAGTGAGGATTTTCCCGTACGACCATTTCACGAGTGTTCCGTGAATATCAGAAATCCGGTAAAATATCAAATCTCCGACACCGCTGCGGCTGGAAAAAGATCCTGTAATAACGGGATCAACGACGACTGAAGAGCGTCGTTCAGCGTGACAGAAGTCCAACCCTTCCGCAAATTGCTGCAGATTTCAATGCTGGGCCATCAACAAGTGTCAGCGTGTGTACCATTCAACGAAACATCACCGATATGGGCTTTCCGAGCCGAAGGCCCTTGATTACTACACGACACAAAGCTTTACGCCTCGCCTGGGCCCTTCAACACCGACATTGGACTGTTGATGACTGGAAACATGTTGCCTAGTCGGACGAGTCTCGTTTAAAATTTTATCCAATCTTCAAATGTGTGTGAAATCTTATGGGACTTAACTGCTAAGGTCATCAGTCCCTAAGCTTACACACTACTTAACCTAAATTATCCTAAGGACAAACACACACACCCATACCCGAGGGAGGACTCGAACCTCCGCCAGGACCAGCCGCACAGTCCATAACTGTAGCGCCTAGACCGCTCGGCAAATTTTATCGAGCGAATGGATCTGTACTGTTACGGAGACAGCCTGATGAATCCATGGACCCTGCATGTCAGCGGGGGACTGTTAAAGCTGGCGGGGGCACTGTAATGGTGTGGGGCGTGCGCAGTTGTAGTGATACGGGATCCCTGACACGTCTAGATACGACTCTTGACAGGTGAAACGTACATAAGCATCCTGTCTGATCACCTGCATCCATTCATGTCCATTGTGCATTTCGACGGACTTAGACAATTCCAGCAAGGCAGTGCGGCACCCCACACGTCCAGAATTGCTACACTACGGCTCCAGGAACGCTCCTCTGTCTATAAACACTTCCGCTGACTACCAAACTCCCCAGACATGAACATTACTGAGCATATCTGGGATGCCTTGCAACGTGCTGTTCAGAAGAGATCTTCATCCCCTCCTACTCCTACGGATTTATGGACAGCCCTGTAGGATTCATGGTGTTAGTTCCCTCCAGGACTACTTTGGACATTAGTCGAGTCCATGCCACGTATTGTTGCGGCACTTCTGCGTGCTCGCGGGAGTCCTACAAGATACTATGCAGGTGTACCAGTTTCTTTGGTTTTTCAATGTATATTTCGTGCTGTGTTGCAGTGTTCGTAATTTCTGTATTGTTCACATCCAACATACTTTGGATCACGGGGTCCCGGGTTCGATTCCCGGCCGGGTTGGGGATTTTCTCTTCCCGGGGACTGGGCGTTTGTGTTGTCCTCTTCGTTTCATCATCATCATCACCATTATTCGTTACAGTAGCTCGATTGGACTGCGTAAAAAACTGGACTGTGAAAAATTGGGACTTTGTACGGGCGCTGATGACCTCGCAGTTGAGCGCCCCACAAACCAAACATCATCATCCTCAATATCCAACATACTGACCCTCACCCCTATAAGAAGCACGTATTCTCTCTTCATTTAGTGCTTAAACTATTTCGGCGTACACCTACACATCTGGTACGTCGTCGTCTTCGCCTGTCAGTGAGTACTTATTATCGGCGATCTGCTAAATGCACAGCCGTAGCTCCACATAGCATTCTCAGCTACAAATCCTACAGTTACACGTCAAGAAAAAAAAGTAGAGCTTGATATATTATTACTGTGACTTTTATACCAAAACTTAAGTAGACGATTTATTTTTTGTTCGAGATTATCACAGGTAACTACACTTGAGACAATACAAATGAAAAAAATGAAAACAGGCCTTGTATAAGCAAAGAGATAAAATCGAGAGAATTCTATCAATACATAATGCCGAAGAGAGAGATTAGGATGGTGGAGATTGAGAAAGATTCAAATCTTTTTCTTCTTCTTTTTCTTCCTCTTCATTTCATCGCGTGGCTTTACAGTCTGTTCCGTCTTCCGTGAAACCATCTGTTCCTCCGTCATCGTGCATTTCTTTTTCCCATTGATTTATAATTGATTACTTGTTTAACTAATATGTCTGCCCCCATTCTGTTGATACGTTGTTTCCATTTAATATACTTGCTCTATTTTTTCATTTATACGGTATATAAGTTCTTCTCAGATAATGTAGTTTTGTAGTTGATGTTTAACTTTCTTCAAAAATTACATTTCAACCGATTGTATTCGTATTTTCTCTTTCTTAGTTAATGTGCAAAATTCGCTTCTATATATTAGAATAGTGGTAGCCATTAATTTGTAAAAAATTGCCTTTGTATCCTTCCTTGTCTTTTCACCCAGTGTTGTGTGTCTTGTGCCACGTATCATTTGAAACTTACTTATTAATGATATCGTTTTTATACTCATAGCGAATCTCGCAGGTTACAGTTGGAAATGTGACATGTTGATTGTTCGTCTATAAAGATTTAAATAATAAAGAAATAGTATCACTGCTTAAATGCGGTTATTAGTTTATCCGCCATCTGTATAAAATAGAAGGCACAGACGTTGCATTACGTTAGTTTTTGCCTATGCCGTGGCGCCCATGTCTAGATGCAAGTAGTTTTTATGGTCTTATTGTGCTCGTAAAAGTGGAGCGCGAGGGCTTTTGCTTTTGGGCGGTTCACGTGAGGCGTCCGCCTCCTCGCAACCCCGTCAGCGCTTTTTCCGCCGTCGTGCGCGGCTATCGATCACACTCCGTCTTGACTCGACGCGTTCCTCACAAGAGAGGTGGACAGCACGCGGCACGCACCCACTACCATTAAACCTACAGCCACGGCCGTTGTGTACTTGCCCAACAACGTGCTGACGGTACAGCGGACAAGCGGTCTCTTTCTGTCAACTGCGCTGTACTTCTGAATCAGATAGGATACTTTACCTGTTTTACTTGTCGTTTGTCTCTTATGTACTTTCACGAAAACTCGGAAAATTTAATTGTATGCTATTTTGTCTAAAACTGACATGCTGAGACCGTGACTGTGTACAATTAATGTAGGTTAATTCTTACAAAGGAGAAAACAGCAACCAGCCACTATTAATAATGCTATTTATTTAAGTAAATAGCGTCGTTACCGGTTTCAAACTGGCAACTTCATCATCAGACGGCTGTTCACATGATTTTCAAGATACACTTTACATTATCGTCCGTTTTCGGTTTTTATTATTCCACTGTGGTGAAGTATTTTTGGTGTGTTGTTGCCGTCGAAAACTTCGCGCGATTTTGTTGCGAAGTTGCAGGATTGTATTTCTCGAATATTCCAAAATATATCCAGCACTTATGTATTTTGCACATCACCATATTGTGCAAAGCACCACACACACAGCCGCGTGACCGCTACGGTCGCAGGTTCGAATCCTGCCTCGGGCGTGGGTGTGTGTGATGTCCTTAGGTTAGTTAGGTTTAAGTAGTTCTAAGTTCTAGGGGACAGATGACCATAGATGTTAAGTCCCATAGTGCTCAGAGCCATTTGAATCATTTTGAACCACACACACACCAAAAGAATTTGCCACATGTGAAGTTATCACAAAGATTGCAGATTTACAAATGAACTTGCCAGTTCGAAACCGGTAACGGCGCTATTGACCTAAATAAATAGCATTATTAATAGTGGCTGGTTGCTGTTTTCTTCTTTGTAAGAATTAACATACATATATTTAATTGTCTCTGTAGATGACCAAGTTACGGACTATCGGACTCGCTTAACTCTGTAGATCACTTCCGTCACAGATCCTTCGGGGCTTTCCTCAATGAATACGACAGTTTCGCAATGTCGAAAACATATTCCCCGCAAGTTCTTCACCATAGTCCCCTATCACTATTACTAAAAGTCCGACTCGGTGCACGATCTCAGGGTGCTTATCCATCAGTTGCAGTATTTCATATAGTTATCGACCGAGTTAAAAATTTAAAAAACTGTCGTTATCTGCTCATTAAGATGTATGGCCTTATTTTAAAAGTTTAACAGTTAGAAACTGTGTATATGCCTCTGAGGCAGTGTAACTCACGGTGCGTACATTACCCAGATTATGTTCATCCAGTGTTTCATAACGAGAGCATTTTGCGACTTCCAACGAATTTCAGGCATAATTTCAAGCTTCTTCTAAACTTTTTGTCGCTTACATGCTTAACGTTAAATATTTAACACATTAACTCGTTTGTAAAGTAATCAGACGTTTGAAACTATTTTATGCATGAGAGTTCTATTCTTTAAAGAATCGGGTCAGGGTGGGTGACAGAAGAAGCAACATTACCTCGTTTCTTAAAGGGAAAAAAAGAGCACGCTTGAAAGAAATCGGCCCCAGCAATGGATTCCGCTCGAAAAATTGGGTCATAATTATAATATTCACTTATTGCCGTCTAAAAGCACGCTTTTAAATATTCGCGCCGCTTTTTTTCGATCACTAGCCGCACTGCAGCCGCGTAATGCCCGAGCGGGAAGTACTCTACGGCGGAGTGGCTAAGAGGTTTGTGAAATACTGTTTTGAAATTAGTAACATGCTTTGTTTACTGCTGAAAATGCGCGATTTCTCAACTATAGCTGATGCCGGAGATATCTCTGCTTTGACCATTTTTATGTTGAGGTTCACAAATAGAGTATAAGTGAACGAAAAGAATCAGTGTGCCATTAAAGAAGTAACATAGCTCTACTGAATTATTAACATCGTTGTTGTGCATTATTTTCTTTTGATTTTAAAGCTGGCACTGTTGAAGTGAAGTACACTTGCAGTTGATGGGCTATTCTGCAACGTGATTCGCACGATTAAATTATAAATCGAAAATCGTTAACTCCATTTCATAATTACTCTTCAGTTACTTAAATATGTACTCCAGAATACAGTAAAAATAATATTGATCGTGTATGTGCGTGAGTTTGAGATATTGAGTACTCATATTAATTACTATCTTTGGCGTAGAATAACATTAATGTTCTCGAGCAAAATTTCGGAACACGTTGGGCAGAAGTATCCAACTCCCCCTTCTCTTTCCTCACCATCAACATTCAGCGAGTAGGAGGACTCTGGTTGTCGCCCGCTATATAGTACGAGGCGTATTTGGGAAGTAATATCCCATCGATCGCGAAATGGAAACCACTGTGAAAATCCGATGAAGCTTTGCACAGATTTGTTGGGCAGTGTCTCTAGTACGTCTGCCGATCGCATCACGACGATCTCTTCAGTTCTGAGAGCACAGTGAGCACATAAAGATGCCCAGAAAATTGTGTCTCCCGCCAAATACGAGGGCTTAGTGAGAAATTTCACCTGAAGCCATGCAGCCCACATCACATAACTGTCATGCGTTTTCTTCTTCAAGACAATTATTCTCAGCCGCATTCTGCAGGGGCAATGAAGATGCTGCTGCAGGGTTTTCAATTGGAAGTGCTTAATTACCCACAATACAGCTCGTAATTGTCTCCTCTGAGTTTCATCTCTGCTCACATGAACCGCTGGATACTAAGACAACATTTTGGCACAGACAGTAAGCTGTAGGCCAGCGTAGAGAATTGGCGGAAAGCACTGGCGGCTGACTTATAACGAGGGTGTTGGAAAGTTGGTACAATGCTACTACAAATGTCTTAAGTCGGATCGGCAACTGTGTAGATAAGTATCTGGAAGTTGTAGCTAACTGTTGCAAATAAAACACTTCTGATTTTCACAGTGGTTTCGATTTCTCGACCGATCGGATCCTACTTTCTGAATACGCCACTTATTTCGCTCCCGGCTTTAGGTGCCTGTAGTGGGACGGAGCTAGTGACAAACAATCGGCGCGTACGAAAGTGTAAAAACTGTACTTTTAGGAGGTCATAACTGCATACTATCAGAATTATGGCCCAGATTTTCGCGCAGGATCGACTGCTGGGGCTGACATCTTTTTTCTCCCTAAAATACACTCCTGGAAATTGAAATAAGAACACCGTGAATTCATTGTCCCAGGAAGGGGAAACTTTATTGACACATTCCTGGGGTCAGATACATCACATGATCACACTGACAGAACCACAGGCACATAGACACAGGCAACAGAGCATGCACAATGTCGGCACTAGTACAGTGTATATCCACCTTTCGCAGCAATGCAGGCTGCTATTCTCCCATGGAGACGATCGCAGAGATGCTGGATGTAGTCCTGTGGAACGGCTTGCCATGCCATTTCCACCTGGCGCCTCAGTTGGACCAGCGTTCGTGCTGGACGTGCAGACCGCGTGAGACGACGCTTCATCCAGTCCCAAACATGCTCAATGGGGGACAGATCCGGAGATCTTGCTGGCCAGGGTAGTTGACTTACACCTTCTAGAGCACGTTGGGTGGCACGGGATACATGCGGACGTGCATTGTCCTGTTGGAACAGCAAGTTCCCTTGCCGGTCTAGGAATGGTAGAACGATGGGTTCGATGACGGTTTGGATGTACCGTGCACTATTCAGTGTCCCCTCGACGATCACCAGTGGTGTACGGCCAGTGTAGGAGATCGCTCCCCACACCATGATGCCGGTTGTTGGCCCTGTGTGCCTCGGTCGTATGCAGTTCTGATTGTGGCGCTCACCTGGACGGCGCCAAACACGCATACGACCATCATTGGCACCAAGGCAGAAGCGACTCTCATCGCTGAAGACGACACGTCTCCATTCGTCCCTCCATTCACGCCTGTCGCGACACCACTGGAGGCGGGCTGCACGATGTTGGGGCGTGAGCGGAAGACGGCCTAACGGTGTGCGGGACCGTAGCCCAGCTTCATGGAGACGGTTGCGAATGGTCCTCGCCGATACCCCAGGAGCAACAGTGTCCCTAATTTGCTGGGAAGTGGCGGTGCGGTCCCCTACGGCACTGCGTAGGATCCTACGGTCTTGGCGTGCATCCGTGCGTCGCTGCGGTCCGGTCCCAGGTCGACGGGCACGTGCACCTTCCGCCGACCACTGGCGACAACATCGATGTACTGTGGAGACCTCATGCCCCACGTGTTGAGCAATTCGGCGGTACGTCCACCCGGCCTCCCGCATGCCCACTATACGCCCTCGCTCAAAGTCCGTCAACTGCACATACGGTTCACGTCCACGCTGTCGCGGCTTGCTACCAGTGTTAAAGACTGCGATGGAGCACCGTATGCCACGGCAAACTGGCTGACACTGACGGCGGCGGTGCACAAATGCTGCGCAGCTAGCGCCATTCGACGGCCAACACCGCGGTTCCTGGTGTGTCCGCTGTGCCGTGCGTGTGATCATTGCTTGTACAGCCCTCTCGCAGTGTCCGGAGCAAGTATGGTGGGTCTGACACATCGGTGTCAATGTGTTCTTTTTTCCATTTCCAGGAGTGTATGATTTCGAATCGGTGATGTTTATTTGCAGTACACATGGAGGACTTATTCTTTTTCATATACGCATTCGCTCTCACGTAGTAGAAGAAACACGACATATTTTTTTAAGTGTTTGGTGTCTGTATGGGAGAGAGGGGGGGGGGTTGAGTGTGTGTATTTTTTTTTTTTGCTACAGAAGAGCGAATTCTATCATTCAGCCGCGGTAAAAAATAGCAGTCCTTCAGTCGTGGTCGTAACTCCATTTTGTCATTTATGGATTCGTATAAATTATATGTTCTCAGTCTTCAATGAGCGTAATAATTAATTCTTAATCTCTATCTGACACTTAGTTTCCCACCTTACTGATCAAAACAAATATTGAGTCAGTAGGTATATCTTCGAACTTTGTGGGAAGGATGGTGTGTCTGATACATCAGTAAGTACGGCCTTTCTACATTGCTACTGGAAGGGACTGGTAAGTGGGACATGGTTAAAATTTTGTGGCCGCGCTAGGTGGCGCGGGAGTAAGACACTACTCTCGCTTTCAGGAGAACGGCGGTTCAAATCCTCGTACGGCCATCCACAATCAGGTTTTTCCTAAATTGTTTAAGGCTAATGATGGTATGGTTCCATTAAAAAGGATACGGCCCATTTCTGCCGCCATCCTTTCTCCAATCAGGGACGGCGGCAGGCGTCGTTACCACCAAAAGAATCAGCACTGTGTCCTGAATTTCTAGCCCTGTTTACCTGCAAATCACCTACAAATTTTATCGTGTATTCTTCGTAGTATACTGTATGCCCATTAAGAATGAAAATTCTTCATTTGCTATCCTTCTTGGGTGCTAGGATTTCAGTCATCAGTTGTGTATATACTGAGAGCTCAGGCACTCTGAGGAGGAGTAAGAGCCTGTAACACAGATCGTGACGTTTACCGTTCGCGTGGCGTAAATTACCTCCTGAATTCACGCTGTCGGAAGATAAATCGCCGGCTTGTGGTCAGTGGCTTCACGTGTGTATCTATTGCCTGCAGACAAAGTACTACGCCGTTCCTCTCTCTAGCAGTTTCCGCAGTCGCTCGTTGCAACTACGCAAAACCCTTCTAAATATGAGAAGATTTTGTGACATTTCTGGGTCGATATGTTTCATAAACTTTACGTAAATATTTTGTAACATAGCCAAGTAATATAGCTCGATGAAATTTGCATTATACAGAGAAAAGCACTGCTTCAGTATATTACTGGAGGCAACTGAAAGAAACACGCAAAGAGACGAACAGAAATGACGTTGTCCTTCAAAGACAACAATTGCACTGAAGCCACCGCGGTCTGTGACGGTCCCTTAGGCATTAGAAAAAGCGGGACACAGTACTTAATAGGGCGGACGGCAGTGCATGCTCTGCAGTATTCTCCCATGCTGGCCACTACGCTGGTAATAAGTTCTTGTGATAGCATATTCCATTCCTCCACCATCGCGGTGGCCAGCTGCAGGATCGTCGTTGGTGCGTGTGGATGTATTGCAACACATCTCCCCAACGCATCCTACACACGCTTGACTGGACTTAAGTCTCGAGAACGGGCAGACCAGTCCATTCGCCGAATATCTTCTCGTCCCAATGGCTGCTGCACCAGCGCGGTTCGATGCGGTCGCACAGTGTCATCACTAAAAATGAAATCAGGGCTGAATGCACCTCTGAAAATATTCACATAAGGAAGGAGTGTAGTGTCAAGATAACGTTGACTAGTGTCAAGATAACGTTGACCGGTGAGTGTACCATGTTCAAAGATTTTGAGGTCAGTACTGATGGTGGTCGAAGTAGAAACGATATAAAATGTAGACTGGCAATGGAAAGGAAAGCGTTTCTGAAGAAGATAAATTTGTTAACATCGAGTATAGGTTTAAGTGTCAGGAAGTCTTTTCTGAAAGAAGTTGTATGGAGGGTAGCCATGTGTGGAAGTGAAAAATGGGCGATAAATGTCTTAGACAAGAAGAGACTAGAAGCGTTTGAAATGTGGTGCTGCAGAAGAATGCTGAAGATTAGATGGGTAGATCACGTAACTAATGAGGAGGTACTGAATTGAATTGGGACTAGAAGAACGGATCGGTTGGTAGGACACGTTCTGAGGCATCAAGGGATCACCAATTTAGTATTGGAGAGAAGCGTGGAGGGTAAAATCGTAGAGGGAGACTAAGCGATGAATACAGGAAGTAGATTCATAAGAATGTAGGTTGCAGTTGCCCGCATCTCGTGGTCGTGCGGTAGCGTTCTCGCTTCCCACGCCCGGGTTCCCGGGTTCGATTCCCGGCGGGGTCAGGGATTTTCTCTGCCTCGTGATGGCTGGGTGTTGTGTGATGTCCTTAGGTTAGTTAGGTTTAAGTAGTTCTAAGTTCTAGGGGACTGATGACCATAGATGTTAAGTCCCATAGTGCTCAGAGCCATTTGAACCATTTTTAGGTTGCAGTAGTTATTCAGAGATGAAGTGGCTTCCACAGGATAGAATAGCATGGAGAGTTGAATCAAGCCAGTCTCTGGAATGAAGACAACAGCAACAACAACAACAAAATAGCAGTTCAACATTATGCCCACCCACACCATCACACCTGGACCACCAAAATGATCATGTTCGACAGTGTTCCTGGGTGCATTACGTACCCTCGTACTGACCTCCAAATCTTTGAATACAATGCACTCACCCGTCAACATGATCAAGACACTGTATTCCCTCCTCATGTGCTTGTTTTCAGAGGTGCATCCATTTTTACGGATGACTTTGCATGGAAATGGGCAGGTGAAAAGCTCTTGCAAGCGGAGGATATTTGGCGATTGAAGTGGTCTGCCCATTCCCGTCGAGCACTTGTGGCATGCGTTGGCGAAAATTACTGTAAAACTTCCACATGCACCAACGGCCATCCAGCAGTTGTCAACCGTGCTGGTGGAGAAATAGACACCATACTACAAGAACGCCTTACCAACCTAGTCGCCAGCATGGGGGAATAAGGCAGAGCATGCGTTGCCGTCCGTGGTGATTATATACCCTATTAAGAAGCATGATCCGCCGTTTGTTGTGTCCAAGGGATCAACACGAATCGCGGTGACAAATTATTGTCTTTGAATAAAAGTGTCATCACTGTTCGTCTAATTGTGTATTTCTTCCAGTTGCTTTCTGTACTATACTGTAGCAGTATAGTGTGGTCCATGGTTTCATCGAGTTAATTATTTGACAGTGGCGCATTAAGCGGAAGTCACTTTAGTCCTTACGTTTTGTACGCCAGTGTATACGTTAACTAACGCGTCAAATTGGGGGTCTTTCCCGTTTAGTACTGTGGTTACGGTCCTTAACCCACATCCTCATGACTAAGCCTGTTAATTCAATGTAACTACACACATCAAAAAAGTTTTGCATCACCCCAATTCCCAGAACTCATGAAGATAGACGTTAACTGTGGATATTGTATCACAGACACAGACCCTTTGACTGTTCAGAGAGGTCACCAAACCAGCCCGAAGATATAAACAACCATGCTTCAGCAGCGCCTATTAAACGGAAATAATTTAGAACAGAAAAGATATATAAATTTCTGCATTTCAGTTAAATTGTACATTACAGTCTTATGTTTCTAAAGTTTCTCTCTGGAAGTGTGAAACGGCAGGGAACCTCCACCTTGCTGCCATCGCTGGATAGTGTGTTAAGGCGTTCAGCCTGACCGGGTTGCCTCCAAACACGTCTCCGACGGTTGTCTGGTTGAAGACACTCATCGATGAAGAGAACGTGATGCCAATCCTGAGCAGTCCATTCGGCATGTTGTTGGGCCAAACAGTACCGCGCTGCATGGTGTCGTGGTTGCAGAGATGGAGCTAGCCATGGACGTCGGTAGTGAAGTTGCGAATCATGCAGCTACTGCGCACAGTTTGAGTCGTAACACGACGTCCTGTGGCTGCACGAAAAGCATTATTCACTCTGGTGGCGTTCTGTCAGGATTCCTCCGAGCCATAGTCCGTAGGTAGCGGTCATCTCTCTGTATCTACTCCATGTCCGAACATCGATGTGGTTCACTCCGAGAGGCCTGGACACATTCCTTGTTGAGAGCCCTTCCTGGCACAAAATAACAATGCGGACGCGATCGAATCGCAATATTGACCGTCTAGGCATGGTTGAACTACAGACAACGAGAGCCATGTACCTCCTTCCTGGTGGAATGACTGGAACTGATCGGCTATCGGACCCCCTCCGTCTAATAGGCGCTGCTCATGCATGGTTGTTTACATCTTTGGGCGGGTTTAGTGACATCTCTGAACAGTCAAAGGGACTGTGTCGTGATACTATATCCACAATAACGTCTATCTTCAGGAGGTCTGGGAACTGCGGTGATGCAAAACTTTCTTTTGATGTGTGTATAATAAACGTTTTGTGATATATTACGCTTCCTATCATAATATCGTTTCGGTATCTGTACCGGATTAAGCAAAAGTCATAAAACATATGTGCTTATTTTGTGTAAATATCTGCCATTATGCACAGAAACGAATTTAATTTCTTACAAAAATTTATTAAAGTATTTACACATATTCTTGTGGAATCGTTATAAAACAATCTACAAGAAGTCACAGTAAAAAAAAAACAAGTATTCACTAAAAAACAGTCATTCTGTCGGTTTTTAGAAGAATTTTCGATACGTTTCAACTTGATCACATGTAAAAACGATAACCACTGCTTTATTATCAGGAATTTCCGAGAAAGTAGGTTAACTGCACTGCTACATGTGGAAGAGTAGTACTAAAGTTCACTGGATTGTGAAAATCAATGCTTTATTTCAGCCGTAAATGAGAGAAATTATAACTGTCAGTTCCACTCGACACAACGCATAATGGCAGGAACTCGGCTTTCTGCACCGAGTCGTGGTTTCAAGCGTTAACACGGTAGAGATAGGGACATGTGCGGTCTGTGGTCTAATACCTCTTCTTAATGCCACGTCAAAGATCTTTGTCAAAGAAATTTGACGAATATTTGATCATATTTCTTAGTCAAAGAAATGTGGTAGTGTAATACTGGCCTAAGCAAGCTTGGCTGCGTCAGCTAAGAGAACACAAGTGTTAGCTCGCCGCCGATCTCTTGAAATCGTACTCGGCGTGTGCGTCGTACAAATCGTGCCTCTCTGCGCAAAGTTGGTAGCGCGCTGGGAATACTAAGCAGAAGAGCGAACTTGGAGCAGCAGCCTGCTCGATTACTTCAGAGAGTCGCGCCGTTAACGCAGCGGGGGCATGACTCTGGCTCCAGAGACGGCCCGTTCAAAATGCCGTTCGGAGCGCAAGCACGGAGAGTTCGACCCGCTACGTTCCTTTACACAAGGAAACGTAATTGGTTTTGGTCTTGTTCCCTTTAGAGCTCTAACGTTTGCCACTGAACTGTGTGATGTGGACTCACCGACTCAAAACGGTCAGTATCATCCTTCGACGGGACACGAGCGAGGAAGAAATCCGTTGCCTATGCATCCGTTATCGTAGTCACCTCTTCCATGAACATAAAACGTTCCTTCGCTAGTTTCATTACAACGAAGTATGAGATCTGACCGACACTACAGCATTAGCAACAAGATCCTTGTTCAGTGGTTCTGGTTTAGTTGGTTGGTTAATCAGTGAGGTCATCGGTCCCATCGTATCAGGAAAGGACGGGGAAGGAAACCGGCCGTGCTCTTTCAAAGGAACCATTCCGCCATTTTCCTGAAGCCATTTAGGGAAATCAC